>NC_143067.1:31560000-32185000 GCF_052426305.1 Pelodiscus sinensis | reverse complement strand
GAAAAATGCAAAGTACCACACTTAGGAAGGAACAATCAGTTTCACATGTACAGAATGGGAAGTGACTGTCTAGGACGGAGTACTGCAGAAAGGGATCCAGGGGTCATAGTTGACCATAAGCTAAATATGAGTCAACTGCATGACGCTGTTGCAAAAAAAAAAAAAGCCATTATGATTCTGGAATGCATTAACAGGAGTGTTGTGAACAAGACACGACAAGTCATTCTTCCGCTCTAATCTGCTCTGATCAGGCCTCAATTGGAGTATTGTGTCCAGTTCTGGGCACCACGTTTCAAGAAATATGTGGAGAAATTGGAGAAGATCCAGAGAAGAGAACCAGAATTTTTAAAGGTCTAGAGAACATGACATATGAAGAAAAACTGAAAGAATTGGGCTTCTTTAGTTTCGAAAAGAGAAGATTGAGAGGGGACATGATAGCAGTTTTCAAGTATCTAAAAGGGTGTTAAAAAGAGGAGGGAGAAAAATTGTTCTCTTTGGCCTCTGAGGATAGGTCAAGAATCAAACTGCAGCAGGGGAGGTTTAGGCCTGGACATTAGGAAAAACTTCCTAACTGTCAGGGAGGTTAAACACTGGAATAAATTGCCTAGGGAGGTTGTGGAATCTCAATCTCTGGAGATATTCAAGAGCAGGCTAAACAGACATATATCAGGGATGGTGTAGATCAGTGTTTCTCAACTTTCAAGTGGACCTTTCAAGTGGAAAGTCACCAAAATTATTATAAGATACATCGATAAACTATTATACTAATGTAAGATGGTAATACTACTGTGGCAGCGCAGGGTACGTCTACACAGCAATATTATTTTGAAATAACTTAGTCTGCGTCTACACAGCAGGCATTTATTTCAAAATAATGTTGACATACTGTCAAGCTGAAGGACTTCTTACTCGGACTCCTGTACCCCTCATTGTATGAGGAGTAAAGGAAGTCGGAAGGAAGAGTGCTCTATTTATATATATGTGCTGTGTACATACTCCCAATTTTGAAATAAGCTAAACATTGACATAGCTCAAATTGCATAGTTTATTTCAAATTAAGCCCTGCTGTGTAGACGCACCCTCAGCAAGTCTTTTCCAGTAAAACCAATGAAAAAGATAATTTTGTAAAAAAGTATGCAGGGCCCTGGTATTCAATGTTTGAGGTCTGAACCCTGGTCCACACTAGGGACTTATTTCAAAATAACAAGTGGCTCATCCACACTACCAAACCTGTTGTTTCAAAATAACGGCTGGTTATTTAGAAATATGTACTCCTGCTTTCCTCAGCAAATAATGCTTATTTGAAAAAATTTATTTCAAAATAGCGTTCGTGTGGATGCTCCACTGCTGCTAATTTGAAATTATTGGCCTCCATAGGCCTCTCACAGCTGCACTTGTGTCCAGTCTGGTCACACCTGTCATCTCCACTGTTCCCTTTCTCCTGTAGAACTTAAAGCAGCAGGCTGCCACTTGACTGGGATGGAAGAAAGCATCACCCGGCTGGACTTGAGTGGAGGTCTTGGAGCTCATAGAAGTCTGGGATGAGGAGACCAACATACAGGATCTCTGCACCAGGAAGAGAAATGCAAATGTCTATGGCGAGATGGCCACCAGCCTGGCCAGGAAGGGACTCACACGGACCTTCAACCGGGTTCAGATGAAAATCAAGACGCTCTGGCAGGCCTACAAACAATCCAGGGAGCAGAGTAGACACTCTAGGGAGACATCTCACACGCGCTTGTACTACAACACCAGCTCGATGCCACCCTGGGAGAGAGCGGGGGGCTGCTGACCTCTCCCCACTCCTCATCGTTGGTGAGTCTGGACAGTACATGCCCGGCATCAGCCTCCATGAGGGTGAGACTGCAGAGGACAAGGACTAGTTTTAAATTGAATTCAAAGTCTCTTGGAATCTATTTGAAGTATAGGAGAAAACATAGTTCTATTTTCAAATATTACAAAAGCTTACATGTGCATAAATTTGTTAACAAGTATCATTAATAAAAATAACCTAAACAACCTCTCTTGAAAGGGTTCAGCCATGATGAACTTAATACTAGAATTGCCTGGCAAGACTAATGAATTGATATAAAGTTGTTCAATATAATTACACCTCACAGTAGCACTGCTGTTGAATAAAGAGATCAAATTTCCTTTGCATATCTTAGGTGTGTTATCAGTTTATTGTAGTTAAAGTAACAAGTGAACTAACTTATTTGGAAAAATACCAATAGCCTTGACAACAGTGAGTTACTAATATAAGACACCTGCTGCCATGTCTTCATTGTGAACTACATTAACTCCCAGTTCCTGAAACAAATTTGATAGGTTTTAAAGGACTTTTAATGGTTTTTTCTGTCCATGTAAAATATTCTTGATTTGTTTAAATGTGAAATAGATAGCTTTGTGCCATGAATGTATAATCATCATTGTTAACATTAGAGTGATCAATTGCCAGAATAAAGAGAATAATCTAATTTTCTGGACAACTAAGATTGGTGCAATTGAAAGTGTTGAGGATTATTTTTATTTATTCATTTTTGAGCAATGGCTGTGGTAGGAATATGTGAAAACAGTGTTTTAGTGCTGAGAATCAAAATGTGTGAATAACTGCAGACTATGCTGCATTACTAAACATATATGATCATTTTCTTGCAGAACTCTTGGTGGTTAGTAACTATGGGCTAGATTAAATCATCAGATACAGCTCATGTAACTCCACTGAAGCTGAATGACCAAATTATTTTCTAGTGCAAAGGCATCTACTGAAGTCAATGGAATTCCAATATCAGTAAATTTGACTTGGTGGGGATGAATGGGGTATCTATCTGGGGACAATTTCCCATAAATTACTTAGTGCCATTTTCATCTTATTAAGACTGATGACCTACTTTACAGTTGGATGTCATAAGTATAATATGATATCTCGTGCTAGGGAATTTGGAAAATAAACATTTTTTAGAACAATTTTCAGGATTTGGGCTTTTTCCCAGTGTTGAATAGACCAAGAACAGAGAAGTACATTAAAAGGTGCTGAAATCTTGGACCCACTGAAGTGGAAATTGGATTTCACTCTCCCATTTTGGATCCCTTCTCCCATTTTGGAGGATCAAAATCCAAAACTGACTGAAATTGGAGGTGATGGCTGGGGGACAGAAAAGCTCTATGGTTTTGTTTGAAAAACATTAAAATACTGTGAACAAGGGTAACAGAAAATTGAATTTTCCAGAAATATAATGGGGTTTATATTATCTTAGGGTATTATCTTAGGGTAGCTCAAACTACGGATGCAAATGTAGGTGACCAAAATTGCTAATGAAGCGAGGATTTAAATATCCTGAGCTTCATTAGCATGATCTCACCTGCTCGTTACTCTGCTCAACAGCTGTTTCGAAAGTGAAAGTGTGCTCCGGCACGCGTTAGTTTGAACTAAACCCCTTGGTTCAAACTAAAGTGTACTCCTCATTTTTTGAGGAGTAACGTTACTTCAAACCAAGAGGTTTGGTTCAAACTAACACATCCCGGCAAGCACTTTCACTTTCTAAACAGCTGTTGAGCGGAGTAATGCGCCAGCGAGATCATGCTAATGAAGCACAGGATATTTCAATCACTGCTTCATTAGCAATTTTGGTCACCTACATTTGCATCCGTAGTTTGAACTACCCTAAGATAATACCCTAAGATAATATAAACACTAAAGATAACACTAGCACTTTTCCACTGTGAAAAAAAGAAATCAAGCTGAAATCTTATATTAGTGTATTAAAGCCAATGATAATTAATACTGATATTTCAGAGGGGTAGCCACATTAGTCTGTTTCAGCAAAAATGAGGAGTCTTAAAGACTAACAAATTTATTTGGGCATAAGCTTTAATGGGTTGGAATCATCTTGACAGGTATATATACACATGCAAGATAGGTGTGTTACAGTACTATGTGGAGGACCTGTGCTAATGCGGTCAATGGGAGCTGTGAGCTTGGTGCTGGGGGCAAGGGAAGCCCATGGAGACCCACTGCTGCCCTCCCCACCAGGGGCATGCAGAGATATGCTTGCCAGAGGCACAGCATTTTGAGCTGCGTAGGCCACCATGGCATGCAAGCAGCCAGCCTGGGTGCCCTGCTATGCTGCTGGCTACGAGCTACCTATGGTAAGAGTCTCCCAGCCAGGGCCAGAGCCTAAATCTGATAGCCCCTTCCACATCCCAATCCCTTGTCCAGGTTGAAAACTGCTCCTATGCCCAAATTCTTTCCCAGACCTTGCACCTCATCCTATACCTCTGTTCCTAGTCAGAACCTCTCCTGCATCCACACTCCTACTCAAACCCTGTACCCTCTCTTGCACCTCAGTCCTGCCTGGAGTTCTCCCATGTACCCAAACTATATCCCAAACCCCACATACCCTCTATAAATATAGAAATAGATATATAAATATATAAAATATATAAATAGGTAACATAAAAATGTGAGGCTTGTGAATTTTTGAAGCAGCCCTATAAAACATTATTGCCTGGCATAGAACCCTGACATAGACACATATGTAGGGGAATACAGACATACATCCTCCTGAGCATTCATATGACTGGAAGTCTAAAAATTGCCTTACAAATGTGACTATGGTGCATTCTGTTTTGGGCAACTGGATGTGTTTGTGGTCTCTACACTCTGAAATGGAACAGCAAACATTTCTCACTCCAATGCATGGCTGAGGCTACTTACGTATTAAAATTTGCATTTAATATTTCCATAATGTGAAGCTAAACACATGCAGACATTTCTGTTAGAACAGGCTGCTTAAGGCCATCTTAGGTTTATAAATCAGGTTGAAAACATTGTTAACTAACTTTACAAAATCTCTGTTTGAGATGTTGATGATTGTTTTTATTATTATGGGAATGATAGATTTGAGGCTTAATTGCGAAAATGGGAATTTTTTTTTAAATTGTTTTTAATTCCCAGCTACGCTACAAACGTCTTTTGTGACCCCGGACATGTTATTTAACTGCTCTGTAATTCATTCCCCCCTTCTCCCTCCCTCCCACCACACACACACATTACATGGTGATAAAAAGACTTCCTCTATCTCACAGGAGTATTGTGGTATTCATATTGTGTGCTTTGAGATACTTGGACAGATATATTAATACATAATATTCATATTATTTTCATGTGTTTGGAATAACTAAAATAATCACATTTTACACTCAAAAACTATTATTGCATGTTAAAAAGTTCAGTTGCTTAGCACATTACATGAATAAATCTTTGTTTTGATATTATACAGTAAGTTTTGAAACTGACTTGTCTGCTATGCATTGTTTTATGTGTGCATATTATTATACACACACTATGCACACATTCTAATTGCTTAATTAAACAACAGGCCATCACCTAATCAGTTTTCTTATTGTGATTCATAATGTGTTACCACTGAAGGGCATGGTATATTATACTTGTGACCATGAATCGCCTGTTATTTACCAGTTGGTTTCAACCTTTAATAGTCTCAAAGTAACTCTGGAGTGCATGAAATTAGAAATAAACAAAAGGAGGAAAATCCCTCTGTCCATTCTTGACAGCTTCTCTCAAGGTTACAATTGACAAAATCCCACTTACTGTAGGGAAGACTTTGAGGCTACGTCTAAACTAGACCCCTCTGTTGGCAGAGGGATGAAATTAGACACATTAAAAGTGAAAATGAAGCGGGGATTTAAATATCCCGTGCTTCATTTGCATAATTGCATCCTGGTGCTATGGAACAAATGCCATTTTGAAACTGAAACCGTGGTTTAGACGCAGTTTTTCCGACCACGGGGCAATTTTTTGAAAGAGCCTGTACTCCTCAAAAAATGAATACATTTTTTCTGGAGTACACGAGCTTTCAAAACGGGGCATTTCTGTCGAAAATGCCCCATCTAAACTGACGGGTATTTTCAAAAGCCCAGTTTCGAAAAAAGCAGCCGCTGCCATTATGCAAATGAAGCGTGGGATATTTAAATCCCCACTTCATTGGCACTTTCGAAATGTCTAATTTACATCCCTCTGCTGACAGAGGGACATAGTTTAGACATGGCCTTTGATGCATAACATGCAGCCAGTACACCCATCTGACTATGTAGAACATCGAATGAAGGAAGGAAGGAAGGAAGGAAGGAAAATGTCTGTGCCTATAAGCCAGTTATTTTTGAACAGACTCACAAATAACTTCCTGATCAAAAAAGCTCCTTGTCTCCCAAGCAAATTCAATGGTGTTCATTTAAATAATATGACAGACACGAGGTGGTGACATTGTTTGACTTTGACAGGAGGTAAATTAAAAAAATATTTTCAAAGATTTCACCATTAATACCATTTTTCTTGTCTGATTAATGAAGAACTTTTAAAACAATTTAATCTACCTGGGAATGTGAATGTTTATATTTTTCAAGGCTGATTACTAAAAAAACTTCTAAAGCAGTTTAATCTGTTCAGGGATGTTAAACAATATGTTAGCATTAATTTATATACAAATGTTTTGTGTCTGCCACCAATAAAGTTGAGGAATGTTGAAATGAATAGGATTCAGAAGTCTCTCTTTCTCTTTGCTCAAGAGCTAAAACAATATCAATACGCTTCATATTAGATGGAAGCTTCAAACTTCTTACTAAGATGAATGTGTTTCAGATTGAAGGCTTTAGTAGCATTAGCATGCAGTTTATGGTCTGGCATTTTGCCACATACTGGTCTATAACCTTACAGATCACTATTATGCAAGTAACAGTTTGGCAAGGACCAGAGTGCTTAGATTTTCTCTAAGGGCAATCATATGTTTCAAACTTCTTACACCAAATTATATTTGACATTTAATTTGAACCTAACTTATCTTGAAAAATAATTTAGAAACCTCTTGTGTAATGCTGCTAATAAGCCAAGTATGTTTCATTTTAATTTTGGGTTTTTTCTTCATTTATTTTCTTATGTATTTGTATAGACAGCATGTCTTTAATTTGGACAGGGAAAAATATGACTATATATGAAACATTTTGCACATCTAGGTAAGGATTGTTGAATATAAAATTAAATAAAGATGATAATCAGTTGCAAAAATGTTAAAATTCATACGTGCATCTCCCATTAATTAATTCTTACAAAACAAGACTGACAAGTACACATGCATTCAACCATGTTGTACAGGGAATTAATACTGGAGAATGACATATGAAACATAATCATGTTCAGAAGTTGATAATTAATCTGCAAAAGGTCAGCTTTAAAATGCATACTTCCTTTCAGATTTCTTAAATTTAGGAAACAGAGGTCAGAATCACATTTATGATAGACGATATTTTGCTTGCTCATTATTCAGAATCTGTTAAATGTGAGTGGTGATTTTGTAACCCTTTGACCTGACCAAAAGCTTTGATATAAGCAAAAATACTTCTACTAACTTTATAGTTCATATCAGTAAGATATAAAATGAAGCATTGCTAAACAGTCCATTTAGTTTATACTGAAACAAAACAAGATGCCAATATGGATAATATGAGAATCATAGATTCCTAGGGCTGAAAGAGACCTCAGGAGGTCCAGCCTCCTGCCCAAAGCAGGCCCAATCCCCACTTAATCATTCCAGCCAGGGCTTTGTCAAGCTGAGACTTAAAAACCTCTAGGGATGGAGATTCCCCCACCTCCATAGGTAACCCATTCCAGTATAGGCAGTCCCTGGGTTACGTACAAGATAGGGACTGTAGGTTTGTTCTTAAGTTGAATTTGTATGTAAGTCGGAACTGGTACATATTGTAGGGGAAACTCTAGCCAAACATTTCTCCAGAGCTCAGTTTTATTCTCCCACATCTCACTTCCCTCAGTCCTTTATTCTCAAGCTGAGGTGTCTGCTGAGAAAAGCTGCTCCGCGTCTCCCCGGTCTGCTGGGGGAGGAGGGGAGGTGCTAGCTTTGCATCTCCCTGGTCTGCTGGGGAGAAGCAGCTAGTGCGGGGTTGCCTCACCCCGTTTGTAAATAGGGATCCGATGTAGGTCGGATCCATGTAACCCGGGGACTGCCTGTACTTCACTTCCCTCCTGGTGAAACAGTTTTTCCTAATATCCAACCTAGACCTCCCTCACTGTAACTTGAGTCCATTGTTCCTCGTCACCACTGAGAACAGCCTCTCTCCATCCTCTTTGGAACTTCCATTCAGGTAGTTAAAAGCTGCTATCAAATCCCCCTGCTCCCCACACACATTCTTCTTTTCTGCAGTCTAAACAAGCCCAAATCCCTCAGCCTCCCCTCATAGATGATATCCTTCAGCCCCCTAATCATTTTGGTTGCCCTCTGCTGAACCCTCTCCAATGCATCCACATCCTTTCTGTAATGGGGGCCCCAGAATACTCTAGAAGTGGCCTCGCCAGTGCTGAATAAAGGGAAATAATCACTTCTCTAGAAATGCTGGCAATGCTCCTCCTAATGCACCCCAACACGCTATTACTCTTCTTGGCTACAAGAACACAATGTTGACTCATATCCAGCTCCTCATCCTCTGTAATCCCCAGGTCCTTTCCTGCCAAACTGCTAAGAAGTTGTCAACAACTTGAGGAACACGTCTCCTTTATCTGAAATGTTTGCTTCTCATTACTAACAGGTAGAATTTAGGAGCAGGCATTTTGATTTTGTCCTCATGAATTAGTGTTAAGAACTGAAAAGATGTAGAAAATAAGTTCAGACAGTACGGCTGTGTCTACACTGGGCCACTTATTCCAGAAAATCAGCCACTTTTCCGGAATAAGCTGCGAGCTGTCTACACTGGCCCTTGAATTTCCGGAAAAGCAACAATGCTCTACTGTACAAAATCAGCCGCTAGTCCGGAAAAACTATTTTGCTCCCGCTCAGGCATAAGTCCTTATTCCGGAACACTGTTCCAGAAAAGAGCCAGTGTAGACAGCCCAGTAGTCTTTTCCGGAAAAAAGCCCCGATCGCGAAAATGACGATCAGGGCTCTTTTCCGGAAAGGCGCGTCTACATTGGCCACAGACGCTTTTCCGGAAAAAGGGCTTTTCCGGAAAAGCAGCCTGCCAATGTAGATGCTCTTTTTCCAGAAATACTTATAACGAAAACTATTCTGTTTTAAGCATTTCCGGAAATTCATGCCAGTGTAGACACAGCCTACATGTGCACTCAGATAGATTGAGAAGAAGCTTGGTATCTTCACACACGGGGATGCACCACTGCAAATAATACCAGAGGAGTGGGCTCCTGGGTGCCATGTTTCTGCTTTGATTTTGAAAAGGTAATGATTTTCATGGACCATAAGAGAACCGCTGGAGCTGAAAGTTAAGGAATGTCTGAGACACAATAATGTCTTGTGCAACTGCATGAAACATTACATGAGTAATGCCAACAAGCAGAAGCAAACCTGGGACTTCAGTGCATGACTCTCTACCACTTGAGCTAAATGCCAGTTGGCTCTCGGCAAAGGCTGTAAAGCAATCTAATTCTTCCTCTCTGTAAGGAGTCTAAGAGCCACTACATGGGACAGTGAATCACACCCAGTAGGTGTGGGAGTTACAAATGCAAAGACAGATTGACAAAACTTTTCAATTAAAGGCAAATGAGTAATAGTGTGTAGTTCAATGCTCTTATCCCCAGAACTGTTACACTGCAGGAAGAAGTGGTAAAGGATTTCAGAGACATCTCTGACAGTTTCTCTTAACCCTGATCTTACTATCGTACTATAGTGTATGTACATGGATAGAAGCACACCCCTAGATTGCCATGGATGTGAAGAGTGCCTCCAGCAGCTTTTCCATAAAACTTCTGCCACTGATCTTCTAACTATCTTAATCTATTACAGATCATCTTCATGAAACCAATGCAGACCAAGCAGGGGAAGAGAATGCTTAGGGCCTATCTATTTATAGTGTATAACAAAAGTACTTTATAAAGTCCCAGTAAGCAATCAACAGTGTGGTCTTTTGACAACAGAATACTCACCTTTTGATTTCTCTGCAAAGCCTTAGGTTCTACTAACTTCTCAAAGTTTGATTTACTACGGTCCTATGAACAGATATGTAAAATGGGTTTATGCTCTGGCTATACTTGGAGAGTCCTCTCCTTCCAGACTTACAAAATCCAACAAATGAGAAGTACAGGGAACATTTAATTTTTCATCCCATGATTCAGGGATTCACATGGATCAAAAAGGTGAGCCCTGAATCACGAAAATGTTACTACTTATGCCCTGAAAACTTTTGCAGAATTCCTTCTTGTTCCATCCTTCAACTCCCAGGCTCTTTGGAACTATACTCCCCTCATATTCCTCTGTACTTGAGCTGGAATTTGGAACATAAAGGCTCTTGAACCTTGGTCTATGTTTGAAGGGACAGCACACCTAACTTATTCGCAAAACCAGCTTTGGTTTAATCATTTTCATTTTTAGAAAGGGCAAGCCTGTGCAGTGACAGAATCATTTTTAATGAGAAAAATGGTATTGATCTCACAAGTTCGAATATCCCACTAGTTGAGGAAGATAGGCTCTCAGCTGCTATCAGTTCTCCAGTAGATACTATAGTTTTGCACACTGTTATCAGCACAAAATTTGCCTTGTCTTCTCTGAGCTTGTCCAAATGGCCTGCTATTCCAGGAGTATTTAAGCATGTAATAAATTGAGTTCCAATGAGCTGGAACCTCCTGCTTCAGCTGATTTTCAGCAAATTGTTTTCCAGCTGTAGCTTTGGTAGGAGTTTTTCCTAGTATTGAAAGGAGGACCATAGCAGCCAGACATTTTATATATCAGCTCTAAAATAATTTTAATTGGTGAGTTATTATCCACTAAGTTAGTGAAGAGCAAGTATAGAGTGGGCTGAAATCACCCTACAAGCACGGCAATTTCTATAGTTTTATTTCACTGGCACAAAGCTTGCTGTGAATAAATACAATCTCTTTCTCACACACTCTTCCACATACTGTTATGTTGAAAGAATGTTAAGGTTACAAAGTCAAGGACTTGAAATCTAGGACATGCCAGAATTAAGATTACCTTTGTGACCTTAATTCACCACACACTTGTGCTCACGCATTATGATATAGTATTTAGTTTTCTCCACTAGACCTCTGTATGTATGAATTGAGAATTTCCAAAGGCTTATTTTTGAAAGGTTTTTTTTGTCCAATCTTTCTTCTCCACGCAGGTGGCACTACCAGCTCTGTTATTATAAAATAATAATAACGGCAAACAGGGAATATGTTATTGTATCACCAAATAATATTTTAATTCTCCATCCATAGTCACCCCTCCAATATCTTTATGGAAAATACTGCAAGCTTTCCTTTGAATGTGTTCAGCTTTGTAAACATAGCACGGTCCCAGGGTATTTTATTAAGCTAGGAAGTTGAACTTGAAGTCCTCTTCATGGTGGCTAAAAACCTCACCTGGCACCCAACCAAAGCAGTTAATGTATTTACTTGAGCTATGACCAGAAGATTAGAAGGAGGAATAATTCACTTCTTGAGTCATGGCATGGATACACACATGCCCTATAGATATTGCTTCATCCCTGGTTCTGTCTTGGCTTCTTAATGTTGCCGCCCAGAACCAAAGTTGTCACCGTGTAGACAATGGAGAGGTTCTTCATGGTCACAGGGAAGAGGCTGGATTTGCTCTGTTATGCACCACTGATAGTTGTAGTCTATGTCTACACTGCAGGCTTTTTGTGCAAGAACACCTGTTCTTGCACAAAAACTTGCAGAGCGTCTACACTGCACGCGTGTTCTTGCACAAATAAATTTACAGTACAACATCGGAAAACAGGGCTTCTTCCGGAAGAGTTATTCTTCTCCCCACAAGGAATAAGCCCTCTTGCA
The DNA here is from genome assembly GCF_052426305.1 of Pelodiscus sinensis. Lineage (NCBI taxonomy): Eukaryota > Metazoa > Chordata > Testudines > Trionychidae > Pelodiscus > Pelodiscus sinensis. The sequence continues at coordinate 32,173,167 of NC_143067.1, read as the reverse complement.
CAAGAGCTTTTCCACAAGAAGGCAGTATAGACAGGCAACATGAATTTCTTGCGCAAGAAAGCCCTATGGCTAAAATGGTCAATGGATTAAGCTAGTGTGGGGGTCTTGTTGAGAAGTGCAAATATTGCTCTTTGTTTCCTGGGCTTTTGATATTTGAGGTTTGTGTAATGTCTGAAAAAGTGCCTACAACCTGAAACAAGCCAGTTAATTAAACATCTGAGCAAAATCTATCATACTGGAATATAGTACATTACAGCTCTGTCTACACTGAAGACTTCTTGCGCAAAAACTGTTTTGCAGAAGAATTCTTGTGCAAAAGATCTTCCACATCAGCATGTCCACACTGTCACGAGTTTTTGTCCAAGAGATGTCCTTTTGCGTAAGAGCATCCATGGCAATGTGGATGCTCTCTTGCACAAGAAAACTCTTCTGTCTCCACGTCAGCTGTAGACCTTCAGGTGCGCCCACGCAAGCAAGTGTCTGGGACTCTGAATCCAAAGGAGTGCACACTCTGGGGTGGGATAAAGCGTGGCAGTGTAAATGCCAGATAGATAGGTTTCCTTTATTTCTGTGTACTTTGCTAATTGATTGTATTCACTTTTAATCTATTAAACCCTGTTTCTGTAAGTTGTTAAGTAAAGATGTGTTAATTCTAATTTAATCAATTACATGTACATTATTTATAATTGTTGTTTTGGAATTAGATCCAGATTATTACTGAAATAATTTTATTCCTGGAGGCTCCTGAGGCATACTATTAAGTGTATTCAGGGCCAGCCAGATGGAGACACCATCATTGAATATTCTATTAGGAACAAGGGACTGCAGCAAGCGGGTAGACAGGGAATTTCCAGCTAAGCAACCTAATCACTGGGGGTATGTCTACACTGCCACCTTAGTTAGAACTAGGGTGGCTAATGTAGGCATTCAAAGTTGCAAATGAAGCCGGGATTTAAATATCCCGGGCTTCATTTGCATCTTGCCTGGCACCGTCATTTTTAAATCCCCCTTAGTGAGGACTCCGTGCCCGCGGCTACACACGGCACGGAATAGGTAGTTCAAATTAGGCTCTCTAATTCGTACTACCGTTACTCCTCGTGGAACGAGGTGTACCGGTAGTTCGAATTAGAGAGCCTAATTCAAACTACCTACTCCGTGCCGCATGTAGCCGCGGACATACCCTGGGGTACTCAGGATGTCCTTTTATGTTAAAAACATCAGGCACCCAGTCACACAAGTGAGTGATGCAGGGAGGAAAGAGGAAGGTAAGGAATGGGAGAATGGAAGACCACCAGGAGGTAGAAAAACTCGCATTTACCTGCTTCCCTGCATAGGCTTTTCTGTCCTGCAACCAGGAAAACCAAAGGTGCAATCCTGCCCTTTCCTTTTCCATTTCCTTTTCCAAGACAACAGATGGTAACAGCCATCACCGTGGAGCAGCACTGGTACCTACCTTCACTCAGTTGGGGGATAGAATAAAGATGGAGGACTAAGTGTGACAGGCTATTTAAAGAGGATGGAAATTACGAAGAGGGGAAGTATTGTATTTTAGCGAATATAACCCACGGGTTATATTCGTTTTTACAAACCCCACACCCCGTGCGGTATACTCGGGTGTGGGGTATACATTTTTTTTACTCACCTGGTGGTGAGCGCTCCCCTGCCCCGTCCCTCGCTGCACAGCCACCAGCCTCCAGCCTCCAGGCGGGAGAACGCTTATCTCCCAGTTCCTGTGCAGGAGCGCTCCCCCTGTCCCTTCCTGCGGCTGCGCAGGAACCGTGAGATGAGCGCTCCCCCTGCCCGGAGGCTAGAGGCTGCGCAGCTGCAGGAACGGGTGGGGGGAGCACTCATCTCCCAGTTCCTGCTCAGCCGCAGGAAGGGCAGGGGGAGTGCTCCTGCACAGGAACCGGGGGATGAGTGCTACCCCACCCAGAGGCTGGAGGCTGGTGGCTCTGCAACCACAGGAAGGGGAGGGGAAGCACTCTCATTCCCCCGCCTGGAGGTTGTGTGGCCGGGCAGGACCCAGGGGGGTGAGTGCTCCCCCACCCGGAGGTTGTGCGGCTGCGTGGGAACCAGGCAGGGTGAGAGCTCCCCCGTCCGGATGGTGGCTAATTCCCCCCCGACCCATAGAAGCCCCCCCTCGATCCCCAAACAGTTTGAAAAAAAGTCTTGTATACCCTGCGGGTTATACTCATGTGCAGGGTATACAAGATTTTTTTTACTCAAACTGCGAAAACTGCAAGGTATATTTGGGTGTGGGGTATATACAGGTCGGGGTATATTTGCTAAAAGACGGTAGTGTGAAGGAAAAAATAGCGTGTTAGGCATATTGGGACGGGTACTGAGAGAAGTTTCTGGACAAAATATTTTTCACTGAAAAAAGCAGATTCAGGTTGGTTGAAACATTTTACAATTTTGTGTTCAAACCCTTCAACATATTTCTATTTTAAAAAAAGATATCAAGACATTTTATATGGTCATTTTTATAATAAAACATTTTTTTCATTTTGAAATCACTTTTTATTTTGTAAAAAATAAACAGGATTCAAGTTTCACGGCAAATGAAACATTTGGTGAATCCAAATTCATTTTTGTTGTTGTTCATCTTTTGTTTGGCAATTTAACAAACAATAGATCAGTTATTCATGCAGAATTAAGACCATATCAAATCTACAGTGAGGGGGGCACATTTGGTAAATATGTGCTTGATGGTCCGTTTTCAGTGATTACACATCCCTTATTTTAACGGACTTGTTTATTCGATGCATAAGTGTCCACATCAGGTAAATACAGGATTCTCTTTGTTCCATATTTCACTCAGTGAGCAATGAAAATCTCCCATGTATTTGTTCAAATTGGTTCTATTACTGATATCCCTGAAGAGAATTTTTCCCATTTCTCTCCAGACATTGACCTTTTCTTTCCACGAAATATAAGTGGTCAGCCTAGGCCTACTAAAATATTCTTTCATGACTGTGCCCTTGTAACAGAAGTAAGGCTGATTTTAATACAAACTGTTAATTTTCTTATTATTTTCTATGAGAGACAGAATCACCAGTTATTTGTCCGTTGTATAAATGAGTTTTTCCATATGTGGATAGAGGTTACTCTGGTCCAAGCTGCAGTTTCAAACATGGAAATGTTTTGCGGGTTTTATAGTAACAGTTTGTTCAATCATAAAAAAGTTATATAATATAATTTAGGTGCTGGTCAAAGGAAATTTTATACAACTACAACCTTTCCTTACTCTTTACCCCTGTCCACTACACAAACACATGCACGCCACAGGTTGGAGATATAAAGGCTATATAAATCACACTTTTTCATATGCTGTACCCAAATCTAAAGATAACCTGACTTGCTTGTGAATATAGACCCATGGTTCAGGGCCACTGGAAAGTGTATAAATCATGCTGTAAGAAGGTCTCTTTCAAATAAAAACCCTGATTCTTCTTCCTAAGTAACTCTCATCATGAAATTTGATTTATTCTTGGTACAAGGGAGAATGTTTTAGTTTTCGAGATTCAAGCAGAATTTCCCAATGGTTAATAAAGCTTTAATCATCCCATATATTTATAGCTGATAAAGTTGATGACCTGGATCAATAAATGGTACTTAATTTATCCCTAATTATTTATTTCCTTTTAATTATTCTTCCCTTATCTATTGTTGTCTTAACCTAACTTCGATTGAGACAGAATGAAAACAGTTTGCATATAATATCTATCTGCTTGTCTTTTCTTCCATGTGGTTAATTTCTCCATTTTACACAGATTTCTCTTACTGTGATATCCTAGGGTAATATCCTGTAAACCTTCTTTCAGGAGGCATAAGGGATCGTTCAAAAAAGGCTTTCTTTCTAGACGGATCCCCCTCTAGACTGCCTCTTTTTGCCAACAAAGTGCTGAGTCGGCAAAAACGGCAGCCATTTTTATGCAAATTAAATGCAGGATATTTAAATCCCCTCATCATTTGCAACGTCGACCTGCCTAATCTGCATCCCTCTGCCGACAGAGGGATGCAGTCTAGACATACCCCTAGTGTCTTTTATCTCCTATTTTAATGTACTACTTTCCTCTTTCTAGAGTCATGCTGAACATCTGGTTAGATGGCTATGTTTAACATTAGTTTTCTTACATATTTAACTGAAGTAGGTTTTAAAAACTCTAAATAATAAACAAAACTGGACATGGCATCCATATTCCAAAATATTATCCAACCTTGATTTAAAATGTGATGTATCTTTTTCAGAGCATACACATTTTATACCTCTTGATCTATGATCAGTTTCATATTTCATGAAGTCATCTGGAGTTCATTACCATTCTAAGGTACATATATGGACCCCACTATTCAAATATATGAGTTCCTCACAATCTTTTATCTATTTATCCTTATATTACCCATGTCAAGTAGATAAGGCACAGAATTATAAAGGGCCAGATTTTGAGGGTATATAGGAACTTCATGGGAATGTCAAAAGCGTGTAGGCCTTGAAATCAATTAAAGTTAGGTCATTAGGCACCTATCTATATCCTTAGATGCCTAAATACTTTGACCAAGGTCAAATAAGTATGTTACAGAGCAAAGAATTGAACTTAGGTTTAGGGATAGTATCCTAACCACCAGTCTATGGTTTCTCTTGTTTTCTGTGCCCATTATATACCTGGTAGTAACATGGAAGTTGATGAAACTCTTCAGATAAACAAAGGATTTTCATACTAAAACATTGCTAGCACTGATATATCACTCTGCTTATTAGAAATATGTTTATTTTAAGCACATACCATTTTAAATTATTTTATAGAATTAAAGGAAAAATACACCCAATTTTAGTGGATGCTCAACTGACTACTTATCACAAATATGGTGGCTTCTTAAGACACTTTACTGCCTTAAAAAATTTCAGTCAGAATTGTCAGCATGTGAATAAGTGCACTGGCAAGCAGTAATAAACCCTGAAAACAACAGTGCTAGATGTTTTATGCATCATTTATATATGTGCTACTGCAGAAGACTCTTTACTTCTGAATGCCAAGGGCATGAGGGGCTATTTCCACGTCTCCAATTTAGTGAATTTTGATATCTTTTCACCTTGCAGTGGTTGTGTTGCAGTAGATATACAACCAGAAAATATCTCATAATAGGAGAGGAAGCAGTATAAGTACAAAATCATGCTTGAGAAAATCTGGGTAAACTGTGATAGAAACTATCCAGTGTTCATTTTTTTCCCTTTCCTTTCGACCCCTGTCCTTTTTAATTTTCAACTTGCTTTATAGTGCTAGTAGAAAATAAAGAGAGCCAATTTCCTGATAATTACTGAGCATGTCTATTTCTGTACTAAATATTAGTAGCCACGGTAAATTAAACCTCCTAAGTATAGCTCCAACCTATAAAATGAAAGAAAGAATTGAAGGCTGAATCAGACTTGTTTTTTATTTAAGGCTGTCCAAGAACAGTGAACTGAATTGTGTGTCCTCCTAAGCCAGTGGTAAGACCTACAATTAGCTACATGTATTTAGAATATTACTGTAGGTTTCTTGTTTGAGCTTTACCTCAGCAGATCTGTGTTATAGAGATGAACACCCGGCCATTCCATTGCCATCTCATTGAAAAGGCCCAGTGCATAAGCAAGTACATTATTCTTTTTTTGTCATTTGGGGGCAAATCCTGCTCCTGTCTGAGCTACAGAGAGCCAATGTGCTTTCACTGCAAAACAATACATAGGGATCTACATGGCTGTGCTCTATAGCTTTCCTATCCCAGAGCAGGGTTCAGGAGGAGGAGAGTGAGTTATAGTTGTAGGTTTCCCTGGCTACTCTACTGTAGCCCTGAGGCTTCTGTAGTGGTGATGAAGAGGCTTTATTACCACTCTGTGCTTCAGGTGTTACAGTCAGGAAGGATGAGCAGGGATAAACTATTCCTTTGACTTGCTTGAACAGCCCTCCCCCATAGTTTCGTCTCCTCTATGACTCATGTACTGCGAGCTTCCCCTCCTGATTTAATTTACTTTACTGCTGTTCTTTGTCTTCAGCTTTGGAGATTTCTCTAGTATATAGCTAGCTAATTACCTGGGATATGTTTTGTTATTGGGCCTTAGTAAACAAATAATCTGCTCATATGATGCTTTCTCGACACTAGCCCTTCACTGCAGGTGATTCTGCTGATGTACAGCATCTTATAATGAGTCATTTAAATTGAGTCCATTACCAGATAATTTTAGAAACACCTATGAGCTCTCAAGAATCACACACAATTTCCATCTGTGGTGGCCATTTATTATTGTGGCGCAGAATATCAGATATTAGATTAGTCATTCATCGGTAACAAGTAGCTAGTTTATTACAGAATCCCCTAAATTTCAGATTGCATTCCCTTGCCATTAGACTAGGACCGCTTGGGAATAGTGACCATATTATAATAATATTTAACATTGCTGTGGTGGGAAAAAAAACCTCAGCAATCCAGCACTCTGGCATTTAATTACAAAAAGGGGAATTATGCAAAAATGGGGAGGTTAGTTAAACAGAAATTAAAAGGCACAATGACTAGAGCCAAATCCCTGCAAGCTGCATGGAAACTTTTTAAGGACACCATAATAGAGGCCCAACTTAAATGTATACCCCAAATTAAAAAACATAGCAAGAGACCTAAAAGAGAGTCACCGTGGCTTAACCACCATGTAAAAGAAGCAGTGAGGGACAAAAAGGCATCTTTTAAGAAGTGGAAGTCGAATCCTAGTGAGATAAATAGAAAGGAACATAAACACTGTCAAATCAAGTGTAAAAATGTAATAAGAAAAGCAAAAAAAGATTTTGAGGAACAGCTAGCCAAAAACTCAAAAAGAAATAACAAAAGGTTTTTTAAGTACATTAGAAGCAGGACGCCTGCTAAAAAACCTGTGCGTCCCCTAGATAATCGAGATATAAAAGGAGCAATCAAGGACGATAAAGCCATTGCGGAGAAACTAAATGATTTCTTTGCTTCAGTCTTCACGGCTGAGGATCTTAGGGAGATTCCCAAAACTGCTCCGTCCTTTGTGGGTGATGAATCTAAGGAACTCTCCCGGATTAAAGTGTCATTAGAGGAGGTTTTGGAACAAACAGAAAAACTTATTGTTAACAAATCTCCGGGACCGGATGGCATTCATCCAAGGGTTCTAAAAGAACTCAAATGGGAAATTGCTGAACTATTATCTGTGGTTTGTAACCTATCCTTTAAATAGGCTTCCGTACCTAATAACTGGAAGGTAGCCAATGTGACGCCAATATTTAAAAAGAGCTCTAGAGGCGATCCTGGCAATTACAGACCGGTAAGTCTAACTTCACTACCGGGCAAATTAGTCAAAACAATAGTAAAGAATAAAATTGTAAGGCATGTAGAAGAACATAATTTGTTGGACAAAAGTCAACATGGTTTCTGTAAAGGGAAATCATGTCTTACTAATCTATTAGAGTTCTTTGAAGGGGTTAATAAATGTGCGGACAAGTGGGATCCAGTAGATATAGTATACTTAGATTTTCAGAAAGCCTTTGACAAGGTCCCTCACCAAAGGCTCTTGTGTAAATTACATGGCTAGGGGATAAGAGGGAAGGTCATTTCTTGGATTGAGAACTGGTTAAAAGACAGGAAACAAAGGGTAGCAATAAATGGTAAATTTTCAGAATGGAGAGGGGTAACTAGTGGTGTCCCTCAAGGGTTAGTCCTGGGACCAATCCTTTTCAACTTATTCATGAATGATCTGGAGAAAGGGGTAAACAGTGAGATGGTAAAGTTTGCGGATGATACCGAACTGTTTAGATTAGTCAAGACAGAAGCAGACTGTGAGGGACTCCAAAAAGATCTCACCAAACTGAGCAATTGGGCAACAAAATCGCAAATGAAATTCAATGTGGATAAGTGTAAAGTAATGCACATTGGGAAAAATAACCCCAACTATACATACAGTATGATGTGGGCTAATTTGGCTACGACAAATCAGGAAAGAGATCTTGGAGTTATCGTGGATAGTTCTCTGAAAACTTCCACACAGTGTGCAGCGGCAGTCAAAAAGGCAAATAGGATGCTAGGAATTATTTAGAAAGGGATAGAAACTAAGACACACAATATCTTACTGCCTCTGTATAAAACTATGGTTCACTCACATCTTGAGTACTGTGTACAGATGTGGTCTCCTCACCTCAAAAAAGATATTTTGGCCTTGGAAAGGGTTCAGAAAAGGGCAACTAAAATGATTAGGGGTTTGGGTCCCATATGAAGAGAGGTTAAAGTGACTGGGACTTTTCAGTTTAGAAAAGAGGAGACTGAGGGGGGATATGATAGAGGTATATAAAATCAGGAGTGGTGTGGAGAGGGCGGATAAAGAAAAGTTATTTATTAGTTCCCATAATAGAAGAACTAGAGGACACCAAATGAAATTAATGGGTAGCAGGTTTAAAACTAATAAAAGAAAGTTCTTCTTCGTGTAGGCAACCTGTAGAACTCCTTGCCAGAGGAGGCTGTGAAGTTTAGGACTATAACAGAGTTTAAAGAGAAGCGAGATAATTTCATGGAGGTTAGGTCCATAAAAGGCTATTAGTCAGGGGATGGAAATGGTGTCTCTGGCCTCTGTTTGTCAGAGGTTGGAGAATGATGGCAGGAGACAAATTGCTTGATCATTGTATTTGGTCCACCTCCTCTAGGGCACCTGGTACTGGCTACTGTCGGCAGACAGGCCACTGGGCTTTGGTCTGATCCAGTATGGCCGTTCTTATGTTCTTATGACTATACAGTCATCCTTGTGAACCCTACTTCGAGTCCACTGGAATCCATGAAGATTTTTCATTTTCCAGAGTATTACTCTGGCCTTTGCTCTCCTCACATCCCCGTGCAGGGAGCATGTGTAGCCCCCTTGTCAGTGTGGCCGTGTCCAGACTCAGGGGTTTTTTCGGGAAAAGTAACCTTTTCCCGAAAAAACTTCCCCTGCGTCCAGACTCAAGCCGCGTTCTTTCGAAATTATTTCGAAAGAACGCGGCTTTTCTTTCGATGGCAGTAAACCTCATTTCACGAGGAAGAACGCCTTCTTTCGAAAGCTCCTCTTTCGAAAGAAGGCGTTCTTCAATGTAAAGAGGCCGTCTTCGAAAGAGAGCATCCAGACTCGCTGGGTGCTCTCTTTCGAAAAAGCGGATTTCTCTTTCGAAAGAAGCCTGCAGTCTAGACATAGCCTGTGTGTTGTATTTGTCCAATGGATAGAGGATAAAAACCTTCTCTGAAGTTATGGATTCTCATATTTTCACTTCTCGGGAGTCCTCAGTTCAGTCCTTGCTATGGGCTCAGATAGTTGCCATAACATTTGCAATGCCTGTGCATTCACTTGAGGACATTACAGCACTACCAGCGGTATCATTCAACTCAAAGGGTATGTCACAATGGGTTGGGGTTAAGAGTAACCACAGTTTGGCAACCTTCCACACCACTAAGGGGTATGGGGCCAGACTGGGGTGAGCACAATTTGCCATTCCAAAATGATGCTCCTTATCTCCCCTCCAACAATCTTTTGGTTCCTTATCCCCTGCGTAGGGAGAACATCTTTGAGGACTGCCACTGGTTTGGCACTTCTCCATGCATCCATTTTCACAACATAATTGTGGCTCTGATGCATCTACTACTCTTCCTTGGCTTATTGCTCTAAATGATGTAGCACTGTCTAGGAGCAATAAGCCAAGGAAGAGTGGTAGATACATCAGGCAGTGTGATTTTCCTTTACAGTTAGTATCATCCATTTTTGAAGACTGAGTACAGAACCTTGTCACACTATTAAAAGACAAAAAAAGACCCCTGATAAAATATATCTCCGGTTGCTTTAATACCAGGAGTATCCAGGCTTTTCTACATGCCTCAGTATATTTCATGAGTGTTCTTCCAAACATTTTTTGTGTGTGAAGACACGCAGAATTAGTAAATAATGAAAACAAATTAACAGACATACATTTCTACAGAAGTATATTTGGGAAGGAGAGAGGCTAATTGTCTAGACTCTTTCACCGTACTACAGAAGCAATGAAATAAATTAGATAAATATCAGCCTACACCTTTCACAAGTAGTATCATTCTGTACATGCTATTAATTTATATATGTGTATGAAGGAAAAATTAATTAAATTAAATTCATACCATAAGTATTATCGGGGTAATACAAAACAAATAATTAAAATTTAATTCTACCATCAGCGATTTTTACTTGTACCGAGCGTGAGCTCTTGTGCCCTGTTCTCCCATTGGGCCAAAGCTGCTCAGTAAGGAAAAGTATCTTCTCTCTCATCTGCAAACTGACCAGAGAGAATTGATTTTGGGAAGCAGTAACATGCACCCCGTTTTCTGAAAAAGATAATTTCCTGGAAGGTCATAGAAGCTACATCTCAATATCCTAAATATGACTATTTTATAAAACTTAACTTACTTTCAGGTAGAGAGTTGGCATCCAAGTTTCAGCTAAGAGTGATTTTTTTTAGCTAAGATATGAACTTTTGAAAAATGGACTTTATAATAGAAGTGCTGACAGACTCTTAGTTACAACGGCATTAGCAAGTGCTGCCACAATAAAAGAATTCTTAATGTTCAAAAATTATGCATTACTGTAAAGTCTTTAGTAGTAAGCCAAGAACATATTTGCCATTATCAAAAACTCACATCTCCAGTATGAGTTTATTGGGTCTTCTTGATCTAATTTATTTCAAAGTCAATGATAGCTTCAGTAGAAGCGCTGTTATAATCTGAACAACCCATATAGGTTCAAAGAAAAACACCATAAGTGCAACATAAAATCTGGCATTTCTGACTTTCCTATTACCCAAATAATCAAAGGCAAAGTATTGAAACTGCCATCTTTTGTTACTGTTTCCAGGTATTCAATGGTGCCCATCAGGCATTGCCTGACACACACATGTTACTCAATACATGATCGACAGATTTTGTGTACCTCTCATAAGAAAAACACCACCAGAGATAAAAGGGATTGACACACTAAACTGAAAGTGTTGAGTGATTGAAAAAGTGATCAGGAAGAAATGAAACTAACCCCTACATAAAATTATTTCTGTATTCTTCAGTAATGGACTTTGCACACTATAGCTTACAGTTCAGAGCCGAGGTACATTTCTGCATAATAATTAATATTAATACCTAGAGTTTTTATCGAATAATGATTTTTAAAAAAAGAGGTGCTGGAGATGAGAAAAAATTCGGCTTTGAACTCACATCTCTTTCCTCACTGTAGAGTAAAAAGTTAAGGGGGTGAATCACAACACCACAATTAAGGTTTTGTGTTAAACATATGCCTCAACATCCCTGTTCAACCATTCTTCTACTCTCAAAATGTTAGCATAACAAAAGTGAGCAAGGTGTTGGGAAATCATGGACATGTCTGAGACACAAGTTGAAGTGTGATCTTCTATGTGAAAATGAGGTGCTTCGCTATACTCTTCCCTTCTTTGGCCTCACACCTCATCCTAGAGTGGAGTACTATATTAGCCATTCTCAGTACTTCCCTCTTAACTTCTGTGTATGTATACAGCACTTCACACCACCACTTTGCAAGATCAAGCCCTTGGAGGAAATACCTTTAACAACTTTCAAAAGCAGCACAAGTTTCTTCTCATTCTTGACTACTCATTATTCTTGCCTACATTAATATTAGTATTAATATGAAAGTATCTAAATAACCAACTTCACACATGGTTAAAATTAAAGAATCAGACAATTGCTGGAGGAAAGTCAACTGGCATTTACTAAAACTGCCCAATAAAAATATTCCTCGTTATTCAGATAGCCAGTTGCTAGAGTTTTAAAGTATTTGTAGCTCAGTTAATGCTTGCATATTTTTCTTTTTTTATAAACAATTTTTCAAAAATATGTTATTAGTTGTTCCAGAGTTGACATAACTGACTAGTTGTCCTTTTATAAATTGAGATTTTTGTACACAAAATACACATTATGAAAGCATCAACAGTCAAACCATAGTTCAGACTGAAACAAAAGCCGATCAAATGATGGGTCTTTTGGTTTGTTGGCAATTTTAAAAAGTAAAAAAAAAAAAAAAGTTTCAGATTATGCTAAAAATTATTTTTAAAAAATTCAGCAAGTCAAAAAGTCAAATCATTTTACATTGAACAAAATATATACAAAATAAGTTGTTTCAAATTTAACAGTTGAAATATTTCCTTTTGAAACAACCCTTCATTTTGATTTTTTTGGGGGGGAGATGGGGATTGTGCTTAGAAGCAATTAGGCAAAATGAACATATATTCATGAAACATGATATTGCCAAATCTTCATTTTTTACACAAATAATGATTTGGCTTCAAAAATTTGGCCAGCTCTAGTTGGGACTCATTAAACGAGGAGTAACGGTAGTTCAGAATAGGAAGCCTAGTCCAAACTACCTAGTCTGTGCCGCGTGTAGCAAAAATGGCGGCGCCCAGCAATATGCAAATGAAGCTCGGGAAATTCAAATCCCGGGCTTCATTTGCAACTCCGGTTGCCTACATTACTACCCTAGTTCGAACTAGGGTGGTAGTGTAGACATACCCTTATAGAAGCCAGTTACAGCTGCTTCCAAAGATCATAGAATCATAGGGCTCCAAGAGACCTCAGGAGATCTTCGATAGAGAACACAAGTGAGTGAACAAAAACAAAGATTAGTAGGAAATTTAACTCCCTTATGTTTTTATCTATATAACTCCCTTATGTTCTTATACCTATCTATATATAATTACATCTACACTGGCATGATTTAGCGCAAATACTTTTAACGCAAGAGTTTTTGCGTTAAAAGTATTTGCGCAAGAGAGCGTCTACAGTGGCATGTGCTTTTGTGCAAGAGATGTGCTTTTGCGCAAAAGCATCCGTGCCCAGTGTAGACGCTCTCTTGCACAAGAAAGCTCCGATGGCCATTTTAGCCATCGGGGTTTCTTGCGCAAGAAATTCATGTTGCCCGTCTACGCTGGTCCCTTGCGCAAGAACACTTGAGCAAGAGGACTTTTTCCTGAGTGGGAATGTCATAGTTCTTGCGCAAGAAGCACTGATTTCTTACATTAGAATGTCAGTGTTCTTGCGCAAGAACTCTCCGCCAATGAAGACAGGTGGCAAGTTTTTGCCAAAATCTTGCCAATGTAGACACAGCCAACATGTTTATCTCTGCACATTTTTAAAAAGTCAATTTTTCTCACATATAGTTGCAACCTTGCATAAGTAAAACCAAATAAAATATCAAATGGTTGAAAAAATAAGGTTGAACAGGAGTGAAAATGAATTGAGGAATGTATATTTTTAAAAATGATGGACTCCTCAAATTAATTATTCAACAAATATTTTTCAACCAGCATAAATTGCAAACTACAATGATTAAAAATAGAAATTAGAATCACCTTGATAATCCAGTATAATGACAAATGATGTATTCAAATTAATAATCTTACTAAGCACATTTCGTACATATATTATTGAGATGTTTTAGAGGGATAGCCCTGTTAGTCTGTAACTGAAAAAAACTTAAAAAATAATAAATAGTCTTGCAGCACCTTATAGACTAACAAAAAATGTAGATGGTATCTTGAGCTTTTGTGGGCACAACCCGCTTCTTATTAAGATGTGGTTATTCAAGCAGAGGTTATAGTAGTATGTTCAAATAGTATGAGACTGTTTCTTTATGAAGCAACATGCAATGTAAATGAAAACCTTAAAATGAAGGATATGTGTGGTGTTTGTGTGCTGGAAGATAGTGATAAGAAAAAAAACAAACATTTATATATACGAATTCAAGATCACAGACAAAATTCCAAATAATATGAATTGTGCAACAATATACCCATTTGTATTTCCCTACATGTTAAGGACTTGTTTACCAAACAACCCAAGCAACTTATCACCTCTCTTTAATTAATAAGAATAATACAACTATCTTGGATACGCTGTTGTTTTATCAAATATGTGACATTAATGGCAATGCAGCATAACAGTGATATTGAAAGTACAACATTAGTCAGCACTGAATAAATAAAACTTCAAGTACTGTCCTTGCTGATACTGAGAGAGAATACCTGAGATGGAATTGAATATTTCAGGTCCAAGATTAAACTTTAAATCACACAGACATGGACAAATATTCTTAGATGATGCAGTTTCAATACAAAAATGTGCAGTATTTATAGGAACATCCTCAACGATGTAGCTAGCAACAAACAGCATAAAGTCATTTTGATGCAGTCGAAATCCTACTGCATTTAAATTATTTTAAAATAATCTAACTTTTGTTGAAGTGCATGTCAGCAACACGGCCTGCTACTTGCCAATATAAAAGTGTTTTTTGTATACTACAGATAAATTAGTCAAACACCTCATGTCTGGACTGATTCGTTTTACTTGATTATAGTATATTTTAATCTTCAACCAGAATTTGAACTATGTCTTTCCCTTGAGCATTTCACTGCCTTTTGTCATGGCTCCTTCCCCACTCTGGCATGATAAATGCAGAAGTGGGGGCCAGCAAGTGTACCCCAAAGCCTTATCTACCAGGCTTTGGTATAAAACTTCCCCCAAAATCTTAAAAACCTAGATCTTAGGAATAAAACTTCCGCTGCCACCACCCAAACGTTGATAAAGAAATCAGGGGAAAGATCATTTGGGAAATCTCACACCTAAAATAAAAATCAGGGCACACAATTAACCAATGCCAGGTTAATAAAAAGAAAAGAGAGAACTTTTATTATTACAACAATATTTCTGTTGCAAGCATAATGTCTAGATGGGAATGTAACAAAATATACTCATGGAGAAACTCCATGGGCCTAGAACTCAGTTACAAAGAAAAGCCAAAACATCTTTTAAACAGTGTCAGATCCCATATCCAACCCTTAAAACAATAAAGCCTAACGAAACTACCTAAACTTTATCCTACTTACAGAAAATGAAGAATGGTGTCTTGGAGAGAGAGAGAGAGAGACATGCTTGTCCCTCTCTGTAGCTGCAGACAACACACCGGAGACACAAAAAGAGAAAGGAAAAAAACCCAAATTCCTTTGTCCCAGTTTGAAAGTCCCACCTACATTCCTATTGGCCACTCCACCTGGCTAGGTGTAGTTAACCCCTTAATACTCAGGCTGCTGGCTAACCCTCATATTCATGACACCTTTATTTTCAATTTTCACTAGGAATGGGCTTAATCTTATTCTGAAAGTTCCAAATCCCTGATCCTGCGGAGTGCTGAGCATCCTGGCTTGGATCTGGCAAAACACCTAAATACATGCATAACTTTAAGCATGAGTAGTCCTGGCACTGTCATGAGACTGCACACTCACTTAAATGTATGGTCATGCTGAATGAGAGTTTTAACTATTATTATATATTATAATTTGAATCCTCTACATTGATAAAATATTGCCAGAAAAAACGACATATCTTGGGCTAAACTTTCAAAACGAAAATGTGCAAAATAAAATGAAAATGTTCAGGGTGCCTTTGTTGCAGAAAGTTATTATATTAGCCTAGTATCTTTTATTTTATATGTCAAACACAAGTATGCTGATATGTCTGCTAACTATGCACATCTGGTGACATGAATTTTCAGTAGAGAACAGTCATCAGTAGCGTTATTCTGAAAATGGAGAAATGTTTTACATATTTTTCAAAATTTTTCTTCATCAAAAAATTTAAAAGCTCAAAAAATGTTTGACTGGCTTGCCCTGTATCTGCAGGGGGAGAAGAACGGAGTGACAAAGTCCCTTTAGGGTTGTTTGTTTCCTTTGTTGTTTTTGACCAGTTCTGATCCTCAGGACATCTGCCATTTCCATCTTTCATGTAACTGCTTTTGCCATTTGACTTCCCCTATTGGTTTCAACCATTGTCACTGAACTTGACTCAAACATTAAGGGTTTGATGATGTTGTTTGATGATGCTGAAGAATACTAATAGAATTTCCAAAAATGTCTAAGCACATTGTTCCATCTGCATAAATAAGCAGAACTACGATTCATTACACCCTTGATAACTGCTCCTTCCATGTGCCACAGAGAAGTAAATCAACCCTCAAAAGGCAAAGCTGTCCATCTTCATACCATACAATGCATTCAGCTGGCTGCTGATAGGGAAGTAGGCTGAGGACTAAATCTTGCAAAACTCCTGTTTTGATGTTGATGCCTAGCTCAGTAATATTTGATCTGTGACTTATAGACATTATATGAAATATTATATATGAGCCTGAGATATGTGGGATACCTACAAACTTTAGGATCAGCCCCAAAACATGTTACATATATTGAATGTTTGCATACAGAAAATATACTTGCTTATTTTCTGAGCATTGAATTTGCCACAGCATTCCAACTCACTGATCTCAGGGTCACCGAGTCTGGTTGGGTTACTTCTGAAAAGAAGCAGCAGAGTCAATTTTTCAAAACTGTGCCAGGAAGGATTCCTTGCTGATGTCTTTTGTGTTTTGATTTCACCTTGAAAAGGACAATTACTCTCATTTTACTCTGCCTTTAAAAAAAACAGCACTCAAATATGGGACATTTCATATCCCCACTACCAAACAAACAAAAAATCACTTTCACAGGATGAAAAGTGTCTATCTTGGTCTTACTGACCCATCTCATCATGTTGCAGTATTCAAGACTTTTGCAAGCAAGGGTCCTTTTTCAATTTCACCAATGTGTGGTGATAACTATCATTCATTCTTAATGGATAAAGGCTTTAAGAAAATCTATTGAGCTAGCAACAATGCCCCTCTTTTACTAAACTAACTTTCCCCTAACTTCTCCCCAGTCTGATGTAGCTACAATAAAAGTCTATCAGAAACTCAATTTTACTTTAAGTGTGTAACGAAAAAAGAGCAACAGTGACCCCCTTTAGAAAGTCAACTGACAGATATATCTGAAACCACATTACCCCTCACGGTTGCAAAATTAACCTTAACAAAAGCCATACTTAGCCAGAATTTTAGACATTTCTACATAATATACAAAGCCAGCACTGTTCTATTGGGGCATACAAATTGACAGGCTGAGATCCAAGAGTCTTAGGCAGGACAATGGCCCTCTCACAACTGCTGCAATTTAAAATGACTCAGGTGCTAAGTTCAGAGATTGTGGAGAGACGAGCAGGCTTTTGAAATATTTCTAATATTATCCCTGAACGAGCAGGAACCATGTCCCTCATCATGGAAATATCCATTATCACTGATCCTCTTGGAAGCACCTCTTCAGTCTAATGTTGATAGTGCTTTCTAGGATGAAATCAATATGCCTTTATGAAAACACTGATGTCATACGAAGCTGGTAAGCAACATGTCCAGATGGCTTTACTAATGAGTGTTATAAAATGCTTATCTAGTCCTCAGTGGACTCTGTGTACCAGCCAAGTTTAAGGGTTTTGTTTAATAGTTATTTTATTGAATTACTTCTTTTCCAAACAGCTTTTCATGCCTTCAATTAACTGCTGAAAGCAAAGAGGTAAAAGTTTGTGTTCTATGCCCTATATGAAACTGTTCTGTAATAAAACATTTTTGTCTATGTTCTAGAATGTCACATACAGACAATCCTTAATGTAAATCAAGACAGTTGTGTTAGCATCAGTCTCCCACAATCGAGAAATGAAAGTTAATTTGTATGATTAGTGCTTCCCAAGAATATGGCATCTCCTTTTTTAAAAAAATGTAATTGATGCAAAGAATGAACAGAATTATGATAATTAAAGATAACACTGTGTGTGTGTGTGTGTGTGTGTGTGTGTGTGTGTGTGAGGTAAGGCCACTTATTGGATACTGAAATTTTAACTGTAGAATGCACAGCTGTTACACATTATACAAGTCCCTCTTGTTAAGATCATCAATGAATTAGTTTTCCCTTTGGTAAAGGCACTTGTCAAGATTGAATCAAGTCCTTGTTCTTCTTTTTCTCTTATAGAACAGTTCTTTGTAATAGACGTAGGATGAAATAACTGACCATGTAATTTCTGTAGATAAATGAGATATCTGAAACCACATGACAGTGACATGCTAATTTCTCCTACAGAACTGGATAATTCTGTAGTACTGTGCTTTCCAGTAGTAGTCATTAAATATGTTAACAGTAAGGTTTCTTATTCTTAAGAGTAAATCATTGGCTCTAAAGTCCTGGCAAAATTCCAGCTCTGAAACTAATACTTGGCAGGGTCTAAATGCTCCTGGATGGCCTCAGCAATGTGGAGAGCACAGGGGGTGTATCGTGGTCAGGAAGCTAGTGTAATATTCTAATGCTTGTCTGATTTACCTACTAATTTTTTCGGAGTATTTTATTAGTATACTCCTGCCCTAAAGATTTGGTTTTTTAATTGCATGGTATTGTCCAGAGACATGTCGTGCTGAATGCACACTAACTATAATGGCTGGAGGCACGTAGCTATATCCAGAAAACGGAGTGGGACATATTGTATCTTCCTGTCTAATTAACTGTCTTTTTGTGCAAGAACAAATGACTTCATCCATGCTTTTGATTGTCAACATCCTGTGAGTCTTGGCTCCAATATGTATTTTTGTCATGTTCTGTGCAAGAATCCCAGCCCAACTTTGAAAAACATTTTAGACAAATCACAAGCTTTCTCCTGACTTACTGATTTAAATCAAATGAGTGACAAGTTTGACACTCCTTGTAAAGTCTAATGAAGAAACCTTGTTAGTGATGAGTGATGTACAGCAGGGTATCTGTCTATCTACTCGCAGGGCCTTCCAACAGACATTCTTTTTGATAACTTGGATGGAATACTAAGAGACAATTTAAAAATCTGACTTGCTTAGGTTCCTGGCATGAAATTTCCAGATTTCACTTGAAGGTAGAGCTGCCTTAAAAATGGGGGAGAGGAAAGCCATGTAATGTGTTTTCTCTCTCTCTCTCTCTCTGAGAAACCAAAAATTTCTACCTTAGTTCTTTGTAGAAGCTAAGTGAAATAGCATCACCCAGAAAAAGAGATTTGTTTATTTTGAAAGTAAAATAACAATGAAGCCAGTATTCAAATGTTTTCCGGAAGGGGGTTGTTAATGAATGGACAAAACTATCAAATGTTAATGAATCCTTATAAATTCCCTGTGCCTTGATCATGATTGGATAACAAAAATAATAAATAATAATAAATATGGTAGAACTTTCACAGCACAGCACAAAGAATGTTAAGTATAGAAGGGTGGCTGCCCCACTCTGGCATGGAAGGTGTTAAAAGCAATGCAGAGAGGCAGTGCAGAGCCTTAGCCAACAAAGAAAGAGCTCATTGAGAGCCAAGCAAGTGGTTGTGTGAAAGTAGCCAATCAGGATCAGGCTGGGCCCTATAAGAAGGCTGCAGGGGAAGACAGGAGAAGAACAGAACAGGACAGATCAGAGCAGTATAGTGCTGGGCAGGGTCAGTAGATGATGGTCAGTCATCAGCCCGAGACTGGAGCCCTGACTCAAAGGGCAGAGAAGGTGCCGATGCTGCAGGGAATAAGCTCAGGGAAGCAGGCAGTAGAGAAGAGTTGGAGGAGGGCAACCCAGAGTTGCTACGTGGCTGCCCAGAGTAGCAGTCGGACCTAGTTCCCCGTTTTCCACCCTACTTGCCAGCAATGAGAGTGGTTAAACCAGAGTACAGTTTGCCCTGGGATGGGCTAGACTGAGGACTGCGGTGAGCCACTGAAGTGAGTGATAGAACCTGAAGCTGCTGGTCCTCTGGAAGTGGGGGAGAGCCAATGGAGTCGTCAGTCAGAAATCAGTGCCTAGAAGTGTACACCACAGTCTGGGAAAGTCTGACTGTGAGGTCAGTGGAGGCAGAGAGTAACAATTAGCAAGACACCACTAGCAAAGTCACACAGATGAAAGAGCTCATTCCTGACACAACCAGCAGGAGGCACTAATGTG
The DNA here is from genome assembly GCF_052426305.1 of Pelodiscus sinensis. NCBI lineage: Eukaryota > Metazoa > Chordata > Testudines > Trionychidae > Pelodiscus > Pelodiscus sinensis. Next base: position 32,153,275 of record NC_143067.1, on the reverse strand, counting down.
CTGAGTCAACTCCGGTACAGTCTGATATGTGCCAGGTTAAAAGGAGAGATAAAATTCCATTTTTTAAATTCTTTTTTAGAGGATATAGCTTGGAGAATGTGCCATCCTTATTAATAGGTAATTAAAACCTCTTTGTTTCAGAAAAAGAACATTAGCAGACACTGCACTAGCCTGCCAATATTCCTTAGCTCTGGCTCACAGTGTGTACCTCAATGGGCAAGATGGTAGTTCAGCTACCAAATCTAGTACATGATGGCTTTTTTGCCTTGTAATTTACCAGAATTTCCCTGTGTGACACTGTAATCTATTGCTGAAAGCTTGCCAAAATATAGTACTGATTACTTCCAAAGACACTTAGCTGTTTAGAAAGTGTTAACACACTTACAAAATACCTTTTAATTCTAAATATTTATGGTTTTACCTCATGGGTTTTTTTTCATTTTCCATTAAAAAATAAGTTTAAAGAGGGGTGAACTAGCAACACAGAATGTAAAGCTGATTTGCTTTAAAAGAAAAAAAACTGCTCTGATTAATAATTTTAAAGACAACTGCCTTTTATTGTCATTGAATTTGGCAGAAATTTCTTGGTGCATAATGACTATTTGTTAAATCGACAGTCAATCTAAAGGTGATATTTGGTCCTATTCATTACAGAATTGACTTTAGAGGTCAGAACAGATCAACTCTTCAACTGCCATCATTTTAAGGTGGAAAATACCAAAATAGCTTAAAAGGATATTGCCATAACTAAGAATAAAGCCCCTTGGACAGTAATTTATATCTACTTTAAGTTCCTCTTTACGCAGCCAGTGTGTGGAATGTTTTCTGAATATGAAGGGAAATCTTGATTTACCATCTGATTGGGTGGCTTTAAAACCCACATGATCCTCATGTTAAATAACACAATAATAAAATAATCATAGCACTGGAATGGACCTTGAATGGTCATCTAGTCCAGTTCCCTACCCTCATGGCAAGACTAAGTTTTATTTAGACCATTGCTGACAGGTGTTTTTCTAACCTGCTCTTAAAAAATCTCCATGGATGGTGATTCCATAACCTCGTAAGTAATTTATTCCGGTGTTTAACCACCCTGATAGTTAGGAAATTTTTCCTAATGTCCCACATAAACATCTCTTGCTACAATTTTAGCCCATTGTTTCTTGTCCTATCTTCAGAGATCAAGGAGAATATTTTTTTCTCCCTCCTTCCTGTAACAACCTTGTAGGTATTTGAAAAGACTGAGGCTACGTCTACACTACAGACTTCCTAAGTACCTTTGGAGCTACATTAATTTTCTCCTGGCTGCCAACTTCACTAAGGCTACATCTAGACTACTGGCTTCTTTCAGATCTTCCAAAAAAACTTCTCCCAAAAGAGAGTATCCACACTGCAAAAGTGCACCAAAGAAGCGATTTGCTTTTTGAAAGAGAGGATCCAGACTGAATGGACGCACTCTTGTATGTAAGCTATGATTGCTATGGATGGAATGGCCACCAGGGCACCTGTGCTTTTTCTTCTTTCCTCTTCTTCTGAAAGAACTCCCTCTTCCTCGTCAACTCACTCCTTCTTGCGAAAGAGCTCTTTTGCAAAATGTCTTCTTCCTCGTAGAATGTGGAAGAACTCAATTTTAGTTCCTCAGGTTTTGTTGGGAAAATGGCTGTTTTTCTGACAAATCTATGTAGTGTAGACATACCTGAGAAGGGAGATTCCAGACTAAACAAAGCAATTTTTTCAGTCTTGCCTCACAGGTCATGTTTTTTAGGCTTTTCATCATTTTTGTTCTTCTTCTCTAGAATTTCTCCAATTTGCCAACATGTTTCCTGAAATGTGGCATCCAGAACTGGATATAACACTCCAGCTGAGCTTTAATCAGTGTGTATTGAAAGAATTCTGTAATGAGGAATCAAGCCAAAGAAAGTTTAAACATTCATCTTTCTTTGTAGGCTATTTCATACTGGTGGCATGAACTATTTGAATAACTTATTATTAAAAAAAATGATTGTCACTCACAAGGTAAAGACGGTGAATTAAAGACTGGAATTTCAAAAAATAATTTCCTTCTGGTTGGATAATGCTTGATGGTTGCAAAAAGAATTTGTATGCTGTGTACAATCACTCTCTCTCTATGACATCTTTCCAATGGAGGTGGCATTTTGGAACCTCCCTCCTCATTAATCTGAAATGTAGTTGAGTTTCAAAACTGCACAAGCAATATGCAATGATGGCTTTTTGCAAGCTGGGAAAATAAATGCTTACAGCACCAATAAGGTTTTCAAGAAGAAAGTTTGCTTAAAATATTACAGCTATAATTTCCAAAAGAGACGGTTCTTTTCTTTTTATCCTTCCTATGAATGGTTACTTCATCATGTATTATTTCATGTTCATCTGTCCTTGTTCCACACAGCTCATGAAAGCAATAACTTGGCCAAACACCTCAAGTATTTAACATCCACATCTGCTTACAAATTATCTATGTAAATTACAGGTAATTTATCCCTTGGACCTTATGGAAATTGCAGGAATGAGTTAATATGCATGACTAGAATTACTGAATATCAAGTTTTGGACACATTAGACAGTGCATTTTTAAGTTATTATTGGAAACTTCAGGTGTGCTGGGAAATGGGAGGGTGAAGGCTGTGTTACTTGAGCCATTCAAGAACTGCAAAAATCACCCAGAAATGCACTGTCTAGGGTATAATATTCTTATAAAATGGTAGTTATTTTAGAAAGGGGAAAGGTTATACCTATGTAATAACCAGGAATTATTGAGTTGGGGATGACATCACTGGCAGACAATCAGAAAACTCCATTGGTGTCAAAAGTTCTAGAACTACTTCTGAAAGATTACTATTATTGCTACAGCAGCTCTTCCAGAAAACTGCAGCTCTGGTAATGTGGAAAATGGACAAATGAATATCCTGGAATTATGGATAATTTATAACTTTTGTTAGAACAAGATGCTATTTTGCTTAGATATATTAACCTTCAAGGTCAGCTGATGGTTTACTCTTTCACCACTGGACAATGAATATCTCCAGTTAATTTCTCAAAGAAGTGTCACATTCAGACTATCGTAGGCCACTGACCAAACACTGAAAAACATCAAGATAGTATAGACAAAAGATATTACCTCAACCACCTTGACTCTCTAATATCCTGGGGCCAGCATAGCTACTCCTATATTGCATGCACTATGATAGTAGGACAGCTCCAGCTTTACTCTCCACCACCGGAGTTTTCTGTAATCTATAGGATAGACAAAATATTTCAACTCAAAACAGTAACAACTGCATGACATAGTAAAGCAGCATTATCTCCAGAGCAAAGGCAGTTCTGTTGTATGCATTCAGATTAAGAGCCAATTTATGCAAAGAGAGCCTATGCGTGCAGACCTGTCCAAATAGTAATAGAAATGTAGCCGTGTTAGTCTGGTGTAGCTGAAGCAAAATGCAGGACTATGTAGCACTTTAAAGACTAACAAGATGGTTTATTAGATGATGAGCTTTCATGGGCCGGACCCACTTCCTCAGATCAAAAATCTGTCCAAATAAGATGTGCAGATACACCTGTGTTTTTTCAGTGTACAAGCGTACACACACAATTCAGAAAATTAGGTCCATACGTTAATATATTAAAGGCATATGGGAGATTTAGATATAAAATTCCCATGTCACTGATAACAGTTGTGCTCCTAAATCTCAGGGAAGGTTCTGAGAATCTCAAACAGAGTACAAAATTGTACTAAAAAGTAGAAGAAACCTAGTCTCCAATTCTGTCAGCCGACGGTCAGGGCAGTGTGTGTGTGTATGCTTCCGAGAAAAGGTTTAACGTCCGTGTCTTTACTGCTAGGACCGGGGTCCCGTCGCAGAGGGTGGCCAGCAGGCCAACAGACGCCCCGTTATATAGAAAGAGCTTATTACACCTTAGACTTCAACTGCTAGAACACAGGGGTTCCTTCGCAGCGGGCAGCCTGGGAAAGGCTGGAAAGGTGCCCCAACGGATCTTGTCACCTGGGAGTGACACAGATCCAAACGCCCAAGCTCTCCCTATGTCTGTCCTTTTATGACCGGCTGAAGTTCTTTCAAATTGTGCTTGGCTCTGTTACAGCAACTGAAGGAGTCAGGTTAAAGCTTAAACAGTTACAGGTTTATTAAAAGACTTATAAAAAGCATATGGTTACAATGGCTATTGCTCTATTTCTTAAATGCCAACAAATACAGATTTTAAAAATGGTTACAAAAAAAAAAAACCCACTCCTCTGGCTCTGTTAGAAGAATATTTTCATTTTCTGTTTCTGGATAGACACAGTAACTCCAAAACAATACATTTTATTTTTTTTCTGAATTGGATAAGGCTGGGTACATCTACGCTGCAACACTATTTCAAAATAACTAGCGCTATTCCGAAATAACTCAGTCTGCGTCTACACTGCAGGCAGTTATTTCGAAACAGTGTCAAAATACTGTCAAGCTGGAGGACTTCTTACTCCGACTCCTGGAACCCTCATTGTACAAGGAGTAAGGGCAGTCGGAGGAAGAGTGCTCTATTTTGAAATAAGTGCTGTGTAGACGTTCCCAATTTCGAAATAAGCTGTTTCGAAATAAGACACACTTGACGTAGCTCAATTTGTGTAGCTTATTTTGAGTTAAGCCCTGTAGTGTAGACAGATGCACCCTCTGATGTTGCTTACTGAAGCCTTGAGACTATTATTGTGGTGGCACAATTCCTTTTAAGACAGAGCATTATGTATTCAAACACAACATACCTATTCTGAACAGCTCTATGGATGAGACACACTGGACAAACTAGAATGGGATACAAACATTTTGATATAATATTAAAAGCAAATGAGACATTAAAGAGAGGCTCCTTCTGCCCACATCTAGAGGAAGTAAAAATTTCTGTGTCATCGTTTAAAAAAAATTAAGGGGGTAAAACATACTGTCCTGCCCAGAATTGCTGCTTCTTAAAAAACATATTGCAGTGGGCTGAGCTATGTGTAAGATGAACTAGTGCTGATTCTTTGAAGGCTGCTTTTGCATACATAGCCACTGCACTAGACAGTCTAATTCATTGCTTTGTAAAGTTGCTTAGGATAATGCTGCAATGAAAAACCAAATTCTATTCCATTTTGTTATGCCACAAGAATATTATATGTCCCATATCCATGGGCTAACACATATCAGAACATTTTCAACCATCATAAAATAGATTACATAATTTACAGACTATACAATGACCTATACCATTCTATATACAGTAATTTCTCATTTAACACTGTAGCTGCATTTCTGAAAATGTTCATGCTAAGTGAAAACGTGCTATGCGGGGTCAATTTTCCTATTCAAAATTATGGAAAAGGTGGGGCTTGTGTTTCAGGTGGTGGTGGCAAAGTCAGTTTTTTGTTGGTGCTGGGTCATCAGTGTCAACATTAGATATCTAGCAACACAAGATAACTAGCAAAAAAAGCCACCGCGGTTTCTTAAAACACAAAGAAAACATGTGTGTGAGCAGAGGAGCACTGTGACCACATGCATTCATCCACTCATGCGTATTACCACTATTTCCACCAACTTATACTGCCACATGAAGTAGTCCGCCATTTGATTATTTTCATGTTATTTCGGGGACGGTCGTGTTATTCAAAAAACGCTCCCTAAAAAAAATCATGCTATTGCAAAAATGTGTTAAGTAGGGATGTGTTAAACAAGTAATTACTATACTGCTGATTATGCACATTTATCGAGATTATAACAGAGAAATAGCAGAAGAGAAAATTAGTTCAGAATTCTGGTCACTCTTGTTGCCTATGGGACAGCATGACAAATTGTGCAAAATAACATGCTACATTGTACTAACCAAGGAAATGATGTTTGCTGTCTCAATGGACATTGCAAATAGACAGAGAGACAGAGCTGGCAGTTTGCGGTCCACAGATGCTCTGAAATATCGCAGTAAAAAAATCTGAAACTCTAGTAAGTCTAGGTTATAGCAAAGATTGAAATACGTTCATTGAACAACATGGGTGTTCCAATGTGACCTCCTGCATTTTACTAGGGAAAGAGAAATGAACGGCATCAATAGTCTCTTCTCTGTAAAATGGAAATCCTAAAAGTTAAGTCATATCTCTTTGGATATAAGCCCTTCCAGTTCATAAACAGTCCCAATAAAGCTGAGTTTTACCTCTGTTAATATCGATGGTGGGGGAATATTAATATTTATAGCTTAGCAATCAGTGCAGAGATAGCAATTGTTTATGGTGCAAGGGATATAGAAAATACAGCAAAAGAAATCCAGTTTTCCTGATCAATTATCATATATACACACACATTCTGAAGCACGTCTAGTGAAGCCAAAACATATTCATGTTGTGAAACCCTATATTTGGTAGAGCTCACCCCTTGCCTTCTAATTTCTGAGCACTGACACTTAAAACGTTCTATTTTTCTCCAGAAAAATAAATATTTATCCACAAAACCCTGACTGAACACCCCACAGCAAATCAGATGGGTTTTGTTATTGATCTTCCCTCTCCCTCCCCACAGTCAGTGTTGTTGTGTAAAAATAAAATACATTTTTCACATTGATTTAAGCATAAACTCAACTTCCTCATTAAATAAAACATTACTTTATGCAAATGTAATGAAAAACTAATTATGGTTTCCCACTAAACCATGCAAACAGTGCGTTTAGACAAACAGTAATTGTATTGGTCTTTCTTCTGTTCTGATATTGCTCTGAAACTTGGGTCCCTCAAATGAATAATTACCTACAAAATAATTAAATGTTGCTGATATGCCCTACTCATCCCCCTTGTACACAGAAACAGCGAAGTCTGTCTTCCCTGAAATCTATCTCTGTCATGTTGGATAAGCTTACTGTCCATCACAGAGCTGGCATCGATCCCTAGTCAATTACTGAAGAACATAGCACCATATTAAAAGACAAATAAGGTTTAATTTTAATCACAGGCAGCCTGTAAGTCCATGTTCCATTATAGATTAAAAGAAGCAATTATTTTTAAAAGTAAAGATTTAATGAAAGGTCTTACTAATATATGGACATGTTGCCCTCTCGGCATTCTAAATTAGACTCTCCAGTAATGGTTGAAAGCTGCAAACAAGCACAGTATGTCATGAAGATGCTTCCCATAGATTGATATTTTCCCCAAAATTGCTAAGCAATACAACTTCTCATTTCAGGTGGTAGAAAAATGTCACTTTTTAACTATTATAAAGTATGTCTTTATTAACCAACAGATACACATTATTGGCTAAATTCTTGTCCTTTACATCAAAGCAATACAAATTCCATTGACTCTACTAGAATTACTTCATATTCAGGATTCTATCTATTCAACTTTCATCAAAGTCACTCGGAGTCTGACATCAGTAGGAACTGGCCCTTACAATGGTGTACATGACTGAAGAATGCAGCATGCTTAGTATATTATTATAATATTATTTTAACAATCCTCTCATGTTCAAAAACAGCTACTCTTCTTTTAGGAATGAGGCATAATTAGTCACTGATCTCTCAAAGACTGAAGTGCATGTGTAACTTTATACTTATAACATGTTCCATGAAAATTATGAGACTACTCGTGTATGTAAAAAAGTCTCTGAGGAGTAGCCATGTTAGTCTGTAATTTTAAAAAACAACAAGTAGTCTTGTGGTACTTTACAGACTAATGGTATTAGATAGATAGATAGATAGATAGATAGATAGATAGATAGATAGATAGATAGATAGATAGATAGATAGATAGATCACTTCTTCAAAAGAGCTGCCATGAAACTGATATAGATATATCATTTGTTAGTCTGTAAAGTGCCACAAGATTACTAATATATGTAAAGTTATGCACACAGCTTATGTTTGAAGTGTCAGGGATTTAGACTGAGGGTATGTCTACACTACAAAGTTAATTCGAACTAACGGATGTTAGTTCGAATTAACTTTGATAGGCGCTACACAAGCGCTCCGCTAGTTCGAACTTAATTTGAACTAGCGGAGCGCTTAGTTCGAACTAGGTAAACCTCATTCTACGAGGACTAAGCCTAGTTCGAACTAGCTAGTTTGAATTAAGGGGTGTGTAGCCCCTTAATTCGAACTAGTGGGAGGCTAGCCCTCCCCAGGTTTCCCTGGTGGCCACTCTGGCCAACACCAGGGAAACTCTATTCCCCCTTCCCGGCCCCGGACCTCTTAAAGGGGCACGGGCTGGCTACGGTGCCCGTGCCAGGTGCAAGCCTGCCAGAACCCAGCCAGCAGACCCTGCACCTGGCACGGATCGAGCCACGCACCCGATGCCCCCCAGCCCTCCCCCTCTTCCTGGGACCAGGCTGGTGGTTCCCGGGAGCTTGCCCGGGACCGCAAGAGGCGGGCACCTGCCTGGGCTAGTGCAGACATTGTGGACCTTGTCCACGATCTCCGCACTAGGCACAGGAAAGTGGCCGTCTAGGGCAGGAGAGCTGCCAGCCTGGCACCCAGGAGCAGGAGTGCAAGAGAATCAAGGGGGTCCACTGAGACCCCCGACCCTGAGCCCTGAGCTTACAATGGCTGTCCTGGGTCAGACCAAAGGTCCATCTAGCCCAGTAGCCTGTCTCATGACAGCAGCCAACCCTAGGGACCCTGGAGGGGATGGACCGAAGACAGTGACCAAGCCATTTGTCTTGTTCCATCCCTCTCCAGCCTTCCACAAACCTTGGGCAGAGACACCACTCCTACCCCCTGGCTAATACCACTCCATGGACCCAACCTCCATGACTTTATCTCACTTCCCTTTAAACTCTGTTCTAGTTCTAGCCTTCACAGCCTCCTGCAGCAAGGAGTTCCACAAGTTGACTCTTTGCTTTGTGAAGAACAACTTTCTGTTACTAGTTTGAAGCCTGCTATCCATTCCTTTCCTTTCGTGTCCTCTAGTCCTTCTTTATGGGAACAAATGAAGAATTTTTCTGTATGCACCCTCTCCACCCCACTCCTGCTTTTAGAGACCTCTATCCTATCCCTCCTCTTTCTCCTCTTTTCTAAGCTGAAAAGTCCCAGTCTCTTTAGCCTCTCTTCATATGGGACCTGTTCCCAACCCCTGATCATGTTAGTTGCCCTCCCCTCTCCCAGCCTCTCTCTTCCCCTCTCCCACCTCCTTTTCCCAGTCTCCCCCAGTTTTGTTCAATTCCATTTTGGAAGACACGTTATCTTTATTTTGTACATCAAGAAGAGGGGCTAGGGAAGGGTAAGTGGAAGGAGGTGAGGGAGGAATGGGGCACGAGCCCCCCATGGGGAGGACTGGGCTGGCTCTGCGGGCTTCTGGGGGTGGAAGCTCTCCTGCAGCCCCCCAATTGCCCCCTCTCCCCAGATGGCAGCCTGCGGCAAGTGCAGCCAGGCTGATGGCCGAGTGCTGTGATGTGCCCAGTGTGGGTAGTCCGGGCACTCCAAGCCAGGACTGCTTTGCAAGCGGGGCACCCCTGAGAACTGTCTGTCCGGGGTGGGGGTCGGGACCCTTTAAGCACAGCCCTTGGCTAGCCTGAGACAGCATCTCCACGCTTTAAGTCCTCCTCTGATGCCCTGCCTGCACTGCTTCCGGCCATCCTTAAGCCCGGTTCAGGGTCCACTTAATGTGGACATGCTAGTTCGAATTAGCAAAACACTAATTCGAACTAATTTTTTAGTCTGGATACGTTAATTCGAATTAGCTTAGTTCGAATTAACTAATTCGAACTAAGTTAGTTCGAATTAACGTTGTAGTGTAGACATACCTTAAGATATCTGGGGGGTAAAGAGGTATGTTTTAGTCTCTGCTCATTTCTATTTTCAGTAGTGCCATTGTATATCTTGTGATAATAGCCATGATACTACTTATGAGGATGTAGCAGATATCATAGTAATAGTCCTCTACACTTGCAGAGATGATCAAAGTGCAAGTGATAGTTAGGTGCCTAACTCCCAACACCTCTCAAACAGTGTTAGGTAGTTCTCATTTGCTCCTTAGAAGATCTCCCCCACTTTGTGCATGTGACTGTATGAATGCATTTATATTATGCAACTTAGCTGTCGACTTTTGGTTTCAACAACAGTGAACAGCGTACAAAAAAACAACGTACTCAAAGATTGAAATACTTAATAAAATTGCCAGCTTTTATAATCATCATTTTGAAATTAACTGAGTCATTTTGGCTGCATAATCATACCCCTGAAGGGATGCAATAAAGTATAAATTTAATCAAATACATTTTTAGAATAGGCTTCAAGGTAGCTCATGCACAATTTCTGACCCAAATATCTAGTCATGAGTATAATATCAGACCTTTAATTATAATTTCTATTATAATGATTCTATTGAAGAAAATGTAACCAGTGCACTTATCTGCAATTACCCACACACTGTCTCCAGAAAGTGCAGATAAAGGCTCTCCCGTGAATCGTCCCTTGCTGAGAAAGTTCACCCAACTGTTTTAATCTCTTTTTCCCTCAGTCGATCATTACAGTGATTGCATCCTTACAAAGGGAAAAGACAACTAAACACCAAAGATAGAAAATCAAATTTCTACTTTAAATTTTCAATTTGATTTTCACCTGAATAAACCAAGTTAGATCACAAATGGCTGGTTTCCAGAACAGTGAAGTAGAACGTATATCAGCACTTGCTGTTAACTTGTCTGAATACCTTCCATAAGAACATAAGAATGACCACATTGGGTCAGACCAAGGTCCATCCAGCCTAGTATCCTGCCTGCTGACAGCGACCAATTCCAGGACCCCCAGAGAGAATGAACAGAAGAGGTTATCATCTGTGATTCCACCTCTCTTGCCTATCCCATTCTGACAAACAGAGGCTAAGGACACCATTCCTGCCTATGCTGGCTTCTAGCAATCTATCAAATATTCAGCCTGGTCAAACTTCTGAAAGACTTGAGGCTGGATCCTGCACTCACTGGAGCCAGTAGCAAAGTCCCTATTAACTTATATATGGAAGGGCCACATACTTTAGGGTTAGGAAATTGTGGCTTGCAACCCCATAATGAACACATTTCTGTTGAGAATTTACTAATGGAGCCCCAACTTTCTCCTCAAAGCACAAGGTCAACTGCAGCTTCTATAGACCTTCATGGGGCTTCACACAGAGGCAGCAGTCCATGTGCGTGTTGTGCACTGAAGGATATATTATATTAGATGAATTACTTATCTACCATATTACTTAACAGATCAGCTGGAAATTTGGTTGTACAACCACATGGCAGAGATCACTATCATTATTGAAATCCTAGTTAGCAAGCTCAGCAGAATGGGAGAGGCTTGAAAAACTCATGAATACAAAATGACATCTCCACAATAGAGGTAGTCCTTTTAGTGGAGGAAACTGCCTTTACATCTACTTCATCGAGCAATTCAACTTGGAGTGATGTCAAACTATGACCAATAATTTCATACTTTTTTGTTAGTCATCATGAATATTAATTTCTAGTTATAAATATTCCAGAAGGAAATATGCTGCCTAATTTCTAGAAAGTGATCAAAGTAAAGTAGCAGGATTTTTAATTCATTATGCTTGCTAGTTGGTCACAATTCACCAACTTTGTCATGCCTAATAGAATTGTTTCCCATCAGTTAAGGTGTAATTTAAAAGAAAACTACAAGATATAAACACAACATAACATAAAACACAACATAAAACATGAAAATCTACTTTTAATATCTATCAAGCTGTACAATGTATTTTAAATTAAGATACCATCAAAATAAAGAATTAATTGATAAATAAATCTAGAACAGACCTAAAAATCTATTTTATCTAGACATGAGGATCTAATGAATGGATAAATTAGTTTCTGTTACAGAAGCAGTATATGTTAAATGTTTATATTCTATGTTTGAAATTAATTGTTGAAAATTAAAGTAGGGTAAAAGCATAAAAGGGCTATGTGGAAAGAATGATGTCATAGGCAGGATAGATTATCTGAGAAAGGTGTATACAATAACAAGAAATCCTTCTGAGCTGAAAATAGTTCCATTGTTTGCATGTTAATTGTTGCATCAATAGTGCAATAGTTCAAAGATTTACACATTTTTAACTTTATGCACTTTCTGTTGATCAATGATTTCAGGGGGACTACTCAGACAATGTGCATAAATCTTTTCCCCATGGCTTGAGTGAGTAAAACAAAATATATACTATACCCTAGCAGTTCTCTTTGCTTAAGTCTGAAAAAATTATCAGTGTCAGTAACATAATCAAAATAATGACAAATACTTATTCAATTCCATTGTGGAATAGAATAATAAAAATAACTGTAAAAATAATCTATTTGAATTCAATAATAAATATTATTCAACAAGCTCTTCTGGTGTATTGTGACCATCAACTTGTTCAATGCAGTACATGTAACTGCTATCAGGAGGAGTCATTTTACAGACACTTCTGGCCTACACATGAAAATGTATGTATCTTATTACCATGCTTGAGGCAGCCTATATCATTTTTGTATGATATTGTAACAGAGATTGCTACTGTTGAGAGATGTGTTATAAAATAGTTATAGCGTTCTTGTCATTTATTTATATAACAAGAGCTTCAGTAAAAGGGACATTTCTGTTAAGTTAATCTGTTCATAAGGGAGTAAATTAGATGAATGGGGTGGTTGGTTCTCCGTATGTTTGTTTAGAAAGCTTCTCCCTTGACTGTACATTTCAAGTACCTTAATAGCATTCTTGATTTCATATTGTGAATTCTTGGAAGCTATTTTCCACACGTAAGAACTGTACTTCTTAAAACTACCTCATCCCTCCTAATTAACCAATGATATATAATTTAAAATAAATGAGACATTGTCAATGTCATATCACATATGGGCCCACCTAAAACGTGGTTGATTATAAGTTGATCATTATAATTAATGTATGAAGTATGTTTATAAGTGAATATGAAAAGGGGACCTGCTGAGCCATACAGATGCTTGAAAGCTTGTTTTTAAACAAGTTTCATGAAGAGGACCAGTGTGTGAACATTCATCCAAGAGTATGATGTTTGAACACAGTATTCTCAGGGATCAAACTTTTTTATTCATCACTTGTCATTCTACCAAATATTGGGTTGGATTTGTTTTTTTGGAGGGGGAGGGTTGTTATTTTTTCAGTCTAGGTATAGATTGTGATGTGTTTTTCCCCTGATTTTCCTGGCTGGATAAGAGACTTGAACTGTAACTATGGCCAGCTGGGATTGAACCTAGAGCAGAGTCTGAATGCAAAAAGCAAAAATGTTAAGTGCTTCAGCTAAAGAATGTGCCCCTTAGGCTGGAGGCAGCAGCAGTATCATGAATATGTGCCATCTATTCAGGGGGATCAAAAACACTGGAACAGCATATTGCTCAACTAAATACACCCTCTGTGTGAAACTAAACTCTGCTGAACTGAGCTGGCCCACTTATCAGTCAATGATAAGCAAGTCTAGGACTTCCCCCAGGTAACTGTCCTAAGTGACTTAATCCCAAAGGACCTTACTCCAGGTAGAGGAGAAGCAGATACAGGACTCTTGAGGGAAGTGTGTGTTGTGTTTGGGGCTTTCTTGCTGTGTGATGAGCTTGTGTTAGTGAGTTAGGGTTGGTGTGTGTTCTTTTTGGTTTTGTTTGTTTTTTTCCCCTGTGTTTGAGAGTGAGGATTTTTTTTCCCACTTTCCCTTTGCCCTCCACCCCCCCCCCCCCCCCCCCGCTTGATTGGCTATGATTGGTAGGTGCTGTGATTGGCTGTGGTTGGCAGGTGGAAACTGTTGGCTTCTAATTAGTTTGAATTCTAGAAGCCTCTGCTGATTGGCTGAGCCTTGGTAGGGGGAGGGACTTTCAGGCACTCCAGGGCTTTATAAGGCAGTGGGTAAGCAACCAAGGAGCTTGCGAACAGGTGAGTGCTAACAGGGAGTTTAGAGAGGGAGTTGGGAAAGGCATGAGGTTCTCTTGCTTTCTTTTTAAATCCCTTCTCCAGGACAGCAGCGATGGATGGTGAGAAGTCTGCTGTTGTTACCTGCACAGCGTGTGCCATGTTTGTCTTCCTCCTGAAAGAAAGAACGGATTTCATCTGCACTAAGTGCAAGCTGGTCGACATTTTGGAAGAGAAAATTAGAGGACCGGAGGCCCAAGTGTCGACCCTATGCTCGATCAGAGAGGATGAAGACTTCCTCGATTCAAGGCACCATTTAATCCTTCAAGCATGGCAGGCAGAGGAGCCAGAGAGGGCAGTACGTGACCAAGAAGAGAACTAGCAGCATGTAACTTCTAGAAGGGGAAAAAGGCCAGCATGGGAACTCTTCAATGCTATAGAGGTAAGTAATCGCTTTCAGGCTCTCTCCACAGGCTCTGCAGTGCTGAAAGCTTTGGAAGGGACCTCACAAGGAAGAAACTGGAAGGGAACACCATCTACTGGAAGGCATGGGATGCGTAGTCCTAGGGATGCGGGTTCCACGACCACCAACCCCAAAAGAAAACGATGGGTGGTGGTGGTTGGGGATTCCCTCCTAAGAGGGACTGAGCCATCCCTCTGCCGTCCGGACCTGGAATCTTAAGAGGTGTGCTGCTTACCTGGAGCTCGCATTCACAATGTGACTGAGAGGCTTACCAAACTTATCAAACCTTTGGATCGCTACCTCTTCCTGCTTCTCCACATGGGAACTAATGATATGGCCAAGAATGACCTTGAGCGGGTTACTGAAGATTATATAGCACTGGGAAGAAAGATCCAAGAATTCGGAGCGCAAGTGGGAGAAAAGGAGGAGGAGTTGCACTATATGTAAGAGAGAACTACGATTGCTCTGAACTCCAGTATAAAGAGGGAGAAAAACCTGTTGAGAGTCTATGGGTTAAGCTTAAAGGTACAAACAACAGCAGTGATGTTGTGGTTGGTGTCTGCTACAGGCCACTGAATCAGGTGGATGAGGTAGATGAGGCTTTCTTCGGACAACTGAGCGAAGCTTCCAGATCGCAGGCCCTGGTTCTCGTGGGGGACTTAAATCACCCTGACATCTGTTGGGAAACCAATACGGCAGTACACAGGCAATCCAGGAAGTTTTTGGAGAATGTTGAGAATAACTTCTTGACACAAGTGCTGAAGGATCTGACCAGGGGCCGTGCACAGCTTGACCTTCTGCTCACAAACAGGGAGGAACTAATAGGGGAAGTAGAGGTGGGTGACAACCTGGGAAGCAGTGAGCATGAGATGGTAGATTTCAGGATCGTGAGCAAAGGAAGAAAAGAGAGTAGTAAAATATATACCTTGGACTTCAAAAAAGCAGATTTTGACTCCCTCAGAGATCTGATGGGCAGAATCCTTTGGGATGCTAACATGAAGGGGAAAGGAGTCCAGGACAGCTGGCAGTATTTTAAAGAAGCCTTATTGAAAGCACAGAAATAAACCATCCCGACGTGTAGCAAGAGAGGCAAACATGGTAGGACACCGGATTGGCTTACAGGGGAAATCCTTGGTGAACTTAAGCACAAAAAGGAAGCTTACAAAAAGTGGAAACTTGGACAAATGACCAGGGAGGGGTTTAATTGTATAGCTCAAGAATGCCAGGGGGTTATCAGGAAGGCGAAAGCACAAATGGAATTGCGACTGGCTAAGGATGTGAAGGATAACAAGAAAGGTTTCTACAGGCATGTTAACAAGAAGAAGGTGATCATAGAGGGTGTGTGGCCCCTAATGGATGAAGGAGGTAACCTAGTGACAGATGATGTGGGGAAAGTTGAAGTACTCAGTGCTTTCTTTGTTCTGTATTCACGGACAAGGTTGGCTCCTGGACTTGTACGCTAAGTGACGCAAGATGGGATGAAGATGTACAACCCGTGGTGGGTAAAGAACAGGTTAGGAACTATTTAGAAAATCTAAACGTACACAAATCCATGGGTCCAGACTTAATGCATCTGAGGGCATTGAGGGAGTTGGCAAATATCATTGAGGAGCCTTTGGCTATTATCTTTGAAAAGTCGTGGCGATCGGGAGAAATCCCGGATGATTGGAAAAAGGCAAATGTAGTGCCAATCTTCAAAAAAAGGGAAAAAGGACAATCCAGGGAACTATAGGCCGGTCAGTCTTACCTCGGTTCCTGGATAAATCATGGAAGGGATCGTTAAGGAATCCATTTTGAGGCACTTGGATGAGAGGAAAGTGATTAGGAATAGTCAGCATGGATTCACAAATGGCAAGTCGTGCCTGACCAATCTGATTAGCTTCTATGATGAGGTAACCAGCTCTGTGGACGTGGGAAAGTCAGTGGATGTGCTATACCTTGACTTTAGCAAGGCTTTTGGTACGGTCTCCCACAATATTCTTGCCAGCAAGTTAAGGGAATGTGGATTGGATAAATGGACGGTAAGATGGATAGAAAGATGGCTGGAAGGCCGGGCCCAGTGGGTACTGATCAATGGCTCAATGTCAGGATGGTGGTCAGTTCTAGGACTGGTTTTGTTCAATATCTTTATTAATGACCAGGATGAGGGAATGGATTGCACCCTCAGCAAGTTTGCGGATGACACTAAGCTAGGGGGAGAGATAGATACACTTGAGGGCAGAGATGGGGTCCAGAGTGACTTCGACAAATTGGAGGATTGGGCCACAAGAAATCTGATGAGGTTCAACAAGGACAAGTGCAGAGTCCTGCATTTGGGACGGAAGAATCCTAAGCATATTTTCAAGCTGGGGACCAACCAGTTAAGTAATAGTTCTGCAGAAAAGGACCTGGGGGTTACAGTGGATGAGAAGCTGGATATGAGTCAACAGTGTGCCCTTGTAGCCAAGAAGGCTAATGGCATATTAGGTTGCATTAAGAGGAGCATTGCCAGCAGATCCAGAGATGTCATTATTCCCCTTTATTCGGTTCTGGTAAGGCCACATCTCAAATACTGTGTCCAGTTCTGGGCCCCCCACTACAAAAAGGATGTGGACTCATTGGAGAGGGTCCAGCGGAGGGCAACCAAAATGATTATGGGGCTGGAGCATATGACTTATGAGGAGAGGCTGAGGGAGTTGGGTCTGTTTAGTCTGCAGAAGCAAAAAGTGAGGGGGGATTTGATAGCAGCCTTCAACTTCCTGAAGGGAGGTTCCAAAGAGGATGGAGAGAGGCTGTTCTCAGTGGTGACAGATGGCAGAACAAGGAGCAATGGTCTCAAGTTGTGGTGGGAGAGGTTCAGGTTGGATATTAGGAAAAACTATTTCACTAGGAGGGTGGTGAAGTACTGGAATGGGTTACCTAAGGAAGTAGTGGAGTCTCCATCTCTAAAGGTGTTTAAGTCTTGGCTTGACAGAGCCCTGGCCGGGTTGATTTAGTTGGGAATGGTCCTGCCTAGAACAGGGGGCTGGACTTGATGACCTTCTGAGGTCTCTTCCAGCTCTATGGTTCTATGATTCTATGATTCTATACTACCTCAGTATGCCCCATGGATAGCAGTTTGATAAATTCCTCATGACACAGTGTAAAGAGAGGGGGTGTGGAAAAGAAGTTTGTTAATTGAATTTGAAATTACCAACCATAGGAATAGCCCAATAAATCACAGCTGGTCCACAGCGAACAAAGTTTTTCAGCAGTTTGCACCAAACATTTCTAATCATTCTGATTCAGTGTAAGGTAAAGGTGTTAAACAGTTTTGTAAATCTCAGTTTCATTTAAAGTGCATGCGTGGAAAATAATCAGGGGGAGACAATCAAAAACATTTTAAAGTTTTCATTTTAAGGTCTTTTTCACAAAATTAAAAAATGTTATTATAATTTTTCTTAATGGAGAAGGCCAGAAAAATCACTCCTAGTGACTCCTCAGGTAGTTAGTGCTAGATTTTCTGAAGGACTCAGTAAAAAAATACATGGCTAAGTTTTCAGACATGCTCAGCTCCCATTTTGGGAACCTAAATGAAGTGGACGCATTGGAGCAAAATTTTCAAAAGTACCATGATCCAGCAGCACTCATTATTCTCAATTCAAGTTCTATCCATATTGCTAAAGAAAATATTCTTAAGAGTCCATGGCTGTGTCTAGACTGCATCCCTTTTCCATAAAAGGGATGCAAATTAGACACATCATAATTGCAAATGAAGCTGGGATTTAAATCCCCCTGCTTCATTTGCATAAACATGGCTGCCGCTTTTTCCCGGCTCGGAGCTTTGCCGGAAAAAAGCGCCAGTCTAGATGCGGATCTTTTGGAAAATAAAGCCTTTTCCAAAAGAGGCAGCAAGTGGGGGAAGGGGAGAGGAGAGGCAGGGGTGCTTTAAAGCAACAGCACTGCGTGGAACCCTGGGGTTAGTGGGGACTCCATATGGCACTGCCGCGGGAAGCATTGGGGCAGCAGGAGACTGCTTGAGTCTCCAGCTGGCCCCATTCTCCCTGCAGCACTACAGAAGCTCCCTTATCGGCTAATCGAATAGCCGATCATTCTAAATTTAACATCCCTCATACTTTTGCTGATGTAATTGGTGGCATATGCAAAACTGGGTACACAAAATCAGAAAACAAGATCAAACATTTGACCCAGGAGGTCAAACTGTTACATAATTTCAAATTTAAAAATAGAAGTCCAAATATTAAAAAGAACTGTGCATTGGAAGAATACAAGTCTATAAAACAGCAATGCATCCTTTGCTTCTTTCCGAACCTGATTGTTCTTTGAAGTTATAAACTTTGCATTACCGATACTTGTGCAAGCACTGGCTTTCAATAACAGTGAAAGAAATACAAAGTTAAAGGAACTGCAGAAAATGTCCACTAAATGTTATACAGCTCTTTCTTTCGATGATTTAATAGGATAAAATGAACACCGAGTACAAAGTAAAGGCCTTAGATGCATTTAGAAAAAGACATATACACAGCTAAAATGTTGGTGTTTTCACTTTCTCTCAAACACTCACCTTTTCTATCATTCAGTGAGAAAAAAAGTAATTTACTTTCAGTTTACATTTTCTGGTGTGTTGGCCCTCCTTGTTTTTTTGTTGTCTTGACTACAGCTGTGAAGTCATGGGCAATCTACCATGTGACTATTTCAAAATAGTCTCAGACCTTACAACCTCAGGGAGAAAATAAAAATAAGAGAAAAATAAGAAACAATCAGAGAGGAAAAATAGAGAATATTAGGCCACCTGTACTCTAGATATATGCAATATGTATAACGAGCTGGGGTTTTTCTCCAGGTGCTGTATGCTTCTGCAACATATCTGGTCAGGCTCAACGACCCTGACCGAACCAATCAGCTTTGGAAAAGGGGAACAACCGGGGTGCTTGCTGCCAGGTCTGGTTATTTAATCTTTCCTCTGTCTCCTCCATCAGAGGCTGACAGGGTTGGTGACTGGTCCTGTCAGCTTATGTGCTCTTCATGGTCCAGAACTTAGGAGACCTGATGTGGACAGAAGCTTGCAAGACCATCTATTCAGCAGCCGCCTCCACCTGGGTCAATTGGGCCCAGAGCCCTGGCCTGGTGGTTGGGGAGTGGTGTCCGTCTAGCTTCCCCCCATCTGTGTTTCAGGCCAATTGGTGGAGCACAGACAATAGAATCATAGAGCTGGAAGAGACCTCAGAAGGTCATCAAGTCCAGCCCCTTGCCCAAGGCAGAACCAATCCCAACTAAATCAACCCTGCCAGGGCTTTGTCAAGCCGAGACTTAAAAACCTCTAGGGATGGAGATTCCACCCCCTCCCCAGGTAACCCATTCCAGTGCTCCCCCCTCCCCCCAGTGAAACAGTGTTTTCCTTATATCCAATCTAGACCTCCCCCACTGTAACTTGAGACCATTGCTCCTTGTTCTGCCATCTGTCACTACTGAGAACAGCCTCTCTCCGTCCTCTTTGGAACCCCCCTTCAGGAAGTTGAAGGCTGCTCTCAAATCCCCCCTCACTCTTCTCTTCTGCAGACTAAACAAACCCAAATCCCTCAGTCTCTTCTAATAAGTCATGTGCTCCAGCCCCCTAATCATTTTGGTTGCCTTCCACTGCTCTCTCTCAGCATCTACCTTATCTACCTTTCTGCCGTGAATCCATCTCCACCAGGGTATGTCTACACTACCACCCTAGTTCGAACTAGGGTGGTTAATGTAGGCAACTGAAGTTGCAAATGAAGCCCGGGATTTGAATCTTGCTGGGCGCCGCCATTTTTAAATGTTCGCTAGTTCGGACTCCGTGCCCGCGGCTACACGTGGCACGGACTAGGTAGTTCAAATTAGGCTTCCTATTCCAATCAGCTGGTCCTGTCCATGCTATGGCATCATCTCAACACCCTGGTCCCAACTCAAGTTTTTCCGGCCCATCTCCAGAAGCTGGTCCTGGAGTTCTTTTAGCCAGAGTCTCTGCAGGGGTTCTCCACCTTTCCCTGGAGGAGAAAGGGTTATGTCGGCTGCCTCAATGGATCTTGGGAAAGAAGCAACTGGGTTTTCCTCATCCAGCACAGCCAGGGACTAAGGTCTGATTTCACATAAGTTTGTTCACTAACTCCAACAGTTTGTTATAATCCAAGAAGCCATATTTCAACCTCAAAGTTGGGTAGTTAACTCTCTGAAATGTTAAACTAGCCAAAGTGAAGAGCTTCCTTCTGAGGAGGTCAAATCAATTGGCATCCTTACCTGGTGTAGTTGATTTGGAATGATGTAGCCAACTTCATTTTGCAACTACATGTAATAGCAGGCATTTCTTGACTTTCTTAGGGTATGTCTACACTGCCACCCTAGTTCGAACTAGGGTGGCTAATGTAGGCTTTCGAACTTGCAAATAAAGCCTGGGATTTAAATATCCTGGGCTTTATTTGCATGTTCCTGGGCGCCACCATTTTTAAATGCCCTGTAGTTCAAACTCCCTGCCCGCGGCTACATGCAGCATGGACTAAGTAGTTCGAATTAAAGCAAGGAGGAATAACGGTAGTTCAAATTAGGAGCTTTAATTTGAACTACTTAGTCCACGCCGCATGTAGCTGCGGGCAGAGAGTTTGAACTATGGGACATTTAAAAATCCCGGGCTTCATTTGCAAGTTCAAATGCCTACATTAGCCACCCTAGTGTGTCAGTATAGACATACTCTAAGTGATCAGGGGACATGTGACAGGTTCCATGCCGACCCCAGGAGCAAGCTGAGGGTAGGATGTCTGGCTGGGGGCAGTTGTTCAGGAGCAAGCTGTGGGGATGGTGTCTGGCCAGGGGAGAGGGTTCAGGAGCAGGCTGGGGGTGCAGGGTCTCGGTGGGACGGTGAGATGTGAGGCAGCTGAGGGAGCGGGAGTCTGGGCATGAGGGGATGGAGGCACTTGCCTTCACGCCCAATGCCTGTCCCGGTTACTGCCTCCCATGCTCCCATTGGCTGGAATCTGTTGGAGCATCAGCGCTTGCTTCCCGCTGGGGAGGGAAAAGAGAGAAAGTCCCAATCCTCACTGAGCCATCCAGCCAGAAGAGGAGGAGGGAGAGGAATTCTTCCTCATGAGCTGGATCATGCAGCAAGGCTCAGGGCTTTCTCTCTTCTCCCCAAGTGGGAAGCAGGCACTGGCACTCCAACCTTGCAGGGAGCAAGGCAGCAGGGTGAGGCTGCCGCACCAGCATACACTTTCCACTGCAGGGGGAAGGAGCTTGAGCCATGGACCATCAGGAAGGCAACTGCAGAGCCCCCTCACACTCACTTGGGGGGACCATTGGGAGTGTGTTTGCACCTTTCGCACCCCCCCCCCCCCCGCATATGGGCCTGTAGTTGCAGTGGTCATTGCATTCAGGTAACCAAAAGTAGAGGTCAGTAGAGATGTCCCAACAGGCATGATAAGATGGGCTGTATGAATACAGAGGTGAACCTCATCATGGGTATCATTAGTCCCTGGTTCAGGATTACTGATGATGAGAACATGAAGGCAGAAGAGGTAATCTGAAGCCCTCTCTGTGTTGATGACTCGGTATCTGCAATCTGGTGGGATGGTCAATATTGTCATGTTTGTATCTGATGAATAGGTTCCTGGCTGGGTCAATGAGGTGGGAATCTCCATCACCAAGGGTATGTCTACACTACCACCCTAGTTCGAATTAGGGTGGTTAATGTAGTCAATCGAAGTTGGAAATGAAGCCCGGGATTTAACTTAATTTGCATCTTAAAAGCATTTTCGGAACAGAGCATCTAAATTGGCATGGATGCTTTTCTGCAAAAACACTTTTTGCGGAAAAGCGTCCATGCCAATCTAGACGCACTTTTCCGCAAAAAAGCTCTGATTGCCATTTTCACGATTGGGGCTTTTTTGCGGAAAACAAATCTGAGCTGTCTACACTGGCCCTTTTGTGCAAAAGCTTTGCGCAAAAGTGACTTTTGCCTGAATGGGAGCAGAATAGCATTTCCGCAAGAAGCGCTGATTTCTTACAGTAGGAAGTCAGTGCTTTTGCGGAAATTCAAGCGGCCAGTGTAGACAGCTGGCAAGCTTTTCTGGAAAAGCGGCTGATTTTCCGGAAAAACTGGCCAGTCTAGACACAGCCTAAGTGTATAAGATTACTTAATATGTGGAGGGAAAGCATGGCAAGTTTGATACTTAGGGCGTAATAGGCATCCAAAACAAAGGGTAGGAAACGGGAGCCAAAAGCCAAGCCAGGCTGGTGGGATGGTGAGGTGGGCTCCAGCTCTGCACTCGCAGAAGGGGTGGGGCCTTGGGAAGAAGGGTCAGGTCTGGAGCAGCCAGCCTTCAGTGCCACCTACACTATGGAGTGCCCTCCCCCCCAGCCTTTAGAGTCACTGGTCGCTCTGGTGGCAATTTAAAGGGCTCACAGCTGTAGGTGCTGCCGCTGCTGTGGTAACAGCTGGAGCTCCAGGCCCTTTAAAATAGCTGGGCCCTGGGCAACTGCTCCTTTTGCCCCTTCTCTCCCTGCCATCCCGCCCTCTCACACAGGCGGGATAGGGAGGTAATGCAGGTGCTGGGACAGGGCAGAGGGAACCTGCCAAGCACAAATAAAAACGAAATTAACTTAATCTCCTAAGTACACTGTTGTGTGCAATATTTACAGATAAGAGAGGATAAGAACAGAAACTGGAGGTTCCTAACCAGACCACAAGAGGTGTAAAAGAAGTTAGAGAAGCAGCTGGTCTATGCTGGTCTTTAAGTGCAAGAGAAACACACGGCGGCACAAGGCACCTGCACAGACCATCTCCCATTGTTATTGAAGAGTTTCTGATCCTGAATGTGACATGTACGCACCCACATTGAATGCCCATAGGGACAAGCCCTGAAATAAGAAAAATAACTTACAATCTATTCCCATAAAATCCCTCATTCTTAAAATCCAAATATGTTTTACACACCAACCATTTCAATTGTCAGAGTACATGAGAAAGGTGAAAATAGTAATGTACTTACACAACTGTAAAATATTTCACATCCAGCCAATAAAATATGACTCAGATTGAAAAGTGGCCAGGATTATAGGGTTAAAATTGTGACTCTTGAAAAATCACTTATGATACATCTGATGACCAAAAGTTGTCAAGACTACTTTTAATTCTTATTCTAAAATCAGGACCCCTGGCATTATAACATCTTCATATTTGAGCATTACTTCCAAAACAACTCAAATTAAGTTTATTCACCCTTACAGAAAAAGAAGAGTTTACAAAAGATGGATCCTTTCTTTTACAGAACTGTTAGTACTCTCAATGTATGTATGTGTGTGTGTATGTATGTATATATATATTATTTTGTAGTCATTACATTCAATGCTTAATTTGGGCCAAGGTTTGCCAGGGCTGAGCCCTGGCGCCTCTTGGTGGTTCATAGTCCTGACACTTCTCAGCTTGCTGCATTCGTTATGAATGTAATACATTTGCTTGACCCCTGGCACCTAATTGCTTGAGCTCCACCATCTCTTTCATTACAAATTTAGCATTGATTCTGTGTTGATAAAAGTCAAATGACTACACATATAGCCTATAAGTATTGTAAGTATTATATAGCAAACTTGAGTTCTGGTTTACCAGGGCAATATACATTTGGATGTAGCAGATCAGATCATGGTATATTAAGGCCAGTATCCCAGCCTCCAATAGTAGCCAATAGAGGTTTTAAAGGGAAAGATGAAAACAGTAAGGTACTTACATAATCATATAATATTTCACACAGTGGGATGTTGGGGAGAAGCCCTTTGAATATCATTATGGAAAAACAGCAATACTATTTGATGTGTATATTCAAATCAAAGTTATGAATCTTACAGTAACAGTCACTGACAATTCCAAAGTCTTCAGCCGTGAAGACTACACAATGTCTCAGCCTATTTTCTATACTTTGGAATGGGGAAAGTTTCTATCATGCCAATAGCACCTGGCATTATAGTGGACATTATTAAAAGTCGCTACTACTCTTTCACAATGGACTCTTGGTACTATAAGAATGTTCTTATAAACCAAATAATATACTTTCACATCTCATATATCCAACCTCAAAGAATGGAAGGTTATGAAAAGATACAATAAAGCTTCTTTGAGAATTGTATCCATTCTGCAAGGACAGCACCAGGCAAAAATGATAATCTTTCAATTATGGGAGCAACAGAATTAATCATATTATAAGGCTCTTGTCCTGGCAAAGAATGTGAATATCAAAGCAGAATCAGTGTGTATTTCTTTAATTTTAGTGGGAGAATACTCACATAACAACCCACTAAAGGAGAACACAGCTTTCTCTGTACAAAGGTGGAAGAAGTAACATATACCTAAACAAAACTAGATATAGCCCAATAATTGTACTAGCAGAGAAAACTCGATGTGAGCACAAGTTCAAGCATTGCAGAGACAAATGACACTCCATATCCTGTACTGAGCCTTGCACGACACACATAACATTGGTTAAGAGGCATACAAGACAGCCTTAGGATTTGAACGATTAGAAATCACTGAAAGTATCACAAGCCACAGTGTCTTTGAGCATATGGAAGAAGCTGACCTTCCTCTGTTTCACACACAAAAAATATGCTTCTCTTGGATTTAAAGCAAGGAATTATGGCACTGAGGTGTTATAGGGCAGCAGCTAAACCTTATCAAGCTAGCAATGACTTGCATTTCATCCATAAAGCTTAATAATGGAAGAGCTAGCTTTTTATGTCTTCAAAAATGACCAATAAACATGTTTCCTATGCCAAGTGTACAGAATAAAATACTCACAGGGGTAGCAGTGATAGTCTGTAAGGGTATGTCTACACTAGCCCCAAGTTCGAACTAGGGAGGCTAATGAGAGCGACCAAAATTGCTAATGAAGCGGGGATTTAAATATCCCATGCTTGATTAGCATAATCCCGGCTAGTCGCCATTTTGGAAACTGACTAGCCCAAAGTAACTGCCTGCGTCTACATGCGGCAGAGAAGCGGGATTCCAAGATAAACTCTTAGTTCAAACTCGTGGAATGAGGTTTAACAATTAATTCGAACTAAGGGGTTTATCTCGGAATCCTGCTTCTCTGCTGCGTGTAGACGCGGGCAGTTACTTCGGGCTAGTCAGTTTCCAAAACGGCGACCGGCCGGGATTATGCTAATCAAGCATGGGATATTTAAATCCCGTGCTTAATTAGCAATTTCGGTCAACCTCATTAGCCTCCCTAGTTCAAAGTAGGAGGCTAGTGTAGACATACCCTAACTGAAAAAACTTTAAAAAACAATGAATGGTCCTGCAGCACATTAGAGACCCCCCCCCCCCCAAAATGTAGATGGCATCATGAGCTTTTGTGGACACAGAAATATCTCTGGAACCTGGGTGAATGACAGTTGAACATTATAGCTGTAAAAAAACTTCCCAGGGGTAGCAAAGTTAGTCTGTAACAGGAGAAACTTAAAAAACAACAAATAGTCTAGTAACACTAAAAAACATGAGCTTTCATGGGCACAACCCACTTCTTCAGATGACCAGCTTATAGCTATAGCTATTATAGCTGTAGTATTCCTAATACCCGTTCATTTTAGTTGTAATTGTGCATGGACTTTGTGACAAGTGGACTCATTGGTCACATACTCATTGTGTCATTTCCCTATTCTATGCTCAGCATCCCACGCCACCACAGTAGCAGAGGAACCACCTTCCCTGGAGACCTTCCAGCAGAGTTATGACGCAGGCAGAAACCAGGAACATGAAAACCATGTAGAACAATGGAGAGTAATGAACTAGCTGTGACACACAAGAGTCAGCCCTACTTTCACCAGTGTAATGAGACCTACAAAATTGCATTCTGTACGTTGTGTGCATTTGATCTGAGAAACTATTAATTCTAAAGTTAATTTGGCACTTGTGAAAGATACGAGTTTGACAGCCCTGGTGACTGAGGCCTTCTGTTTATGCAAAGCAAAGGTAAAGTCCAAGCACTTGTGATGAGAACTTCCTCACATTGTCTGACAAATGTGTCTCAAGACCAACCTAGAAGGACCATCAAAAGCAGTGAATGGAAAACTCAGCCCCCACCCCCCACCACGCTCCTCTGAACCACATCTGACACTTCTGACAAAAGGGGGCATGTTTCCCCTTTGCTCTGACCAACTGATCAAATCAGTAAGGCTGTGTCTACACTGGCATGGTTTTTCCGTTAAAAGTATTTGCACAAGAGAGTGTCTATACTGGCATGTGTCTTTGCGCAAAAGATTTGCTTTTGCGCAAAAGCATCCGTACAAGTGTAGACACTCTCTTGCGCAAGAAAGCTCCAATGGCCATTTTAGCCATCGGGCTTTCTTGCGCAAGAAATTGATGTTACCTGTCTACACTGGCCTCTTGCGCAAGAACACTTGCACAAGAGGACTTATCCCTGAGCGGGAGCGTCAGAGTATTTGTGCAAGAAGCACTGATTTCGTACAGTAGAACATCAGTGTTCTTGCTCAAATACTCGCAGCCAGCGTAGACAGGCAGCAAGATTTTGTACAAAAGCAGCCACTTTTGCAGAAAATCTTGCCAGTGTAGACACAGCCTATGAGCAAAAGAAATGTCTCCTTTTGAGGAAAGAAATTTGCGACAGCTGTCCATCACAAAAGAACAACCATATGTTTTTAATATTAGTGATTGTCAAAAACTAGATTAAGGGGAAATGTAAACAAGACGGAACAAATGTAAAATCTTCATGAGAAAACACTATGCACACTATGCATAACAGGCTACACCTGAACTGAGCAGAAAAAAATGTCATCTGACTCCAACAGACTTGAAGAAAGTGAAATGTGCAGTGCCCAGAAAACACAAATCAAAATATTTATGCAGTTATGTATAAGCTACCTATTTTATGCTGTCCTGAGGGACTAGTTTGTATATTGTAAAGCTAATCCATAGGAGAACACCAAAACTATGAGACTCACAGATACAACTGAATGTTGATAGCTATTGTGCTAAATGAAGTACACTGACACAACAAGCTGCAAATGAAGCACTCCAATTGGAATTCAAATTCCTAAGAAATTGCTTGTTTTCTCAGTCATCCAGTCCAGTCTCAAGCCCAGCCTAGAAGGACCATCAAAAGCAGTGAATGGAAAACTCAGTCTCCAAGCTTAGTCAAATCACAGCTTGTCTTCTAAGACAACCTGCAATATTGCTAACTAACATCAATAATTCTATGTGGGCACTTAAGGCACTGTACAGCAGCCACCTACTCACTTCCCAAAGGACTTCAAGTAGTAATGATAGACATGCATCTTTTTTTATTCCTGATCCTTTGTGGCTGTACAAGAATACCTGAAATCTATGCAGATTTCAATTTTAGTGCAGTATTGGCTCCACAATAGTCCTCAAGCACATTCAGTTGGCCTATGTCTAGACTGCAGGCTTCTTTCGAAAGAGGCTCTTTCGAAAGCATCTTTCGAAAGAGCTTCTTTCGAAAGAGAGCGTCTAGACTGCACTGAGAAATTTCGAAAAAGCGGCTTGCTTTTTCGAAAGAAAGCATCCAGTGAGTCTGGATGCTCTCTTTTGAAGAAGCCCTATTTACATTGAAGAACGCCTTCTTTCGAAAGAGGAACTTTCGAAAGAAGGCGTTCTTCCTCGTGAAATGAGGTTTACCGCCATCGAAAGAAAAGCCGCGTTCTTTCGAATTAATTTCGAAAGAACGCGGCTTGAGTCTGGACGCAGGGGAAATTTTTTCGAAAAAACCCCTGAGTCTGGACACAACCTTGGAGGCTATCCTCTCAGTTGTACTAGCACAACTTCACTGATCTCCCTAGAGTAAAAATCAGGCCATTATTATCTGGTTTCTGTTTGGATGAATTGTCATTGGTATTAAGTTAACTCTCGAAAGCCAAAGTAAATGCTACATATACAGGCAGTCCCCGGTTACATACAAGATAGGGACTGTAGGTTTGTTCTTAAGTTGAATTTGTATGTAAGTCGGAACTGGTACATATTGTAGGGGAAACTCTAGCCAAACATTTCTCCAGAGCTCAGTTTTATTCTCCCACACCACACTTCCCTCAGTCCTTTATTCTCAAGCTGAGGTGTCTGCTGAGAAAAGCCGCTCCGCGTCTCCCTGGTCTGCTCGGGGTGGAGGGGGGGGGGGCGCTAGCTTCGCATCTCCCTGGTCTGCTGTGGGGAAGCAGCTAGTGCAGGGTTGCCTCACCCCGTTTGTAAGTCGGGATCCGATGTAAGTCGGATCCATGTAACCTGAGGACTGCCTGTAGTGGGAAATCAGAAATTTCTGTGTGCAGTAAATATACACATTTTGAAAAGTGTTTGTATTCAATATCAGAATGAAATGCTGAAATTCTGAAAATTCCTTTGAAATTCTGACAAGTGACCGTAGTTATGTTTTATTTCAATAGAGTTGAAATGTGTTGTGTCAATAATATTGATTTCATTTTGACTTTTACATGGTATTAACATATTAAATATAATATTAATAATGTTACAAGTTAAAGATAATTAACATACGATAATAGTAATATAACAATTGAATATACATTTCAAAACAATAATAAAAATTGTAGTTAAAATGAAATGTTTCAACGTGATCAAAACAAAATAAAAAAGTCAAAATGAACATTTAGACTTGTTCTTATAGCACTTGTCACAAAATCAGCTTTCCAACAAACCACCTTCATTTCAATTAAACTAATTTTTCAACACAAAACCATCTAAAAAGGAGAGCAACTGTAGTCAGTCATGTGGTAACGCCTGCCTTCAAATGTATCCCAAGAACTCTCATTCTAATATATATTTATCACTAAAGAAATGTAATACTACTACTGTACAATTCTACTTTCTCTAATGTGATTCTTTCTGTGCTGAATCTCTCTCTTTTACCGATAAAAATGAATATTAAAATATGTATATACCAAAATTAACTTCTCTCACTTCAAATGACAAACTGGCTTGACTTACTGGCTTGTAGCTAAAGTAAAACATGGAGACTGTAATGATGGTGGTGATTAAAACACTGGCTTTGACAGAACAATAACTATAAAGTCTTGCTTCTAGTTATAACCCATACAGTGCAACAGCAGTGCCCAAGAGTCATGTGTCAACTTATAGTGATCCATCGGTAGTATTGCCAATTATTTATGAAGGATTCAGAGGAACATATGATCATTTTTAAGAAAAAAATATTGACTACAGAATCCTTTCCTCTGCTCTCTGTTGTGCCTTTTCCCCATGCTTTTCTATGGTTTGTTTTTATTTGCGAATGTACCTATTAATAACTGTGTTTTCAAAATAGAGCCACAATCGATCTACCAACACAAATATATATATAAATAGAGAGGGAGAGAGAGACAGAGAGAGAGAGAGTTGATGAGACTTGAAAGCCTATAATTGCCCATTGTTTTGTTTGGGAAAGTAGGTTACAGAGGCACACAGTTTGCACTTCTCAGGTTGGAAAATGTTGTCATAAGATAACAGATCAAATATTATAAATGCAGACCAAATCTCACCAAACTCATGTAAGAACCATCCTCATGCTATCAGAGTTCTCTGTACAGTTATATTTAATTGAAGAGACAAATATTTGGGGGCAGTTATTCTGTTAGTTCAACGTAACTTCTTTGAAATATGCACACTGCCATAGGAGTACAACAAATTTTGGGTATCCCCGAGAAGAAGCAGTGAGGAGGAAAACAATTTCCAACTGATAATCTGGCACTAACACTCTCATACTATACACCAGGAAAAATGGAGGGGAAGAGAGAGGAGGGGAGGGGAGTGATTGAAGCAGGGAATAGGATGGGACAGTACTCCATCTTACAACGGAATGTAGTAGTATAGCTAAATATGGATATTGTTTTCGAGTGACTCACTTGTGTCATGACACCTCAAGGTTGGGCACAGTGGGCTCTCCTACTTCGGCCAGGTTTACAATAGGCCCGGAAGGTCAGCTTAAGGTATGCAACTACAGCTACGTAAATAACATAGCTGGAATCAACATACCGTAAGCCTTGATTGTTGCTGTCTCCACAGCAGGTGGACAACGGTAGCAAATGCTCCTGTCGGCTTCCCTTACTACTCACAGATCAAGAACTACCGGCACCAACTGGGGATGCCCTAAGTGTTCAATTTTGTGTGTCTTTACTAGACCGGCTAAATCCAATGCCAGAAGACCAATCTCTGGAGCAGTAACTATAAATGTGGCTTCTGATGCCCAGTTGAGATAGCTACTTTAACCCTGTAGTAATCTGCTTCTTCACATGAATCAAATCTCGTCCAGAGCATATTCACTCCCACTTATTTCATAGGTAACAGAGAGTCTAATAAAATAGTATCTCCATGACCTTATGGCAGGTTCTTCAGCCTAGCTCTAGGCTCAGTGGTACTCAAACCACTATTTGTGGCGTTTCCATGCCACTTTCCTTGCCCTTCTTCTATTCCTGAATGAAGACACCTGTAACAAATAGCTAAGTTCTGGTCATTCAGACTCCTTGTTGTCTCCCTAGACTGCTTCCTGCCTCAGACAATTTCTAGGCTTCCTCACCCAGAGCCTTCACTCTTCAGGTCACTCCCTTGCAAGACGTTCAAAGCTCTTTCCTGCTCTTGTAGTGCAGGGTGACATATCCCAGAATTTTTGTTCTAGAGGTCTGGCTCTTGTTGTCCTGTCTCCTGAGACAAACTTCCAACTCTCTCCCAAAATCCTGACTCAGGGCTTCCTCCCACAGGAGCCCATGCCTATCCAGTGCTTTCACAGTGTCTCTCTGGGTATGTCTACACTAGCTTGTTACTTCGAGCTAGGTAGGCAAAGGAGGGCATCCAGAGTTGCCTTCATTTGCCTACCTAGCTCGAACTCATAGACTCATAGACTTTAAGGTCAGAAGGGTCCATTATGATCATCTAGCGAGCTAGTGTAGACATAATCTCTGAGACTTTGTCAGTGGTGGCAGGGTGACCATATTTCCTAAAGAGGATGCCTTAAGCTGCTCACTGACAAGACCGTTGCCAGTTTCTGGAAAACTGCTTCCTCCCTCTGCCTCTTATTGCAACTCCAAAGGGACTCCCATAGGAGGCTGTGGCCCATCGCTGGATCTCTGCAGGGACCCTCACATTCCGGAATGCTCCCTTCCTGTGCAACCCTGCCTCTCTTCCTGCCGGGAGATGGTTTCTCCACTCCCTTCCTCCCACATACTCCTCTGCACCACATCTGACTCTTCTGACAAAAGGAGGCATGTTTCCCCTTTGCTCTGGTCAACTGATCAAATCAGTAAGGCTGCGTGTACACTGGCATGATTTTGCATGAATACTCTTAACGGAAAAGTTTTTCCTTTAAAAGTATTTGCGCAAGAGAGTGTCTATACTGGCATGTGTCTTTGCGCAAAAGATTTGCTTTTGCACAAAAGCATCCGTACAAGTGTAGACACTTTCTTGCTCAAGAAAGCTCCGATGGCCATTTTAGCCATCCGGCTTTCTTGCGCAAGAAATTGATGTTACCTGTCTACACTGGCCTCTTGCACAAGAACACTTGCGCAAAAGGACTTATCCCTGAGTGGGAGCGTCAGAGTATTCGTGCAAGAAGCACTGATTTCGTACAGTAGAACATCAGTGTTCTTGCACAAATACTTGCAGCCAGCGTAGACAGGCAGCAAGATTTTGCTCAAAAGCGGCCACTTTTGTGGAAAATCTTGCCAGTGTAGACACAGCCTATGAGCAAAAGAAATGTCTCATTTTTAGGAAAAGAAATTTGCGACAGCTGTCCATCACAAAAGAACAACCATGTGTTTTTAATATTAGTGATTGTCAAAAACTCGATTAAGGGGAAATGTAAACAAGACGGAACAAATGTAAAATCTTCATGAGAAAACACTATGCATACATGTACTAACAGGCTACACCTGAACTGAGCAGAAAAAAATGTCATCTGACTCCACCAGACTTGAAGAAACTGAAATGTGCAGTGCCCAGAAAACACAAATCAAAATATTTGTGTAGTTATGTATATGTTACCCAATTTATTCTGTCCTGAGGGACTACAGTAGACTTTCGATAATCCGGAACCTATGAGACCTAAATGGTGCCGGATTATCAGATATGCTGGACTATCAGGAGGTACTATAAGATGGTTATATATATACTGTATATATTATATACTGTATATAAAGTGTTCTTAACTCTTTTTATTGTACATACTGTATACAGTATACTGTGATGTTTTAGTTTTTTTAAGCCTTTTTTACCCTTTTTGCTCAGTTCAGCTGCTGCCGCTGTTACCTTGTAACTCATTTTTTGCCGAAGCTCACTCACTAGGCTCTTGCCATTTTAATGCCGGACTATTAGGAGTGCCGGACTATTGGATGCCGGACTATTGGAGTTTTACCGTAGTATGTATGTTGTAGAGCTAATCCATAGGTGAACACCAAAACTATGATACTCACAGATACAACTGAATGTTGATAGCTATTGTGCTAAATGAAGTACACTG
Source organism: Pelodiscus sinensis (assembly GCF_052426305.1). Classification (NCBI taxonomy): domain Eukaryota; kingdom Metazoa; phylum Chordata; order Testudines; family Trionychidae; genus Pelodiscus; species Pelodiscus sinensis. The sequence continues at coordinate 32,120,473 of NC_143067.1, read as the reverse complement.
ACACGACAAGCTGCAAATGAAGCACTCCAATTGGAATTCAGATTCCTAAGAAATTGCTTGTTTTCTCACACATCCAGTCCAGTAACCAGGAGGTGTCTCAAATTAGCCATAGATAGCTCAGGCATAAGGACAGCTTATTAGAAGCAGGACAAAGCTAATTAGCTATCATGTCTGCCCCTTTTCTTTGTATTAATTCCTTGATCATTTCTCCCTCCCCTTCCTCCATGTAACTTTTTCCAGCCTCACTGTTGTTAGAAAAATCATAGAGACCTCAGCAATCCTCTCTTGAAGCAGCAACATGCAGTGCAGAACTCCATCTGAATAAGCAAGAGATTTTAACTAAATGGGAAGCCGGTGGGAAACTTTTGCCTTCTTGGCAGGTGTGCTACACTTTTCAGTGGCTGTCAGGGCAACTGCTCTTTTGCTTCAATATTCTTTGCTCTTAGATATAACAATCACCTGGAAATACCCTATGAATATTGATGTAGATTGACTACTGAGTTTGTATGGGCTAGTTATCCAAAATTAAAAGCATGTAAATATAGAGGATCAAATCAAAGTGAGTATTTTCCACTGATCTACTAACTTTGGACTTGACCTCCTATGAAGCAACATCACAAGACTGTTGTGCTCTAGTGGAAGTGGAAGCTACACGGAGAACAAGTACAATACTTCTTTGCTCACAGCAGTAGTATGTATTAAACCTTTGCACACCAGCCTCTGTCTCAAACTCATGAGACTGAGGGGTGGGAGTGGACTTAAACTTTGTCCTTACCATGTTAATGATGTGGTAAGCTATGCCACCCCTTCATGGGGCTTGCTCCTGATATTAGGTAGAAGTTAGAGTAGCTAGGAATGCAGCAATGCTTTCATTAGTCTATTGTCAGATTTCCCGGAACTCCATATGCTGCTCCATCAAATTTTACCTTAGGATTTATAAACACAGGAGTTTGCCCCTACAGTGTGCATGATTAATCCCTTTGCATAGGGATGGTTACAGGGTAAGGTTATTTGCCTGTCTGATATTCTAAAACTTGCAAGTCTAGCATGAGAAGAGAGAAAATACCTAACACTCTTCTAAATACACATAAGCAAGCAAATGGCTATGATCATCTAAATCCCTTATAAACCTGCAATGGGAACGCATGACACATTATATTGTCTTTGCTCTATGCCTATTGACAATTGACACAAGTGCTAAAACAAAAGTTGCATTTATTTGATTAATTGGGGTCCCTTTTTATTAATATAGTTTGGAATGTTATATACACTGGAAATTACTTCAAATCTAATATAAGAGAAATCTTACCACAGCTTATTATTTTGTTCCTTTGCCTAAATGATTTTAAACAGACATGATGTGCCCGCCTCTTTTTATATCAAGTTTTGTGTAAGAGGAAACAATCATGCATGTTTATACTTACCAGTAGTCCTAAAATGTGTGATCCTTCACAGCACAATAGGTACCTGACAATGGAGCAGCAGACCACAGAGGTGGAAAAGCAATATGACGGTCATTGCCCATGGTGAGATTCTTCAGTGGAATCAATTACAGCCATATTTGTGCTGAGACATTGTGGGAATTTGTACCTCTGAGTAGCCGTCAAAATATTCTCATTTCTTACCTATGTTGGCTAGGGAGGGAGAGGTCTACAGGTTGAACCCCTCTAATCCAGCACACTAGGGACATGATTGGTGCCAATCCACAGAATTTGCCAAACCATGGGACATCCATATTGTCTAGCAGCATTACCAATACTTATATGGCTGTGTCTACATTGAATAGGCAAATCCGCGGGTGATTTAAATATCCCCCACGGCATTTGCATTTGCATTAACATGGCTGCCGCTTTTTTCCGGCTTGTAGATAAGCCGGAGAAAAGCGCCAGTCTGGACGCGATCCTCCGGAAAATAAGCTCTTTTCCGGAGGATCTCTTATTCCTACTTTCATAGGGGCCAATGTAGACACAGCCATTTGGCTTACTAGGCTCTTAGAACAGTGGTCTCCAAGCTTTTTAACCACAAAATCACTTTTACAATTTAAGTGCAATGTAAGATCTACCTCAAACTCAAATACCCTTGCTTGGCTTCCTTCCCACTCCTTCTCTGACCCCTACCCCAGCTCCATCTCTTCTCCAAGGCCTCACCCTGCTCATTCCATCCCCCTTCTTCCCTGATCTCATTCAGTTTCACCAGGCTGGGGTAAAGGGTTGGGAAGTATGGGAGGAGACACCCTGAAGATAGGGAGGTGGGGTTGTTTCTGGAGTGGCCTAGGGGATAGGACATTTGCCTAGAGAGTGCGGGGTTGGGGGCTTGAGTCCCTCCCCCAACTCCATCCACCCTGGGAGCGGATGAACAGACAACACAGGCTGCCCCAGGGAGGAAGGTGGCTCCTGCATTAGGAGAGCAGGATAAGGGACACCCTGAAGGTAGGGAGGTGGGGTGGGATTCTGGACTGGCTTAGGGGATATGAGAGCATAGGGTTGGGAGCTTGAATCCCATCTGGCCCCCACTCCACCCACTCAGGCAATGGCCTGGTAGCTAACGCCAGTTGCCCAGGGGATGGAGTGGTCTTCTGCATTAGGAAGGCAGGATAAGGGAACCTCTGAAGGTAGATTGGTGGGATAGGTTCTAGAGTGGCTTAGAGGCTATGGCATACAACTGGGGAACATGGGGTGCTGGGTTCAAGTCCCACCCACCCTGGGGGCAGCCAGGCAGCCAACACAAGCTGCCCCAGGAATGGAGCTGTCTCCTGTATTAGGAAGACAGGAGGGCTGTGTCTACATTGGCACCCTTTTCCAGAAAAGGGATGCTAATGAGACCAGTCGGAATTGCAAATGCCGCGGGGTATTTAAAGTAGGAATAAGGGTTTATTTTCCACAAGATCCCGTCTAGACTGGCGCTTTTCTCCCGCAAAACCCCGAGCCAGAAAAAAGCGGCAGCCATGTTCATGCAAATGCCGAGGGGGATATTTAAATACCGCGGCATTTGCAATTCCAACTGGTCTCATTAGCATCCCTTTTCCGGAAAAGGGTACCAATGTAGACACAGCCGAGAAGTACAGCCTGAAAGTAGGGAAATGGTGTGGGTTCTAGAGTGGACTAGGGCATTTGCCTGGGTAGTGGGTTCAAGTGCCCCCCTCCAACCAGTGTGGGAGGGGTCATTCAGCTGCCCCAGGGATGGAGCAGTGGAGTTAAACCAGGCTTACTCCTGGCCTTGCCCTTCACCGCTCCTGAAAGCAGTTAGCATGTACAGCAGTGGTTCCATGGCTCCACATGCTGCCCCTCATCTACAGGCACCGGCCCCACAGCTTCTACTGGCCACAGTTCTCCATTATTGACCAATGGAAGCTGCAGGAATGGTGTCTATAGTCTAGGACAGCATGTGGAGACCCCCTGTACTGGCTTTCTCAGGGCCTGCAGGGACGTGCCAGCCACCTCCAGGAGCACAATTGCCACAGGGATAATTACTCCAGACACGACAGGTTGGGCATTTTAGAACTCACTACTCAAAGAATTAAATGTAAGTGTAAGAGTGAAATTATAGATAAGTCAAAAACCAAAATAACCCACTTTGCACGCAGTAAAAGTTGTAACAACCCTCCATGTACATATTGGGTCGGGAAATGAGAGTGAAGGACAGTGTATATTTGTGAGAATGACAGACACACACACACTGTGTGAGAGTGACAGCGATTTGCATTGCCAAGCTCCCTCCCTCCCCTTCTCTCTGTGTGGAGATAGGGTACAGATGTGGGAGGAGTAGGGGCACTCTGACATCTGTGCCACTCTCTCTTTTCCCTCCCACACCCTACACAGCAAGCAGGAGGCTCCCAATGGGTAGCTCCAAGACTGAGGGAAGGAGCATCATAACAATAGGTTGAGCGGCAAAGGAAGTGCCAGCACTTGAGAGCTTCCTGGCCAAACCAGTCAGGATCACCTGTCAGAGGCTCCAAGATCTACTGGTAGATCCCGATCTACTGGTTGGTGACCACTGTCTTAGAAGATATTTATGGGTATATTAGAACTAAACAGCACAGACCCCTAAAAGTGAGGACTGGTGGCTGTAAACAAACCATATGAGACTGTGGGAAATTTGGCCACACATGATAAGTGAACATCTGGTTAACTAAAATCATTACAGACCACGGACGTTGCTGGACCAGAGAGTGTTGGACTAGAGAGGCAATGGATACACAATACCATAATTTGAAGGACAAAGCAAGGGGGAAAATTAGTTGAATAAACCTGAAAGGTAGTTTTGAGATTACACAGACACACACATACGTGCATATTCATACCAACTGCATCATAACATTCTGCAGTCATAAGCATGTTCTCAGTTACAGTGCTGTAAATATGGAATGACTTCTTTGACCTCAGTAGAACAATTTCAGATTTATACCGAGGTAATAGAGAATAGACTTTTCCCTGCTTCTTTGTCAATGCATATTTATTTCTGACCTTCTATTTAAACAGCAAGGAGTCCTGTGGCACCTTAAAGACTAAGGGTATGTCTACACAGCAGCATCATTTCAGAATAACTGACATTATTCTGAAATAACATAGTATGCGTCTACACTACAAGCCTTTATTTTGAAATAATGTCGAGCTGGAGGATTTCTTACTATGACTCATGATAACCCTCATTTTACAAGGACTAAGGGAAGTCAGAGGAAGAGTGTTCTTCCTTCGACTTCCTGCTGTGTAGACAGCACAAAAAGCCAAATTAAGCTATTTTGACTTAATCTATGCATAGCTGAAGTTGTGTAGCTTAATTCAACTTTAGTTCTGCTGTGTAGACATACCCTAACAGATTTTTTTGACCATAAGTTTTTGTGGGTAAAAAATACTTCAACTGGATGTACTGGAGGGTTTTTTACCCACGAAAGGTTATGTCCAAAGAAATGTGTTAGTCTTTAAGGTACCACACGACTCCTTACTTTGTTGTAGACATAGACTAACCTGTCTCATACTATTTACACAGCATTAAGGAGACTATAAATTCCTCTTGATAAAACATTGAGTGATTACAAATATCATATGAAGAGTAGATGAAAAATGTAAAACATTCAGGGTTCATCTACACTACAGAGAAGATCGAAGCTGATGCTATCGATTTTCCAGGCTTCGAATTAGCAGGTCAAAGTAATCCTGCTACATGAGGAGTATGGAAGTTGAAAGCAGAATGTTTTCCCTTTGACTTCGTGCAACAAGGACAGCACCAAAAGTTGAATTAAGGTACCTGGACTTCAGCTATGCGATTAATGTAGTTGAAGTTGTGTATCTTAAATCAACCTTATCCCATAGTGTAGACACATCCTAAGGGAGCATCGGTTATTTCTGAAAAAGCTTCTAAGATTCTCTGAACCCACATCCACAAAGATGCAAAAATCACCTTGTCAGCCTAGGCCATCTCACAAGCAATAACTCAATTCAAAAGAACAGGAGCACCAATAATAGAAAACATGAGCTATGGCCACAAGACACAAAGGTTTATGCTAACTATAAAGGTGGAATGTGATTGGGATGGCACTTCTGCATCTCCAATGAATATGACTCAGGCTGCATTTCCTGTATGTTTAGGAAGCATCTACAATCCATTGGTCTGAACTAAGAACTGAAATGAGAACTTTCTGATTCTATTCCAGATTCTAATGCTACTTTACTGTTCTCTAATGGTCAAAACACAGGTGGGATTTCAAAAACACATAGATGCACCTTGTAATGGAATTATACTACAAGGTGACTTGGGTTTTTTGAATGTCCCATCCTTAATTTTACTGTGATGCAGGTTACTCACCTAAAGAATACTACTTACAATTACCCTGGGGGATTGAGTTTATTTTTTCCTGACTTCACACACACCGAAAACCCAAAATCTCAAAACTAAACAGCTGAAATGGTGTCTCAGATTTTCTTCGTTGGGGATTTTGTAAAAAAGTTTTCATGTGGGTCTAATAAGAACTTCATTAAAGTCTGGAGACTTCTATTCACTTACTCAAAAACCAAACATCTGATGGAGGAATAAACCGTATAAGTTGTAGAGCCACAAACTGTAAGATAGGAGAGCAATGTTTCAGACGGTGAGGCCTCAATCCTCAGCCCCTGATCCAGCTGCTTTTCTCTGCTTTAGCAGCAAGTGGCAGCTGAGGATTCTCTCTATACACAGAAATCTTAAGGTGGAAAAAGCAAGCTATGTATCACCAATTCTGCCTGTGTGTGGGGAGGGGAAGGACAAAGAAATAGGTGTGCCAGGGGCCATTTTGTCTCCCAGAAAGCTCAGGATCAGGGATACACAGCTTATGGTATGTCTAAACTACATCCCTGTCGAAAGAAGGATATAAATTAGGCAGATCGAAAGTGCAAATGAAGTAGGGATTTAAATATCCCGCGCTGCATTTGCATAATCACGTCACAGCAGCTTTCAAAAAAGGGTATTTCGAAAGTGAAATTGCCGTCTAAATGTGGTTCTTTCAGAAAAAAAACCCTTTTCGAAAGATGCTGTACTCCTCAAAAAATGTCTCTCCTCCCCCCCTCCCGCCTCCTCTGAATTTTAATTGGACACAGCTGAGGACTGATCCTCTAGGAAATTTGTTGTGTTTATTTTGTCTCTCTAGGCTACACTCCAGTGTAAGAATATGTCTTATTTGATTTCAAAAAAGCAATGCCCTGGCCGATTTCAGTGGAAAACAGATGAACAAAAGCTACAATATCTGGCCCAAGAAGATATTCAAGCCAGCTTCTGCTGCATACTTAATATTAAATATGGGTAAAGAAGTATTGTGGCAACTGTTCAGCTAAATTTCCTGATTTTTCTTATACAAAATCTGAGTCATCATATAAAGTTATTTATTATTATTATTATTATTATTATTATTATTATTATTATTATTATTACTACTACTATTACTACAGTGCCTCGATTTCTCAATCTGATCAAGGCACCATTGTGCTAGCCACTATGGAAGTTCCTGGTAAGTAACAATCCATGCCCCAAAGAGATCAATGAACTGTAATTCTCCATTAAAGCACAGGTTTTCTTTGACTAGCAATACATGCACTGGCAAGTTACAGGAAAGAAAAAGACTCCTAAAAAAGTTTGACAGGCAAAGTAAGGAAATGATTATTTAAATGGAGCGAATGCTGCGCAATACTACTGTAAATATTCTTTTGAAGTAAGGGCAGCCATACAACAAAATAATTTGAAGTTGAGGGGCTTTAATCATGCCATTGGGGATGCAGAACTAACTAGCAGAAGGGTATTCCTATTAGTGTCTCTAACCGTAATTGTTATATTAATTGGCTGAAATAAACTATAGTGCCCTCAGGCCTGTGATAAAACTGTGTGAGTGTGGAGATTCTTTAGAAAGGAGAACTGTAATATAAAACTCGCCTTCTGAATTAAAAACAATCATATAGTTATTCATTTTCATCACAGGGAAAACAGATTAAACAGATTCATGCAATTTCTCCTCCGTACTAAAGGTTCCTGATATGGCAGAACTTTCTAATCTCATTGAAAGTTCATGGAAAGATGACAAGTTTAGATATGTTCCTGCTCCTAGCACTTTTGACAAAGATTAGTGGAGAAGGATTTTTAAATGAGTCCATAACACATTATTTATAAGGTCCACACCATTTTGCTACTCCTTGTTGCCTACAGAAAATTCAGGTAATCTTTGTCATCTCTTGAAGCAGAGCGTGTGTGGAATGACTCTGCCTTTGTTTGGATTATGCATTTCTTAAAGAGCCAGTAGATTTTTTTGGTTATCCTTATGTCCAACCGACTTGCCTTCCTCATTTCTCCCTTCTTTACAACAGGGGGATTTGTTTGGAAGACATTGAAATTAAACACGTGTGGTGGGTTTGGAGCTCAGGCTAAGGGACTATTTAACCTCAATGCAGACATTCATGCTCAGGTGCCAGCCCACGCTCTGGGACTCTCTCAGGGCCCTACTGCTCAGGTGGCAGTCCAAGCCCAAATGTCTCCATAGCAATTAAACAGCCCTTAGCCCAAGCCCTACAAGCCCACGTCAGCTGTGTGCTCCTAAACAGTCATACGAGCTAAAGGCAGGGGAAGGAGAAATATTATTTTTAAAACAAAAGCATTCTAGTTAAATGATAAATATTTAGAATTATTTTTACAATCATATTATTTTCCCTTTGTAAATTCCAACACTATCATTTCAACACTATCATTTCACATTCATATTACAATAATTCCAAGAAGCCCAAATCAGGACTAGACAGTGCATTTATCAAGAGAGAGCTCCTGTCCTATGGAACATACAACATAGGGAGACAAGGAATATACAGAAGATGTGAGAAAGGCATGCACAAGAGAGAAATAAATAAATTTTCTAGTGAGATTTTAAGAAATGTGTGCCTAAAGTTAGGCTCCTGAATCTTTTAACCTAGACTTTTGTCTAAATCTATAGCTCCCCCCCACAAACAATATGTACTATTTATTATTAATTATTATTATTACAAAAGAAGACTGATTTATCAGTAATTTCCATTCAGCTATGGCATTGTTACTGAATTCATTTTTCACTGGCCACTGTAGCTCTTTGGTAAAATAACAGACATTCTGTAAAGGAGAACAGAAGGCCTCTGATGTTCATCTAAGGTGAAATTCACCAGGATGTACATGGCCAGTACAAGGTCTTTTTCATCATCTAAGCCATGTTTTACGGCTGCAAATGTAAAGTGCACACATGAGGTGCACAATTACCACACAACAAAGATTATGTCTCTACTAATCCAACCCAAACAGCTATGGAAAACCTCACAATATCTGTGCATGGAGTTTGTTCCCCTACTTGAGTCTCTAAGGGTATGTCTACACTACAGCACTAATTCGAACTAACTTAATTCGAATTAGTTAATTCGAACTAAGCTAATTTGAATTAGTGCATCTAGACCTAAAAACTAGTTTGAATTAGCATTTTGCTAATTCGAACTAGCATGTCCACACTGAGTGGACCCTTAACCGAGGTTAAGGCTGTCTGGAAGCAGTGCCGGCAGGGCATCAGATTAGGACTTAGAGCGTGGAGCTGCTGTCTCAGGCTAGCCGAGGGCTGTGCTTAAAGGTACCCGACCCCCACCCCGGACAGACAGTTCTCAGGGCTTCCCCGCTTGCAAAGCAGTCCTGGCTTGGAGTGCCTGAGTGCCCACACTCGGCACATCACAGCACTCGGCCATCAGCCAAGTCCGGGGCCGGGAGGGGGACAATAGTTTTCCTGGTGTTGGCCAGAGTGGCCACCAGGGAAAGCTGGGGAGGGCTAGCCTCCCACTAGTTCGAATTAAGGGGCTACACACCCCTTAATTCGAACTAGTAAGTTCGAACTAGGCTTAGTCCTCGTACAATGAGGTTTACCTAGTTCGAACTAAGCGCTCCGCTAGTTCGAATTAAGTTCGAACTAGCGGAGAGCTAGTGTAGCGCCTATCAAAGTTAATTCGAACTAACATCCGTTAGTTCGAATTAACTTTGTAGTGTAGACATACCCTAAGGGTTCTGCCTAGGTAAGTCATGCAGGTTTTGTGCTGGTAGCAGGCATTTCAACTGTATTAATCAATGTAGATCATGCCTTTATATTGAAAACATTTGGGACAGCTTACCAGTCCATCTATGTGCATATATTGTGTGCACAAGATTAATATTTAACATTTCATACTCAATAAAGTTACAGAATTGTAATGTTTTTTCCATTTCTATTGACATAATGAACCTTTACTAAAACTTAACAGAATATATGAACAACTCTATTTAACACCAGCTTAGTTTTAATATTCGGAGGAAAAGATTAGAAGACACTGCATTTATGAAGGTTGCATTCTTTAAATCTATAGAGAGGTTTGAGATGACAGACCTACCTGTTGTAGTTAAAAGCTTTTACTGTAGGAGATTGTAGCCACACAAAATTTCCTGCAGTTCAAACCCTCCTGAAGCACTTCAATATTATCTGCTATTTTCTTGTCTGGTATCTTCACCTCCCAATGTTTAATAGTAGTGTTTTAAGTATCTGAAAAAAGAAGAAAGTAATTTTACAAAAGCAGGGTAGTTTTAGCAATGTCACCTTGCTCCTGATTGTGCTTACTGTGTATTAAAGGGAGAAGAAACAAATTGTGCTATGGCAGTCAACAAGCTTGAAAAGTGGCATTTGTTGAAGCTCAAGAATGGGTGCTTGTCAGAGTGAAAATAAAGAAACATGGTCCTTTAAGGAATTTGGACACCCAGATTTGAACAAGAGATGGTTTAGTTAACCTCCACCTATGCTTTGGATTTCAAAAACAAGCAGGAGTTGATACTAAAAACTCAACATTTGCCATCTGTTAGCAAGTGGTTGTGCCCCAAATTACACAACTCACCTTGTTCTAGGATGTTCTTCACACATTCTTATGTCTAGCCTTCTTCTATGAGCATCTTTCTGCTTTGACTTCACTGTCCTTCTGCTTCTCTCTCACCTCTCCTCCTCTGAATCCCTCCTTAAAATGCAAACTACTTCTCCTTCCTTCAAACCATCTTTTTTCCTCCCCTATGTGAGAGGCAATTAAATAATAGACCAAAATTCCCAGACCTTTGTATGTTTAAACTGGTAAAACACTTAAGTCTTTGGAACTACGACAGTTCACATCACCTGAGGATCTGTCCCAAAGAGTTCCTCTAACTAAAAAAAGTTTACACTGTACTTCAGTGAAAATACCTCCAGTGAAGATACCAGTGAAGATACCTCCTTCTCTTCTTCCCGTCTGGACTGAAGGAAGTTCTAGGGTATTGCATCTACTTTCTCCTCCTCATTCTCCACTTACATTTCTGTGTTTAGTATTTTCTGTAGTGGATTTTCACTTGATCTACTCTATCTTCCACTATTCAACCCTATTTTTCATGTTTTTTCCCCCTCTATATGTCTTTTGTTACAGTTTTTCCTAAGTGGAATCCAAGCACATTTTTGAGTCCATAACCAAGTGGCTTAAAATTAGGTGGAACAAGCTATCCATCCCAGCATGGTGACTTGAGAGAAATTCTTCATTGGACTTTTTTACATAGGTACTTTGGGAAATTATTTACTCTGAATCTTAGCCAACTGGAGTATTTTAAACAAATAATTTAAAATGTTTTAAATGTAGAGGACTTTGGCCTATGCAAAATCATAGTACATAATATGGGCACATCTACACAGCAGGACTAAACTCCAAATAAGCTATGCTACTTGAGTTACACTAATTGCATAGCTTAAGTCGAAATAGCTTATTTCAGCTATTGGCACTGTGTACATAGCAGTTATTTCAAAATAGAGCACTCTTCCCCCGACTTCCCTTACTCCTCATACAAAGAGATTTACAGAAGTCGACATAAGAAGCCCATTATTTCAAATTTAGTTCAAAGTAATGGACTTGCTGTGGAGACACGCACTACTTTATTCCAGAATAATTGACGTTATTCTAAAATAATGCTGCTGTGGCTAATAATAATAGCCTCAGTCACTATTTGCGTAAATAATTACAACACTCATATTTTGGAAATATAACATAAAGTGTATTGCAGTTATATAATATATATATGTGTTTATGTTTGCAATGACTTGACTTAATTTCAAGTCACTGAATACCTTTCATGAACCAAAAGTATTGCCTATTAACTTCACTACAAATTAATTATTTGTGCTGTTTTCATACCCTATCATTTCCACAACTTACTGTCCCTAAAATCAATAATTCCATGAACAAAATCCCCATCAGTGTGGCATAAAATTTTCTTGTAAGCTTCAGCTTTCAGGAGACCTAGTATTTGCAAAAATAATAGGAAAATAGAGTTGGTGCAAGGAAATGCATTAGTCCTAAGAAAAGGATTTGATAGTCAGATTCATTGGGATTCAGATATGTATTCATGTTCCTACCTCTCACATTGTTTGTGCATTTTTTATTTTTATTTTGTTTTGCTGTTGTTGTTGTTGTTGTTGTTTTAATGGTTATGGTTTGGTTTGGTTATTGTTGTACTGGTGGTTTTGGGTTTTTGTTGTTTTTTTAAGAAATTAAGGCATATTTTGGAAATGTGATATGCCTGTGTGGCATAAATATCTAATCCTAGCAAATGATGAATACCAAATACCCAAAACAAGAGTTGCAGTGAATAATTTGAGAACATAATCATTCATTCCACAATTTCAAATAATTAACTAATGAATAACAATGACTGTTTATTTGCTGATGGATAATTCATTAGCAGAGAAAGGGTATGCATTAACTAAATACACCGATATAAATAGTTTGCAAAATTCTGCTTATGTCACACGCACATCTCTAGTTGATGCATTGTGAGCTAATGAGCACTCTGTAGGCAGAGGCATTCAGACCTCTTTGGCTAGTGGGCGGATCATAGTGCTCGGCTGAGGAGAAGGTGGTGGTGGTTTGTTAAATCTATTGCTTCAGGTATGAACCAATGAGACTTTAAAGCTCTACTAGGCTTTAGCCTGAAATAGTTGTTTATTGAATAGATTTTTTTAAACCCAGCTGAAGCATCTGATTTTTCAGTCTGTCTAGCTAAGTGCTTCTCGTTGCATTATACGTGAACACAACAGCACCTTTTGTTAACACTGCCCATGCCCAGCAACTTTCAGTTACTTATACATTTATCAGACTTGAACGGTTCAGACTGAAACTTTCCATGCTGGGCGTGTGCCTCTGGCTCAGATTTTTTGGGATCATTTCAGATAAATTGATTTAATCCTAATCAAACACTGAAACTTGTTCATGTACTTAAATGCTTTATTGGAACAGGCTTCTGTGAGTGAAACTCTACCATGCTGGCAATAGTTATCACTTGTGGTACTATCATTGATCCAGGAGAGACTACATGTTGATTTTAAATGTGCTAATCCGTAGTATAATACACTGTATTCATATCATAGACATTGTTTAGTCTATGTTTAAATATGGAAAGAAAAGAAATGCATCACATATTATATACTGAAATGATGAATGTGACATGGAAGGTATTTTATCAAGCACAGATACCAGAGAAAGAAGATAGAACTTCGCTACAAAGAGGGGAGAGAAAAACTATTAACACAAAAGGGAATTAAGAGAATAAATGTTTGTACAGTGCTTTATTCATCAAAGTTATTATGTTCTATAAATACTAAAGATTACTATTTTCATATTAATAAAAGGAAAGATTGCCAGGGACTGGTGCCACTGAAACCATGCTTGAAATAAACAAAATAACATTTTAAAAGCCTTGGCAATCTTCTGAGGCAAAAAGTGCAGAACAGAAGACGCTCAATTGGACAAGTGCACTTTGAAAGTTCCTCAGAGAGGGTTTTTCCCCCTTTGAAAGTCAATTTTGCAATGTTGTCGTAGCTTTGTTGGACCCAGGATAGGAGAGAGACAAAGTCAATGAGATAATATATTTTATTGGACCAACTTCTGTTGGTGAGAGAGACATGCTTTCAATTTACAAAGAACTCAGAAGCAGAGCTCAAAAGCTTGTCTCTCTCACCAGCCCAATATTTGGTCCAATAAAAGCTATTACCTCCCCCACTTTGTCTTTCTAATCTTAAGGGGTTACATTTTTAATGTATTGTACTTGCAGACCTGCTTTGCTCGTCTAGGATTTGAGAATCAATGTCCACTGTAGTAAATGAGAGTATTTACTTGGGCTGCAGTAAGTATTAGATAAAGTCCCCAGGATCAGATTCAGAACAGTACAGGAAGGTACCTGTTCACAAAAGCAGCCCCTTTGAAATTAGTGGAACTGGTATGGTCAAAAGGGCCTATCATTTGGATTAGATTGCAGCATCAGAGTCCTAAAACTGTATTTTATAAAAAAAAAAACTCCCATTTGATTAATATTTTTTACCAGTGGCAATAATATTATGAAAGCATATACTAGCATCCTATTTTGAGGAAGATAGTAGGATCAGTGGAACTATCAGGCAATTAATCAAAATAAAATATAGAATGACTCTCCAAATAGCTACTGACAAATTTGAATCTGTTCAAGAGACTCCTCTGTTTCTAGTGAGAATTCATTTATGACCCACTGGTAAGCCTTCCTTTTTCATCTGAAGCAGCTTGTTTGAGGTACAGAAAATTGTGTCACCCAGAAACATTATAATCAGACCAGGCTGATAAATAACTGTAGAAAAACTAATTTTTGTGATAGACCACATACATCTCTCAAGTAAAAGATGTTGACTCTGCAGCCTATGTCATTGATATATTTTATCTTACATCCTCCCCACCCCCTAAGTGTGAGTAATACTCCACAGTATAGTAAACCTCATTAGAGGCACTCATGCTTTGTTAATGGACAGAGGTAGTGAAGAGAGAAACAGGATTTGTAAGAGTGGAAAATATGCATATTGCCAATATCTAATATGAAGGAAGGAGGGAATGCAAAAAGTTGCCTCCTAAAGCTACTAAATACAGTTGTTGATATATGTTATAAAGTATGTATACTAAAGATGCACCCTACAATGCTTTAGAATCAGGGAGAACGAGAACTAGTAATATGTTGCTAAATCCTGTCAGGGAGCTCAATTTACTCAGTAGCACACTGATAATCTGACAACTCCATTAAAAAAACCCTATATTTATTAATTATAATTATTGTTTAGATTTGCATAAATTTGAGATAAAATCTACAGACAAGTGATTATGACAACAAATAATTAATCACAAATATTACTTTGAACTTGCTATTTTTTCCTCCCAATATATTCACTATTTTTATGATCACACCTGAAATTATTTCCTTATTTCCGGCCCCAGTTACACGATACACTGATTTAAGAAACTTTTCCCTAACTAAGGGTATGTCTACTCAGTAAAAGCTGTGCATTCGAGCATACTTAAGCTAATCTGAATCCAGCTAGTATGGGATGCAGAGTGCTGCTTGCACTGTTATTTACATTTGTTCTTGCTGGATTTCAGGTATCATGGGTAGGTTGGACTGTACATAGCTTTTGCTGTCTAGATATCCCTCAGAAATACAGCAATAGACTCTTAAGGGTCAATTCCTGAACAAATTAGATTGTGAGTATGCTGCTAACTAAAGTGATTATTCCCCCATCAGATACAAGTGATCACATTTTGGGTTTTGGTTGCTTTGGTTTGTTGAAAAAAAAAGTATTCAGTAATATGTAATTTGCAGGATTGAGCTGTTAGTCTGCAAAGTATGATGCATATTTACACCACTCTATACATGAAAAAAAATCCTGTCAATCTGAAAAAAAAATATTTAAAATGTGTTTGGTTTAGCCTCTGAACTGAAACTGGTTATTTGCATCTGTCTAATCGGTTGCTTTACTGCAATTAAATTCCTCCATAACCATCCCATAAATCCTTTCTTCATCAATACCCTTTTCTTTTCCTTACCATTTGAAAACAAAGTCTGTCTTTTTTCATTTAAACAAGAACCATAGTAATATGTATATGTAAAATGTGAGTTTCCCTGAGTCTATACTAAATTAAATATTGACTTACCAAGCACTATGTCATTTATTATTTACCATACTCAATCTGTGGGATTTATTAAAAAATTGATAAGAAAGGCTACTGGTAAAATCCCTACAGGTGTTGAAGTGAGATCCCAGGCCAAGCCAATTATGAAATTAACAAGCCTATAGTTTTAGTGATAAAATGACAGAATTTGATTTCAGCAGCTGTTGTTATTTTAGGACACTTTAAGATACTCCCTTTAAAGGAATAATGCTCCACACTTTATATATTCATAAAGATTGCTTTTTTTTTGTTATTGTTGTTATTTGCCTTTAGTTCTCTTCTGCCCTTTCCTAATTGTTGACTCCTTATTTTAATGAAATGAAAAAATGCTGAACACAGGGATTCTCCCTCCTTCCTTTCTACTTGTTTTGTTTTGTTTTGGAATATGAATGAAGATATTAGGTAAAGCACCCATACTATCCTGTGAAGATACCCATTTTCAACATCAGGAATGTTTTCCACTGTGTGTCTCAGTCCTGTTGTGAAAGGTATACCACCAAAAATGAGAGGACAGTTCCATTATGTAGTCTGCCCTTATCCTCTGAGTTGAGTCTTCCAGCAAATGTTTCAGTCCTGCTGATGGCTGTGATGTGCACCCTGAAGTCATATGAATGATCCTGCAAACTGTTATGCCAGTCAGAAACTTTTACTGAGATGAGCAATTGCACTGAACTAGTGTCTAAAGTAACAGAGTACCACAAATGTTTGCATGAAGTGACTTCTGTTAAATATCCCAGAGATAAATTTTCATGGGCACTATGCCCTTAACTGCAACCCCATTGAAAGCTGAAACATTTACATTTAAAAATAAATCAAAATCTTTCAATATCATGAGCAAGAACAAATGCTCCCCTCCCCATCAGTATTACAGGAAAAGAAGAGTGCGTATCCAGCATATACCTTTACTTTCATTACATATTAAATAATTAAGGAAAAGTCATGATGTGTTAAAACTTGACTGCTTCTGGTATGACATTTTAGAATATCTCTGATTACTACATATAACACAATATCATGTGATACATTTAAATCAAAAGGACAACACAAAGCAGATGTTGGCTATTATCTTATCAAAACCCCCATTGCCTAATTGTTGCATAAGCTTTGTGCTGGCTTGCTGCACATGGGTGAAGTTCCCCTCAATTCATTAGACTTGGTCTGTACTCTAGAATAGGATTCCAGGTTAGCTCTCCAAATGCTGAACAGCACTGGGTTTCAAGAAAAGTATCAACAGGGGGTTGAGAACTTTATTTTTCACAACTTTCCTTTTCAATGCAGATGTTTTGGGAGAAGAAAATCCAAACTTGAAAAACTTAAATGCTAAACAGCTCCAAGCGGAAAAAAATTTATTCTGCCTCTAACCCAAACAAATAGGAAGCCTATAATTTGCACATGCATGTGATGAAATATTCTAGGGGCAAACTATCTTAATTCATTTTATTAACTGAGTAGTCCTCAAATGTCAGCCTCTAGCTCCACTACTGATGTTTTTCATAGGAACGAAGGGACTTTTATTCCAAAACAAGGTTCTTGTTATAGCAAAAATCCATTGTGAAGTCACCAAACAAGATGTGGTAGCATTTTATTAGAAGAAAGCATATGTCTGAGAGCCTGAAAAGGAGAGTTCATCATTAAATGAAAAGGTCTTTTCTTGAACTGCTGCTTCACTCTTAGAAAAAAAGCCTGATCTAAGGGAACTTTGTTTGCTCGAGCATAAAACTTTGCTCAAGCTTTACAGAGACTTAGATGAAAGCAAACAGCATGAGAAGCAAAGTTTATGATTTTTCATTATGGTAGGATACACTATTAATACAGATTTCTCCACAGTAAATCTGCAGCAACATCATATCTACCAATACCAGCACTCAAACATTAATGCTATCAACAATAAAACAGTGATCGTAATCTTACAACTGCACATAAAGAGCTTATGGGCTTTTATATGATAACGAGTTACACATATGCCATGTGACCGTCTCCCAAATTTTTTTTCTAAAGGAATCAGGATAAGAATTTTCATGTCCATGATCATAAACTCTTATGTTGTTCTTTTGTATACCAGAATAAGTGGGGCTTGGGAAATACGTCTAGGCTAGAATATGAATATATTAATTCAATTAAGTATTAGGATGAGCCCTGATAGCAAGGGGCTTAAACAAGAAACATGAATTTTAATAACAACTCTAGGTCATTAAGATTTTTTTTCAAATCATAATACTACTCATTGTTTTATCTCCTAGATGGTGATTTTAGAACAGAACACTTGGGTTCTATTTTCACCTCCAGAGTAACCTAACTGGGAAAGTCCCTTGTGCAAAATTATCAAAGGTGAGATCATATAGATTAGGTATACATTCATATTTAGAAATAAAATAAGTCGCTTCATTTTTCAAAGAGCTACAGCTTCCATTGATTCAAATAAAGTTATTCAGTCTAAAAAAATGAAAAATATTTTTTCCAAAATCTGACTATTTTGGTTTTTAACCTCAGTACAATTCAATTTAGATATATACAAAATAGTAGTATCATTTACATCCATTACAGAGATTTTGCATAGTTTAATTTATTATAGTTAAAAATTCTGAGGGATAGTATGCAAACTACAGGTAGATCTAAGCCAAAACCTTAAAAAAATACCAGAGAATCTTTGGGAGAATTTTTGTAACTGAATTCAACCTTCATGGCCAGATCGCCATCCTGCAATAGGCTAAATAAAAACCAAATGGTGGGAGAGGACTCTCGTGTTTTGGTCTTTCTATTGGCGTTCCATAGATAGTACAATCTACGTTACAATTATGAAATGCAAAAGGCATTTTAAATCTGGGTGTTCTGTGGAAAAATTCCAACAGTAACAGAGGAAATTATATTGCTGTAAATTTTATTCTGATATATCTAAAACCCAATTTTAACACCTCCAAACTAAGTTTAAGAAACATCAGCTTTGTATCCAACCTCTGCAGCTCCAGATTTTCTACTTACTCATTTATATTATCATATGTGGGGAAAAATTCTTGGTAGCTGATTTCCAAAGAGTAAGTGTAATTTTGGATTGTCTGAATTGATGAATATTTGAAATGCATAGAAATAAATATTTATGTAGCCTAATAGTGTGTTTGACTCGCTTCTTTCAGATCTGACATTGAAGAAGACCACCTCTTCACTATATTATGAAGGAACACAATTTTGTCTCCTCTATCGTTATATATTACATTGTGGCCAGAAGGATGGTTTTTGTTTCTCACAATGCCCTCATACATGTAACATGTCCTCCAATACTCTAGTCATTAACACAGTAGGTACTGATGCTGTATAATAATCATATCATACTAGGGAATGCCTGCAGCTAGTGTATATTTCAACCTTCACAATCAAAGTTCTCAAAATGTAAAATTTAAATAGCTAGTGATAATATAGTGATGATAAACAACCATTACTATATCTTCAAGTCTAAACTTATACAATCATTTCCCCTGCCAAGCAAATAAGATCACATCTGTCATAAAGTTCATTTTACTTAGAAACTGTTTGGTTCCCCAGCCTTTCAGGTCAAATAACAAAGGTCAAGTACATGGATAAAGTACTCTGAGGCCACCTAATCTGACACATTTCATCCCTGACCTATTCAGTTGCATCAATAAATACATAATTTTCTGGCTTTCTTTTTTAGACTTCAAAAACAATGTATATATCAATTTATACCTTTTACCATAAGCGACGAGTAGACCTGTAGTACCTTAGGTAGATAGATAGATAGATAGATAGATAGATAGATAGATAGATAGATAGATAGATAGATAGATAGATAGATAGAGATCAAGCAATCTATCTATCTATCAATCTATCAATCGAATCTATCTTTCAAGGGCAAAATCCACTTCCTCAGATGAGCTGTGGGGTTTGCCATGAAAGCCCATGATCTTATATATGTACATATGATTCTGCTCATCTTCTGAGGAAGTGGGCTTTACTGATGATACTAGTTATATATTTGTTAGTTCCTAAGGTGCTATAGGACTACTCATTGTTTTTTAGTTACAGATTAACACGGCTACCCAGCTGAGACTTTTTTACCATAAGCATAAATCAATAGCTAATGCCCCTTGAGTGGACTTCCAGACATGTCTTCTAGTTCCCTATATATCTCCACTGCATTTGTGAAGTTAATTGTAATTTAATCAATCACATTACACATTTATTTGGTTTCTTCCTTTGGTTTCATGAGACTTGTTTTTATTTCTTTTAGTTTTGTTGAAACCAACATTTTGAGTACTTTGCAAGTGACCTAGTATGAATCAGAAAAATGGAACTTTTTAAAGAGTTTCAAGAATTTTTATGAATAATGTCTACAAACAGTTATGCAATCACAGCAAAAAACATTTCCAAAAGCAATGTGATCAACAGCAAAATTGCAAACTTCTCACTTCAAATTTAGAAATAAGTAAATATGTATCTTTTCAAACTTTCAGAAAAGTGAGCATGGTTTACTTCCTGGAAAGGAGGAGCTACTTTCACTCCCATTGTTTGAGGGTATCTATTGAAGGAAATTAGAGCTTCTCAGTTTAAGACTAGAGTCACATAAAGCTCCCCTCTGTCTGCTAGGTACCTAAGTGTGTTCCTACAGATCTGCCAATATAGCATGCAGGCAGACAAGGGGCAACTCACAACAATAAGAGACAGGGTGATCTAGTGAGCTAAGCATGAGTTTGGAGGAAGGAACTTCTGCTTTCTGTTACTAAATATGTAAGGGTATGTCTACACTACCACCATAGTTCAAACTAGGGTGGTTAATGTAGGCATTCGAAGTTGCAAATGAAGCCTGTGATTTAAATATCCCAGGCTTCATTTGCATCTTGCTGGGCGCCGCCATTTTAAAATCCACGTTAGTGTGGACTCCGTGCCCGTGGCTACACGCGGCATGGAGTAAGTAGTTCAAATTAGGCTTTCTAATTCGAACTACTGGTACACCTCGTTCCACCTCGTTTTCCCATCTGAAAAGGGGAGATAATATTTACTCTCCATGACATCCTGCTTATTAATTAACCCTGCTCTACAAGTTTAATTATTGTTTGAGATGATGGGAGAAAGACACCATAGAATATAGGAGAAAAAGAGTGAAGGAGAGATCAGACCATTGGAAGAAAGTGGGACAGAGACATAAGAACGGGGGAAAGAGAGAACATGACAAAAAGACAATATCGTGCAGGAGAGAGCTATGGGTCAGCAAGGGCACGGATGAATGTAAAAATTCTGAATAAAAGGAGATTCCACTTTTTAGGAAAGGAGAATAAGAGAGAAAATGAGAGGAAGACAAGCAAAACTCCAAAATGAGAGAAAAGGAAAGATCTTATATGAGGTGAGTAGAATGACCTAGAAATGGAAGGCTAGGAAAGGAAGTAATAAAAACAAAAAACAAAATTAAAAAGTTAAGAGACACACTCATTTTTTTAGACTGTGTTTTAATTACAGCTCCCCTGATTTATTGTAGTGTATTGTATTGTCCTACATCTCAGCGGTGATGGGATAGTCCATTAGCCAGAAATACTAATCTGCATTCTGTAGTTCAATAATAGGAGATGTATGAAAAAGCTCTAGTGGCTTCTAAGTGCCCAAAGTTTGCAGAGAATTGCTCAATTTATTTTCAGACATTGACTATGCTATACCCAGACCCCAATACACACAGCTCTGCTTTAGCTCTTCTGGAATAAGCCAGGCTAGTGTCAGTGTTCAAGAGAGGAGGAATGCAAAGATCCACTCAAAGGCCCTACTTCTAATATACCGGAGTGAAAAATAATCCCACAGGTCTATCCTAAAAATTGTGAGGCTATCTCTGAGTGAGAGAAGAGTGTGACCATTATATTTTCAATGTCTCCATCTTCCATAGGTGCAAAATGTAAAAAAATATATATTTATCAAATGTATGGGGGTGTTGTGAGAATTAGTAAATATTGGGTGAAATATTTTGACAGTAACAAGTGTTCTATTACTACCAAATGTCTACTCAGGACATGAAACATATATTAGATGGGATTCCAGCTCACCTTTCTCTAATGTAAAAAGTCCCTAGGTGACAAACTGCTAATGACAAACATGATCAATTTTGCTAATTCCATCATGCCTCTCCACATTCCCTATAATAGCCGATTTGTAAGGAAACCGTAGTTGCGGGAACTGATAATTGGTCTGTCTTGTGTGATATTCTGCCTCTGGCAGGAGCCTAGACCTAGTGTTTCAAATGCATTCCTTCTCTTTAATCAATTAGAGTTGCTCTTAACCAAATGTGCAAAGCTTTATTAAAGGGCAGTGTTGGTCTACAGACAGAGCCATCCCAAAGCAAGCAAATGGTCTGCACATGCTGTGAAGCATGATTTTCTCTCTCTCATTATCTGATTTTTATCTAACTTTCTAGCTTGCCGGATAGCTACATAAGCTGCACTTGTAAATGTAGAGAACCCCTTTTAAATCTCTTTAAGCTGTTTGGCTCAGTGATTTCCTGTGGCTGTCAACTTCATAGGTTTTCTACAAGCTGCAAAAAGCAGTATCATTTTATCAGTTTTAAATTTGCTTTCAGACAGTTTCATGGTGTGCCTCCTTGTTCTCATATTATGAGTCCGGATGGAGAGAAGCAGTAGTTCAGTGTTTAACTCACCATCTGTTATTAGTATACGTTCATCATGTCTCTTCTCTGAGGACCAGACTCTGAAACACCTGCCTCTGGTTTAGTAGCACCTTACTTTACAAATAGCCCCACTGATTTTAGAAGAGCTTATGATGGAGTTAGGTATTGAGTCTAATTGCAAAAGTGTCAGACTCTTGCCTTAAACCAACAATCCAAGTGTCTAAAGTTTCTCTTCAGCATGACTCCTAAACATCTTTTAACCTTGATTCTATTTTCTGAATATTTTTTAAGTACGAAAATGTCTTTTTGGGGTGAGGTGAGAGAAATGTCAATCTTTAGGGTATACCTACACCATTGAATGATATACAGCCTGCAATGTTAGTAAAGAGAAATGGAGATGTTGACAGTTCAAGTTATTCTCTTTACACAGGCGGTAAAAGAGAGGTTGTCAGATACAACAGAGAACCCTGTTAGCCTTTGACTGCCACTGAAAATTCAGCAGATATCTTAATTGAACTGTCTACAATTACCATTAGATCTTTTTTTCAGAAAAGGTGTCAGATAATTTGGAACACAGAAGTCTGCATGTAAAATTAAAATTAGTTCTCCTGATGTTTCATTATTTTGCATTTATCCAATTTAAGTTCCATCTGCCATTTAATTGCCCACTTGCCAAACCCAGATGCAATTTTTTGGAGCTGCACAAAACTTTATATTTCCTTGACTATCTTAACAACATGTTAATAAATGTTGACAGGGAGCTCAATGCTTTACAAGAGATGGTTGAAGGGACAGACCTCACCCTGCAAATCTTAAACTTGACGAAGTATCCTACAGTTATTTCTGCTGATAAATATAGCCAGTATATTGTACACCTCCCTGAAAATTATTTCATGGTTTCTTTATTTGTTTGCATCTGCAACCCACACATTTAATAACCAATCTATTGACTATATTGAGCCTTTTCACAGTTGAAGTAGTCACTCATTTTCACTGATCCATCAAATTTATTTAGCTCTGCAATTTTTCCCAAACATAAAGGAATGAATGAAACCTATCCTAAAGCATGTATACATTTGGTAAGGAAAAGAAGGTGACAGAGTTTTGCTGTAAGTTGGGGACATATATGGAAGTGACAGAGGAAAAGAATGGTCTGAACAAATTGGTCGATCAAAGGATGACTATGAACTTCCAATATAATGTGGCTGTGAAAGTCAAATATACCCCTAAGATGTATTAGTCAAGGTATTTTTAGTAAAGAGAGGGAAGTATTGCACCATTATACAAGGCCCTAACAAGATCTCATCTGGGATATGGTGTGTAATTCTGGTCTCCCATGTTTAAAGAAAGATTAATTGAAATGGAACAGGTGCTGAGAAGGACTACACTGATGATTTGAGTAACAGAAATCTGATTGTATGAGAGGAAACTCAAAGAGCTTGTCCTGTTTAGCCTAAAGAAAGGAAGGCTGGGGGGAGATATGATTCCTCTCTACAAAAACATCAGAGGGGTAAATGCCAGGGAGGGAGAGGAGTTATTTAAGTGAAGCACCAATGTGGACAAAAGAAGGAATAGACATAAACAAGAAATTTGACAAAAGTTTCTAACCATCTGAAGACTGAAGTCCAGTCCTCCAAGGGGAACAGTGAGGGTATATCTACACTTGCACCCTAGTTTGAACTAGGGATAAAAATTTAGGCTTCGAAATAGTCAGTGAAGTGGGGTTTTAAATATCCTGTGCTTCATTAGCATGATCTTGCCGGCGCGTTACTCCGATCAACAGCTGTTTTGAAAGTGAAAGTGCGCACTGGGATGCATTAGTTCAAACCAAATCCTTTGGTTCGAACTAATGTTACTCCTCATTTTTTGTACTCATCCTATTTCAAATGCCTACATTTTCATCCCTAGTTTGAACGAGGGTGCAAGTGTAGACATACCCTGAGGGAAAAAACTCCTAAATGGCTTCAAGATTAAGCTTGCTAACTTTATGGAGGGGATGGTATGATGAAACTGCCTAGAATGGCATTTAGCCGATCTGTGACTGCTAGCAGCCAACATCTCCAACAGCTGGTGATGGGTCCTAGATGCATTATTACACAGAATTATTTTCTAGGTCTCTGCATGGTGAGTCTTGCCTACCTGCTAAGGTTCTAACTGGCTGCCACGTTTGACGCTGGGAAGGAATCTTCCTCCTCCCTCATCAGATTGGAGGAATTCTTAAGGGTTTGTGTTGGGCGGGGAGTTTCCTTCCTTGGAAGCATGGAGATTGGACTGACATTACTTAATGCAGCTGGCACTTGTGAGCTAAACCAGCTCTACTGAAGGGAGAAGAGCAACATACTATCCCAGTTTCCCATATTTCTGGTGTAAGTTGTTTACAACTGATTCAAGAGATTGATCAGACGTAGATCAATTTTAATAAATTATATATTTTTTCCTCTAGCATAGTACATCCATCTTGCTTCTTTCTTCCATCCTTTCTTCCATCCTTTTACAAAAATTATTATTGCACAGCAGAAATATTAGTTCTCTTTGGTCATAATCCTTCTAGCTTTGGGAAGAAGAAAAATTAAAGAGACTCTCAGGTTCTTTGGGGTGCCTGCGACTCAAACTCCCATCTCAAATTTCTTTTTGTTGTTATTGTTGAGAAAACATGTCCTTAATTTAACACAGGATTTGTAACTTCCTTGATTGAATGTATTATGGTGTGCTTTTCTTTAGAGGGCTGCTCTGCAACACAGAATAAAGCTACCGAGGCTGTTGGACATCATTTTAGACTCTCTGTCTGATTGGCAGATCACAGAAAAGAAATACATCCCATGAGCCTCTGTGCGAGGTCGTTACCAACTGATTGAGTATTCACTTTCATGCCTTAAATCTCTAAAACCCAGGTGTGTTGTAGATTAGCACAACTTACAAGCAGTGTGTGGAGATTTATTATGATAATTGTTGCTTTTATTTTTTATTTCCCTGAACTCAAAGATAATTAATGCCAGTATGTGTCCTAGTGTCTGACTCTCTTAATTGGCCCTATGGTGCCTTGGGTGTTTGAAAATCCACTCACTTAAAAGCTTTTTTTTTTCTTTTGACTTGTTTTCCTGGAGCTGTTCATTAGTGCCTAAAATATTTGATTACATTTAATTGTAATGTCTTCAATTCCATGCACCTGCTGCAATTTACATGTGGGAGGGGGGAGGAAGAGGCTTGCAGGAGCTAAGAGAGAGGGATGGGAATTAAATGTAAAAAAAAAAATCCCCAGAAAAGGGTAATTGGGGTTAAATACGGAAACAAAATAAACATATTATGCAGTTTAGGTATTTCTACTACTATCATAACGGCTTCATCTTTCAATCTTTCTAAAACGTTTCCATTTTATCTTCAGAGGCTTTCATCTCCAGTTGGACATCTGCAGTTAGTTTAAAGCTAATCTCTAGTATTAGAAAGTCCACATGTTGTTCTTCCTGACAGTCTGGCAGCAAAGAGTCCCAATCCTACTTGAAGATATTTTGCTCTGGTATAAATCTTTCTGGTTTTTGCCGCTTTCTTCCTGTTTCAGCAATTGATGTGCATTTCATCATCAGTTTTTTGCTAGGAATCCTGAAATAGCTACTACATTCTTGGTCAAAGCCTGAGGTTAGTTTTCAAAACTCAACTTACAGCAAACATACAAAGCAGCCTGACGTTACCAATAGGAATCAGTATATTGGCAGAAAGGTAATGGCCTGAATATTACAATTCAGACAGACCTGCACAGGGCAGAGATCAGAGAGGGAGTAAAATTAAAAATCTTTTGCATTTTCAACAGGAGAAATGAATCAGGCATGCTGTCTTTTCTGTTAAACTCTGCTGTTGCTTTTCATTTATCTCTAAGGAGCAGTGTAAACCTCTACAACTGCCTCTAAAACATGTTTTCAGAAGAAAAGTAATTAGAGTAGTTTTAACAGTCCTATAATGTCAGCATTGCCTAATAAATTCCACTTTCAGCACTACAGTGGAGAAGTAAAGGAGTGCAAAAGTATTATCCATTGAAGAATACACTAATTTACAGAATAAAACTTGTTAATGTGACCCATTAAAGGCCTGCTGTCAGGGAAATCTCAGTATTGTACACATCAACCTCCTCTATATGTTATGACAGAAGCAAAATGTTCCTTTTTATTTTTTTTCTGTGCTGACATTTTATTCCCCTATTTTGCTACTGATTCACTGCGAGACGTTTACATATTTCACAATTCTGTTTCCCCATCTTTAAAACAAAATTAATAAATGCTTACCACAACACTTCCAGAACATGGCATTTTTTGATGGGCTAGGAAGGTGGGCAATAAATGACAATGGTCTGCCAGGATTAGCCCCGGGTGGGCCGCTGCCACTATATTTACCATTGCCAGGTATCAGCGATCGTGGCTCCCATTGGCTGTGAATCACCATTCTCAGCCAATGGGAGCAGTGGAAAGCAGCGAAGCCACAACACCACTTCCTGCAGCTCCCATTGGACAGAAACTGAGATCCCTGGACTACGGGAGCTACAATCACTGGTACTTGCAGAGGCACAGGTAAATATAGCATTGGGAGCCTGCCAGGAGCTAAACCTGAGGGACCAGATCCAGTTCATTGGCCCGTATTTATCTACCCATTCCCTGGAATGGAAGGTGCACTCCTATTCATTATTATTGTACAATAAATATCAAATCATGGTACTTAGGACCAGATGTAGTTCCAAAGCCAAATATCCTCAAAATATCAAAGTCTACTGATTCAATGTTCTTGTTTAGTTGTCTTAAAGAAAGACCCAAAGCAGAAAGTTTGAATTTGGAGCTGAATTTTCCAAAATTTCATAAGGATTGAGATTATTTTCTGAGTATGGATCATCCCTACTTGACCCCCACCCTCATTTTTCTGGCTTTATTTGTGTTGGTGGTGTAGGATTGTGCATGTGTTTTGTTTGTTTTTGTATTGTGGAATTTGAAAGGCTCCCATATCTGTTATGACATGGTGTCCCACTGTAGTATCGCTGGAGCATGAGCACATCAAGGGGAACTTCAGTGAAGCAAAAGAGTTGGAGTGATGGACCCGCCATGAAGCTGCTACTACTTTAGATAGTCCATGCTTATTTTACCTTTTTGTTAATTGACTAGGTGACTAGGAAACCTAAACAGAATCCCAAAACATTTAGGATGGGGTTTTGGAAAAAAAAAAAAGACAGGAGAAAATTTGCTATGCAGTTCCCACCTATCATAACTTAAAGCAAGGTCAGAGTTTGGTTGTGTTTAGAAAATGGGATGTGCTTGGAATGTGATTGCTAAGCATCAAACAAAAAGGGAGCGGTATGAGAGCAGGGACTGTTATACTCATAATTGAACATGGGGGGACAGAAAGTGCCCCAGCCCCAGGGAGCAGATGGATGGACCAGGGAAGCTGATGCTGACCAACGCACAGCCCACCTCTCCCTTGGTCACTCCCAGTCCACTATGGCATGCTGCGTCTCTGCCACTCCAGGCAGGCCCTAGGGAGTGCCATTAGCCAACACTGTAGGGAAAACTCAAGGGGGACAGTCTGGGAAGAAACTGGCTGGGGGCCTGCATGCCTCCCCCTATCCACCAAGATAGCCCCAGGGAAACTATAGGGAAATTAACTTTTTTTTGTTAAAACATAGAGAATTAGAGTTTATAGGGATGAAGAAAAATACATGATGGAATTCCCATTTGAAAATAAATACTAAACAAATAAAATGTACACATTTTAAAAAATCCCTTTGTAAAGAAATCTGGAATAAAAAGTTACTTCATAAAAATAACTATATTTTTGAAAAATACAATCATTTAATTAAAGCTACATTTTCCTTTTATTTAAAATAAACAACTTTAATTGAGTTAAGAACCCAAGGAATGCAAGGTAAATCTGCTTGTTTATTTATAAAAAAGTTAAACACATACACACTAGTCAGTAAAAATCAAATGACATAAGAAATCTATAAATGTGATATTGAAATTTGAGATTTTAAGCAACAGTGGTACATCTCACATTTCTAACTTGAGCCTCTTTCTAAGGCTGTGTCCAGACTCCATGCCTCCGTCGACGGAGGCATGTAGATTAGCCAGCTCGGAAGAGGGAAATGAAGCCGCGATTAAAATAATCGCGGCTTCATTTAAATTTAAATGGCTGCCCCGATCTGCCGATCAGCTGTTTGTCGGCAGATCGGGAGAGTCTGGACGCGATGCCCCGACAAAGAAGCCTTTCTTCATCGACACAGGTAAACCTGGTTTCACGAGGCTTACCTGTGTCGATGAAGAAAGGCTTCTTTGTCGGGGCATCGCGTCCAGACTCTCCCGATCTGCCGACAAACAGCTGATCGGCAGATCGGGGCAGCCATTTAAATTTAAATGAAGCCGCGATTATTTTAATCGCGGCTTCATTT
Source organism: Pelodiscus sinensis (assembly GCF_052426305.1). Classification (NCBI taxonomy): domain Eukaryota; kingdom Metazoa; phylum Chordata; order Testudines; family Trionychidae; genus Pelodiscus; species Pelodiscus sinensis. The sequence goes on along the minus strand of NC_143067.1, from coordinate 32,091,930 downwards.
CCCTCTTCCGAGCTGGCTAATCTACATGCCTCCGTCGACGGAGGCATGGAGTCTGGACACAGCCTAAGAGATAAACCAATGATTCTCTGTTCCTTCTGGGAAAACTTGCCAGATCTTCCTGATGTTTCTCTAAATAATCTTTTTTTCCACTTAATGAATTTAAGCAAAAAGGAATAAAAGGAAAGAAAAGATAGGCTTCTGAATTGCTAGTCCCTGTGTCTAGATACTTAGAAAATTTAGATTAAATCTCAAGGAAAACTTCCTAACTGTAAGAAGAGTAGGACAATGAAACATGCTGCTCAAGAGTTTTTGGAAATGGCTATATTAGAGGTTTACCAAAGGAGTTACCTGTGAACATGGTTTGGATACAAACCTGGCATTGTGGAAGTACCATGGTGGTAACTTCTATTCCTATGATTCTACAATTTTCAATGTATTTATTCTCAGGGAGATACAGTAAGATATCTTAATACTTCCATTATATTTTGGTCATCTGAAACACAGAGAGGCTAAGTGATACTACCAGGAAGCCTGTAACAGAGTTGGGGATTGAACCTAGATTTTCCAACTCGAAAGCTAGCTTCCGAAGGACTGGACAATTTTTTCTCTCCTCCACCCTCAGGACAAAGACAGGAATGTTATATTCTATAACTCTTTGAGCCTCCCAACTGCTGTTCTTCCAGATTCCAGCACAAAGGAAGAAGCTAACTCACCTTCTCCTTAGAGAGCAGCATCTGTCGGGAGATGTCATGAACATATGAAATAAGGAGATAACTGAGGTCAATGTCATGGAGATAGTTGAAGATCAGGAGTCCTATCATCAAATGTTGCTGTGTTATTATGGTTGTCTTCCAGCCCTCTACAATTGTAGACTGAATTCTTATATTCAAAACACAGATTTTAAATAGCATCTAGTTTTGCCAAGGAGATGTTTGTCTTTGCTGTGCTGAGTAGATATCTGGAAAATGCACATTTTCGAGGCTAAATAATTAAAAGAAAGAGGTGGTGTCATGGGGCAGTGAACGTCAAGGACATCTTATTCTGTACCCTAGTGATGAATGTTCCAGCATATTCATACAAACAGGTTTCTCTTGAGATGGTTTGAATGGAAATAATGTAATTGCACAAATAGGGTAAGCTGGGTTTGTGTAGAGGAGAAAGAATAGGAAAGACAGGCATCAATCCTGCTTCTCTTAGTTGGTGACATGTGGTGAATAATTGATCATCCTTTCCTTCCTTCTGATTTTCCTTCCTTTCCTTCCGTCAGGGTTTTGCTCACTAATTCTCTCAGTGCCAGTCTCCTCCAAGTGTCACATTCACTATTAAACCAACAGAGGAACCCAAAACCCCCTTGAGAATTCCTACTGTCAAGGATGCCTTGCAAAGCACCAAATGAAAAATTAAATGTGAAAAGCAAGAAAATGACTGTAATTTACTTCACCTTTACTGTCTGCTGCACACTACACTCAATAGGCTCTGTTCCCCATCCAAACCTGACTAAAAGTGCCTGCATTTTGCAACAGAAAGAAGGGAATGGTGATACCTGTGTTGAGAATGAGAAACAAATATTTCATTTCTGCTTTTATTGTACTCACAGTGATTTAGCAGCAGAATTTACAGATTTCTATAAAGATTTGTAAGTAAATTAGTGTTTATTAATAAAAGGAACAAATAGGAATGCCAAGATTTTGCTTGTTCTGGACACACACTTCATATATATCCTCAACGAATTTGTATCCCTACCATTCTGTTCTAATCCTACAGAATTATGTACAAAAATACCTGCATTCAAAAATAAAACAATGCAAAATGTTAGAGCCTACAAGTCTACTCAGTACACTTGTCCTTGTTGAACATCATCAGATTTCTTTTGGCCCAATCCTCCAGTTTCCCTAGGTCACTCTGGACCTGATCCCTGCCCTCCAGCGTATCTACCTCTCCCCCTATCTTAGTGTCATCTGCAAACTTGCTGAGGGTGCAATCCATCCCCTCATCCAGGTCATTAATAAAGATGTTGAACAAAGCTGGTCCCAGAACTGAACCTTAGGGCACTCTGCTAGAAACTGACCACCATCCTGACATCGAGCCATTGATTGCTACCCACTGGGCCTGACCTTCCAGCCAGCTTTCTATCCAGCTTACCATCCATTTATCCAATCCACATTCCCTTAACTTGCTGGCAAGAATATTGAGGGAGACCGTATCAAAAGCCTTGCTAAAGTCAAGGTATATCACATCCACTGAGTTTCCCATATCCACAGAGCCAGTTACCTCATCATAGAAGCTTATCAGAGTGGTCAGGCATGACTTACCCTTCATGAATCCATGCTGACTATTCCTGATCACCTTCCCCTCTTCCAAGTGCTTCAAAATGGATTCCTTGAAGATCCCCTCCATATTTTTCCAGGGACTGAGGTAAGACTGACTGGCCTATAGTTCCCTGGATCGTCCTTCTTCCCTTTCTTAAAGATGGGCAGTTACATTTGCCTTTTTCCAATCATCCGGGATCTCTCCTGATCTCCATGACTTTTCAAAGATAATATTCAAAGGCTCCTCAATGACATTTGCCAACTCCCTCAGTATCCTCGGATGTATTAAATCCGGACTCATGGATTTATGTACGTTTAGCTCTTTAAAATAGTTCCTAGCCTGTTCTTCCTCCACCTTTGTCCCATATTGCGTCACTTAGGGTATGTCTAGACTACATGCCTCTGGCGACAGAGGCATGTAGATTAGACTACCCGGCATAGGAAAATGAAGCGGCGATTTAAATAATCGCCGCTTCATTTAAATTTACATAGCTGCCGCGCTGAGCCGATCAGCTGTTTGTTGGCTCAGCACAGTAGTCTGGATGCTCTGCGGTCAACATCAAAGGAATTTGTCGACCTCCCAGGTATGCCTCATCCCCTTTGTTGCTCGTTCCTCTTTGCATTTCTTCCCGGTATCCGACTTCCCCACTCCCCTCAGGGTTTTGGTCACCGTCCCCCAATGAACCTAGTTTAAAGCCCTCCTCACTAGGTTTGCAAGCCTGTCCATGAAGATGCTCCTTCCTCTCTTTGGGTATGTCTACACTACCCCGCTAGTTCGAACTAGCGGGGTAATGTAGGTATAATGCACTTGCAAATGAAGCCCGGAATTTGAATTTCCCGGGCTTCATTTGCATAAGCGGGGAGCCGCCATTTTTAAAACCCCGCTGGTTCGAACCCCGTGCAGCGCGGCTACACGGGGCTCGAACTAGGTAGTTCGGACTAGGATTCCTATTCCGAACTACCGGTACACCAAGGTACTACCTCCCTTGGTGTACCGGTAGTTCGGAATAGGAATCCTAGTCCGAACTACCTAGTTCGAGCCCCGTGTAGCCGCGCTGCACGGAGTTCGAACCAGCGGGGTTTTAAAAATGGTGGCTCCCCGCTTATGCAAATGAAGCCCGGGAAATTCAAATTCCGGGCTTCATTTGCAAGTGCGGTATACCTACATTACCCCGCTAGTTCGAACTAGCGGGGTAGTGTAGACATACCCTTTGTTAGGTGGAGCCCATCTCTTCCTAACAATCCTTGTGCCCAGAACAGAGTCCCATGGTCAAAGAAACCAAAGCCCTCTCTCCAACACCACCTGCGCAACCACACATTTACTTCCTCAATTCGATGATCCCTACTCAGTCCTTTCCCTTCAACAGGGAGGATGGACAAGAACACCACTTGCGCTCCGAATTCTTTGATCCTTCTTCCCAACTCTGCATAATCCATAGTAAAGCTCTCAAGGTTATTCTTGACCCACATGGAGAAGCAGGAAGAGGTAGCGATCTGAAGGTTTGATCAGTTTTGTAAGACTCTCAGTCACATCCTGAATTCGAGCTCCCGGTAAGCAACACACCTCTCAAGATTCAAGGTCCAGACAGCAGATTGATGGCTCAGTCCCTCTTAGGAGAGAGTCCCCGACCACCACCACCCACCTTCTTCTTTTGGGCGTGGTGGTAGTGGAACCATCATCCCTAAAACTATGCATCCCATGCCTTCCAGTAGAAGTGGTTTGCTTCCGATTTCTTCCTTGTGAGGTCCCTTCCAAAGCATCCACCATCGCAGAGCCTGTGGAGAGAGCTTGAAAGCAATTACCTCTGTAGGAATGGGGGATTCCTGTGCTGGCCTTTTTTTCCTGCTAGAAGTTACATGCTGCCAGTTCTCTTCCATGTCCTGTACTGCTCTCTCTGGCTCTTCCACCTGCCTTGCTTGCAGGATTAAACACTTCCTTCTAACGAGGAAGTCTTCATCCTCTCTGATTGAGTGTAGGGTCAACACTTGGGCCTCCAGTCCTCTAATTTTTTCCTCCAAAATGGCAACCAGCTTGCACTTAGTGCAGATGAAATCCCTTCTTTCTTCCAGTAGGAGACAAACATGGCACATGCTGTTCAGGTAGCAAAAGCAGACCTATCACTATCCATACCTGCTGTCCTAAAAAAGGGTTTAAAGGAAAGGCAAGAGTACTTTGCCCCGTTCCCTCTCCCCTTCCAAACTCTCTCTCTAAATGCCCTGTTTGTAATCACCTCTTTACAAGGTCCCTGGTCGCTGACTCACTCCTTTATAAAACCCTGGACTGCCTGATAGTCCCTCCTCCTACCAAGGCTCAGCCAATCAGCAGAGGCTTCTAGATTTCAAACTTTAATTAGAAGCCAACAGTTTCCAGCTTCCAGTCACAGCACACACTCTGTGGGGAGCAGAAGGGGGGAGGGAAAGAAAAAAACCCCCCACCAGACTCACAAACAAAAACTCAGCACACAGCAAGAAAACCCCAAACACAACAAACACTACTATAGTCACTTCTCCCTTACCTGGAGAACTCCCTCTCTAAGCTCCCTATTTGCAATCACCTGTTCGCAAGCTCCCTGGTCACTGACTCACGCCTTTATAAAGAGATAAAGCTGTCTGCTTTTTTTTTTTATAATATCTCCTGAAAGTGAGAACATGTGTTTGCATGGCACTGTTGTAGTTGGCATCATAAGATTATTTATGTGCAAATATGTTAAAGATTTGTGTGTTCGGGTATCCATGCTTCAACCATCATGGCAGAGGACATTCATCCATACTGATGATGGGTTTTGCTCAATAATGATCCATAGCAGTGTGGACCAAATCATGTCCATTTTCATCATCTGAGATGGATGCCACCAGCAGAAGGTTTGTAGGTTGCCTTTTTGGGGGGTGAGAGGTGCTGTATTGTCTACATCAGGGTGTGGGTCTTTAAAGATTTCTGAAAGTATGTGCCACACCTCATCACTCTCAGATATTGGAAAACACCTCTGATTCTTAAACTTTCAGTTGAGCTGTAGCTATCTTTAGAAATCTCATATTGGTACCTTCTTTATGTTTTGGGCATGTCTAGACTACATGTCTCCATCAACGGAGCCGTGTAGATGAGTTTACTAGACATAGGAAAATGAAGCGGCGATTTAAATAAGTGCCGCTTCATTTACATCAAAATGGCTGCTGCGCTGTGCCGATCAGCTGTTTGGAGGCATAGCAGGGCAGTCTGGATGCGCCACGGTTGACAAGGGAAGCCTTTGTCGATTGCTCCGGTATGCCTCGTGAAATGAGGTTTACTGGAGAGGTCAACAAAGGCTTCCCTTGTCGACCGCGGTATGTCCAGACTGCCCTGCTGTGCCGCCAAACAGCTGATCGGCACAGCGCAGCGGCCATTTTTATGTAAATGAAGCGGCGATTATTTAAGTCACCGCTTCATTTTCCTATGTCTAGTAAATGTATCTACATGGCTCTGTCGATGGAGCCATGTAGTCTAGACGTACCTTAAAGTTTCTTTTTCAGTGCAGGTATGTTACAAATAATAGCTACATTTCTAAGTTGCATTTTCACAATAAAGAGATGGCACTGCAGCAGCAGGTGAATAAAAATGCTATTTTTGTTTATCATTTTTACAGTCCAAATATTTGTAATAATAATAACGTGAGCATAGTACACTGTGTATTCTGTATTGTAATTGAAATCAATATATTTTTAAATGTAGAAAAAAAGAAAACATTTAAAATATTTCAATTAGTATTCTATTGTTTAATAGTGTGATTAAAATGGTGATTAATCTTGGTTAATTTTTTTATTTGATCACATGACTTAATTGTGATTAATTGGCAGTCCTACTCTCTATAAATATATGGGTTGGGAGGTAAGTACCAGGGATGAAGAAGAGCTATTTGAACTAAATTGCAATGCTGGCACAAGAAAAAATTAGTATAAATTTAAATTAATAAATTAGTTAGAAACTTCTAATTTCCAGCCTGTCAGCAGACTGAGGTTCTGGAACAGACTCCCAATATTAGGAGTGAGGACAGGCCACATAACTAATTTTACAATGGATCTTGGTAAATTTTTGAATACGATAATATGGTGGCCCTGCTTGTGACATCAGGAGACTAGACTTGGTGACCCAGGAGGTCCTTTCCAGTTCTTTGTCCCTGTACATCTATTACTTTTATTTGTATTATGGTCACACCTAGACATCACAATGAAAATTGGGAGCCCATTGCTCTGGGCACTGTACACACACACACATACACACACACACACACATTCTAAATTGAAAGCAAACACAAAAGATTGGTGAAACAGATCTTTGTTTGCCCATTTTGCATTGGATAACTGAGGCACAGTGGATGTAAGTTACCCAAGTCCTCACAGAAAGTCTGTGGCAGAGCCAAAATTGAATTAAAATGTCCTGAATACCATTCCTAAAAAGTCAAATAATCATTTATTTCTGAGGAAGACTAAGGTAGAATTGTCCAAAAGACAAGAAAAGCCCTTTCATCCACAATGCACAATTTAATTACTCTGAACACTGGAGGCTAGATGCTGGGAATTGTATTAAATGACCCTTTTCCTCTGATTAGAATATATCACTTTCAGGAACGAACAGTACAATATCCCATCAGGGAGTCAGGGGTTACAAAAAAAGGTGAAAGAACCTGAACTTATGGAAGAACATCAGATGAGAAATGAGATGGACAAATAAGACAACTCTCCCCAGAGAAGATATTTTTAAAAACTCTTCACAATATTTTTTTCTTGTCAAAAGGGAAATTCACGAGTAGAAAAATACTTTTTTCTTTTTAAAAGTATGAGTGTGTAGGGCAAAATGCCAGAAACTGCTGACCCGCATTGGAATAAAGCCCCCAAGTTCCTCTGTTTCACTTGTTGTGTGACTTATTTCACACAGTCCGTACCTTTCATGGAAAAGGTTAGGCTCCCCATTAAGAAAGCAGTAACTGCTATAGCAGCTCTTTGTAGAAGTAGACAAATCTTCTAGGAGTTGTTTTTTTGATATGTATTTCTGCAACAGCAATCTGAAGGTTTAACTGTGTGTAGTGTTTCAGTTTAGTAGTTCGCCTAGGATCGTAACCCACAAGAAATGTTCTTAAGCAGCCCTACGCTGCCTTGCAGCTCTTGGTTACTGAAGGGCACACTATTTTAAAGTAAATACCACTTAACACATTACTAAACAGATAATCATTGAAGACCCATTGCAATGATTGCCAGCTTATGTTTTCCATTGACTTCTGGGTTCATTGGCCTTTTTCAGGCTGCGTGTTTCATTTAATGCAACTTCTCTGTGTGAGGCACAACAATTACAGCAATGCATTATTGAACTCTATGGAGAACATAACACAGCCAACAGGTCAAACTGGCATTTTGTTAACCCTCACAAGCTTCACCCGCACAAGTTTGATGAATGTTAAGCTGCTATAACTTTTAGGTATATGCATATTTGTCAGAGTTTCTACTTGATGGTGTAAATCAGACTTGTGTGGTTTTTTCTGATCAGTCCCCCATAGTAGTCATTGAATATGAATATGTGAGGTTCTATAGTTTCCTGGGTTACTGTGGGGATAGATCCCTAAAGAAAGCCTGCTGCGAGGCTGGCAATGATTTTGGTTGACAAGTGTCCACATGGTATGCAAAATAAAAAGGGTTGAAAGTGGAATTGGCCATATCTTCTGAACTCAGCAGCAGGGAAAGGGCCAGGGACTAGCCACCTGGGGCCCCAGCAGCAATTTAAAGAGCCTGGGGTTCTGACCACTGCCTTTGCCCCTGTAGAGACAGCCAGGAACCCCTGACCCTTTTTAATACCCAGGCAGCTCCCCATCAGTCAGCCTGAATATGATCCATACAGGCCCTCCTAGTGAGGACATGCCTTGCCAATACAAGGAGCCAGTTGTGCGCACATACATGCAAATGCTGAACCCCCACAACTAGCTGAAAACGATGGGAGCTGCTGGTGCTCAACACTTCTGCAAGTCAGATTTTTCACGGTTCCAAATGTGACAAAAGCTTGCTTACCAGTGACTGGGGGTATGTCTACACTACAGAGTTAGTTCGAACTAACTTAGTTCGAATTAGTTAATTCGAACTAAGCTAATTCGAACTAACGCATCTAGAACTAAAAACTAGTTCGAATTAGCAAAATGCTAATTCGAACTAGCATGTCCACATTGAGTGGACCCTGAACAGGGCTTAAGGATGGCCGGAAGCAGTGCCGGCAGGGCATCAGAGGAGGACTTAGAGCGTGGAGATGCTCTCTCAGGCTAGCCGAGGGCTGCACTTAAAGGGACCCGACCCCCACCCCGGACAGACAGTTCTCAGGGGTGCCCCGCTTGAAAACCAGTCCTGGCTTGGAGTGCCCGGAGTGCCCACACTGGGCACATCACAGCACTCGGCCATCAGACCGGCTGCACTTGCCGCAGGCTGCCATCTGGTGAGAGGGGGTAATTGGGGGGCTGCAGGAGAGCTTCCACCCCCAGAAGCCCGCAGAGCCAGCACAGTCCTCCCCATCGGGGGCTCGTACGCCATTCCTCCCTCACCTCCTTCCACTTACCCTTCCCTAGCCCCCCTTCCTGATGTACAAAATAAAGATAACGTTTCTTCCAACATTGACTCTGTCTTTATTGAACAAAACTGGGGGAGACTGGGAAAAGGAGGTGGGAGAGGGGAAGAGAAAGGCTGGGAGAGGGGAGGGCAACTAACATGATCAGGGGTTGGGAACAGGTCCCATATGAAGAGAGGCTACAGAGACTGGGACTGTTCAGCTTAGAAAAGAGGAGATGGAGCGGGGACAGGATAGAGGTCTCTAAAAGCAGGGGTTGGGTGGAGAGGGTGCATTCATAAAAGTTCTTCATGAGTTCCCATAAAGAAGGACTAGAGGACACCAAAGGAAAGGAATGGGTAGCAGGCTTCAAACTAGTAAGAGTAAGTTGTTCTTCACAAAGCAAATAGTTAACCTGTGAAACTCCTTGCTGCAGGAGGCTGTGAAGGCTACAACTAGAACAGAGTTTAAAGGGAAGTGAGATCAAGTCATGGAGGTTGGGTCCATGGAGTAGTCTTAGCCAGGGGGTAGGAGTGGTGTCCCTGCCCAAAGTTTGTGGAAGGCTGGAGAGGGATGGCACGAGACAAATGGCTTGGTCACTGTCTTTGGTCCATCCCCTCCAAGGTCCCTAGTGTTGGCTGCTGTTGGCAGACAGGCTACTGGGCTAGATGGACCTTTCGTCTGACCCAGGACGGCCATTGTAAGCTCAGGGCTCAGGGTCGGGGGTCTCAGTGGACCCCCTTGATTTTCATGCACACCTGCACCTGGGTGGCCAGACTGGCAGCTCTCCTGCCCTAGACGGCCACTTTCCTGTGCCTAGTGCGGAGATCGTGGACAAGGTCCACGATGTCTGCACTAGCCCAGGAAGGTGCCCGCCTCTTGCGGTCCCGGGCAAGCTCCCGGGAGCCGCCAGCCTGGTCCCGGGAAGAGGGGGAGGGCTGGAGGACATCGGGTGGGTGGCTCTGTGCCGTGCCAGGTGCAGGGTCTGCTGGCTGGGTGCTGGCAGGCTTGCACCTGGCACGGGCACCGTAGCCAGCCCGTGCCCCTTTAAGGGGTCCGGGGCCGGGAGGGGGGCAGAATGGTTTCCCTGGTGTTGGCCAGAGTGGCCACCAGGGAAACCTGGGGAGGGCTAGCCTCCCACTAGTTAGAATTAAGGGGCTACACTCCCCTTAATTCGAACTAGTAAGTTCGAACTAGGCTTAGTCCTCGTAAAATGAGGTTTTCCTAGTTCGAACTAAGCGCTCCGCTAGTTCGATTTAAATTCGAACTAGCGGAGCGCTAGTGTAGCGCCTATGAATGTTAGTTTGAACTAACATCCGTTAGTTCGAACTAACATTGTAGTGTAGACATACCCTGGGAGGTTTACTCAGCCTTGCTCAGGGTATGTCTACACTACCCCGCTAGTTCGACCTAGCGGGGTAGTGTAGACATACCCTCGGATCCTTAACTCAATTTTTGTTTTTTTAGAAAATAAAATGAAAATGTCCATGCTTCATTGAAATCATTGTTCTGGAGTGTGGCTAGGGATGAGGAGGTCCGTATGCAGGCTGCCCCAGGGATTGTGGACTGCCCCAGCCCTCTCTCAGCATAGCAGCTTGGGGCTAGATTAGAAGTGCCTCTCCATGGCCACTGCAGTTCCAGTGTGCACAGCCGGGGGAGAGGTGAATGTCCCCTGGCTGTGGAAGGTGCAGGTTAGCTGGGTGGGGGCCACAGAAGGACCACCTCTCCCCCCGAAGTGGCAGATCTGGGACAACCAAGTATGGATGGGAGGCACTCCATCGTCTAGCACCACTCTGGTGCCCCCTCCCTTGACTTCAGCACAGAACTGTCATGGCTGTGGGGCGGCACATCCTCACATTGGCCCAGAACAAAGCTGATGTGGCAGCTTCATGCTGGGGCTGGCAGGCAGAGGTGGCACTTTGCACACTCATCCTGGGCCCCTCCCTGAGCCTGCCCTGAGCCCTTTTTCCAACATTCACTCAGTTATGTCAATTTTGAGCACTGCACTTAGTCTGATTTTATGAGAAGCAATCCCATTCCAGGCGCATTCTGTTTTCCTGGCACAACCAACCCCTCACGTTGCTTTAAAATTACGGTAAGAGAAAGCTGTATACCAAATCTGGTAGTCCTAGCTCTTACTGTTTAAGAGGAAAAAGTTAAATAACAATAGACTAGTAGCACTTTAAAGACTAACAGAACATGTAGATGGGCACAGCCCACTTCTTCAGATGACAGGAGCATTAGAAGTCCAGATCCAAGAATAAATAAGGGAAGGAGGAAGGAAGAGAGAAGGAAAAAAAGAGAAAGAAAAGGAGAATAAAAAGGAGGGGAGGAAGAAAAAAGAAAGACAGTGAGTAGGTAAGTTTCAGAGGGGTAGCCGACTTAGTCTTTTAACAGGAAAAACTTAAAAAACAACAAATAGTCTAGTAGCACTGTGACTGGGTCCTGGTGCCCGCACTGCAAGTGGGGAGAGCCCCATGCTGTGGGACGAGTGGGCTCTGCTGCCGCGGCTCTGCCATGCATGCTCTCAATGGGTCAGGGATATAACAAGCCCCGAGCTGGCACAACAACGGGGAGCTGCTGGAAGGGGCAGATCACGGACGCTGGCTCCAGCTCTGTCCTGCCCAGCTTCAGCGTGGGAGGGTTGGTCCTCCCTGGCTGACCTGCCACTGGGCGAGACTTGGCTGGTCCTGAAACTGCTGCAGCCACAGTGGCCGGGTTGCCTTACCCAACTGGGCTGCTGCCTGAGGGGCCTCGGCAGCTGCAGTAGCCTCCATTGCCCCAAAGCTCGGGGTTGTCTGCCTGGGTCCCTCTGCCACTGGAGGCACCTGGGTAGCTGCCAGAGCTATCATACTCCAACACCGAGGGCTACCTCGGCCACTACATTGATTGTTGATCCTTTTTTCAACCTCATGTTACCAATGAGAGCAGCAAAAGAACACACATTTTAATACACACAACTTTAGTGACTCACTTCCATGCTAAACAACATTCTCGGAAGTAATTTGTAAATAATATACATAAAAACATCATTAAAATATTTCCATTAGTTCACGAATAATTTAAAAAGTAGCAAAATGCGTTAGCTACACTTTTTGTTGCCAGTTACTCATTGAGTGTTTATTCATCTCACATTTAAATCATAAATGTGTGTTATAGAGCAACTATTATATCCCTGCTCTGATTAATACAAACTACTGAAATCAAGAGAAATCTTTGCACACTAAGGTAATACTCAGTGTAAAGGTTGCAGAACCGAGCTCTAAATAAAAGATTCAAGTAATGAATATAGCCCACATGAAGCAGATGATCTGACACAATAGCAAACCAATAACTCTCAAGCAGACACCTTACAAGACAAAAAAGAATAAATTAATTAAAAGCAGACATGACAAAGTGGGAGATACGTAACAGATGGAAGACCCAAACATCAGACAATGACTAAACTACATAATGGCACTGTACCCCATTGCAAGGGGTTGGACAGAATTCTTTTAAGACTAAGTTTCTTCATCAAAAACAAACAAACACAAAAAGAAAACACACACCTAATTGTGAGTATTCTCTTTCTTTCTTGGTTCTAATTGGATCTAAGGACCTATGGTAGAAATACTGTTTTTCAGTCATGACTCTAAGACAAGGACGCAAGCAGAAACAGTACTTCTCAGGTACTTTGACCTTATATTATGAAGAGCTTTACATGTCAATATGGAGACCACACATTGTGCTAAAAAGAAAATATACACACACCCATTGGCAAAGAATGTCAAAATGTTGTTGTTCAGCTCAGAAATGCAATTTTATTTGGGACAAAAATAGAAATGGGCAAACTGATAATAGATGCATGATAATTTTCATGGTGACTCTTTGAATTTGTCCTGGCTCTTATTACAAAGATAATAGCAATGATTAAATGACACCAATCATGGAGTCAATTAATGCCTCAATGACAATCTTAGCATGTTTATCAGCTAGCAATCTAAGCTGAATGCTTAAAGAAATGTACAGCGACCGCTACTGCAAGTGATATGCACAGTTTGTGATTCAGTGCTGTTAAAGCCAAGACAGGAATAAAATTCCTGTACAATTAACACTAACAAAAAGATGTGTCTTTCCTGACCACTGTGAGGAAATCTAAACTAATAATTGATCCTATACATTTTCTGCAAGCAATTTCATGAATAATACTGAATAAAATTACTCACTTTTAGGCGGCATTTTCTATATTAAAGTTAAGGCTACAGTTTTAGTAGCAGAACAAGAAGACATTCTTTGGTAAGCAGGTTTTGTGGAAGAAGTCAGCCTGACTTATTAAACTAGAACCTTGGGATCCAGTTAGAACTTTGCACCATCTTGGGTTTTACTGTGCACTCAAGGCCAGATTCTCAGTTGGTGTAAATCACTGTAGCTGCATTGACTTCAATGGAGCTACAACATATAACACCAGGGCTACGTCTACATTGGCACCCCTTTCGGAAAAGGGATGCTAATGTAGCACTTTGGAATAGGTAAATCCGTGGGGGATTTAAATATCCCCCGCGGTATTTGCATTAACATGGCTGCCGCTTTTTTCCGGCTTGGGGAAAAGCCGGAGAAAAGCGCCAGTCTAGACGTTATTCTCCGGAAAATAAAGCCTTTTCTGGAGGATTTCTTATTCCTACTTGAAAGTAGCCAGCCTACTTGAAAGTAGGAATAAGAAATCCTCCGGATAAGGCTTTATTTTCCGGAGAATAACGTCTAGACTGGCGCTTTTCTCCGGCTTTTCCCCAAGCCGGAAAAAAGCGGCAGCCATGTTAATGCAAATACCGCGGGGTGTATTTAAATCCCCCGCGGATTTGCCTATTCTAAAGTGCTACATTAGCATCCCTTTTCCGAAAGGGGTGCCAATGTAGACACAGCCCAGAAGAGAATATAGACCTCAGAATCCAGCTGAAGGCTTGGCAGTGTGGATGCTCTGTCTGTGTACAGTTCATGAATTCTGTATGAAAATATCTGCTCTCTATGTGTATCCATATCAACAACTAGCCTCCATTCTGTTTTCTGAGCATGGTGTTTATTGAAAGACTGTTCTGTGCCTTCAACATAGCACTGTAACCTTCAGACCGAGATTCCAGGAATGCCCTTTGGACAAAGAGCCCAGGTAAACTAATTTTTCAAGTCTATACTGGCCAAACAACAGATGTTTGACTTTGAAGTTGAAAAAAGGATCAACTGAAAAAAGAGAACGGGCATCTGAAAAAGAAAGGTTCTCTTATTGGCCATCTGGAGAGAGAGAAAAGAGACAAGAAAGCAAGGCTTTATAGTAGGAAAATGGGAGAGGAAAGATCTAAACTCCATAGAGGACTCTCAACAAATACCAGATAATGCTGGAGTGGTGAGGAAACTGAGGCAGGGAACTGTATAAAGTTATCTATTATCTAGATCTGTATACCTCATGTGATGTCTAAAGGAAAGAGTGACTGTCTGACACATCCTTTGGTAATTCTCTACATGAACAACTATTTTGTGTTCCCGAAGAGGTAAACTATAAACCAAAGTTCCCACAAGGAGGGAAAACTGGGAAAGAGTCCTTATGTTACTGAGCTGTCTTGTGGAGGACTAGCACTGATGCTGGAGCCTGAAGAAGCTATATTGTAGGTTTCTACTCCCAGGTGAGAGGTACCAGTCTATACTCAGGAAATGTGCCAGAGCTCAGAGCCAGAAATGGTATCTGAAGCCTAGCCACAGACAAAGAGGAGATTAACCACACAGCTGCTCAGCGCATGGGATCAAACATAACAGTCTGGTAAGTGTTCTTTAGGGGAAACTTGAAGAAGGCTGTGACATCATGTTTGAGTATTAAAAGTGTTCTGAATAGCCTTTCTGTAACAAGTCACAAATTATCATTAGACTCTGAACTAAGGATGTTGGAAGTAATTACCAAACACAAATTACACAAATTAATAATTAATACAAAATCACACAAAATGTTATAGAGTAATATTTTCAGAATCATGAAAGTGACTTAGCAGCCTAGTCCTATTAACGTTCATTGGAAGACAATGGGCTTTTAAAGCCACATAAGCATTTTAAAAAATTCCATCTGTGACAGGTTGGCTTTCGTGGTTACTTAGTGGACCGATCATACCACTGAGCCCAACTACCTGCCATTTGAGGTTCCCCATAATTCTGTTCTGCAGAGCAAGAATCTCTGGGTTTCCCCAACAAAGGCACAAAGTTGGGGTAACAGTCCCCTCCCAGCAGAGTAACACCCTTCTCTGGAAGGGATCAGCTGAAAGAACTTGACAGCACATAGGAGCACAGTCCTCAAAAGGGACCAAAACCCTAAATAAAATTGTTTTGTTCTCTATAAATTTTATACAGAAAAATCACGAGTTTGCTCTATTTATCAATGAAAAGGAGATATTTACTGCCATTGCTTCCTCTCCCCCCCCCCCCCCCCCAGCCCCAGGTAACAATTTTTTAAGTATTTATTTGTGAAATATAGGATTTAAGTGAATGCTAGTGAAAACAGAAAGATCAAATCAATCTAAAATAAAACATGCCAGCTAAGAGATTGTTACAGATCATATTTCTCATCAGAATCCTCATTTCAGGTGAGTTCTTCAAGTCAAACAGCTTCTAGTGTCTTTAGAGTTGATTGTTTTCACATCCTTCATATATATCCTCTTAAGGTAAGGGAGGCAGATTTAGGTTATATCTACACTGCTGGGGTTTTTCGGAAAAAGGTACGCAAATTGTAAACTGCAATTTGCGTACCTTTTTCTGATTCTTTTTTTGGAAGAGGCTTTTCTGACATCTGGCCCGTCTACATGGAACCAAATGTCAGAAAAACCTCCTCTTTTGGAAGAGCCCTTATTCCTCATAAAAAGCTTCTGAAAGAGTGCGTCTGCTTTTCTGAAAAAAAATTCGGAAGAGCAGAAACTTTCCTTGGATTCCATAGACATACCCTTAAAAAGGATAATGTCTGCTAATAGGGCTTTCTTGAGTATCCTTCAGAAAGTCTGCTAGCAATGGTGTTAGAAAGAAAAGATCTAGTTTGGTCAGATACACACTTCTCAGTGTGCACTCTAGTTTTCATAACTGTTACAGCAAAATGGATTTGAAGTTCATTCTGCATCAGCGTCTTTAAAAAGACATCAAGCAGACAGTATATGCAATGAATGGATTACAAAAAAAAAAGTAACCATGAATACCAGACATGTTCAGATGGCAAGATAACCAAGAGAAACACAGACATGTATCATAATATGTCTCACTGCATTGTCTTGGCTGTTTTGGGGGTAACACTATGTTTACAATTCCCTTGTTTTTTTATGGATTCAAAACAATAGAGACTTTGAGAAGATGGCTTGGCAAAGACCCCGCCTTGAGGCAAAACTACAAATGAATTCTCATAGAAAAATGATAAATGACAAAAATACAATATCACACTCACTTGAGTGAGCACTATCAGAACTCCCAGTCTTTGTCTTCAAAGGAATCCTGTATAACACATTCAAAAAAAATAAGCCCAGTTTCTTAAATTCATAATTATGGACTCTAAAGACACTGGAGTTATGGCCTATTACAACAAACCTATAACCCACAACCCCTCTTTGTCTTACTGCTGCAGAAGTAAAAATATTCACCTGGAACGGTCTCTTAGAACATGCGTTAATTTGTTATGCTAAACAATCTGTTCTATCCTGTATTTATTTTTGATACACTGAGTTCTTGATGAAGAGCTCTGTGCAACTCAAAAGCTTTCTTACACTAAGGGCATGTCTACACTAGGAAATTATTGCAAAATAACTTATTTCTAAATAATAACTCTCAAAATAATAATTTCAAAATACCATGCCCCCACTTGAAATTAGTCCAAGGCAGGCTCTGTTAATGTGGATGTGCTACCTCCACTTAGAGCCCCAGGAAGCACTTGGGAGTCATTAGTTTGAATGACTCTGGGGAGTCATTATTTCAAAATAGCAGCAGAGCCCACACCCCTAGCACATGCCTGCATTTCAACCCCCTGTTTCAGCCCTGAGCCTTCTCCCACAATCAGAACCCCATGGCTTCACCCACGCCACATGCATTTTGTTATGTGCACCAATATAAAGGTGATGTGTTGCACATCCTCTCCATGTTGGTGCACATAACAAAATTCATTCCACACAGAGGTGGAGAAGTTAGAGGGAACACTGCTCTAGGCCCAATAGGGGCAGTCAGAGAGAGAGAGAACCCAGTATAACCAGCTTGCCCTTTTATATTTCCCTGACTAAAAGGGCTAGAATGGTTGTGAACACAAGAACTGGTGCTGACACACAGGGACACGGTCTACACAACATGGTGAAAACCTCAAAAACAGACTATCAATATTTGTTCAAATTAAAAAGAGAATTAGCTTATACTCTTTTTTTCTTAATTTTTATATAATTGTGGTGGTGCAGGCCTTCCCAACCACTAGGTTCCCATCCACTCGTCAATTACAAGGGAGCCCCCACTGGACACACCATAAAAACTAAGAAAAAAAATCCATCAAAATTCTCCAGTAATCAGGAATCCGGACAGTGGAGAGAAGGAACAGCCATGTTCTCAGCTCCGAGGGACAGGAAAGTCCACTCAGAGGGGCTGCTTAGTGGATTCCACACCCTCACAACAAGGTGCTGTTTCCAGAACTGAATAGGCTGGAAAGAGTGTGAGATCAGAGCACACATTACTTGTGGGGGAAGAACTGACATCAGCATTCAAGAACCAGATCCCTTGGTTGCCTCACATACACCAGCATGATCTGACATCCAGTGCAACACCAAGACCAGTGACACATTTCTAGTCCACCATGCAGAAGCAGTTTCTTCATGTGCATGAGATTCACAGCATACTTCATTAAATCATGAAACCCTGCTTATACAATGCTCTGACTGTCCTCAAAAAGTAGCACCAAGTTGCATCCCCTTTATGCACCACAACTATCTGAGGTTTGCTGTGATTCCAACCCTTTGGGGGAATACAAGATTGTGGAATGGGGTACAGCTTGGCAAGAATCTGTTGGTGAACTTTGGGTTCTGCATGAAAACAAAATGATTAGAACTACTTCTCCAAAGAAAGAAAAACAATATTTGCAGAAACAAGACAGTAAGAAATTATCAGAGAGTATTTGTGAAAAGAGAATTCCCAACTTGAACGTTTTTGTGCTGTGTTTCTACAGGTCCTGACACAATGGGAATCTGGTCACCATTAGGGGGCTTAGACACTGGGGGAACGTCTAGACTACATGGCTCTGTCGACGGAGCCATGTAAACTAGTTTATCCGACATAGTCAATGAAGCGGGGATTTAAATAATCCCCGCGTCATTAAAATAAAAATGGCCATCACGCTCTGCCGACGATCAGCTGATCCGGCACAGCTGATCCGACTGCTCCGGTAAACCTCATTTCCTGAGTGGTCGACAAAGGCTTCCCTTGTTGACCACGTTGCGTCTAGACTGCCGTGCTGTGCTGG
This sequence comes from Pelodiscus sinensis, assembly GCF_052426305.1. NCBI lineage: Eukaryota > Metazoa > Chordata > Testudines > Trionychidae > Pelodiscus > Pelodiscus sinensis. Next base: position 32,073,587 of record NC_143067.1, on the reverse strand, counting down.
ATCAGCTGATTGTCGGCACAGCGCGGTGGCCATTTTTATTTTAATGAAGTGGGGATTATTTAAATCCCCGCTTCATTAACTATGCCAGGTAAACCAGTTTACATGGCTCCGTCGATGGAACCATGTAGTCTAGATGTACCCTAAAGGTTTTACCTCCCTTTCTGGCACCCATGGGACCCGATCAATCCTGAACCAGGGAATTTTCTGGACCGGGGACATCAGTGTCAGACCACTGCTGCCACCGGCTGCAGGGATCTGCTCTGGTGCCAGTAGAGGGGCTAGCATTGACTGAGTGGGGCCTGGGTAGGCACTCAGAGGAAGAGGCTGGGTAGCCACAGCCAGAGGCCGGGAACTCAGCTCTGTGGGAGCAGAGGGCACCACAGCTACCCTGCCTCTTCCCCAGGGCTGTGTCCAGACTCAGGGTTTTTTTCGAAAAAAGTAGCCTTTTTTTTAAAAAACTTCACCTGCGTCTAGACTGCAGACGCGTTCTTTCGAAATTAAATCGAAAGAACGCGGCTTTTCTTTCGACGGCGGTAAACCTCATTTCACGAGGAAGAACGCCTTTTTTCGAAAGTGCTCTTTCGAAAAAAGGCGTTCTTGAATGCCAACAGGGCTTTTTAGAAAGAGAGTATCCAGACTCACTCGCTACTTTCTTTCGAAAAAGCGGCTTGCTTTTTTGAAAGTACTGCTTGCAGTCTAGACGCTCTTTTTCGAAAGGCTTTTTCGAAATATACTTTCGAAAAAGCTTCTTTCGAAAGAGGCTTGCAGTCTAGACATAGCCCAAGTGTCTTCCCCATCCTTGTTCTTCCCCTTTCCTTCCTGATCTTGAACTATTTGTGGCACTCCCAAAGGTTTGGGAGGGCAAGGGAGGAGTTGCTGAGCATGGGAACTTCGGCTTTTCCTTGGGGGTCCTCCAACCCGGGAGATGTGGCTAGATTAGGGAAGTCCAGATTAGACAGGTCCAACCTGTGCTATGATACAAATAACAGTAACAGAAATAAGAATGGTTCTTATCAATGTGCTTTAGTAAACACCACAAGGAAGAAGAGAACAATTCTTAGCATTGAATGCCAACACATGCTTATTTGGCTGTGTTTGTATATGCCACTTATATTGTGACTACCACAACCAATTGTCTGCATCACTTAATTATTGTCAGAATCTCAGTGCTCAATCTGATTGGATTACTCACTGAAGTTATTACAGGGCAAGACGTATCACTGCCTTATTCAGTGTTTTATGAGGATTTGAATCCTGTCCACCTGGGAGAATGGATAGTCTGTGCTGTGCTACTTACATTGTGTGAGGTCTTGTCGTTAGAAAGGTAACACAGGCATTTTGGCTGAATCATATTAAATACGAGGAAATGTTTTGCAAATTTAAGATTCTGTTTAATTATGTGTAGTCACTGGAGCTCCCGGTGAAAAAACAAGCAGTTGAGTTGGTTTGTTAGATCATAAAAAATGAAATGGCTATAGTTAAGCTTGTGATCTATTATTCTCTTTACACAAAATAGTGAAGCCTGGAATGTTCACTGAGATGTAGATTATAAACAATAGCAAACATAATGTCAGGGTGATTTTTCAAATAAGAATATATTATTAGATTTTCTCATAAATGTTCATAGTGTATTCATTTGTTCTGGGATGAACAATAATGTAAAATGAAGAATAATATTGTGTTTAAATTATGTGTCACCTTATCAACAAAACAACGTTCCCCCCGTATTTTAAAAATAAAATTACTATTCTGTAATTCCTTTGTAATATTTTTCTAATATGTTAATATATGAATAAATGTATGTAAATGGATATACACTATTTATAATATGCAAATAATTTACAAAGGAAATATGATGCTGATTATATTGATATTAAATGTGCAATTTGATTAACTTATTCACTTTACAATCTCTCTAGTAGCCAGGTGCTTCAATTACAGTAATTAAAACACAAAACAAAATTAAAACAGCTAATCGAAGGCTAAACAAAATAAATTAGTCCTGAATCATGCTCTAAAGGTTGCTAGACTGTACTTCTGACATATTGTCAAGGGGACTGAATTCCAAAAGCAAGAATCCTCAACCAAAAAGGCCCAATTACAAGACATGTTCTCAAATTTATATGATGACAGCAAACCTCCAGCAAAGGATCTCAACTGACATGATGGTAAACGAAGTAAGAGGCAATATATCCATATCTCAAGCCATTCCCAAGCTATAGCTATTGTTACAGAAACTCCAAAACGAATAAGCAAAGGCAAACCACTCTAGAGACATGAACACGCTTACGTTTTATGTTGACCTGTATCAGTGATGTTCTGGGCAAATGTGTATCTGTAGCTTTCATATTGGCTTAAGGAATCACTCAAAACAAAATTTTACAATAGTCGAACCTGTTAATAGCAAAGGCATGGCTGACTATTGTGAAGTCTACACATGAGAAATAGGGCCACAGTCTTTTGACCAACAATAGTAGATGGTTAGAGGCACTACAGGTTATCATTACTATCTGGGGAATTAGGAATGAACAATGTTGATTATGGTCAGGTACCCTCCTGTAAGAGATTTTGAAGATACATCCTCTGGACAGTTATCTGAATGTTTTTCCCTACCAACAAGCATTATTTCCTTCTTACTTCAGTTTAGTTTCAGCCATCTTCTCTCTACCTCTAAGACCTCTGAAGTAAAGAGTTTGTAAAATGTGAGTTTAATGAAATTGAGATTTAGAGCCAAATACCTTCAGCATAATGACTGCAATGCTCTCCAAACATGACAAAGTGTTCCCAAAGAGCTTCAACAATCTTGAGCAAAGATTTCCTGAAGGATCTTCCCTGGGTTTGCAGCAGTATTGGTTAAAATTCAACCTTGCAGTAATGTATTTCCCCTGCCTCATTCAGAGCCACCCCCTTTCGACATAGCATAGTGTTTTCTGAGGGTTTATAACATATCTCTGGAAAAAAAGTGTTTTTTTTAAAGGAAGTTGCCTGTGGAATGCTCCAGGTCACATTAAATATTAGATATGTTTGTGCATACCTATACTTTCATGTTTCACTGAGAACTGGACAAAACTGTTTGGATGAATAGCTTGTTTGCTTTAAAAAAAACTGTTGGTGAATTTCACACAAATTAGCCAAATAGTTTAAGCAAATAGTTGGATTCTTCAGGATTTAGATGATGGTGGCGGCCTTCTTTATACCCTTCAGTTCAGTGGCCAGAACACTCACCCTGGATATGCCATACCTCCGTTCACCTCTCTCCCCATTTGATGCAGAGAAGCATTTTGAACATGGGTCTCCCACATGACAGGAGAATGCTACCGCGACTAGACAGGAAGGTTTCTCAACCTCTTCCATTGAATCTGTTCTTCTCTATCTAAATAATTAAATCATTATTAGAGCAAGAACTTGAGTTTCCCGTATCCTTGGTGAGTGAACCACCAGATTACAGAGTCTCTCATTCTCTTTTCCCAGCCATTCATGTTGGCAATTCACAGCCATTAATCATTCAATCTGAAACAATTTTGTTTCACAGATTTTGGATTTCATTCTGTCTTCCCCAACCCCCACAATGTATTGGCGCTGCCAATGAACTGAAAAAAATCAGTTATTAGTCCAACTCTAGTCTTACCTCAATTTCATAATATAGAATAATATGTTATGTCAATGTACTTTTTTATCTTTTGGGGTAACTATACAATACAATATTTTCACTGAAATTTTCTTACCTTGAGTTAGTTTGTCCATTGGCACTGGCTTCCTCTTTGAAACATATTGCTTAAATGGGAAACCAAATGAACAGAGCCTCCTCAAAATGCCACACTCGCCATTGAACCACTCTCTCAAGATTCCACAAGAGTCAAAAGTTGCTTTATAAATTCAGTGTGGGCAAGCTGATCTGATTCATCAGTCACCAGTAGTGATACCATCTCACTTCCATAAACATAAACACATATGGAAGAAATATACCTTTAAATGTTAGCTTTATGGCTTAGTATTTTCAAGACTCATAAGAGAAGGAGTTGGTCTTAAATGTTTTAAAGTTCAAATACCAATTCAAATACCAAATATCTTTCCATTTTACAGTCATCCTCAATCTGAAATGAACCAGAATCTGTGAATGATGCTCAGAAGTACTAAAACTCATGATAATATATTTTCATACTTGAGCATGCTCTTGGCATAATGGTAGCAATTTGTACTTCATAACTGAGCAGTGCTCCAACATATCATGCAGAAGGAATAATGGAACCCTGTCCTCACATTAAGTATTTCAATTTATTTATCTGTTAAGATTTTAAAGCATTTCATGCTTTGGGAACATTTCCAACCTGCTCTTTTGCAACAAACTGATTGTGGCAAAGATAAACCAACAAAGAAAACTTGGATTTTCATAAACACTCTACATGGAAACGGTCAGATATAAAACATTACCCAGTGAAAGAAAAGCATATTATTAATGTCTGATCAATTTTTAGTGTCTTAGAAAATATAGCACATTCCTAAGATGTGCTACATATTGACTGATAGTTCTAAAACCACATGCTCTGTTTTTCTGCTTTCCATTTGGGACAACATGGAATTTCAGTGGGCATACAGACCTTTAAAACGTGACTGAACAAATGCATAGATATGTTCACCCTATTATTGTTTCCACAGGGACTCTGGAGCTGGACAACCCTAACATTTCTGTTTATTTTTGTGCCTGCAGAAAAAAAGAGTATCAACATTTAGGAAATTGCAACCTGCTATCTTTTCTGGTTTATAAAGTAGCTGTTACCATGGGACTACATTTGAATGGCACAGAGCTCCCTTTGAATAAAATTCTTCAGTTATAGCTGTGAGTGTTTAACCCATAATTGACAACCTATTCAGATGTCAATAATTGACAACCTATTCAGGAGATGATAACAGTTTTCAGGTATCTGAAAGGATGTCACAGGGAGCGGGGGAGAAGATTGTTCTCCTTGGCTTCTGATGATGGGACAGGAAGCAACAGGCTTAAACTGCAGCAAGGGAGGTTTCGGTTGGACATTAGGTAATACTTCCTAAATGTTAGGGTGGTTAAACACTGCAATAAATTCCTTAGGGAGATTGTGGAATCTCCATCACTGGAGATATTCAAGAGCTAGTTAGACAGACATCTATCAGGGATGATCTAGATAGTACATGGTCCTGCCGTGAGGGCTGGGACTGGATTTGATTTCTTGAGGTTCCTTCCAGTTCTAGTATCTATGATTCTATGAACATAAGAATATAAGAATGGCCATACTGAGTCAGACCAAAGGTCTATTCAGCCCAGTATTCCATCTGCCAATGGTGGCCAATGCAAGGTGCCCCAGAGGGAGTGAACCGAATAGGTAATGATCAAGTGATCTCTCTCCTGCCATCCTTCTCCACCCTCTGACAAACAGAGGCTAGGGACACCATTCCTTGCTCATCCTGGCTAATAGCCATTAATGGACTTAATCTCCATGAATGTAATTAGTTCTCTTTTAAACCCTGTTATAGTCTTAGCTTTCACAACCTCCTCAGGCAAGGAGTTCCACAGGTTGACTATGCGCTGTGTGAAGAAGAACTTCCTTTTATTTGTTTTAAACCTGCTGCCCATTAATTTCAATTAGTGGCCCCTAGGTTCTTATATTCTGGGAACAAGTAAATAACTTTACCTTATTTACTTTCTCCACACCTCTCATGATTTTATATACCTCTATCATATTCTCCTTTAGTCTCCTCTTTTCCAAGCTGAAAAGTCCTAGTCTCTTTAATCTCTCCTTAGATGAGACCTGTTCCAAACCCTTAATCATTGTAGTTGCCCTTCTCCGAACCTTTTCAAATGCCATTATATCTCTTTTGAGATGAAGTATATAAAGTGGCCAAGGCCCTGAAAACATTGTTCATAGCAAAGCATGAAGATGAAGAGAATCGGCCCTACATGCACAGGGGCCCTCGCCTGAACGGGTTGAATGGAGCAGTTGTTTATCTGTAATTGTAACTTATTAATCACATATAAAAGCATGCCTGCCAATTTAATATACACAACCCAGCTAAGGTAAGATGTATGCTGTTCCTTTAGGCTTGCACTGTGAAATAAACATTAATCCTAGCCAGCTTTTTAATAGTTGGTCAAATTAATAGAAGGAAAAGTAGATATAGAATGAGATAAACGAAACCTTATAGGAATACAAAAACACCAAATCTCATTTGTTTAGTACTAGCAGACTATACATTAGTACTTAGACATTTCAACAAAATAGAAATGTACAACAGTTTTTGCTAGTCTAAGTTAGGACAATGAGTTGTGATACTTGGTACTAAAACAGATATTTATTATAATAATATTTTCTTGGAAAAGCAGCAACTGAAGAACACAATTAGACATGCATGCTTCAGGATAGCCCACTGTAAGTTACCCCCAGCCATCATATTGCAAAGGAAAGTGTGTGCTGCAAGTCACTCCCAAAGCCTTCTAAGCACATAGAAAACATGCATCTTTTTAACAGAAGCACTGAGAATCACAGCTAAAAGCTCTGAAAACCAAAACCCATTCTGAAAAATCAGATATCATGCTCTGACATGACATCCTGGGAGGTATGCTGTCCGACAGGAGCCTGTATCCAAGACGTTATGGGGGGACTGTCGAGGATTATCAGGCCCTCTGTCAAACTATCCCATACTACTTATCCATGTGGATACTAATGATACTGCAAGGTGTCACCCTGAGCAGATCAGAAGGGAGTACAGGGTTCTAGGAGTATGATCAAAAGTAAGGGCCCAGACGTAGTAAGATGCATCCTGGAGGTAAATGCCTGGCTGTGAAGATGGTATTTCCAGGAGTGCTTTGGCTCCCTTGACCATGGGATGCTGTTCTAGGAAGGAATGCTAGGTAGAGATGGTGCCCAACTATCCAAAAAGAAGAGAGCATTTGTATACTGACTGACTAACCTAGTGAGGAGGGCTTTAAACTAGGTTTGATGGAGGCAGGTGACTAAAGCCCACAGGTAAGTAAAAAAATCGGAGAGCTGGGAGATGGGTCAGAAATTGTGGAGGAACATGAGCTGAAACAGCAGGTATAAAAGAAAGACAAGGCAGAACTGGAGGGAAAAATCAAATCAGTATCTTAGTTGTCTGTATACTTGTTGTCTGCAAGAAGTATGGGGAATAAGCAGGAAGAAATTGAAATGCCAGTGAATAAACACAACTATAACATACTTGACATCACAGAGACTTGGTGGAATAATATATATGACTGGAATATTGGCATATTCAGGAAAAAAACAGGTCAGAAAAAAGGGAGGAGCTATTGCCTTATATATTAAACAGCAAAATAAAGACAATTATAAAGAGGGAGAACAGCAAAATAAAGACAATGGGTTTCAAGAAGGCAGACTACCTCAGGGAACTGCGAAGCAAGACTAAGAAGGAAAACAATTGAAGATGGCAAATTTTTAAAGGGACATTATTAAGGGCCCAAGAGCAAACTACAGGCAGTCCCCGGGTTACGTACAAGATAGGGACTGTAGGTTTGTTCTTAAGTTGAATCTGTATGTAAGTCGGAACTGGCGTCCAGATTCAGACACTGCTGAAACTGACCGCCAGTTCTGACTTACATACAGAATCAACTTAAGAACCCCAGGCGTCCCCAAGTCAGCTGCTGCTGAAACTGATCAGCAGCTGATTCCAGGAAGCCCGGGGCAGAGCAACTCTGCCTGGGGCTTCCTGTAGTCAGCGCTGGTCAGTTTCAGCAGCAGCTGACTTGGGGACGCCTGGGGCAGAGCAGCTGGGGTGCTACTGGACCAACCCAGCAGCACCCCATCTGCTCTGCCGCCCGACGTCCTGATTCAGCCGCTGCTGAAACTGACCAGCAGCGGCTGAATCAGGACCTGGGGCAGAGCAGCTGGGGTGCTGCCGGGTTGGTCCAGTAGTGCCCACGGGCGCTGCAGGACAAATCGGCAGCGCCCCAGCTGCTCTGCCCCAGAGTCCAAAACAAAAGCCTGGTCTGCTGGGGGGGAGGGGGGAAAGCACACTAGCTGCGCCCCCCCCCCAGCAGACCAGGGACACGGGTAGCAGAGCCGCAGCGGCAGCGGGGTGCCGTGCCTCTGAGGCTTTGCTCTGGCAAAGCCTCAGAGGCGAGGGACCCCGCCACGGCTGCGGCTTCAGTCTGGATGCCTGTGGTCTGCTGGGGACGGTCCCCAGCAGACCACAGGCACCCGGACTGAAGCCGCAGCCGCGGGGGGTCCTGCGCCTCTGAGGCTTTGCCAGAGCAAAGCCTCAGAGGCGCGGGGAACCGCCGCTGCTGCCACTCCAGTCTGGGTGCCTGTGGTCTGCTGGGGACGGTCCCCAGCAGACCACAGGCACCCCGACTGAAGCCGCAGCCGCGGGGGGGTCCCGCGCCTCTGAGGCTTTGCCAGAGCAAAGCCTCAGAGGCGCGGGACCCCCCCGCGGCTGCGGCTTCAGTCCGGGTGCCTGTGGTCTGCTGGGGACCGTCCCCAGCAGACCACAGGCACCGGGTCTCATGCGGCAGCAGCCGGGGTTCCCGCGCTTCTGAGGCTTTGCTCTGGCAAAGCCTCAGAAGCGCAGGAACCTGCCCGCTGCTGCCGCTTGGGTCCCGGTGCCTGTGGTCTGCTGGGGACGGTCCCCAGCAGACCACAGGCACCGGCACCCAAGTGGCAGCAGCAGCTTTGCTCTGGCAAAGCCTCAGAAGCGCGGGAACCCGCCCGGTGCCCCTGGTCTGCTGGAGACGGTCTCCAGCAGACCAGGGGCACCGGAGCAGCTTACGAACGGGGCTTTCTCGCCCCGACTTCCGGGGCGAGAAAGCTCCGTTCGTAAGTGCGGATCCGACGTAAGTCGGATCCGCGTAAGTCGGGGACTGCCTGTATTCCACTGCATATTAAAGATAGGAAGTCTGGCAAGAGACCACGTATCAGGAGATCTTGAATGATCTAATAATAAAAAAGGAGTCCTACAAAAAGTGGAAACTAAGTCAAATTACAAAGGATGGATATAAACAAATAACACAAGTATGTAGGAAAGGAAAAGGTATAAAATAAACTCAATCTATCTAGAGGCATAAATAGTAACAAGAAAACATTCTACAAATATATTAGAAGCTAGAGAAAGACTAAGGACAGAATAGTCCCATTACTCAATGAAGAGGAAGATACAATAACAGAAAACGTGGAAATGCCAGAGACGTTTAATAATTTCTTTATTTTGGTTTTCGCCAAGGAGGATGCTGGTGATTGTATGCCTAGCATAATGAATGCTAGAGAAAAGAAGGTACGTTCAGAAGTTAAAATAAGAGCAAGTTAAAAACTACTTGAAAAAAAATCACAGGACCTGATTAAATGCACCCTAAAATACTCAAGGAGTTGACTGAGGAGGTATCTAAGCCATTATCTATCATCTTTGAAAAGTCAGGAATGAAGAGAAACATTACAGAAGACTGGAAAAGGGCAAATATAGTGCCCATGTATAAAATGAGAAACTACAGATCAGTCAGCTTAACTTCTGTCCTAGGAAATGTAATGGAGCAAAAAATTAATAAGAAATCCATTTGCTAACATCAGAAAGATAATAAGATGATAAGTACCTGTCAGCATGGATTTGTAAAGAACAAATAGCTGATAGCTTTCTTTAATAAAATAACAAATCTTGTGGATAAGAGGGAAATGGTAGGCATGTTAAACCTAGACATTTGATATGGTCCCACATGACCTTCTTATCAATAAACTAGGGAAATACGACCTAGATGGGGCTACTATTAAGTGGGTGCATAATTGGTTGTATATCTGTTCCCAGAGAGTAGATATCAATGGTTCACAGTCATAAAAACATAAGAATGGCCGTATTGGGTCAGACCAAAGGTCCATCTAGCCCAGTAGCCTTTCTGCCGACAGTGGCCAGCACCAGGTGCCCCAGAGGAGGTGGACCGAAGACAATGATCAAGTGATTTGTCTCCTGCCATCCTTCTCCAACCTCTGACAAACAGAGGCCATGGACACCATTTCTATCCCCTAGCTAGTAGCCTTTTATGGACCTAACCTCCATGAAATTATCTAGCTTCTCTTTATCTCTGTTATAGTCCTAGCCTTCACAGCCTCCTCTGGCAAGGAGTTCCACAGGTTGACTACACGCTGTGTGAAGAAGAAGTTTCTTTTATTAGTTTTAAACCTGCTACCCATTAACTTCATTTGGTGTCCTCTAGTTCTTCTATTATGGGAACTAATAAATAACTTTTCCTTATTCACCCTCTCCACACAACTCATGATTTTATATACCTCTATCATATCCCCCCTCAGTCTCCTCTTTTCTAAATTGAAAAGTCCCAGTCGCTTTAACCTCTCTTCATATGGGACCCGTTCCAAACCCCTAATCATTTTAGTTGCCCTTTTCTGAACCCTTTTTAACGCCAAAATATCTTTTTTGAGGTGAGGAGACCACATCTATGCACAGTACTCAAGATGTGGGCGTCTTATTTTCTATCCCTTTCTTAATAATTCCTAACATCCTATTTGCCTTTTTGATCGCTGCTGCACACTGTGTGGAAGTTTTCAGAGAACTATCCATGATAACTCCAAGATCTCTTTCCTGATTTGTCATAGCCAAATTAGTCCCCATCATACTGTATGGATTGTTGGGGTTATTTTTTCCAACATGCATTACTTTACACTTATCCACATTAAATTTCATTTGCCATTTTGTTGCCCAATCACTCAGTTTGGTGAGATCTTTTTGAAGTTCTTCACAGTCTGCTTCTGTCTTGACTATCTTAAACAGTTTAGTATCATCTGCAAACTTTACCACTTCATTGCTTACCCCTTTCTCCAGATGATTTATGAATAAGTTGAACAGGATTGGTCCTAGGACTGACCTTTGGGGGACACCACTAGTTATCCCTCTCCATTCTGAAAATGTACCATTTATTCCAACCCTTTGTTTCCCGTCTTTTAACCAGTTCTCAATCCATGAAAGGAACTTCCCTCTTATCCCATGACAATGTAATTTACACAAGAGCCTTTGGTGAGGGACCTTGTCAAAGGCTTTCTGAAAGTCTAAGTATACTATAGCTATTGGATCCCCCTTGTCTTCATGTTTGTTAACCCCTTCAAAGAAGTCTAATATATTAGTAAGACATGATTTCCCTTTACAGAAACTATGTTGACTTTTGTCCAACAAATTATGCTTTTCTACGTGCCTCACAATTTTATTCTTTACTATTGTTTCAACTAAATTGCTTGGTACTGAAGTTAGACTTACCAGTCTGTAATTGCCAGGATCGCCTCTAGAGCCCTTTTTAAATATTAGTGTCAGGTTAACTACCTTCCAGTTATTAGATACAGAAGACGATTTAAAGGATTGGTTACAAACTACAAATAATAGTTCAGCAATTTCCCATTTGAGTTCTTTTAGAACCCTTGGATGAATGTCATCCGGTCCCGGTGACTTGTTAACATTAAGTTTTTCTATTTCTTCTAAAACCTCCTCTAATGACACTTCAATCCAGGACAGCTCCTCAGACTCATAACCCACAAAGGACGGTGCAGATTTCGGAATCTCCCTAACATCCTCAGCCGTGAATACTGAAGCAAAGAAATCATTTAGTTTCTCCACAATGGCTTTATCATCCTTGATTGCTCCTTTTATATCTCGATTGTCTAGGGGACCCACTGTTTTTTTAGCAGACATCCTGTTTCTAATGTGCTTAAAAAACATTTTGCTATTTCTTTTTGAGTTTTTGGCTAGCTGTTCCTCAAAATCTTTTTTTGCTTTTCTTATTACATTTTTACACTTGATTTGACAGTGTTTATATTCCTTTCTATTTATCTCATTAGGATTCGACTTCCACTTCTTGAAGGATGCCTTTTTGTCCCTCACTGCTTCTTTTTCATGGTGGTTAAGCCACGGTGATTCTTTTTTAGGTCTCTTGCTATGTTTTTTAATTTGGGGTATACATTTAATTTGGGCCTCTATTGTGGTGCCTTTAAAAAGTTTCCATGCAGCTTGCAGGGATTTGGCTCTAGTCATTCTGCCTTTTAATTTCTGTTTAACTATCATCCTCATTTTTGTGTATTCCCCTTTTTGAAATTAAATGCAAGAGTGCTGGACTGCTGAGGTGTTCTTCCCACCACAGGAATGTTAAATGTTATTATATTATGGTCACTATTCCCAAGCGGTCCTGTAACGGTTATCTCCTGGACCTGATCCTGCACTCCAGTCAGGACTAAATTGAGAATTGCCTCTCCCCTTGTGGGTTCTTGTACCAGTTGCTCCAGGAAGCAGTCATTTAAGCCATTGAGAAATTTTATCTCTGCTTCTCTTCCTGACGTGGCATGTATCCAGTCAATATGGGGATAATTAAAATCCGCCATTATTATAGAGTTCTTTATTTGGTAGCTTCTCTAATCTCCCTCAGCATTTCAATGTCAGTATCGCTGTCCTGGTCAGGTGGTAGATAATATATCCCTACTGCTAAATTCTTATGATTGGAGCATGGAATTACTATCCATAGTGATTCTATTGAACATGTTGATTCATTTAATATTTTTATTTTATTTGATTCTATATTATCTTTCTCATACAGTGCCACTCCGCCACCCACATGGCCTGCTCTATCCTTCCGATATATTTTATATCCCAGTATGATTGTGTCACACAGATTTTCCTCATTCCACCAGGTTTCAGTGACGCCTATTATGTCAATGTCCTCCTTTTTTATATGAGGTACTCTAGTTCACCCATCTTATTAGGCAGACTCCTAGCTTTTGTGTAGAAGCCCGTTAAAAAATTGCCACTGTTTATTTGTCTGCTCTTGGATTCCTTTATATTCGGTTGTTTGTCTGCTCTGGCCCATGGTTTGTCCTCTCTCCTCCTCTCTTTCTGACTACAGCTTAGAGAATCTCTATCAATGGATTCTCTTCTAAGAGAAATCTCCATCTGATTTATGTGCTTCTCTGCAGCAATCGGCTTTCCCCCATCTCTTAGTTTAAAAACTGCTCTACGGCCTTTTTAATGTATAGTGCCAGCAGTCTGGTTCCACCCTGGTTTAGGTGGAGCCTATCCTTCCTGTATAGGCTCCCCCTCTCCCAAAAGTGTCCCCAGTTCCTAATAAATCTAAACCCCTCTTCCCTACACCATCGTCTCATCCACGCATTGAGACGCTGAAGCTCTGCCTGTCTACCTGGCCCTGCGCGTGGAACTGCAAGCATTTCTGAGAATGCCACCATAGAGGTCCTGGATTTCAGTCTCTTTCCTAGCAACCTAAACGTGGCTTCTAGGACATCTCTCCTACACTTCCCTACGTCGTTGGTACCTACATGTACCATGACCACCGGCTCCTCCCCAGCACTACACTTAAGTCTATCTAGGTGCCTCGAGCGATCCGCAACCTTTGCACTAGGCAGGCAAGTGACCATACGGTTTTCCCAGTCATCACAAACCCAACTATCTATGTTTCTGATGATCGAATCACCCACTACTAACTCCTGCCTCTTCCTAACAGCTGGCGTTCCCTCCGCCTCAGAGGTATCCTCAGTGCAAGAGGATACTGCAACATCCTTTGGAAGGAGGGTCCCAACTACGGGATGGTTTCCTTCTGCTCCCATTGAATGCTCTGTTCCCTTGAGACTTTCATCCTCCTTAAGAGCACTGGGGCTTTCAGACTGGAGGTGGGCCAATACTACAGTGTCCCGGAAAGTCTCATCAACACAGCTCTCTGCCTCCCTTAGCTCTTCCAGTTCATCCACCCTGGCGTCCAAAGCTCGAACTCGGTCTCTGAGGGTCAGGAGCTCCTTGCAATGGGTGCATACATACACCACCCACCCACAGGGCAGGTAATCGTACATGTTACACTCGATGCAATAAACAGGATAGCCCCCACTCTGTTGCTGGGCTTCTGTTTCCATTTTTCTTATGAATAACTTTAATTATAAACTGGACTTATGAAATGTCTGGAATATTATAAAAGTTATGTTTAAAGAAGGTCAGAAGAAATTAGCACTCTCTAACCTCCCCCTCTAAACTCCCTGTTAGCTGCTCCTGTTCGCAAGCTCCCTGGTCACTGACTCACAGCTTTATAAAGCCCTGGTAGCCCCTTCCCCTGACTAAGGCTCAGCCAATTAACAGAGGCTTCTAGATTTCAAACCTTTAGAAGCTCACAGCTTCCAGCTGCTGGCCACAGCACACACTCGTTCAAACAAACAAACCAACAAACCAAACAGACCAACACAAGCTCAGCACACAGCAAGTAACACCCCCCCCCCCCCCACATACACACACAAACACACTACAGATAGCCACTTACCTCAAGGGCTTCATGAGACATACCGGAGCAGTCAACAAAGGCTTTCTTTGTCGACCACACCGCATCTAGACTGCCTCACTGTGCTGGATCAGTTGATTGTTGGCACAGCGTGGTGGCCATATTTATTTTAATGAAGCAGGGATTATTTAAATCCCTGCTTCTTTGACTATGCCGAATAAACTATTTTACATGGCTCCATCAATGGAGCCATGTAGTCTAGTCGTAGCCTCAGTTTTTATGCTGGAAGGGAATAACAAGTGGGGTTCTGCAGGGATCAATTTGGGACCAGTTCTGTTCAATATCTTCATTAACAATTCAGATAACGGCATAGAGAGTATGCTTATAAAGTCTGTGGGTGATACCAAGCTGGAAATGGTCTGAGGTTACTAGGATGAAATTCAATAAGGAAAATGCATAGTATTCCACATGGGAAGGAACAATGATTTTCATGCATACAAAATGGAAAGTGATCATCTAGGAAGGAGTACTGAAGAAAGAGATCTGGGAGTCACAGTGGATCCCAAGCTAAATATGTGTGAACAGTTTGATAGTTTTGAAAAAAAAAAAAGCAAACAGCATTTTGGGATGCATTTAAAGGAGTGTGGTAAGCAAAACACGAGAAGTAATTCTTCTGCTCTACTGTGTTCTGATTAGGCCTCAACTTGAGTATTCTGTCCAGTGTGGGGCAGCACATTCAGGAAAGATGTGTAGAAACTGAAGAAAGTAAAGATAAGAGCAACAAAAATAATTAAATGACCTATGAGGAAAAATGGAAAGAATTGAGTTTGTTTAGTCTGAAAAAGAAAAGACAGAGGGGACATGCTAACAGCTTTCAAGTACTTAAAACGGAGAAGGAAGAAAAATTATTCTCTTTAATCTCTGATGATGGGAGAAAAAAACAGGCTTAAATGGCAGCAAGGGAGGTTTAGATTGGACGTTAGGAAAAACTTCTTAACTGTAAGGGTAGCTAAGCACTGGAATAAATTGCCTAGGGAGGTTGTGGAATCTCCATCACTGGAGATATTCAAGGGCAAGTTAGATTGACATCTATCAGGGATGATCTAGATAGTACGTGGTCCTGCCATGAGGGCAAGGGACTGGATTTGATTTCTTGAGGTTCCTTCCAGTTCTAGTAGTCTATGATTCTATGAAGTGGCCAAGACCCTGAAAACATTGTTCATAGCAAAGCATGAAGATGAAGAGAATCGGCCCTATATGCACATGAGCTCTTGCCTGAATAGGCTGAATGGAGCAGCTGTATATCTGTAAATGATCTGTATTACTCACCTAACAAGAGCAGATAAGACAAACATCTGTCAGGGATTATGTAGACAGTGTTTGGTCCTGCCACCATGCAGGGAGCTGGATCTGATGACCTCTTGAGATCTCTTCCATTTCAAGTATTTTGATTCTATCTCTTTCATCCCTTATAACTGAAGCCTGATTCTTCCACTATTACTTCTGACTCAAGCAATACCTTATTCCCTTCTCTACTTTTACCATCAAAATGAATTATTTGTTCATTTTCAGTAAGGACATCCGACTTAAGCACTAAGTATCAATAAGCGTAACAGAGTTAGAGTTTCTGCACCAATTAAGGTGAAAGCATTAGATTCTAGGTATCATGTCTTCCTACCTATTATAAATGAAATGGTCACGACCTGCCCTGCAAATAAAGAATATTCATTTTACTCACTGTAAAAATTCAAACTGAATTTTTTGCCATATCCATTATAAAAATTCTACCCTGTTCTTCAGTATTGACTGATCCAACACAAGCAGTAACGACCTGGTATACTGTAGTGTTTTGGACCATTACGACATTGTCATCTTATTTTAATGAATCACACATAGGGAAGCAACTCCTTGTCAGCGTTCGGCACTGAGTATCAAGCAGTACTCTGGTAAACAGCTGACATTAAAGATCAATGACTGCTTATTAGTGAGAAATAGAAAAGCCATTAGAATAAAGTATATTGATGAATGATCTGCAAAGGCTAGACAAAATAGTCACTTACTCAAGTCACTATCAAGACTGTACTATCATGCACTGCCAAATCTAATAAATATATTTCCTTAGATGGTTTTTCCTCTTGCTTCCTTTCAACTTCTATATCACAAAAATGATAATAAAAACACATATATATCATCACTTGTAAATACAGCCCACATTCCCTAATTCTCATTTGCCTAAAATACAATTCTGATAATAAAAATTAATTCTGAGATCTCCTACTATCAAGACTTCAAAACTTTTGCAAGGTATGAAGGTATGCTGTAATATAGCTAGAAACCTAGGATGAAGCAATAACTTACATTTAAACTATACTTTTCAAAATGTGTAGAACCTTTCATTTAAAAAAACCCAACAACTTGCCTGTTTGCTCACTCATACATCAATAAACAAAGGCCTTAGTTCATCAATGTGCATTGTCTCTTCTTAATGTAAGCAGGGGCTGAACTGCTGCTTGCTGTCAGCCAGCTGAAAGGAGGGGTGGGTGTGCCCACTACAGTTGTTTAGCTCTACAAGGTTGTTAACTGTTAACTGTTGACATGTAAATACTGCTCAGGAGAGAATCCAAGGTGTGGCTATGTAAATCCCATTCAGCCAGGGCTGATGGAGGGTCAGTGTTGGAATGGAATGTGGAGAATTGTATATAATTTGGGACTGTTGTGGGGGTCACTAATCATGCTACCCCTAAATGTGGGAACTGTCAAACATGCCACCAGTGCTTGCAGGAGAGACACCACCATCATGGTAAGAGGTCTCGGAAGAACAAGCCTCCCCCCTTCCAGAGTTGAGTGAACAGAGCTGGGGGAAAGGGTTAAAGGACTTGAGTCAGCCTGCTTCACACCTACCAGGTGTGAGCTATAAGACTGGCCCAGCCTGCACCTTTCCCCCTTTGTTTTAAGGACAGACCTAAAGCAGACTCCCTGAGGAGTCTTTTTGTTTGCTAGTCCAGTGAAAGCTGGATTCATTTGAGAGTTGAAATCACTGGTTTGGCTGACAGCCAGACCTACTGCAGCCAGTAGAGTGGCAGCAGGCAAGGAGCGGCGACTAGCGGCATGGCGTGGAGCGGCGGCAGGTGAGGAGCGGCCATCAGCGGCGTGGCGTGGAGCGGTGGCAGGCGAGGAGCGGCCATTAGCAGCGTGGCGTGGAGCGGCGGCAGGCAAGGAGCGGCCATTAGCGGTGTGGCATGGAGCGGTGGCAGGCGAGGAGCGGCGACCAGTGGCATGGCGTGGAGCGGCAGCAGGCGAGAAGCGGCGACAGGTACCCAGCGGAGCGTCCAGAGGTGTGGGACGAGACAGCTGGTGAAGCGTAGCGGAGTTTCGTATAAGGTGCCCCCTACCTATCTCCCCACCCCCATTTCTACCCAGGTTGGGAGGTGAAACCCTGTGGGTGAACTTTGGGACTCTGGGTGGCACAGAGACTTGTGGGGACAGAGACTTTTGGGGAGTCGGTGGACTTCGAGCGAATCTTGGCCGGGGTGGGGGCTCATGTTTGGGTTATGAACTCTGTTTGTGGTGTTTTCCCCAAGCTAATGCCGTATGAATTCTTCCTCTGTTTCATTAAATGTTCTTTTCCTACACTCAGACTCAGTGCTTGCGAGTGGGGAAGCATTGCCTCTCAGAGGCGCCCAGGGGTGCGTGAATTTCCCAGATCACTGGGTGGGGGCTCGAGCCGGTTCTTTGTGAGATTGACCCCAAGATATTGAACCCAGCCCTGGTTCCTGCCAGGCCTATCCAGCAGAAGGGCTACATTAACTTCAAGCGGATGAATAGTTCAGTTATAGTCAATGAGACTACTCATATGCTTACACATCTTGCTGGCAGGGTCAATATGTGTCTCCCAATTGCAAGTCCAAATTAAGGAGATTTTATGGTTTCAGAATGGTGGGTCTGTAATGACAGTATTTTATATTGCAAACAGATTCAGACCACACACAAATGGAATAGGAATAGGAATAGGAATAGGAATAGGAATAGGAATGGAAAATGGAATAGGCAGCAAAACTAATTTTCTTCCTCTTACGCCCTACAGTTTTGGAGTTGAAACAATGAGTTTTCTGCATTTCATTAACTTTTACAACATTTCACCACATGAGTAACCATTTCTCTGAGATGGTTCTGTCATGACTTTAGCATTAAGAAAGTAGAGTTGCATGTGGTGATTTTACTAAGTTCTTTTTCATTGGTCTTGATTTTGGGCACGGGAGAGAAGGATTTAACTGATGTCCCTAAAATACTCATGGAAAATATGATTGTGTAATTATCTTTTATAGGAGAGCAAAGATTCAGAAACCAAAATGGGCTATTTCTGAATTTCCAGTTCACACTGGGAATTTTAAATGATCTTTGAAATTCAGTGAGAGCTGGGGACCTTATTTCCTTAGACATGTTTGAAAATCCCAGCCATAACTTACCCGGTGGCAGTTGTCCTTTTTCCAAAGGCAAAAATACTTGTATGTAGTTGCAGTTGTTAGTACATCCCTTTTGCCCCGAAGGAAAACAGCTTTTTGAAGAACACTTCTATCAACAAAAATTAGATGCCCTATACTATCATGATATGTTTGATTTTACTTTTACCATCAAATTGCATGCTGTTTGAATAACCATGATACACAGAACATGGTGAACACTAAGTTCAACTTACTGAGAAAACAAACATATTTCCAGTGTTAAAAAGAGGTAATATGACTTGTAATGAAATTTAACAGATGAAAGCCTCTAATAAATTTTGTTTAGAAAGTGTTGTCCTACATTTAATAGTTAATTCCCACAGATATCATATTTAGAAAGTCAGAGATATGACAGGACAGTAGTGCAATAGAGTGTGCCTAATTCATTCCAATTCACAGAGTAATGCATTTCAATTCGCACAGTGATGCATTCTAGTCTCCAACATGAGAATCCAATCTAGTTCATGTTTAGTAGAGTTGAAACAAAATCACAGCAGCAGAAAACTGACATTGTCTATTTTGCTAAATAGAGAAGTACTTTAAAAATGGCTTTTCAGTGTCTTCAAACCTGGTTCAGCTTTATTTATTAAGAAATTCATTATGACAGTAGATCAAAAATAGTCACGAGAAATGTCAATATTCAGTTGTAGTTTTCTCATTTTTTTGATGAGAGCAGTTTATTATGTTATCTACTTGCACCCATGGAACGTGATTTCCCTTGACATCTATGGATCAGTCACTGACTCTTTTTAAAATCAGATTCCAGTGCTTACCTGTTTGCTATGTAGTAGACCAGTTGATCAACATTGATTTCAAGGGAAATAATTGCCTTACATTGTTATAAACTGCAGTACACTCTTACCATGGGCCAAACTCTAACTTGACTTATATCTATGCAACCCTACTGAAAATACTACTACTAATACCACCAGTCTGGATAGCACTCTGACCCTCTGTTTCTCTAAACACTGGTCTTTTAGACTGACATTTTTAATGTTTTGTATCTGCTTGAAGATACTTAAAAATAAGCAAAAACTATGCTTTTCAGTGAAAGGGAATGAGAAAAAAATACTTATGTACACATCTACTACATTTGGTAACCTTACACTGAAGTGACAATAGTCTAGAAGTTTCAGTTTATCAGGGATACAGATTTCAGCAAGGAAATCTTAAAACTTCATCAAGTTTTGAAATATGGCAGTAGGGTCAGCAAAAGACCATGCATAGAACATTAGGGATACAAGACACACATTCCAAAAGTGCCTAAGCTACCTAGAAGCCACAGTTCCATTGACTTTCATTGGGAAATTTGAAAATCTTACTCAAATTATTTGTATGCCTTAGTGGGAAGACACTGTGATACTTTATAAGCAACAGCTTACTTTATAACTTGGATATATATATCAAGATCACTTAGCTTGACATTGAACCATCTACTCCAGAGTTCAGTACAATATGGCTATGTCTACACTGGCGCGATCTTGCACCAGAGATATGCAAATGCGGCTAAGCGTGGAATATCGCCGCTATACTGATTATTTTCAGGAATAAAGGCATAGCGCAAGAGGGTTTTTCTTGCACAAGAAGGGGAAGTGTAGACAGCTCCTTCTAGCGCAAGAGCCTCTTCCACAAAAATGGTGGCTCATTAGATATGCAAATGAGGCTCGGTGATATTCCACACTTAGCCTCATTTGCATACTTCTGGCGCAACAACCCGCCAGTGTAGACATAGCCCAAGATTCTAAAGAAGCATAGACAACACACTAAAACAGTTTAGGAAACTCTCATCCTTCCCCTCTTTTACACACCAAAATGACTTATTCATCTATAGGAAAATAATTTTGTGGTATGATTTTGTATTGTTAGAGAACTATTATGTAATCCTGTATTAAAAACTACCTCATAATACACACAAAGGAGTGATTTCCTAATTGCTGAGAACATAACCATGCAATTTTAGCATCTCAAAAGGCCTGCTCTAGCTCCCACAGAAGTCAATGGTACACAGTCTGGCCCTTAATACATTTTTATTAGCAATTTTGAAAGGCTTTATTATATTATATATGTATGTAAATGCATACAGGCACCCTCAGGACAAGACTGGTGGTGAACGAGAGAATTTTCCAAACCAGGGGAGGTCAACATTGTGTGGCAGCATTACCAACACTTCCACTGCTTACTGGTCTCTTAGAAGACATTAGTGGTAAGTTAGAGCTAAATAGCAGCACAGAACACTGAGAGCTAAGACTGGTTTCTATTAACTGATTTTATGAAACTGCGAGAAACTTTGCCACACCCATGGATAGGTGGACATCCAGCTAATTAAAATCATGCCGGACCAGAGAGTGCCAGACTAGAGAAGTTCAACCTGTGCAAACATAAGAGTGTGAGAGGGAATTCTGTTTTGGTAAATAAACATCCAAAGAAAATAACTAGAGTGATAAAACAATATTGGAATTAATTTGGAAAGCCATAAGCATATCCACGAATGTAACTCAAGGACAGAAAATGTATGTAAATTATAATTTCAGGATGTGCTATTGTAAAGCAGACTGGTCGTGCTATGAGACTATGTGGTAAGGCCCCTTCAAGTGAGTATTTCTATATTATGGCCCCCCTTGTCTAATATCTTTAAATATTTCTCCTCCACTTACTTTTTTCCATTTTCTCCTGTGCTGCAAAGTAGAACTCAATCTCTATATAAATAAAATATAAAGAGATTTAACTGCAGTGTCAGAATTTATTCATTACATGCTATATGTATTCAAGACAATTTCATTCTGAAATAAACCCAATTCAGTCCATGTAACATACCATTTGTATGCCAATCCACCCAGAGTATGTTGCAATTAGAACACTGAACTTGCTTGATCTTAAACTATCGTATCTTGGGTCACAAGAGTGCCTGAAATACTGAAATTCACCTTGAATATTATATTATTAGCCCTTTTTATGACCTGACATTTTAGCAGTATAATCTAAATGCTATCAGTAAGTATTGGTGAAAGTGTATCCTTGATCCACACTTATTTTAGTTCACAAAAGGTCCCATTTGTTTTTATTGAGGTTAATGGATCTGTGAATACAGATCCATTAACCTCAGAATTTTTAAATGTTAAATCAGCAGCTTTAAATAAATGTTAATGTGAGGCAGCAATTACTGATACCGTAATACCAACTGGAGGGCAAAGTTTGGAGTTTTGCCTAGTGAGAATATGTTAAAAACACTGAACTCCTTTATTAGTGAGATAAAAACAATATAAAGAAATGAGTATTGTCTAGTGCAACCACCAAGAAAAATGGATTAATTTACTTTTTCAGCATGTAACATTTAACTGAAGGGCTATATATTTTGTGAATCACATTATTGTGATTGTTATGACCAATTGCCTTAATGTAATAACTGCATCTGCAAGGCAATGATATTACCTTCCGGTCACAGTCAGTGCCTAGCTAAGGAAGTTTGCTCTCCCCAGGATGGTGGTTGTATATAGGCTGCATAAATTCACATTCAGATTTAGATATTATCACAGGCCAGACTATTTAATGTCCCCAGTAGGAATGTGAAATCCCCCCCAGCCCCCCTGCGATCTCAGCAAAGTTTGTGGGAGTTTCTCCATTAACTTCAGCAGGAGCAGTACTGTGCATTAAAATGAACTATAGTACAGCTTCTCTTGTTGTGTCTTCTACTGTATTTTGTATAAGCTTCCAATCATAGATATTCATTGGCCCCATTACATCTCACTTAGGGAATCCACCTACAAAACACATTCATATGCTCAGCCATGGTATTTTAATTCTACAGGAGAGCATGTTTTAAATGTAACAAAGTTACTGTAGATTATGTTTTGTACCTCTGTTTTGTTCCTGTGGTGTTGTTTTGATAATAAGTATAAGGAGATTAATGGCTTTTCCCAAGCCACATATTGAGTGAATAGTTTGACTCAGATGAGATTAGGTATCGGTTTGCATTTACCATGGTCTGGACTACAAAATTAGGTTCATATACTATCTTCTACAAACAATAGCTTTTTCATTGATGACAAAAGACATTTGCAGAAGAGAGTAGAATAAGGCCCTTCTAAATCACACAAGGCACTTTTAGGGCCATTGCTAATTCTGCCCTTTTGATGCATGTGACATCTGTGTACATGCAGTTGCAGTAATCTACTATATATTTTACAGAGTTGGTCTTGTCTGTTTGATCAAGATTTCCTCCTAAATGGTTAGAACTAAAGCATCATAAGGATTTGGTTGTGCCAGGAAAACAGGAATGTGATTGCTTCTCATAAAACCAGAGGGGTGCATCTAGACTGGCAAGATTTTGTGCAAAAGCGACTGCTTTTGCGCAAAAACTTGCCAGCTGTCTACACTGGCCGCTTGCTTTTGCGCTAAAGCACTGATGTTCTACTGTCCGAAATCAGTGCTTCTTGCACAAATGCTTTGACACTTTTTTGACGGGAAAAAGCCCTCTCGTGGAAATGTTTTTGTGCAAAAGGGCCAGTGTAGACAGGCAGCTAAGATGTTTTCCGTAAAAGCAGGCTAAATGGAAAAAAGCCCTAGTGGATGCTTGGAGGCTCCGTAGGCAATCAGCTCTCGGACATCCTGGTAACCAGAGTCCCCTTAAAGCAGACACAGGCTGCTGAGGTCACAAGGCAGGAGCCCTTCTCCGACCTCTGGCCACAGCTCTGCCACGTGGCCCCTGCCATCATGCAGACACCCCCCAAGCATGATGGCAGCTCCAGGTGGGGATCAGCCACCCGCACCCCCAGCACAGGAGGCCCCCAGGGCCAGAAAAAGAAGGGCCCTATCCTGGTCCCCGGGGGAGCAGGAAGCCCTCCTGGACCTCTGGTAGGAGTAGGAGGCCCTGCACAAGACCTGCTCCCGGCACCGGAACGCGGACAATTTTCCCCACATGGCCCAGGTGCTCGCCCAGCAGCTCCATCCAACACGGACCCTGGAGCAAGTCCGGGCTAAAGTAAAGGAGCTGCGCCTGGGCTACGTTCGGGCCAGCGAGGGCCAGGGGGCAGGAGTCAACATCTGCCCCCATTACCAATGGCTCCACACCATCCTGGGCCAGCCAGCACCAGAGGCACCGGATGTCCCTGTGGACAGCAGCAAGCGCCCCCCATCACCAGGACCACCGAGGAGGGGGAAGGAGACATCAGCAGTGCGTCGGAGGACGAGGCCAACACTGCTACCCTGAAGGCCCCCTCCGGCAGCCCTGACGTCTCCTGCGCATCCTCGAAAGCCGGGGAAGGATCCACCAGTGAGTGTTACACTTTGCACTCACAAGGGCGGGGTGAGGGAGAGCCAGGTACCCGAAGGGGGGAGCGGGACAGAACGTCATCAGGCTGCATGAGCTGCACGCTGTGCAGTATTAGGCAGGAAGCAGCACATGCAACCACGTGCAGCCTGGTGACCGAGTGGGATGTGGCCACGGCAGGCAGCTCCAGGGCACGCGTGGGACCATTCTGCTCACACACATCCGGCGGGACCAGGGGGGAAGGGTGGATGCCTGCAGGAACCAGCCAGGGCCCCAGGGACTCAGGCCAGAGCCTGCACCTCCGTAAGGGTGCAGCACACAGAACGGCCCACTGTCCCATGCCTGGCTGTGAGGCGCAGCCAGCTGCTCCTGGGAAAAGTGCAGTGTTACAGCCCTGTGAGTGTGGCCCCCACTGAGCCCCTCGCCTGCTCCCGGTGCCTTGACTGGCTCCCCGAGGGGAGTCCCCAATGCGGCCACACATGTCCCTGGGCTACGTGTGAGAGGGCTAATGGGAGAGGGAGGGAGGGAAGTGCTCGGGCCGTCCCTAGGTCCCCTGAGTGTTGCTGCAAGGATGGGACACGCCCCAGTCACCTCTGGTTCCATCCAGGAGACATCCCATGCGATGGGCATGTGAGAGCCCAGACCACATCTACCAGATGTGCTCCCAGGCACTGTGTGGGGATTCATCTCGCTCCCTGTCAAACACCATTGATTAGCCCAAAGCCTGACAGCCTCCACCGGCAGGGAGTTCCACAGGTGAACACAACACAAGCACCCTCCCACCCTCCATGGGGCCAGGACACAGACCGGTGGTTCCAATACATGGAGGAGGACCCTACTCCAGAGGCGGTCCTGTATGCAAACATACAACACTGGGGGGGAGGGGGTAACCGAGTGGGCCCAAGCCACACTACTGTGGTGTCACCTGGGTTCAGGGGTGGAGGGCATGAGGTGTGGGGACAGTGGCCGGCCTGCCTGACTGACCCATCCTTTCTTCTGTTCTCTGCAGTGGGACCAAGCACAAGCCGGGGACCCTCTAGTCCTGCAGCAGCAGCACCCCTAGCTGCCCAACCACTGAGGCAGCAGCTTCACCACCGGGACCAGCTCCTTCGACGCCATGTGCAGGCCATCGAGTGCATCAAGGCAGCCATCACTCGGCGCGGAGGCGGACCTGCAGTGGCGCCAGGAGGCCTAGGGCGCTTTCCAGGCCCAGTGCGTCTGCATGGCGGATTCGATCGCCACCCTCACTGCCCACATTGGCCATGCCATCCATTATGGCATGGCCTTGCTCCTGCCCCCGTCATCCCTCCCCTAGCACTGCCCCTGCCCCTGCCCCCTCCTGCAATGGCCCCTCCTGCTCCTGTCCCTGCCCCTCCTGCAGTGGCCCCTCCTGTTCCTGCCGCTCCTGCCACTCCTGCCCACCTCCCTGTGCAGTACTCAAAATTGACATAACTTAGTGAAGACTGAAAAAGACTGAACAAAGATGAGCCAGAAACATGGGATGAACTTTCAATAGGATCGCTTCTCAATAAACCTTACAGAAAAGAGAAAAAATGGAGAAATTTGGAATAGTTCTCTGTACTGGCACAGCTAAATCAATGCTTAAGGGTTGAAAACTATAAGACAATGAATGTTATTGGACTATATCTGACAAATTGACTATAGCCATTTTTTGTTAAAATATAGTGAATGATAAGAGTTTATAGGGATGAAGTAAAAATATATGTTTGATGCAATTCCTATTAAAAAATGCTAAAATATTTAATGGATAAATTTTAATAATCTTTTTTAAAGGAATGAGAATTAAAATTAACTTTATGAAAATAAGATTGTACTTTTGAAAAATACAATTACGTAAATAAAGCTTGTACATTTTCCTTTTTTTAAAAAAAACGTAATTGAATTATGAACCTGAGCAACACTGAGTAAATCTGCTAGTTGCATTTAAAAATAGCTTTGATCTGATTTATAAACTATTGGGGAGAGGGTAAATCTAAACAAGTCTGATATTTTTCATCCTAACATTATGAGACTATTGCAAGTCACTTTGCTTCTTACAGCAATGAAGAGGCAGCAACACGTTTTTTGTAGATATCTCGCTTGCTGAAATTGCGATGAAATGAACAAGGGGAGAGGCAATTCCTGATTTAGTCCTAAGTGGAATGCAGGATCTGGTCCAAGAGGTAAATATAACTGGTCCACTTGGAAATAGTGACTATAATAATTAAATAAAATGTAACATCCCTGCGGTGGGAGAAATAACTCAGCAGCCCAACACTGTGGCATTTAATTTTAGAAAGGGGCACTCACAAAAATGAGGAGGTTAGTTAAGCAGAAGTTAAAAGGCACAGTGACAAAAGTAAAATCTCTTCAAGCTGCATGGAAACATTTCAAAGACACCTTAATAGAGGTCCAACTTAAAAATATGCCCCCAAATTTAAAAAATAAATAAAAATAAGATAACCAAAAAAGTGCCACAGTGGCTTAACAACTAAGTAAAAGAAGCAGTGAGAGATAAAAAGACATCTTTTTAAAAGTGGAAATAAAATCCTAGTGATAAAAATAGAAAGGAGCATAATTTTTGTTAAATTAATTGTAAAAATATAATAAGAAAAGCCAAGAAGGAGTTTGAAGAAGAACTAACCAAAAACTCAAAAAATAATAGAAAAATGTTTTTAAGGTCAGCAGAAGTAGGAAGCCTGCTAAACAACCAGTGGGACTTTTGGATGAACAAGTAGCTACAGAAGCACTCAAAGATAATAAAATCACTGTGGAGAAGCTAAATGAATTCTTTGCTTCTTCACAGATGACGATATTGGGGAGATTTCCAAACCTGAGTCATTCTTTTTAGGTGACAAATCTGAGGAATTATCCCAGATTGAGGTGTCATTAGAGGAGGCTTTGGGACAAATTGGTAAACTTTACAGTAACAAGTCACTGGGACCAAATGGCATTCACCCAAGAGTTCTGAAAGAACTCAAATATGCAATTGCAGAACTATTAACTGTGGCTTATAAACCATTTAAATCAGCTTCTGTATCTAATGACTGGAAGATGGCTAACATGACACCCATAGTTAAAAAGGGCAAATGCAGCCTGCTAAAACTAATGTCAATACTGGACAAATTAGTTGAAACTATAGTAAAAAATAAAATTTTCAGACACACAGATTATTATTATTTGTTAGGGGAAAGTCAGCATGGTTTCTGTAAAGGGAAATCATGCCTTACTAATCTACTGGAGTTCTTTGTGAGGGTCAACAAACATGTGGACAAGGGGGATCAAGTAGATATAGTATACTTAGATTTCCAGAAAGCCTTTGACAAGGTCCCTCACCAAAGGCTTTTAAGTAAAGTAAGTTCAGAAGCTTCAGGGGATAGCTGAGTTAGTCCGTACAGGATAAACTTAAAAAAACACTTTACAGACTAATAAAACATGTAGTGGTATCATGAGCTTTCGTGGGCACAGCCCACTTCTGTTTTGGACAAGAGAAAAGGTCCTTTAATGGACTGATAACTGGTTAAAAGACAGGAAATGAAGGGTAGGAATAAGTGGTAAGTTTCCGAGTGGAGAGAGATAACTACTGGGGTCCCCCAAGGGTCTGCCCTGGGACCAATCCTAGTCAACTTATTTATAAATGATCTAGAGGAAGGGGTAAAAAGTGAGGTGGCAAAATTCGCAGATGATAGCAAACAGCTCAAGATAGTTAAGACCAAAGCAGACAGTGAAGAGCTTCAAGAAGATCTCACCAAACTATGTGATTGAGCAACAAAATGGCAAATGAATTGTAATGCTGATTAGTGCAAAGTAATGCATATTGGAAAAAATGATCACAACTATATACACAATTTGCTGGGGACAAATTTAGCTATAACCACTGTCATTATGGATAGTTCTCTGAAAACATCCACTCAGTATGCAGGGGCAGTCAAAAAAGCAAACAGAATATTAGGAATCATTTAAAAAGGGATAGATAACAAGACAGAGAATATCTTATTGCCTCTATATAAAATGATGGTACGCCCACATCTTTAATACATCTAAAAAAAAGATATCTTGGCATTGGAAAAGGTTCAAAAAAGGCAACAAAAATTATTAGGGGTTTGGAACGGATCCCATATAAAGAGAGATTAAAAAGACTGAGACTTTTCATCTTAGAAAAGAGGAGACTAAGATGGGATATGATAGAGGTCTATAAAATCATGGTGTGGAAAAATTAAATAAGGAAAAGTTATTCATTTGTTCCCATAATATAAGATTAGGGGTCATCAAATTAAATTAATAGGAAGGAAGTTTAAAACAAACAAAAGAAAGTTTTTCTTCATTCAGCGCACAGTTAATTTGTAGAACTCCTTGCCAGAAGATGTTGTGAACAGTAGGACTTTAACAGAGTTCAAAAAAGAGCTAGATAGATTCATGGAGGTTTGGTCTATCAATGGCTATTAGCCAGGATGGGTAGGAATAGTGTCCCTAGCCTTTGTATGAAAATGTATGACAGGAGAGGGAACATGTGATTATTATCTGTTGTGTTCCCTCCCTCTGGGGCATATGGTATTGGCGACTGTAAGCAGACAGGATACCGGGCTAAATGGATCTTTTGTCTCACCCACTATGGCTGTTCTTATGTTCTTATGTTATGTTCTTATGATTACTGTAATGGTTCTGGAATCTCACAGTATTTATGTCAGTGTAAAAAATCAGATAATGCACCTAAAGATTTGGATAGGTGCATTTTAAACATAATTGCATAAATTTTGAATTTGAAGAGTGGAGCTACTTGTGTTATCAATGGCAGGATAAGACATAAATGGCCTCCCAGGGCAGGGGCATTAATTTTATGTTTGTGGTGGTGTTTACATTTTAAACTATTGTGTAATCAGTGACAACAAAAATAATAGGGGGAAATATATTAGGTGACGTGCACTCTAATATAGGTCTGTGACTTGCCAGACAAAACCAACAAATGTCAAGTAAGCTCACATGCTTTCAGAACCAGTATATTTTTCCAGTTTAGGTCACAGATCAAAAAGTGGGGGGAAAAAAATCTACCCCTAATTACCAGCATCTCCACCTGAACCATCTCCAATGCCATCACCTTTGTGCCTCTAAAACTATCAAGCAGACCTCAGGACCAGGCCTTTAAGGATAGGTAGCAGGGGAGACGAGGTATAATTGTTGTAATGAGGTCTTGAGGCATAATTTAGTCTTTGACCCCAGACAGTCTGCAATCTCCTTCTTCCAACCCTAGGAGTGAGTGTGCTGTGTCTCACATACAACATCTTTGTAATGTTTAGCCCAGTCATTCAACAAGGGTAGGCAAGACTATTTTATTTTATTTTATACTGTAGATTTCAAGTCATGTATTTTGTCTAAAGCTTTGCCAAGGTTATCCTTTCAAAACTGTGCTCCTCTATCCTCAATGATCTCCCACTGTGCCCTAGCTTTGATTTCATTGTGACACTAAGCATACAGGCCAGTGGCCAGCTGTGTGCAGCCTGACAAGCTGTTTTTATATGTATTACACACGTTCTACATTGTCCAGTAACAACTGGATCAAGTATATATTTTTTTGAACCAAGTAACCTTTCAAGAATCTAAATTCTGCTGGAAAACAAGTCCAAAATCCACAAGTAAAGCATTTAAAACTGGACATGTAACTTTACACTTTGAACAAGTTCCCAAGACACAATCAATGAAAGATTACCATAAACTCGGAGATATGTGATGGAATGTACCTTCGTATTCACATCCTATGCTGTACTGATAATCTTTCTATAAGGCATGCTTTGTAAAATATCATTTGAAAACTCATAACTTGCTGACTATTATATTCATGGTAAAATGTGTGTAGTAACATGATGTGTAAAGTTGCAAACATAAGCTGAAATCAGGATTAAAGCATATTTTCTAGATAAATCTGGGGAGTGGCTAAACCAGTTTCTCAAAGACAAGTGGCAGGCTTACTTCCCACTTAGATTTCAATAAAGCTGATGGACCATCAGCTATGAAGTACTCTTATCCAGTTTGCAGATGATACCAAGCTGGGAGGGGTTGCAACTACTTTGGAGGTTAGGGTTGTAATTCAAAATGACCTGGACAAACTGGAGAAATGGTCTGAGATAAATAGGATGAAGTTTAATAAGGACAAATGCAATGTACTCCACTTTGGAAGGAACAATCAGTTTCACACATGCTGAATGGGAAGAGACTGTCTCGGAAGGAGTACTGCAGAAAGGCGTCATAGTGGACCACAAGCTATTTATGAGTCAACAATGTGACACTGTTGCAAAAAAAGAAAAAAAATGATTCTGGGATGCATTAACAGGAGTGTTGTGAGTAGGACACGAGAAGTCATTCTTCTGCTGTACTCTGCATTGATTAGGCCTCAACTGAGTATTGTGTCTTGTTCTGGGCATCACATTTCAAGAAAGATGTGGAGAAATTAGAGAGGGTCCAGAGAAGAGCAACAAAAATGATTAAAGGTCTAGAAAACATGAGCTAGGAGGGCAGGCTGAAGGAAATGGACTTGTTTAGCTTGGAAAAGAAGACCGAGGGGGAACATGATAGAGGTTTTCAGGTATCTAAAAGAATGTCACAGGTGTGAGGGGGGAAATTGTTCTCCTTGGCCTCTGATGATAGCAATGGACTTAAAGTGCAGTAAGGAAGGTTTAGGTTGGACATTAGGATAAACTTCCTAACTGTCGGTGTTGTTAAACACTGCAATAAATTGCCTAGGGAGTTTGTGGAATTACCATCATTGGAGATATTCAAGAGCAGGCTAAACAGTCATCTATCAGGGATGATATAGATTGTGCTTGGTCCTGCTGTGAGGGCAGAGGACTGGATTTGATGATCTCTCGAATTCTATGATTCTATGAAGTGAACATTATTTGACAAAAAGGAGGGCAAGGACAAAGAAATCTGTATGCAAAGAAGCAGTATGAGGACTCCTTTTCCCACCATACTCTGTGTTCCTTGATTCTCAGTTAGAAATGCTTTTCAAAGAGGGACTGAAAATGTAAAAAGGAGGGCTAAAACCCCAAAGACCCCTCATCTCTCTGCATCTTTATTCCACCTAATGTGACAAAAGAATGAGGCATTGGAATCTATGAAAGGGGTCCTGATGTATTTTTCCTGTAACCTTTTCTGACTTTTATGACTTACTGTGAAGGTTGCAAATTTATCGTGGAATTATGGAGGTCACAGATTCTGTGACTTTCCAGGATCTCCATGATTTCTGCAGTAGGTTGGCCCCTGGGCCACCTGAGCAGCTCAGGCAGCCACTGGGCCAGCCACACTGGCTGCTTCTGGGACAGTCTCGGACCAGCATGCTCTCCCTACTCCAGCACCAGCAGGAGTGTGGGTGCGGGAAGGGGCTAGGAGTTTGAGCCTGGGATGGGCGAGGGCTCTGGGTAGTGCTTTCCCTGGTGGGCACCCCAGCAGTGGCAACTTTTCCCTCTCTCTCAGCTCCTAACTCTGCACACTGCCTTTGTCCATAGGCACCATCCCCAAAGCGCCCATTGGCTGTGGTTCCTATGGAGCTAGTACTTGGGGAGGAGTCAACTATGAGTTGGGGGGGGGGAATGTATCCCTGCTTCTGAGGAGCCAAGTAGGGAGTCTGCCAGCTCTGCCAATTCCCCCCCCCGCCCCGCCCCCAGCACCATCAGGGGTCCCAGATCACTCCCTCCAAGCTCCTGCGGCACCCCAGACCACCCGTGGCATCCTCTGGGCCACCCAAGATTTAATCAAGAATATATAGTGCATGTCATGGACCGGTCACGAGTTGTGAATGTTTGTTTACTGCCTGACCTATCCATGACTCCTAATAAAAATACCCATGACTGAAATGTAGCCTTAGTCATTGTGTTTGTTCTTAAAATCTCACTCTTTGTAATTAATAAATGTATTATATTGTTTTATCTAATTGAGTGTGTTTAAACTGAAGTGTCTGGGCAGCTCAATTTATCATTGCAAGTTGTATGTATATTATTTATTTTAAGGAAGAAGCAGCTTGATATATTTTAACTATCCCAGAGAGGGCTGGGCAGCACAGATTACAAATTTCTGGGGGAAAATCCAAGACTGGAGCATATTGGAGTTACCCTGTAGTATAATCAAGGCAGGTGAGAGCTACTGTGTGATTGGCAGGCTGCAGTTACACAAACATCTGGGAGTGACCTGCACACTGCCAAAGGTGTTTGTGAGAAGTCCAGGTTTGCAGCTACAATAGCAAGACATTGCAAGGTACCCCAGGTTTCATGGCAAGAGTAACAGCCTTTAACCTCCTCCCCTCCCCACACACACACGCCTGAATTGCACCACAGTATGTCACAAAATGAAATTAGGTTACAATAGTTATCTTTGCTAGATGAATAATGATCAGTTTCTATATCATTTAATACATGGAGATATACCTATCTCATAGAAGTGGAAGGGATTTTGGGTATGTCTACACTATCACCCTAGTTCGAACTAGGGTGGTAATGTAGGCAACCGGAGTTGCAAATGAAGCCCGGGATTTGAATTTCCTGGGCTTCATTTGCATAAAGCCAGGCGCCGCCATTTTTAAATGTCCGCTAGTGCAGACTCTGTGCCGCGTGTAGCCGCACTAGCGGACATTTAAAAATGGCGGCGCCCGGCTTTATGCAAATGAAGCCCGGGAAATTCAAATCCCTGGCTTCATTTGCAATTCCGGTTGCCTACATTACCACCCTAGTTCGAACTAGGGTGGTAGTGTAGACATACCCTTTGAGAGGTCATTGAGACCAGTCCCCTACCCTCACAGCAAGGCCAAGTACCATCCCTGAGGGTATGTCTACACTACCCCGCTAGTTAGAACTATTGGGGTAATGTAGGCATACCGCACTTGCAAATGAAGCCCGGAATTTGAATTTCCCGGACTTCATTTGCATAAGCGGGGAGCTGCCATTTTTAAAACCCCGCTGGTTCGAACCCCGTGCAGCGCGGCTACACAGGGCTCGAACTAGGTAGTTCGAACTAGGTGTACCGGTAGTTCGGAATAGGAATCCTAGTTCGAACTACCTAGTTCGAGCCCCGTGTAGCCGTGCTGCACGGGGTACGAACCAGCGGGGTTTTAAAAATGGCGGCTCCCCGCTTATGCAAATGATGCCCAGGAAATTCAAATCCCGGGCTTCATTTGCAAGTGCGGTATGCCTACATTACCCCGCTAGTTCAAACTAGCGGGGTAGTGTAGACATACCCTGATAGATTTGCCCCAGATACCTAAATGGTCCCCTCAAGGATTGAGCTCATAACTTTGGGTTTAGCAGGCCAATACTCAACTCACTGAGCTATCCCTCCCTGTTCATTTTGTAAAGTAATGTGTCAATAATTCTCTACAGCATGCCCCAACTTTGAAAAACGCGTAACAAGCACATAGTCATGGCAAAATGTACATCTTGATATAGTGTGATTTCCTAGGGACAGACTGTGGGTTGTCCTTGCACAGCAGCAAAATAGTCTATTGGGGATATGGGGAAAGGGAGCAATAAATCTCCTGTCACAAACAGAAAAAGCTATAGTACCAGTACTCTTCTGAGAATAGCAACAGATGCCTGCTAGCCATCCTGGGCTAAAGTGATCCCTGAATCAGAGAGACAGGGCAGGGAAGAAATGAAGCTACAAAGGCCTGCTGGTTGCACAGGGGAGTCCCTCCAAATACGTTATTTCTGCACAGATGTAACACTGGATAATCTCTAGCTGCATATCAATCTGGACCACAGTTGCATATTTGAATATAACTCCTGTTTAACAGAGCTTTTATTTTAAAAAAATATTCATCTAATTTAAATCCTCTGGGCTCTTTTTCCCTGTTATTTTTAGTAAAATAATGGTTAACCATACTAACACCTACAGTATTTCATTTATGCATTTTTCAACACTATTATTGTCTTGCACTTTACATATTTACCATTCTCTTTTGATCCCTGGTGAAATCCCTATTATTTTATATCAAACATACAACCAGTAATAATCAAGAACAAAGTCATAAAGTTAAAACCATTTAATCCTATTAAAGCCTCATTAAATCAAGGCAGTATTTATAGGGTAGGACTTTATTCCCCTGCTCACCAGCAAATCTGCAACTCAAGTCAATGTTCACGAATTAATTAGTGACTTGACTAAGTGCAGGTGGTTGAGTGACACTTTGCTTGATAAATTCCCTCAAGGTGCATGCTGTACAGTCACATGGTTCTTTGGCATTAATCCCTAACCCCACAAGAACATTTGTTGACTTTACTGAAAAAGGAAGCCACTACAAAATAAATAAGCAGATTGCAGAGGAATACTTTTAAGATATAATGTTTCTCATATCAAAGTGGAACACAGAGAAGCAATATTTAATAAGTGGCCACTTAAATAGAAACATAAGGGAATCGCTCTGCATTATATTATACATCTGTTTAATCCATCTAATGAAAATACACAAATACCACTATGATAAGAAAGTCAAGGAAATAAATTACTAAGGAATTCATATACAAGACCAATGTTATTGGAGTATGTTCTCTTCTAACATTGTACTTTTATATTTAATTGGAATGATGAGAAGAATCCTAGATGTTTAAACCTATAAAAGCAAAGAGATTCAGGTAGTCATAATAACACTCACTAACTATGCCATAATAATTTTTGTGACACTATATATTCTAAGTGTTTATGTATGTGTACATTTGCAGATGACATTGCAATTACCTCTTATACCCATTTTCTCTTGCTAAAGCATTAGCCTGTAGGGTCTCTAAACTTGGCCTCAAAACAAATGGTATATTTTGAGTAAGCCTCATTGAGATTAGTTCAGCTGTTCATGAGTTGAGTAGCTATGTGCAGAACCTTGCAAATTTGCAGATATCTGCTCATATCTGTGGGTATCCGCAGATATGGATGCAGATATCTGCAACTCATTTTTCCAGATGTGGATAGAAATGTTGTATCTGCACAGGGCTCTAGCTAGATCAATAAAATAATAATTTCTCCCTAGGAAATCTATTCAGCTCAAAAAGGATTGTGTAAAGTTCTCCCCAGGATAAAATATACAGGACCTGACTCATCATCACGTTACTCCAGTTTTAAGTCAGCATCAGTGAAATCAATGGAGTCACATCAACAAGAAACTGAAGTATTCCATTGACAGAATCAAGTAAATGTTTGCAATTATGAGCAATGTCATTATTAAGGAAGGAAACACAAGCTCTGGATAGAATTTTCTTTTAAGATTTAGAAATGCAAGGGTTTCCATACTCAGTATAAAAACTTTTATTTATACATAATTTCAGTTTAAGGAAGGCAAATTGTCTGCCCTAATCTAGGATAGAAGACTGTACTACTCTGGATGAACTGTCCTTCAGTTACAATTTATGATTCAAAATGTATCATCTGCTGCACCTAAAGCAGGGAAATTGCTCCAGGGTTAATTAGTTGGTGGGACTCCATCCCTTGGTCATACTGGAGTCTGGACCCAACAAGTGGGGAGATCTTTTCCATAACCAGAGACCCCATCTCCATTTTGGAGACGGAGGAGGAACAGCTTCCCAAATGCTAGAGCCCACTTATCCTATGAGAACATGTCAAGAGCCATTTCCCTACCAAGGGAGCCACATTCCAAATGAAGCACTAAATAAATGAGACTGTGTTTAGGCCCATAGATTTTTAATCCAGAATAAGCATAATCAACTATGCTGACCTCTTACACATTGCAGGCCATAGAACACTGTCCACTTCTGTAATACACCCATAACCTATGGCTGAGCTACTGAAGTCCTCAAATCTAGATTTAAATACTTCAGGCTACAGAGAATCCATCATTTAAACTAGTTGGAATGAGTAACTGACCCGTGTCCCACACTGCATAGAAAAGAAAAAAATCCTAGTGTCTGCCAATTTGACCTGCAGAAAAATTCATTCCCACCTCTAAATAGCTAGATTCTGAGCATGCAGGCAAGACTCACAAAGCCAGGTACCTGGGAAAGAATTCTCAGTAGAAACTCAGAAACCTTCCCATAGTGATCCATCTTGATCCATTTGCAGTTGAATATGCGCCATATCCCATTGTAAGCAGTTTGATCATACCATCACTTCCATAAACTTAGCAGTTAATATCCATTTTTTCTTGCATAACTTTGCCTTTAAGTTATTTCTCATGATGTGCTATCATTACTTATGAAGTTATTTCTCATGGTGTCTCTGATATATTTGTAGAAGCAATCATACTGCCTCTCATATTCTTTTTTAGGCTAAAAAAACCAAGTTCATTAAGTTTCCTCTCATAAGGTAGGTTCTACATTCTTTTGATCATCCCTTCTCTGAACCTGTTTCAGATTGAATTCAATCTTTCTTAAACGTGAGGAGATCAGAATTTCACACAATATTCCAGACGAGCTCTTATCAGTCCCTTATATAGTGAACACTTCCCTATCTCTATGGAAATACCTTTCCTGATGAATCCTATGATTGCATTAGCCTCTCTCATGTCAGGAATAGACTAGCAACTCATAGTAATCCTGTGATCAGGCATTACACCTAGGTGTTTCTTCTCCTTTGCCACTTCCAACTGGTTAGTCCTCAGCATATAGCAAAAATGTTTGTTAATCACTTAGGTTATGTATAGACGATGTAGAATTTTCGAAAGAGGATATGAAAATTTTGTGGGAATTTGCATATCTTCTTCCAATCTCACTTTCAAAAGAGGATCTTTCAAAAGTGAAAGAAGTCTGGACACGGTTTTTTAGGGAAAAAAAACCTTTTTTGAAAAAAAACATTCTTCCTTAAAAGAGGAGGTTTACGCAGTTTTTTTGAAAAAGGGTTTTTTCCCTGAAAAAAATGCGTCCAGACTACTTCCACTTTTGAAAGATCCTCTTTCGAAAGTGAGATCGGAAGAAGATATGCAAATTCCCACAGAATTTGCATATCCTCTTTAGAAAAAAGACATAGTTTAGATGTGATCTAAGTGCATGACTTGGCACTAATAGATTTCATCCCAGTCTATTATTCCATTTTTCAGGGGCATCCAAATCTTGATGTATGAAATTCTGGTCCTCTACCAACTGGCAATACCTCCCAATTTTGTGTCATCCACACATTTTATTAGCACACTCCCACTTTTTGTGATCATTAAGGATTATTAATGAAAATATTAAATAAAATTGGCCACAAGATCAATCCATTTTGGGGACTGAGGAACTCCATTAGTAACATCTCTCCAGCCTGACAGTTCACCTGGCATCATGACCCTTTGTAGTCCCCCAAGCAGGGGGGCTGGCTGATATTCTGGGCCCCTACGCAAGGTGTGGGGGGCCAAGCTACACACTCCCAGAAGGGGCGGGGCCTCACATGGACGGGGAGGGGATGGGACTAGCCTTTCCTACCAGCCCTTCAGCCCGGAGCATACTGCCAAGGACTCTGGCAGCATTTTAAAGGGTCCAGGGCTCCAACTGCCACTGTTGCCACTGTAGAAGCAGCTGTGATGGGTCAGCCTTTTTAATTGCTGGGCCCTGAGGCAATTGTCTCCTCCCCTCACCCACCCATTAATTGTTCCCCTGCAACCAGTTCCTTAAATGTGTGGAAAGTTACACCCTCATTCTGATGATGGGGATTCACTCTGGTGGTGGGGATAGGAACAAGCTCTTCTGAGCCTGTTCAGTACTAATGAGGCACAATTTCCAGGCACGTTTTGTTTGCAGGGGAAGAAACCTAAAAGGGAAACCTGACACGGTATGGAGTGGTAAACAGAAAGAGAGCTGCTCCACTGCAGAGACAGATCAGCCAAGAATGAGACAGTTGCAAGCCACACAACTCCCAAAGTGGCCCAGAGAAACTTTAAAGCAGTATACTCCAATAAGAAGGGATGAAAGTAAACCCTACTAAGCCACACTCTGGTAAAGCAAGCTCATAGAGCTGAAGCCAGAAAGGCTGCCTGAGAGATAGGTCACCTTTGCCTTTCTTTGTTTTCACATAGGGTGTGTCTAGATACATGGCTTCGTTGAAGGAGCCATGTAAAGTAGTTTACTCGACATAGTCAATGAAGCGGGGATTTAAATAATTCCCACTTCATTAAAATAAAAATGGCCACCACGCTGTGCCGACAATTAGCTGATCCAGCACAGTGTGGTAGTCTAGACGCAGATCTGTTGTCAAGGGAAGCCTTTGTTGACCGCTCCCTTATGCCTTGTAAAATGAGGTTTCTAGGAGCGGTCAACAAAGGCTTCCCTTGTCAACTGATCCACATCTAGACTGCCACGCTATGCCAGATCAGCTTTTTGTCAGCACAGCGTGGCGGCCATTTTTATTTTAATGAAGCAGGGATTATTTAAGTCCCCGCTTCATTGACTATGTTGAGTAAACTACTTTACATGGCTCCGTTGATGGAGCCATGTAGTCTAGACACACCCATAGAGTTCCCTCTTACTTAAAAGAAAGGGAGGCATAAGGACCTTTCTTTTCTCCAACTGGTAGTTTGACACAGAGAACTCCTCATGTGCTATGAACTGGAAGAAGAAAACCAGTATAAAAGTCAGACAGCAGGGCCTGGAATGGGTTGAGGGAGCCCCTGTTCCCTGCACCCAATTTATTAATCGTGTATTAATTCCCATTTTCTCCAGTTTAGCTAATAATTTCCCATGTGTAACTAAATTAAATGCTTTACTGAAATCCAAGGAGATTAGATCTGCTTCATTTCCTGTGTCTGGAAAAATGGGTTATTTTTTTGAAAATTGATATCTGTTCTTAAATATTGATAATGTAGTTGTGATTCTCAAGTTATAGGATACTATTCAGAATTTACAGATTCATTACAAAACATTCATTCATTAAGATGTTTGGGTTTGGCTTCCTCCTTGTATGTGGTCATTTCTACTTCCATGTCCTTGCTCCCATTAGCTACCTTGTCATATCCTCAAGCTCCTTGTTAAAAATGAAAGCAAGGTATTCATTTAGGCATTGAGCCATACATTGATTGTCTTTTATCTCAACTCTATCGTCAATACTCAGAAGTCCCATTTCTTTGCTTTAAATTTCCCTGGCAATGTCCAACTCTGTTTGGCGTTTGGCTCCCTGGCTTAGGAGTCATGTGAGTACTTGATGTTTGTGACGCTGATCCAGTGGTGATGAGAAGATGACTTGCACATGGATAGCTGCATACCTCTCCAGCCCTGCTGCTGTGCTCCAGTTGATCAAAAGAAATCCTGACTTCCTGCTCATCTCTCTTCATTACAGTAACTATTGATACTAGATTTCAGTATTCTTGTAGCATCTGCTCCTGTACTTCATGCACACTGGAGACTGGGAGGTATAGAGAGCCCAATTTACATCCCATCACCATAAGTAGGCCAGGTAGGAAGGAACACAATCATTTTTGGCCATGATCTTCTGGTAGACTGCTACCTTTCTCATTATCAACCCATTGCAGCTATCTTTGGATGGGCTCTGGACTTCTTATGCCTAAACTGCTATTACCATGGCTCTTTGGGCAGGCCAGAAGGGGAGCAGTTACTCAATACCCAAGCAGAATGGTGTAGAATCAGTTTAATAGAGCAGAGGTTAAATAGTCAAACTGTATCCTATGATATAAAGCTCATCAGGGCTATCTATAAGCAGCTGACTCTGCGAGCAACTGTTCTCCTTACCCCTCTTACCACTGAAATCCCCCTAAGTACAGGAGCAGCTGCCTAAAGGAACATCTACACAGCAAGTCATTGTTTCAAAATAATGTCAAACCAGAGGACTTCTTACTCCAACTCCTGTAGCCCTCATTTTACGAGGAGTAAAGGAAGTCGAAAGAAGAGTGTTCTTCCTTCGACTTTCTGCTGTGTAGACAGAACCAAAAGCCTAATTAAGCTATTTCGACTTCAGCCATGCAATTGACTTAGCAGACTTTGCTAAATTTGACTTTTACCCTGCTGTGTAGACGTGCCCTAAGGAATGGATGTTAGCTGTGCCAAAAGCATTATGGCTCACTGAGAATAGGGCTGCCATGACCCAGTGCAACAAGATGGACCCTACATTTTCACTGTATCCACAGTTCTAGATTGTCCTTATCTGGTCCTTAGGGATGTCATTAATATGCTATAAATTCACTGATCCCTAGGCTCTTCAGGGATAGCTCAGACAGGAGTTTCCTCTCTCTTCTGGGGTGGTGGGATGGGGTGGGGATACACTGGTATCTGGTTTAGGTCTGATGTTATTTGATAACTCCACTAAACATTTGGAAAGATGGGTAAATACCTTGTTAGTGAAATGTGTTGCTAATACTAAACTGAGAATGATTGCAAACACCAGCAAAGTTCAAGAAATAAAGCCAATGGTCCAAAAGAGATGGGGGAGGGTGAACAGTTTAATACATCTAAGGGGAAATACAGATATTCAGGGCTGTAATAACAAGCCTTTGCAGCTCCCTTTTTTCTCCAGTCAATATGGATTTAATATCTTCAACCTCAAACCTTCCAGCTGATAAAACCATCTTGCTGAACTGCTCTATGACAACTATGGTAGGCATGGTACTTTAGTATAACTATTTAATGACCCTCTATACTTTCTGCCTCTCAAAGTACAGAACATGCTCCTCTATGCTGCTCATCACTTGACGCTTACGAGAAGTTCAATTAAGTGACCTTTCATCTCTCTTGCTATATAGAATACATCTTTACCTTCCTGTGGCTAACAGAACTTAGCCTCTCTGTGATTCTAAAGCTTGGTCATTCACTTAGGGGAATGAAGTACAATCTGCCACAAAGAGTTGGCACAGAGAAAGAAGATAACCTGAATAACATTTCTCACCAGCTTCTTGACCTCCCCATAGGATTTTTTGTGTGTGCACACTGCAATAAGGAATGGGTCCATTAATTTATAAGACTCCCCACCATATTTGTGCTGAGTGAAGTTAACATACTCTGCTTAATCCTGAAGACAGGTGAGCACTACGGATTGTAAAATGAATTACGTTTAGAAACGTGCATGTTTTGTGCAGGAATACCCCCCCCCCCCCTTTTAAATCACATTAAAATATTGTCTTGGTCCTGAGAAGTTAAGATTTTTGGAAGCTTGGAAGTAGGATTTTTTTTTTCAGAAATAATGAACGGACAGCAGACAAAAGATTAATAAATTATCCTAATCTGTGTTTGTTTACAAATGTACAATTCATACAGATGGCTTTGAGCAGAAAAGGGTTTTAGCAGCACAATTCAAGCATGCACAAAGTGATTATCAGCCAAAACTTTAATCCCTAGTTTCTTCTTAAACAATTCTCTATGTGTTCATGTTTGTGCAGCACACATTACTCTCCACATAGTTCAGTTGATATTGCTCTGTTTATAGGTTTGCACACTGCGTCAGCAATGTTCATCTCACTCCAAGCACATTAAAGACTATATCTGAGAGCGTGTCTACACTACAGAGAAGATTGAAGCACATTAAGTCGATCTTCCAGGGTTCTAATTAGCAGGTCCAGTAGTCCTGCTCCTCATGAAGAGTAAGGGAAGTCAACTGGAGCAAGTCTTCCCGTCAACCTCCTGCAGTGCAGATGGTGCCAAAATGCAATTTAAGATACTTTGACTCCAGCTACATAATTAATGTAATTGGAGTTGTATGTCTTAAATCAACTTTCCCCTTTAGCATAAACCAGGCCTTAGATTTTCAACTATGGCATGTGTCCCTTGACAAAGAAGGAGGGAAGAAACAGATGCATGACTTTGACTTCCTGATACTCAAGTTTAAGGTTACTGATTCTTGCAATACTTACTGGTTTTCTGAATGACCAAGCACCAGAAGACAAGGGATTTCAGGAGAATCTGCTTCCACTTCAAAGAAAGAGTTAATTGCTACAGTCATGACTGTGCAGAAATAGCCTGAAACCATGAGTATAAAAAACCCAACATTTATTATTTTTTAAAATCTCATGATATTTAGGGGCAAAATTATTCTGATTTTTTTTTAAGTGCTGCAAACTACTACTACGTAGCTCTAATTCCTAAAGGACCATATTCTGTTGAGAACTGGCAAAGTACAGATAGACTACACCTCACCCCACTTCTGTTCATATCCCATTCCCAGCCTATATTCAAGAGTATTTGTCTGCTTTATTACACACAGATTTTTTTAAAAAAAAGAGGTAGGTGCAACAAGAGTCACATTTAATTTATCTGTCTGCATTTATTTTCAAATGCACCATCAAACTGACATTATTTATACAATCTTCCTCCATTCTCAGTGGAAGATTCAGCTAAAATCTGAATTCCAGATTGATTTGCAAATTTCATTTGATGCAAGAGAGAGAGGGAGAGAAAGAAAAAGAGAGAATGTGAGAATAATAGGGTCCTGCTCTTGGTTGGGGCTATTGTAATACAAATAAAGTGTGGCTACTGGAAAAGAAAGTGAATTAGATCATTTTTTTAAAAAAGCCTATGTATACAAATAGAGGCCCCACCTAAGATCAGGACACAGTAAAAAAAAGTCCCTGCCCCAACGAGTTTACAACCTAAATAACAAGTCATACAACGTATTATTATTTCCACTTTGCAACTGGAGACCTGAGGTACAAAGACTTGCCAAAGGTCACATAGTAGGACAATAACAGATCCTGACGTTTAACTTTTCTCTCCTGCATCACACCACAGTGTGTCACTCTCTTTTTATCTAAGTTTCCTCCTATAGAAAACTGGGCTTTTAAAATATGTTAGGATTCAAATATTTCTTGTTGGAAAGCATCAGATACTAGATATCCTTGCTGGATATCATTAGTACAGAAACACCCAAAATCACTGACATCGCTAATGATAAAAGAGCATTTAAAGTGTTTATTCTTGACTTCTCACCATGTTAAATCTAGGGTTTCTCGCCTTCATTCTACATCCACGCATCTATAGTTTAAATGTACTAACATCATGAAAGTTCCCTTGAGTAGTTTGAGGATCTACGGCAGGACTGGGCAAAATATAATCTGTGGCCTAGATCCGGCCTATGAAGCTACCAGATCCAGCCTGTAAAAACCTCAGCCTGCTCCCTTCCTGCCCTGCCCCCGCTCAGCACTCAGTAAAGGCGGCTGCAGGGCCGTGTGAGTTTCTGAATGCTGACAGCCTGGAGGGAAGGCAGAGAAGTTTCTCATGCTGCCCCTGCTCCAAGTAGCTCCCATTGGCCAGTTTCTGGCCAGTAGCAGCTGCTTGTTTGCAGGACAGGTGGCATGTAAAGAGTCCTTCCTCCCTCATCCCCCAGGGTTACAGCATTCGTTCAGAACAGTAAACATGGCCCTTGCCATTCCCCTGAGCAGTAAAGCGGCTGGAAACCAGGAACCCTGGCTAAGGAACCTGCTGGGCTGCTGGCTGGGAGCCAGAGAAGGTCTCCCAGTCAGAGCCTGTCTCTGGCACCCCAGCCTCTCTGTCCCCCAATCCTACGCTCCCTTTCTCCCCCCCTACTCCATGTAACCTAAACCTTCGGAACCCCTGCTCCAGCCCCCTTACACCTTCCCAGACATTGAATCCCCTCCTGCAGTCCTTCTTAGGTCATAACTCTCTCTCAGACTTTGCACCCCAATCTGCTGTCCCTGGAACAACCTAAATCCCTGCACCCCTTCCTGCACTCCTGCTCTGGGTTATAATCCCCTCCCATACCCTGCACCCTGTTCTGCACTCCTGTCCCAGGTCACAACCCCTGCACTCTCTCCTCCTACACCCCTCTCCCCCAGGCCAGAATCCTCTTCAGCACCCATATCCCTCACAGACCTTGCATCCTAATCCCCTCTCCCAGCCACAAGCTCTCTCCTCACCCTGCACCTCCTCCACACCCCAGTTCATTGTCCCACGTCACAATCTCCTCCTTCACCCGAACTCCCTCCTATTCCCTTCCTCAAGTTTACTTCTGTACCCAACCTCCATCCCAGACCCCCACACCTCCTCTGTTAATATAGTGGAAGTGTGTGGCTGTCAACCACTTACAAAATTCTTGGAGTGCCCCTCTCCCATCAAAAATTATTGCCAACTAGGGCATT
Source organism: Pelodiscus sinensis (assembly GCF_052426305.1). NCBI lineage: Eukaryota > Metazoa > Chordata > Testudines > Trionychidae > Pelodiscus > Pelodiscus sinensis. Next base: position 32,029,569 of record NC_143067.1, on the reverse strand, counting down.
GAGAGAGAAAGTATTAGAGGGAGACTTAAAATATCTGTCACACTGGAGGGTGAGAAAAGAGAAGTCAGAGGAGGATTTAGATCAGATACTGTTCCCATTCCAGAAGTGATACAAAAAGAAATCAGGAAAGAAGCTATGATATATTCACTCTTACTAATACTTTTTTTAAAGCATTCCAGCAGCTTAGCCATAAAAGGGAATGCTACATGCACTCAAATAGACTATACACATTCAGCAAATTATAATTTGTAAATGATACTGTAGCCCAAGGCCCAATGTGCTTGAGCAGCAGCCCTGGGAACTACAGGTTGTGGACTACAAACTGTGTCATGTTGGGAGAACTTCCTGGTTCCTGCTTTGCCCCCCAACATGGTCTCAGCACTGACTAAGCTGAGAGCATTAGCCTGCAAGCAGAGAAGAGGCTGCTGGACTGGAATCCTGTTCGATATTCTTTACAGGTAGGACCAAAAAGGGCTTGTAGGGCCCCCTGAAAGGAGTTTAAGTGACACAAAGGGAGAACACGGGTTTGTTTTTGTGGGGCTTAGGTACTGTGGGAATTAGAACATATTTGTAAGGAGCTGTGTTGTACAATGTACCCTCTGCTCTCCCAGCAGCGTCTCAGGACTGCCTGAGCGGGGAGCACATAGAGGAGAGACTGCTGAACTGTTATCCTGTTCTGTGGTTTTTACAGAATAAAGCCTGTTCCTGGTGGTTTGTCTGCATGGGCCGGGTCTGAGACGCACAAACGTTGATACACAATGCAGAGTACACAAAGGGCCCTCAGGCCTAGTCTCCCAGAGTTATAAAAGTCACAAGGCTTCCCTATATTGAATAACCTCATATTGGGCTAGTAAACAGAAGGAGCTATAATACCTTACAAGGTGTATTTTGAAGCATATTTGAGTTATGTCATATGTATATTTCCATAAAGAAAATAGGGTGCAACTCACAGGATGATACCCTGGTACTGTGAGCAGAAATTTAGCACTAAAATAATGTATTATTTGTATGAAATGAATGACTGAGTATTCCTGGAGATTATAGTTTTAGCTAGCATTTCCTGTTGTCATGGTAGCATCCCCCATTTTCTCTGCCCCATTCTATAGAAAAGGTGGTGGTGGATTATTTCCTGTTGCTTTTTTAATTGCCTAGAACTATTAACATGACTTTTAGTTCTTTTACAATTAATTATCACTGCATTTGTTAGCACAAATCCTTAGTATACTATGATCTGGTTTTAAGAGTGACCTCCAACATAATGGATGCTGTAATAAAAGCTACTATCCCCAGTGTTCATAATTAACTGAACTCACAAATTAACAGGATAGATTAAGGCCATTTCCAAAAATCAATCATTTGTAATTTTGAGATGATCTCCACCGCCATGTGCGAGGTGCTCTCTACTGTTAATAAGCATGTGAGGGAACTGCATGATACATTCTTTCTCACTGCAAATTCTTTTCGCGCCTTTTGTCCAACTCTCATTCCCTGCTGTGCTATTCGGAATCTGAAGTTACTGACAGAGAAAGAAGACTTGGAGGATCTTGACAGTGTGCATGATATGGACAGCAACAACCTGTCATTGCATTTGGCACTCATAGAGCAGCTGTACAGGGTAGACAGGTGCTTTTAGGCTAGGGGAACCAGCACTGATTGGTGGGATCACATTGTCATGCGAGTGCGGGATGAAGACCAGTGGCTGCAGAACTTTAGGATGCATAAAACAACCTTTCTGGAGTATTGCAGTGTAAACGCTCATGCAGTTTTGTCCACAACAGGCATTTTTCCGCGACAAAACTTGCCAGCGTAGGCAAGCCCTAAGTCACTAAAGGTACACAAATCTTCAAGCTCTTCAAAATGGCAGGAGCTCATGTAAGTTGCAGAATTACATCACTGCTAGTTTAAATCCATAACCAAAATTTTCATAAACGGGGATTAGTGTAATTGTAAAGAGTGATGGAGAAGTGCATAAAAGGGCAAATATCTACCAAAAGAGAGGCAAGAGCCTAAGGGTTAAACTTCAGAAAATACTTTCCCCAAGGAAGCTATGCTGTGCTTTAATAGTAAGATTTAATAGTAAGTGATGAAGAGAAGATTGATATGACACTAGCATTTTTGGGTTGACTAATGGCTGAACATGGAACCTGGAATGCATAAGGTGGATAGCAATGAGGATTGGAAACCCCCTGGCATAAGAAAACCCAGAGAGCTTGTATTTTATTTATTTATATATTTATTTAACATAAACTTCCTGCCAGCCAGAGCCTTTGCAAGCTCTCTCAGCTCTCCTCAGCAGTTTACATAATCTCCTTACTCATGGCTATACAAGTCTCCTCCGGCAAATTCTGAAAGCCGCTTTTAGATCTTGTACCAACAGTAAGCCTTCCCAGATTTATTACTGGTTTTTCTATGAGGAATGATCTGACTGTCTCAGCTAAATCCCTGCTGGGTTCTGTGGATATTCATGAAGGATAAATACAGCACGTGCAGGACAAAGCAAATTTGCTCTTCCAGTCAGTAGGCTGGATTGCTCAAATGAAACTAATGCAAGGAGGCAGAAAGGATATACTTCTTTGATTATGTCAAGCTCTTTAACCCCAAGCAAAGATTTTGGAGGACAGTGGTTATATATTATTTTAATGGTTTAGCAATTCCAAATGGAAAATAAAACAATCCTGAGAGAAAGGAGGCTTTTCCTTTTCTTGTTTTACATTTTGGTTATCTATTCTTTATTGAATTCTCTGTCTGAACATGTTTTCAGTGGATATTCATAAATCTATAAAGCTCCTGGGAAGTATAGGATTTAGTTCCTGTTTCATAGTCTGTTATTCCTCAAATTATTGTAAATATGTTTCTAAAAGTTTATTTTCACCATTATGCATAAAAGAAGCAGCTTTATCTTGTCAAATTCATTTTGATATCTTAGCCCCATTTTCTATTTATTTTTAATTTCAGGCCTAATAGCTGATACTCCAGAAATAACTGTAGGTGCTCTAGCTTCCATTCTAGACACTTTTCCCAATCTATTGTATAAAGCCAAGCCCTACGATAAAAGTGTATTTGCTCCAATCCCACAGACAAACACATGTAGGATCTATATAGAGCATACTTAAAACTGAAATACCCACCTGGAGAAGTGAAAACACAGATCAACAAAACCAAAAAAGTACCCAGAGATGAACTACTTCAAGACAGGCCCAGAAGAGAAAACAACAGAATTCCACTTGTTATCACCTAGGGTGTGTCTAGACTACAGGGTTTTGTCAACAAAAGTGGACTTTTGTCGACAAAACTATACCTGTGTCCACACTGCCTTTGAGTTATGACGACATAATGTCGACAAAACCCATCAGTTTTGTCGACGTATGTAAACCTCATTCTATGAGGAATAACGCCTTTTGTTGACAGAGTTCTGTCGATAGAAGGCATTATTGCATCTACACTGACCTTTGCATCCACACTGTTATGTTGACAAAGCGGCTTGCTTTGTCGACAGAACTGGATGTAGTCTAGACGATCTTTGTCGACAGAAGCTTTGTCGACAGTTATCTATCGACAAAACTTCTGTCGACAAAACCCTGTAGTCTAGACATACCCCTACAGTCCACAACTTAAACCCCTCCAACACATTATCAACAATCTACAACCTATCCTGGAAATGACCCTTTACTCTCGGAGACCTTAGGGGAAAAGCCAATTCTCGCTTACAGACAACCCCCTAAGCTGAAAAAAATTCTTTCCAGTAACCACGCAACACAACTTCATCATAATCATCCAGGAACCCACCCCTGCAATCAGCTCCAGTGGCAACTCTGCCCACACATCTATACCAGCGATTTCATCACTGGACCCAATGACATTGGCCACCAAATCAGAGGTTCATTTGGCTGCACATCTACTAATGGGATCTATGCCATCAAATGCCAGCAATGCCCCACCGCAATGTATATTGGCCAAACTAGACAATCTCTATGGGAAAGAATTAATGGATGCAAGTGAGATATCCCAAAAGGCAATACACAAAAACCTGTTGGAGAACACTTTTTGCATATTTTAACACATTGATTTGCTGTTGACACTGATTTCTACCTCTGACTCTCAAGACTTTCAACATTGGCGACAGAGGCATGTAGATTAGGCTACCCGACAGAGTAAAATGAAGCGGCGATTTAAATAATCGCCGCTTCATTTAAATTTACATGGCTGCTGCGTTGAGCCGACAAACAGCTGATCAGCTGTTTGTCGGCTCAGCGATAGTCTGGACGCTCCCCTGCCGACATCAAAGGGAGTTGTCGACAACCCAGGTATGCCTCATCCCAGGAGGCATACCTGGGTTGTCGACAACTCCCTTTGATGTCGGCAGGAGAGCGTCCAGACTATCACGCTGAGCCGACAAACAGCTGATCAGCTGTTTGTCGGCTCAACGCGGCAGCCATGTAAATTTAAATGAAGCGGCAATTATTTAAATCGCCGCTTCATTTTACTCTGTTGGGTAGCCTAATCTACATGCCTCTGTCACCAGAGGCATGTAGTCTAGACGTACCCTAACTCTCTTCCAGCCCTGCCCACCAGCCAGGGCAGCATTCCACCTTCCTTTGTTCCTCTCCATGGGGGGTGTCTGGCCATACTGGTTTGCATAGTGACTCATCCTGTTTTGCTGGGTCGTGGTACCCATGGCAGCCAGTGGGGGTTACCCCAGAGCCAGCAGCATAGAAACCAGCCAGGTACCCCCACTACGTCACAACCTTCTCTTGAATATCTCCAGTGATGGAGATTCCACAACCTCCCTAGGCAATTTATTCCTGCGTTTAATCACTCTGACAGAAAGTTTTTCCTAATCATAGAATCATAGAATCATAGGACTGGAAGGGACCTCAAGAGGTCATCGAGTCCAGCCCCCCGCCCTCAAGGCAGGACCAAGCTCCACCTACACCATCCCTGACAGATGTCTATCTAACCTGTTCTTAAATATCTCCAGAGAGGGAGATTCCACCACCTCCCTTGGCAATTTATTCCAATATTTGACCACCTTGACAGTTAGGAATTTTTTCCTAATGTCCAATCTAAACCTCCCCTGCTGCACTTTAAGCCCATTACTCCTTGTCCTGTCCTCAGAAACCAAGAGGAACAAATTTTCTCCTTCCTCCTTGTGACACCCTTTTAGATATTTGAAAACCGCTATCATGTCCCCCCTTAATCTTCTTTTTTCCAAACTAAACAAGCCCAGTTCATGAAGCCTGGCTTCATAGGTCATGTTCTCTAAACCTTTAATCATTCTTGTCGCTCTTCTCTGTACTCTTTCCAATTTCTCCACATCTTTCTTGAAATGTGGCGCCCAGAACTGGACACAGTACTCCAGCTGAGGCCTAACTAGTGCAGAGTCTAACATAAAACTCCCTGGCTTCAATTTAACCCCCTTTGCTTCTTGTCCTATCATCAAAGGCTAAGGAGAACAATTTTTCTCCCTATTCTTTGTAACATCCTTTTGGATGCTTGAAAACAGCTATCATGTCCCATCTCAGTCTTCTCTTTTCTAAACTAAACAAGACCAATTATTTCAGTCTTGGGTAGGTCCTACATAGGTCATGTTTTCTAGACCTTTAATCATTTTTGTTTCTCCTCTCTGGACCTTCTCCAACTCATCTTATCTCAACACATCTTTTCTTCTGTAGGGCAAATTCTTGAGATTTGCAAATGTTTAACTGAATCAGAGTTTGGCCCCCGTGTAACACTTTTCATGAAATTCTCTCTCTTCCTACTGTGCTTTTTCACTATTTGTTCCTGTGCCAGAGGGGCACAATGGGGTTAGATTACAGTTCAAAATCTCTTTTATGTATCCATTTAAAAAACTGCAGGGTGATGATCAGTAAAACTGTATGACTCTCTTGTGTGAAAGTCTGAATAATTTAAAGTGACATTCTACTTTACAAAACACCAAACATCAAAATAAAATTAATGTAGTTTAAATGAAAATTCAGATTATTACTGTTGGGATATATAAAAATGAATAGGTATTCAGGGAAAAAATACACCACCAGTAGGGAGTCTAGTCAGGGCAGGCATTGCTCTTTGGCTGTGTCTAGACTGGCCAGTTTTTCCGGAAAATCAGCTGCTTTTCCGGAAAAGCTTGCCAGCTGTCTACACTGGCCACTTGAATTTCTGCAAAAGCACTGACTTCCTACTGTAAGAAATCAGTGCTTCTTGCGGAAATACTACGCTGCTCCTGTTCAGGCAAAAGTCCTTTTGCGCAAATTTTTGCGCAAAAGGGCCAGTGTAGACAGCTCAGATTTGTTTTCCACAAAAAAGCCCTGATCACGAAAATGGTGATCGGGGCTTTTTTGTGGAAAAGCACGTCTAGATTGGCACGGACACTTTTCCGCAAAAAGTGCTTTTGCGTAAAAGCGTCCATGCCAATCTAGATGCTTTTTTCCGAAAATTCCTACTTTTACCACAGGCTGCAGGCTGGAACATTCTTCCCGCAGCTGTTGGGGACATGGAGATGCCAACCTGCATTGTGGCCGATGCAGCGTACTCCCTCATGTGGTGGCTCATGAAGCCGTACACTGGGCATCTGAACGTGAGCAGGGAACAATTTAACACGCACCTGAAATGGGCGCGCTTGCAGATTGTGCCTTCAGCCGGCTGAAGGGAAGGTTTAGGTGCCTGCTCACTTGCCTCGGCATGGGGGAACACAATATCCCTGTGTGGCTCTGTGTTGCGTGCTCCTCAACCTGGTGGAGAGAAAAGGGGAGGCATTCCTCCCAGAGTGGGGGACATGGGCTGATGAGGAGGTGAGACAGTTTGAGCAGCCCCAGACAGCTGCAATCCGCCAAGCCCATCAGGTGGGGGTCTGCATCCAGGAGGCTCTGTGTGAGAGATTCTCAGCAGGAGCCCAATGACTCTCCCCAGGGTCTCCCCAATGGGACCAGTTGGCCTGGGCCCCCCACTCCAAAACCTTTCCTCTCACAACCCATCCCTGCACCAGTCTCCGGACAGTTAACACACACACCAGGTTTAATATAAAAAACGTTATGTTTATTAACAAACTGTCTGCAAATAAATAACTTTTTGTAACAAAATAAAACTGTGCGCAAAATGTTTTCAAAAATAAACTTTCTTGTGCAACTAGCAAAGTCTTTTTAAAACTTGGGGGGGAGGGGATGTAAACCTGAAGGAGAGAGGGAGGAAGGGAGGGCAGGCGGCTTAGGTCTCAGGGTGTTGCCTGGCCCGCAAAACTCTGCTGCCTCGGGTTCGTGGCCCTAAAGGTCCTCAGGGTCGAGTGGGGCCTGAGACAGTGTGGGGGGGGCTCTGCGCTAGCAGGGGGAGAGGGGGGGTGACAGAGGATGAGGGGTAGCAGGGGCTAAGGGGGAGAAGGGGAAGGCAGAGGGGGCTGGAGTAGGTTGAACAGGAGGAGCGGTAATGGGGACAGCTAGGGCCTCTCGGATACTCCCACACATTTCCATCCACTGCGGGAGGAAATCCTCCAGCAATCAGTTGTGACACCGAGCCTCTTCCTGTGCCCTTTCTGCCATGGTCTACTCCACGCCTCCGCATGAGGTCATTGTAGACCCACCAGTGCCTGCGGCTTCCGTGGGATCGGGTGGGTGGTGGCACGGATGTCGCATGGTGCTCTGATCCGGCAGATCCAGTTGTGGAGGAGAAGAGAGAGAAATGATCAGTTTTATGAATGAACACACTGTCCCTGATTATGATCAGTGAGTAAGTCCTTAGAACAAGGGATGGGAACGTTCTCACTGCAAGCCCATGTCTGGCCTGGCCAGCAGACCCAGCCTCACAGGGGCCCCAAGGTGGCTAAGTCAACGTTCCCTCTTCCCTCCCTCCCGCCCAACATACCCCTCCACAATGGCGATACCACTCAGGGAAGTGTGCAACCACAGCAGGTCACAAAAAGTAGGACAAGGCCTGGAGCAGCTTGGGTCTCCCAGGGCCCCCACCCACACACCCACTGCCTGCCTGTGGCAGCACTGTCTGTGTGACTAATGGTTGTGTCACTTGTGCCTACATGCCCAAGTGCTAGGTATGACGCTTGCGGTGGTTTGTGTGCTGTTGTGCATGCGCCCCTGTGACCAGCCTGCTTCCTGGTGGGGGAGGACAGCCCTCCCTGGGGTTAGACATGTGTGGGGCCTTCCCCGATCTGTGAGCAGCTGCCCATGTGTGCCCTGTGAATTAACATGCTTGCACATGCACAGAGAGGTGCAAGCTGTCCAGGAAGAGCATGAAGTGCAGATTGCCTCTGTGCTCCTACCTCCCCCCTTCTTTGTGTGACACCCTGACCGCACTCACCTGATGTTCCTTCACCAGCATCAGAGGATGCCTGTGAGGCCTCCTGGGTCTCGGGGACTGTCTCCAGGGTCAGGGTAACCACACTGCGGTTGGGGTCTTCCTCCTCATCCTCTTCATCCTGTAGTTGCTCCTCTGGGTTGTCCTCAGCCCCCTCCTGGCAACTCTGCACTGGTGTCTGCAACCCAGTCTGGACCAGAACCAGGGCAGAGAGGGGTTCCCCACCACCCAGTATTCTGTCCAGCTCCTGGAAGTATGCTCAGTAGTGTGGCGCTTCCCTCGAGGTGGAGCTGTGCTCGCGGGCCCTGGCTTAGCCCTGCCTTAGTTCTTTAACCTTGTCCCGCACTGGTCCAGGGTTCTGGGGTAGTGTCCTTTTTTGGCCAGCCCCTCAGCCATGTGGCTGTAAATGTCTGCATTCTGGCGACAGCAATGCAGAGCCTGGAGCGATTCCTCCTCTCCCCATAGTTCTAAAAGGGTCAGGACCTCTGACCCTCACCAGGCTGGAGCTCCCCTCTTGCCCCTGGAAGGATGCTGGGACAGCTCCCTGGAAGGACTTTGGGGGCCTCGGGGGTCTTGGGCTTGTGCCATAATAAATTCTCAGGCAGGGAGAGCCGTGTGGTCAGAGGCTTCCTCTGGCTGCCTTCCTGCCACAATGGCTGCCCAGGGTGCCTGTGTCTTGAAAACATGGCTACAGACAGGAACAATAGAGGTTTTTTCTGCAGATGGACTATCCACCAGGGCTTTTCCCTGGAGGCCTGTTTTTTAGAGAAAAAAGAACAAAACGCGTCCACACACAACTTTTTTCGACAGATCACTGTCGAAAAAGGCGTTAATTCTCGTAAAATGGGGTTTACCACTGTCAACAAAACTTCCAGGTTCTTTCAATTTACTTTAGAAAGAACACGGTGGTAATGTAGATGCAGGTGAAGTTTTTTTTTTTAGAAAGGCAACTTTTTTTGAAAAAACTGTGTAGCCTAGGCACACTCTTAGTGTTATTGCCAACAAATGAATTGGTATTTAGTGTGTTATGTCCCACTGTTTCCAAAGAACTTGTGAACTTAAGTCACTGATTTAGTCATGTCTTTAATGTTCTTTCTGACTTTTTGACGGTTGCCCATCACAATGTTCATGCACGTGTGTATGTGTGCACACACATATTGAGATATTTTAACAAAGAAGAGGTTCCTCTGGGTATCCGGATGCATATGTACAGTGAGCATGGTACAGTATTCCTACCTGGTGAAGTAGGATCACACGGTATCTGATATTTCTAGATCTTCTGAATAATACCATATCAGGAATTGTATGCAACATGGAATATCTGAAATTATCATATCAGATATTGAGCTAAATCCCTAGTTATGTCTGTTAAATGGTTATTTGTGGTTTAAGAGATTTCCATAGTTATAACCCAGGGCAGAATGTATATTATTTTACCTGAGCAATATCAGAATACTTTCTTGTTAACTATTGAATAATTAGTAACTCAATTAAGAGAATATTGAGGTTGTAATTTCAAAACACGAGTTGATATATTTTATCTTTTAACAGTGGTCTAAATATTGTCCATCTTTGATCTCTAAATGTATTCATACACAATAAGATTTCTAATAGAGAGTGATGTAAAAAGACTGACAAAGAAAAGAGTTTTTTGCAATTAGCCATATGTAAGTAGTGTGTTCTTATGGGTAGCTGAGCAAATGTTTTAAGTTCTACCTGTGTCTCCTTCATTCAACCCAATCTTTTTTCAAAAATTAAATACTAGTGTTGGCATTTGACAATTTTCCTGACATTGTACTCAATAAAAGATACATCACTTCTCTTGTTGCTATTGAAATCTGATTTCTGTCAGTCTCTTAGTATTTGAACTATAAATAGCAACTGTTGAAAGTGAACCATCATTAGTGCCTGAGTTGTAAAAAAACCCCTTAAGCTATAGAAAATCTACAATTATTGACCTTAAATTGCAGTCACAACACAAATTAACTTCTGCGTCTATATGTTACTATTATTTGAAATTTGCTTATCCACAGCTCTAGGAGCTTGTGCCCATTTGTGCAAAGAATGCATACGGTTATAAAGTGTGTCAGTGTCCACGGTTAACAAGACCTAATTGTTATATAAAGGTTTTTGTCAGCAGATCTTGAAATACTTTATAAAGAAGTCAGTGTCCTTAGCCCAGTTTTACAGAGGAGAATTGACACACAAAAGGGGCAAAATGACTTGTCCAGATCACTCAGCACATCAGCAGCAGACTGGAAATAGAACCTGCTGCTTCTAAATCTTAGTCCAGTATGTGGCCTTGCTCACCCTTTTCACCAGAACAGACTTTCACCCCTCACCTACCAACCCTTCAATCTCTCTCAGAAGATCAATCCTTGAAAGGCACCCTGAAGACCAACATATTCAGGCTATGTTTATGGAGAATAAATTCCTGTCTTGAGGACCCCTCACTGGAATCACCCTTTTACTACTAGGCTGTGTCTAGACTACATTGCTCCATCGATGGAGCCATGTAGATTAGACAGATAGGCAAAGGCAAATGAAGCCGCGATTTAAATGATCACGGCTTCATTTAAATTTACATGTCTGCTGCGCTGAGCCGACAAACAGCTGATCAGCTGTTTGTCGGCTCAGGGTGGCAGACATGTAAATTTAAATGAAGCTGCGATCATTTAAATCGCGGTTTCATTTGCCTTTGCCAAAAAAAACAAATCTACATGGCTCCGTCGACGGAGTAATGTAGTTTAGACATACCCCTACTGTCCTGTTTACATCTAAGGAGGTGTCAGCGTGAGTCTCACAGCCACAGTTGAACTCACCTGAATGACACAAGCAGACACATGTGCTCTAAATAAGCCAGAGCCTAATCTGTCTCACAAGCAGCACAATATGCTTCATCAACTCTACTCTTTTCAAGGCCTTTTAATCTTCCTTTAAAAAATCATTTATGTGACTCAAATTGCAGTGTGAATTATCCACTTCATTTGCTATCCATCAGGTAAAGTGAAATTCAGAATAACTGTCTCTGCTGAGTGTAAAAAACACTGAATAGTTACCAGCTAGGAGTTTCTGACTGTTCTAGTGTGACACCCCATCTGCCCAGTGCTGAACTGAGTAATACTAAGGTTGTGGCTTCACTGACAAAACAGCTTTGTTTTTACAGTGGATAATGAATGTGTGTCAGTTATGTTTCTGTAAAAACAGCATGGAGACAAAGCACATGTAATAAACTAGATAATGCTAGGCAAGGGCAGTGGGTGCAGAGCTTATCTATCTACATAGCCTAGCTACCTAGTGGCAAGTGCTACAAATGTCCTGTCTCCACTTACAAAGTTGTGGTGAAAGGGACAAGCTTTTGAGCTTACACAGAGCTCTTCTTCTCCCTTTAGTGTTTTAGTGAAATAAATATCAAACATTTGTTATCTCGATGTAAAAGAAACAGCTTTATGTCAAAGAGAACAAAACTTAATTTAACAAAGACTGCAAACATGAGTAGACTATAAATGGATGAAAACTGGTCATCACAACAGTCAGGCAGGGACAGGGTGGCATAGCAGCTGCAAGAGACAAGTAACAGCAAATCTGCCAAGGAGAATTTGCATAGAAGACAAGGAAACAAAAGATGGCATAAAACAAAACAAAGACTGCTTTTCCTGCTAATCACACTTACGCAGATGTCAAATTATGTGCAGGGTCCACTCAGATTTAAAAAACATGCTACTTTATCAACATTTGTACTTCTAAAGCATACATCACCATATTTATCTACTATATGTTTTGGAAAGTTTGTCTTGTCTGTATTTGTCCATCCGTCTGTCTGTGAGCCCATTTGTTCAAGATCTCCTCTTAAATGGAAAAAACTAGGACCACCTCATTGGGTTTGCAGCTTCCTCTTATCATAACTTGGGGCTAGGTTTGGTTGTGGCAGGACAATGGAATGTGATTGTTTCACATCTAATGGAAAGGAAGGAGAGTGATAGTGGAGACAGTTATCCTCATGAATGACCCATGAGGGCACCCATTGGCTGGAAGCATGATCCCCACCACCGCAGCCTACCTGGGGAGCAGCTGCAACTCTGTGCACACCCTACCACACTGAGTTGCCTCCAGAAAGCAGCTGCCAACTGGCCAGGTGGCCTCCAACTGCCTGGGAAATCCCTAGAAAGTAGCCAGCAGGCAGCCTGTGCAGTCCCCATCCACCCAGGGAGGCCTGTGAAGTCCTCCCTACCCTGGGCTAGCCCTGGACTTAGGCAACACCAGGTAAGTCTTCTAGAATGCATATAGCTGAGGTTTGTGATAATAATCCTCAATTGTTTCCAGTTTTTACTACTAAATTATTTTCTGTTTGCTTTTCATTATTGTTATTCACCAGTTAGGCTGTGTCTAGACTGCGGGGTTTTTTCGAAAAAAATAATCTTCTTTCGAAAAAACTTCACCTGCGTCTAGACTACAGCCGCGTTCTTTTGAAATTAAATCGAAAGAATGCGGCTTTTCTTTCGACGGCGGTACTCCTCATTTCACGAAGAAGAACGCCTTTTTTCAAAAGTGCTCTTTCGAAAAAATGGCGTTCTTGAATGCAAACAGGGCTTTTTCCAAAGAGAGCATCCAGACTGCCTAGGTGCTCTCTTTCAAAAAAGCGGCTCACTTTTTCGAAAGAAGAGATTGCAATCTAGATGCTCTTTTTCGAAAGAAGCTTTTTCGAAAGTATCTTTTTCGAAAGAAACTGGATTACTAGATTGATCATTTGAAAGTCCTCTGTACAGCATTGTTTGCCTGAATCGAAACATCCAGTTAACTCTCCTTTCTTGAAACAAAATGGCAGAATGCAACTATTACAAATTAATTCTTCCACAACTTTTATTTATTTCTAAATAAGCTTCATTTTGGCTAAGGCATGAAATAGCCTGATCTCCTCACTCTTTATAGTCTCCCACTTTATTTTGTATCTCATTCATCAGCCATCTCTTCTCTCTATTGCAGAGATAATTAATCATAGAGTTCTTAGCCTTCTTAAGAATTCTTTTATTCTTTTTTTCCCTTGATTATGCTGATCAGCCCAATGTTTCTACCAGGAGTTGAAACTATGACTCCTTGGAGAAGATGGAAGCTACGATTCTGTCTCCAGGTGCAAGTCTCATGGGTGATCAATTTTTTCCATTGTTTTCTTTGGAGTGCATTTTTTTATGATCTTAACAGCATAGGTGCACCTTTCCAAAATCAATATTCAATTTCATCTCCACACTGCACATCAGGCCACACAATATAAAGAAAATTTGTCTTATGCTCCTGAAGTCCTCCTCCTTTTTAAATCACATCCATTTCCTCTGTCTTTTCCCAGCTCTCAACTTCCTATATTAAAATTACTTTTTCCCTGATAGCATATTACTTTTCTTTTTATGAGATAAGCACTCATTAATAGCAGAGTTGCACTCTGTGTTTGTGAGATGAAAATTACATATACTTGATATACTGGCTTTGCTGGCATATGCGTATTTAAAAAATGTTCAAATCCCACCAAAGCAATTTTTGTGAAATAATGGACCTAGGAATAATATGGAATAAAGACATAAAAAAACCAACAGTAATATTATCAGAGAAGATTAATTTGGACGTACCAAGCTCTTGCTTTGCCACATGTTTGGAGGTAGCAACTGTTACTATAATGAAACTCCTCATGTGATGAATTTTTATTTATAAAACAATAGTCACAGATACACATGAAATTTCACAGCTCAGTGATTGTCATCCATCCCCCTTTTACTAGGCTGAATCACTCAGGATTAAATAAAATACCTGCCCCTGAATATGCGGTAGCTGAAGTTGCTCTGATCTCAGACATACCAATAAGCATTCCAGCCTCACAAAAAAGGAAAGGGGAAATTACCAAGTTCTGTAACAGTGAACTTTAACCAAGGCAGCAGTCAATTCTTCAACATGTATATTTTAGAGGTAAGAAATAACCTTCCAAAACTAATCACACCTGAGTGTATCACTCCACTAACTACAAAACAAGGTCTGAATTTCCCACCCTAAAGAAAGAGGATTTTAAAATACTTTTATTTATATTCAAGAAATAATTATAGTTATATAGTTATAGGAACTTGAAGAGGTTTTTTTTTTATAAATCTACACTCTCCTACTGTAATTTTTTTTTTTTTTTTTTTTTTTTTTTTTTTGAGATCAGAGTGCACCATGTTGTTAGGTGATTGAGAACCCAACTGCAGACTAATTAAATTTGCTGCATGCGATTCTCATCATAGATTATATAACAATACTAGAATATTTACCCAGCATTGCTCAGGTTCTTATCTCAAGTAATTTTGTTTTTCTTCATTTAAATGATTGTGCTGGGCTGGGGCTGGGGGGTGAGAGGTTCAGTATACAGGCTGCCCTAGGGGAAAGGATGACCCCAGCCCTCTCTCACTGCAGCAGCTTGGGGCTAGGTGAGACATGCCTGTCCATGGCCTCTGCAGCTCCAGTGGGTACAGCCAGATGAGGGGTGCATGTCACCTAGCTTGGGCAGGTGCAAGATCATCTTCCCTTTGCACTTCTCAGCCAGATTGAGGAATGCAGCAAATTGTCTATTTTCCCCTCCCTCCATGATGAAGGGGAGCAGCCAGCCATGTTCCTATACAAATGGGGGGGGGGGACACTGCTCTCCCTAAAGAACTCAGGGCTAGAGTTAGGGTTAGAGTGGGGACTCTGGGTTGGAGCAGTCCTGGAGAGAGGGTGTCCCTTTCACCTGCCTGTTTGTATAGTTTTATGGGAAGCAATCCCTTTCCATGCACAACTCATTCTCCTGGCATAACCAAACCCTTACCTTGCTTCCCTTTGCTGCCCCACTGTGGTCATTATATCATATACCTGTCCCCGCTTTCCATCCGATAGCCCCGGCTGCCCCCATGTGTTCGTTATTTAGAAGAGCCCTCCCTTTCCATTTCATTAGAAGTAATCCCATTCCAGGCACATCCCCTTTTCCTGGCACAACCAAACACTTATCTTGTTATGATAAGAGGAAGCTATATACCAAATTTGTTGGTCCTAGCTCTTACTGTTTAGGAGGAGTTCTTGAACAAACTGACAGACAAACTCTCTCAAATATATAGCAGATTTTGTATTGCTTCATTCATGTAAATAATCACAAAACACTGTAGAGAACTAAATATTGTGTTCCCATTTCTACATGAGTCTACTATAAGGGTGGCTATACCTGTCCATGCAAAGCACTTGTGCACATTTAAGTTTGAACTGCATGTATGATTATGTGTAGCTGTATTTCCGCATACAGTTTTGAAAATCTGGATTCACAATTACAATGTTACTGTAAATAATGTTAGAGGCTTATAAAAAGTAAAAAAAAAATATAACCATAGGAGAGAGGCAATGTTCTCAAACAGACGAAGACAAAAGATTACGGAAGTAGAATTATACAATAAATCTATTAAAAATGAGGAGTATGTTAGTTCGAACCAAGGGGTTTGGTTCGAACTAACACATCCCGGCACGCACTTTCACTTGCAAAACAGCTGTTGATCGGAGTAACACGCCGGTGAGATCATGCTAATGAAGCGCAGGATATTTAAATCCCCACTTAATTGACTATTTTGAATGCCCGCATTTGCATCCCTACTTCGAACTTGGGTGCAAGTGTAGACATACCCTCGTTTTGTCTTTGTATATGGGCCCTCGTCCTTGTGACCACCAACACAAATCTTATAATTGCTTGGGAGATTAGCCCACTAGAGCTCCCTTGCTGACAAAAGGGCCTGGGTTGCTGAAGAGTATGACTATCCTGACATCCAACCCCTTTTTGAGAACTATCTGTCCCTCAATGCTGATAGTGAAAGCACAGAAAGAATTGAAATGTTTAAAGCATTTCAAACTTTTTCACTAAAGTAAATAGCTAATTTTTGAAATTACAGAACCTTTATTTCACCTAGACAATGTGGACGTTCCCCCTAGAAATATGTGGTTTTCTCATTACACTTTTTTCCTCATTAAGATAATTCAGAAATAGAGAATGCTGATACTCTCACAAAGTCAAACTTGTGACTGAGAACTTCAAAGATTTGTATCAAAGCTCCAACTAAGTCTGGCTATGTCTACATTACACTTACGTCCACATTGCAATCGTGTTTTCAAAAGAACAGAGGGGTTTACCCAACATTGTTAAAAGCTCTTTCAGAAAAAGGTGTGCATAGATAGGAAAGAGGGAGTTCTTTCAAAAGAAGAGGAAAGAGGAAAAAGCACAGGTGCCGTGGTGGTCACTCCATCCATAGTAATCACAGCTTACATGCAGGATAGTATCCATTCAGTGTGGACGCTATCTTTCAAAAAAGCAGATTGCTTTTTCGATGCACTTTGGCAGTGTGGACGCGCTCTTTCGGAAGAAGTTTTTTTAGAAGATCTCTGCCAGACAAGTTTCTTCTGAAAGAAGCCTGCAGTCTAGACATAGCTTCTGCCTTCAACTCATGATCTCTAAGATTCTCCATGTAAAAACACAAAAGAAAATCTTATCCTAATTTTCTCAGCAGTCAAGATCAGAAAGTTTAAGGTCCTAAGGCATCCCCAGGTGAGACTTTACTGAATTCATTGGTGTTTTTTCATGAGAGAAGACTTTGGCTCAAGATCATTGAAAAACTAAATACAGAAAAATCAAAATGAAGTGTATTCTTTTCAGCTATTTCAGTGATAACTCCTAATAAGTTTGCTCCAATGCTGGACATTTATGTAGAAGATTTATGTCTTATCCTATGAAACAAGAACATTTGACATAATCTGCTATAAGATTATATACATATCATAGCACAATATACACTGTTTAGATCAATTTCAAACATGGTAGTCTTAATAGTACCTACAAACCCTATGCTTGGACATCACATTGAATACATAGACATTGTGAGAGTATCGGCATTCTGTATTTCTGAATTATTTTAATGAAAAAAAATCTATATATATACACAGCGGACAGGAAATAACCAGTTCTTGCTTAACACGGTGTTAACTATAACTTTCTTAGGGTATGTCTACACTACAATGTTAGTTCAAACTAACGGACGTTAGTTCGAACTAACATTCATAGCCGCTACACTAGCGCTCCGCTAGTTCGAATTTGAATCGAACTAGCGGAGTGCTTAGTTCGAACTAGGAAAACCTCATTTTACGAGGATTAAGCCTAGTTCGAACTTACTAGTTCGAATTAAGGGGTATTAGCCCCTTAATTCGAACTAGTGGGAGGCTAGCCCTCCCCAGCTTTCCCTGGTGGCCCCTCTGGCCAACACCAGGGAAACTCGTCTGCCCCCCTCCCGGCCCCGGACTCCTTAAAGGGGCACGGGCTGGCTACGGTGCCCGTGCCAGGTGCAAGCCTGCCAGCACCCAGCCAGCAGACCCTGCACCTGGCACGGCACAGAGCCACCCACCCGATGTCCCCCAGCCCACCCCCTCTTCCTGGGACCAGGCTGGCGGCTCCCGGGAGCTTGCCCTGGACCGCAAGAGGTGGGCACCTTCCTGGGCTAGTGCGGACATCGTGGACCTTGTCCACGATCTCTGCACTAGGCACAGAAAAGTGGCCGGCTAGGGCAGGAGAGCTGCCAGCCTGGCCACCCAGGAGCAGGTGTGCATGAAAATCAAGGGGGTCCACTGAGACCCCCGACCCTGAGCCCTGAGCTTACAATGGCCGTCCTGGGTCAGACCAAAGGTCCATCTACCCAGTAGCCTGTCTTCCAACAGCGGCCAACCCTAGGGACCCTGGAGGGGATGGACCAAAGACAGTGACCAAGCCATTTGTCTCGTGCCATCCCTCTCCAGCCTTCCACAAACTTTGGGCAGGGACACCACTCCTACCCCCTGGCTAAGACTACTCCATGGACCCAACCTCCATGACTTGATCTCACTTCCCTTTAAACTCTGTTCTAGTTGTAGCCTTCACAGCCTCCTGCAGCAAGGAGTTCCACAGGTTAACTATTTGCTTTCTGAAGAACAACAACTTTCTCTTACTAGTTTCAAGCCTGCTACCCATTCCTTTCCTTTGGTTTCCTCTAGTCCTTCTTTATGGGAACTCATGAAGAACTTTTATGAATGCACCCTCTCCACCCAAGCCCTGCTTTTAGATACCTCTATCCTGTCCCCGCTCCATCTCCTCTTTCTAAGCTGAACAGTCCCAGTCTCTGTAGCCTCTCTTCATATGGGACCTGTTCCCAACCCCTGATCATGTTAGTTGCCCTCCCCTCTCCCAGCCTTTCTCTTCCCCTCTCCCACCTCCTTTTCCCAGTCTCCCCCAGTTTTGTTCAATAAAGACAGAGTCAATGTTGGAAGAAACGTTATCTTTATTTTGTACATCAATAAGAAGGGGGGCTAGGGAAGGGTAAGTGGAAGGAGGTGAGGGAGGAATAGAGTACGAGCCCCCGATGGGGAGGACTGGGCTGGCTCTGCGGGCTTCTGGGGGTGGAAGCTCTCCTGCAGCCCCCCAATTGCCCCCTCTCCCCAGATGGCAGCCTGCGGCAAGTGCAGCCGGGCTGATGGCCGAGTGGTGTGATGTGCCCAGTGTGGGTACTCCGGGCACTCCAAGCCAGGACTGCTTTGCAAGCGGGGCACCTCTTAGAACTGTCTGTCCGGGGTGGGGGTCGGGACCATTTAAGCGCAGCCCTCGGCTAGCCTGAGACAACATCTCCACGCTCTAAGTCCTCCTCTGATGCCCTGCCGGCACTGCTTCCGGCCATCCTTAAGCCCTGTTCAGGGTCCACTCAATGTGGACTTGCTAGTTCGAATTAGCAAAACGCTAATTCGAACTAGTTTTTAGTTCTAGACGCGTTAGTTCGAATTAACTAATTCGAACTAAGTTAGTTCGAATTAACGTTGTAGTGTAGACGTACCCTTATAGACTTGCTTTCACATTCTCCTTACAAGTACTCATTTAAAGATACATTAAGAATGGCTGCTGGGGAAACAGAGGGACAACAATGACTTTCAGAAGGTAGGACTGGACCATTTTCTAGTTTCTTCTTTGCTATGTTAATTCATTTTACTTTCCTTTTAAAAATGTTATCCCTTGTGATATATACCTTGCTGGGCACACCTAGTCCCCCTCCCAAACTCGGTCATTTTATAAACTTACATAGCTTGCAGTTTATAAACATTAATATGTTGATATATGCATCAACTATCCCTATCTATGCACAATGTAATATGCTAATTTATGTGCTATATTTATACACTCACCTAGAAAACTGAAAGGACAGGATTAAATTTCACTGTCTTAACAATGTCAAATTCCGTCTCAGCAACAACTTAAAGATAGAGGTTAGATACCCAAATTATACTTATTTATTTTTAATAAACACATATATACAGTAGAATCTTATTTTATGAAAGCCAATCTTATGAATGACCAATTATACAAACCATTTTTCAAAACAAAATTCCCCCAAGAAAGGCACTTTTTCTGCTGTTATAGATAGATAGATAGATAGATATCTTGGTTTGTTATTTCCACTCCAATTCATCTGATGAAGTGGGCTTTGCCCACCAAAGCTCATGATTCTATATACAGGCAGTCCCCAGGTTACGTACAAGATAGGGACTGTAGGTTTGTTCTTAAGTTGAATTTGTATGTAAGTCGGAACTGGTACATATTGTAGGGGAAACTCTAGCCAAACATTTTTTTTTAGTTTTGGATAGCATAGGGAAAGGTTAACTCCCCTCTAATGTTTGTTTTGCTGTCTGTTCCCCTGTTCAGAAGATTTCACATCTATTTCTGTCCCTGTGACAAACTCAGGACTAAAGGAGTAACTCATCAAATACCAAACAGCTCTGCACCATGCTTTGAGCTAATAGCTTTATTTCCACACACCACCCAGGGTTCTAGGAGGAGGGGCCTTTTTTTGCTAACACAATGAGGCCAGCACTTTGTTTGTTTTGGTGGAGTCTTTGTTTGCCCAGGGAGCCCAGCATGTATAGGAGGAGGAGGGGCGGAGAGGCTGCTTTTGTCTGCTGTTCAGCAGCCTGTTGCTCAGGGGAGGGGGCAGCCTGTTGCTGGGAGGGGGGAGGCGTGCAGGATGCGAGGCCGCGGGGGGAAGGGGGGCAGCGGGCGTGGGGAGGCACTTTTCCTCTGCCCGGCAGCTCTGCGGGATCCCTGTCCCTGTGGCCAGCTGCTGCAGGCAGAGGCCAGTTGGAGCCGGCCGAAGAGGAGGAGAAGGTGGATTCTAGGACCCAGGTGAGCGAGCCCCGGGGACGCTGCTGCGCTCCGGGAGCCCGGCATGTATAGAGGGGAGGAGGGGCAGAGAGGCTGCTTTTGTCTGTTCGGCAGCCTGTTGCTCAGGGGAGGGGGCAGCCTGTTGCTGGCAGGGGGATGGGGGGGGCAGCGGGCGTGGGGAGGCACTTTTCCTCTGCCCGGCAGCTCTGCGGGACCCCTGTCGGAGCCGGCCCGAGGAGGAGGAGGATCCTAGGACCCAGGTGAGCGAGCCCCGGGAATGCTGCTGCGCATGTGCGGGAGTTGCCTCACCCCGTTCGTATCTAGGGATCCGACGTAAGTCGGATCAACGTAAGTCGGGGACTGCCTGTATTTTGGTTAGTCTCTAAGGCTATGTCTAGACTGCAGGCTTCTTTCGAAAGAGGCTCTTTCGAAAGCATCTTTCAAAAGAGCCTCTTTCGAAAGATCGCGTCTAGACTGCAGGCGGATCTTTCGAAAGAGCAATCCGCTTTTTCGAAAGAGAGCACCCAGCGAGTCTGGATGCTCTCTTTTGAGGAAGCCCTATTTACATTGAAGAATGCCTTCTTTCGAAAGAGGAACTTTTGAAAGAAGGCGTTCTTCCTCGTGAAATGAGGTTTACCGCCATCGAAAGAAAAGCCGCGTTCTTTCGAAATAATTTCGAAAGAACGCGGCTTGAGTCTGGACGCAGGGGAAGTTTTTTCGGGAAAAGGCTACTTTTCCCGAAAAAAACCCTGAGTCTGGACACAGCCTAAGGTGCCACAGGACTACTCATTATTTTTGAAGTTACAGACTAACAAGGTCACCCTCTGAGATTTTTTGAGATGTACAGTAACCAAGAGCTCATATTTTTAAATAAAGATGGATCTGGAGTCAAAGGGGAAGCCTGAGCACAGAGCTAGAAATCAATGGTGGAAAGTAGCATATAGAAGGAAAAAGTAAAATTTATTTGCTAATAAACTAGGAGGTAACTAAAACAAACAATACACTATGGACGCAAACTTAGATCTTCTGTGTATGTAGGTTATGGAATAATAATTAATATTCAGTGCTAACAAAGGGACTGCGTCTAGACTGGCATGATTTTGCGGAAATACTTTTAACGGAAAAGTTTTTCAAGTATTTCTGCAAAAGCGCATCTAGATTGGCACGGATGCTTTTGCACAAAAAGAGCTTTTGCGCAAAAGCATCTGTGGCCAGTCTAGACATGATTTTCCGTAAGAAAGCCCCGATCGCCATTTTAGCCATTGGGGATTTTTTGCGCAAAACAGTTCTTCCTTGTCTACACTGGTCCTCTTGTGCATGTATTCTTGCCCAAGAGGGCTTTTTCCTGAGCGGGAGCTTGAAAGTATTTGCACAAGAAGCACTGATTTTGTACATTACAAAGTCTGTGCTCTTGCGCAAATTCAAGTGGCCAGTGTAGACAGCTGGCAAGCTTTTGCACAAAATCTTGGCAGTCTAGATGCACCCAGGGAGTTTGCATGGGTTTGAACACATCAAAGAAAGAAGAAGAGTTTTATTTGAAGTATGTTAAACCTTGAATTGAGCACTCATCGTGAACTTGTGTAACATTTACTACATATTTGAGAAAGTTTGTCTGTCTATGAGTCTGTCTCTTTCTTTGTTCAAGAACTCCTCCTAAATGGTAAGAGCTAAGACCATCAAATTCAGTATCAGGTATCCTCTTATCGTAGCTTAAAGCAAGGTGAGGATTTGATTGCGCCAGGAAAATGGGATGAGCTTGGAATGGGATTGTTTCTAATAAACCCATATCAGAAAAGAGAATCAACAAGCAGGTGAAATGGGCTGGCTTGGGGTATCCCACTCCCACCCCATCTGGGACTGCCCTGACCCTCCCACTCCCCAAGGTGAAACTCCTCTCACCACCAATTCATACAGGAACATTGCTGGCTGTTCCTCTTGGTCAGGGAACAAGGTGAAAGTGTACAATTTGTTGCAATCCTCACTCTAGCGGAGGCAGGGGCGGATGAGAGTTTTGTGGGGCCCAGGGCAACACAATTTCGCGGGGGGCCCCCCTTTGGAGAGAAAATAGAAGAAGGGCATCAAATGCACAAATTGAAGGCTATTTTTCATATTAAATGTGAATTGGGTAAATTTGATAGAAACTTAATGTAGTTGGATAATTTTTATTTTAATTATATTGTAATTCATTCTTAAACAAAATTCTGCATTAATAATTAAAATTTTTCATTTGTATTTAAGTCTATTATAGCTGTCTAGCTCTTTTGGTAGCACATTCTTCAATTATGTCAGTAAAGTCTATTTCTTTACACAGGTTGTTTTCAATCGATATAATTGAAAGACCTACAACACACTCCTAGATCACAGTAGATTCTCTTTGGCTGCCCATGGCTGGTATTTGTCAGGCAGCGTTGGGTATTCGGCAGCCAGGCAGCATTGGGACTGCGGGGGTCAGGTGGAGTGTGGGTGTTGAGACTTGGAGGGACAGGGGGCGTGTGGGTATTGGGACTTGGGGGGCAGGCAGCATTGGGTGTTGGGATTTTGGGGGAGACAGGCAGTGTGTGGGTGTTGGGACTTGGGGGGCAGACAACGTGTGGGTACTCGGGTTGGGGGGCAGGCAGGGTGGGCTACATGGAGGATGGCGCACAGATGGGCCATAGGGAGGACTAGCAGGGGTGTCTGACTCATCAGACAGGCCAAAATGACCATTTCAGCCTCTCAAACAGCTCCTGGCTGGGCGGGGGCAGCTGGCAGCTCCCCCTGCTCCCAGGGACATGTGTGTGGGGGTGGGGAGGTGCTGTCAGTGGAGCTGGATCGCGCTGCGCCCACGAGTGGGGAGAGATGGGGACTGGCGAGAGGAGACGGGGTATCCCTGGTGGGCGGGTCACTCTGCCCCTGGGTGTGGCGGGAAAGGGGTCTGGGCTCCCTCCGGGGGAGAGACCGCGCCACCCCCAGCCTCTCTCTAGGCGGGGCAGGAGGGTGGCGCAGTGGGATACCCGAGCGCCATGGCCAGGCGTCGCCCTTCGCCTCCATGGCAACGAGCCACCGCCGCGCGCATGCCACAGGGTAACGGAGCTGCTCGTGGACCCGCAGCGAATGGCAGCGGTGGAGGCAGCTCCAGTAGGGAAGGGCAGCAGTGGCAGATATACGGCAGGGCGAGCGGGCTGGCGCGGGGCCTATTAAAGTGCAGGGCCCGGGGCAGCCGCCCCTCTCGCCCTGCCGTATATCCATCACTAGGGTGAGGATTGCAAAGAGCAGATGAACCTAAACCTGCTCCAACTGGGGGACATATACCCTTCCTCCAGCTGTGCCTGCTGGAGATGCAGCAGTCATAAAAAAGTGTTCTTCACCTGACTGCAAGCTGCAGTGTTGAGAGAGGACTTGGGTTGTCTTCCTACTGAACCCCTCATCCCTGGCCCCACTCCAGAGCAATGATTTAAATAAAACATGTACATTTTCATTTTATTGTCAAAAAATTACTTGAGTTAAGGACTTGAGTAACGCTGGGTAAATCTTCCAGTCTGCTAAATACTGCAGAGAAATTGCCTGTCTGTTCAAGATCTCCTCCTAAGCAGTAAGAGCTTGGTCCACCACATTCGGTATATGCTTCTTCTTATCATAATTTAAAGCAATATAAGGGTTTGAGTGTGCCAGAGAAATGGGATATTACTGGAATTGAATTGCTTCTCATGAAATCAAACGGAAAAGAGGTAGAATCACCAGGCAGGTGAAAGGATCTGGCTGCCTGCCTGCCCCCCAGAACTGCCCCAAGCCTGAGCATCCCACCCCCCAGATCCTCTTTAGGGAAGGTGGGATGATTGAAGCTCCTCCTTCCCCCAAATTTGTACTGGGGTTTGCTGGCTGTTCCCCTTCATCAGGGAGTGAGGGGAGAGGGAACAGTTTGGTGCATTCCTCACTCTGCTGGAGAGCACAGGAGGCAGATGAGCTGTGCACTTTGTTCTTGTTCCCTCAACAGGACAGGGAAGGGAAAAGCAAGCAGCCAGGGGGAGGGAGCTGCCTCCTTGCACACACATGTTCAGAACCATTCCTCACCTCCCAACCCTGACTACTGCACCCCTCCACATTCCCAGCCCCCTGCCCCGAGCCGCTTGTTAAGGACCCAAGCAACACTGGATAAATGTGCTAGTAACATATATAAAATTGGGTAAAAATGTAAGTGGGAACTAAGGAAGCTAGAAATTAGAAGCAGAAAGCAGGAAACTGCATTCTTTTTAATTTAAGAAAGTTATCTGTAGGTAGAGAGACCTTAGAGGGATGATGATAAAGGAAAGCACACTGAAATCATTTAAAGTAATTTTCTCACTGGCATTTTAGGGGAAGGGAGAATGAAAAGGTAGATCATGGTGGACTCAATGGCATGGAGATATTTACACAGAAAAAAATCCTCAATTTGGGAGAAAAGGGTTAAACAGTAGAATGGCCAAGTTTATAAAAAATGGTTCTGTGGCTTTCTCAATTGGCTTTAAACATTGAACACACACTCCTGTTGTCCATGAAGGGCTGAATGAAGAACTGCATCCGATGTGCCACAGCTGGTAGAACAGCTGCAGTCACTCTCCACTAGTGTGAGTGGGCTCCACGTGAAGCTCACTGGAAGGAGCTGCACTTCTCTCTAGTGCTCTCTTGCATTTAATACTAGATCAGCCACATCTACTTTGCAGGCCCCTCCAAACAGCTCTGCATTCCACGAGATAGTATGGACTGCAGATGAAAAGTTCCCCTGTGAACCTGTGGTGCGAAATGTAGCTACTGATGCTGTCAGTAGGAACTGTTGGGGTACAAGTGTGCATGCAGTCAATTTGAGGAATAGTATTGTCAGAGGACGCTATCAGAGTGAGATGCAATGAGAGAGGAGAGAGAGGGAGGAAAGGAGGGAGAAATGGAAGAGAGTTCAAGGACAGTATCTGGGTCCAGTCATGCAGGTGTCAAAAGGTGGAAGGGAAAGGACAAAAATCTAGTCCTAAGTTTGTGCCCAAAAGTAGAACCTTCCTCATCCCTTGTAAAAGAAAGAATTAAATGGAAACCAAAACAAATCCTATCCTTTCATCAGATATATAGTGAGAGGAATATGGGGAATCCAGACATTTCTTTTGCAACAGACACAGTAGAATATGCTTCTTCAAGGAGAAGAAGAGAAACCAGTGTGCTGGTAAAGAACGATTTTTTTTTTACCTAAATCAATATAGACACTGCTCACAACTCATCTATATGAAAATTTGATCTCTGGGACTGCTTTCAGGCAAGGTTATTGAGGTCTGCAGTGATCAGTTGGGTATGTACAGGCAAACATATCAAATAATAGGCTCAGTTATTTTAATGCAGTTAAACTACTCAGACAATACTCCCTAAATTAAATAAATACAAAGTAAATTGTGTGTCAACTGTCAGTGTAAGCCACCGTTGTGCCCATTGTGTGACACACAACCCCCACCCTACACAGATATTATAGCTGCTGAAAGACAGAGGACAAACTCTGACCCTCTCCTCTGTAGTGGTGGAAGGGGACATAGGGGAACTCTTTCCAATTCCACCCCACAGGCAGAAGTGAAACAAGATTCAAGAGAGCATTAGGCAGTGGGCACAGATTAGTACCCTACAGCCTCAGGAGGATGTAAACTTCAAGCCTGGCTTGACCTACAAAACATGTTATCCCTGTATGACTGCAGCTGAAAAGGACTCACTTTTCTTTCTGGAGTAATAATATGGATTCAGATCCTGAGCCAATTAATTACTTCAGTGGGTTTTGGACAGGCCTGGCCAAAGAATGTGCGGGGCCCAAGGCAGCATGCTGAGCCATACAGCCATGCAGCTCCCAGCTGGGTGGGCGGGGCCAGGAGCTGGGCAGCACGGGGCCCTGAATGTGTGGGGCCCATGGCAACCGCCTCGGTCGCCTTGCCCAAAGGCCGGCCTGGTTTTGGGTAGGCCTAAAACACACTACACAACACATCCCCAACTTGTTCTCTTCCTCTCTGAATCATCCTACCTTCAACTGGCTGGATAGCAAAGAGACCCTCCATGCTGGCAGCAACATTCCCTATCACACTGAGCTCACTACTGTAAGAGCAGGCTCTTGCCCTAAAACATGGAAAGATAATACTCGATTAACATGGAGAAAAGAATCATACACTACTTCCCTCTTATTTAAGATAATGTGACTATTCAAGCTAATGTACAAAACCCTATAATGCAAGCTCATCACTCCAGGGTTAATTGAAATGCGAGCAGAATACAATACCCGAGCATAAGGTCCTTTTGCAGGTTTATTTCTTTTCTCATGACAATAGAACTGACATATTTTTAGCTCCTTTATTCATTTAAGGAACACAAGAGGACACTGCAAGAACAAGCTAGGTCATTGTTTTTCATTGACTTATTTACTCAACTTTTTTTTAATTCAATTGAGTACAGTTGGGGAATTTTTATTCAGCACGACATTTACTGAGTTCAGTATATTATGGGCTGAAATAAACTAAACTCGCCATGTATAACAAATTTCAAATACATAAATGCACACATACATACACACTGAAGGACAAACTGCTGAAAGACAAGCTTATTGAATAGACTCCTTAACAGAGTATTTTCACATACCTCAGAGAGATTGATTCTATCATCAGTTAGAGTAAATCAATATTTATGTCAGCGAGGAAATCTGACTAATGTTAGAATTTATTGAATAGACAACTGACTGTTAGATACAAAATTAAATAATAGTAATACAGGACAGGTAATAAATACAGCAGGTACAATAGAAACCACTTCAAAGGAAGATCTATTTCCTTGTGGCTCCTTCAAATGCAAGACAGATCTCTGAACAGTGCAACAATATTTAATGTCCTGTTATTACCAATTATAGCTCCATCATGATTTATTTTTCTCTCAAAAAAGAACATTAGGGTCATCATCCTATAATGGTGCCCCATACACACACACACACACACACACACACACACACACACACACACACACACACACACACACACACCACTGAATTCAACCATCACTGTTCAGCAGTGGGTTAATTATCTTACTCTGTTCCACCCCTTTATTAACATAGGGGCTGAGTTCTAAAGTTATTGAGGAGCCTAAAGAGTCTTATATGTTCCTAATGGGATTTTTGAAGGAAGTTAGGTACCTAAATTCTATGTATTTCAACTAGAGTTAGGCACCTAGATAATGTTGCAAATTCTCCTTGATGCCTAATCTGCATCTATAGGCACCAAATATCGTTTCATCCCACTCTGAGTGGACATCTCCACTGCATATTTATTTTGGAATAAACTACTCCAGAAGATATATTCCAAAATAGCTTATTTTGAAATAGAATGTCCACAGAACAGGGAAGCCTCAAAATTAGTCCGAGGCAGGCTCCCCTAATGTGGACGTGTTAACTTGATTTAGAGCCCCAGGAAGCACTGGGGAGAAATTACTTAGGATGGCCCTGGTGAGGATCTATTTTGAAATAGCAGCAGTGGAGTGTCCACACCACTGTTATTTCAGAATAGCTATTTCAGAAGAAGAGTTATGCCTTATGGAATAAGTTTACAGAAGTCGGAATAAGCTGCCCGTTATTTTGATATTATTTCAAAATAATGGAGTTGCTGGGTCGATGCTCACATTATTATTTCAGAATAATGCTAGTTAATCCAAAATAACAGTGCATTGTAGATGCACCTCTACTCTTTATGTAGTTTAAACATTTTTAATTATCACAGCCACTACATTTCTTTATTTTAGAATACTTTTGTTAGCCTTGATTATTTTATGCATCTTTAAGATCAGCCAGTTGGGTCCTTTTCACAGTCCTAGTAGACATGTGCATTCCACTGAATATACACCAATCTGTCATCCAGCAGTCTTCCTCTTTTATGTTGTTTGTTTAATATTATCTCGTGGATTGCCATGCCACACTTTATCTTGTCAAACCTCCTCCTCCTCCCTTCCTGTTTTGCTAACCCATTTCCACCCAACAGCTCCTGAATTCCACACTTGACTTTTGAGCACCTCCCGCTGTTCCAGATGTCATTTCTTTAGATACTGTAGCTTTGCTAACAAACACAGTTTACTCAAGTCTGTCAACTGACTGCTGTTACAGACCTGTACAATACAGAGATGGGGGCTCAAGAAATGATACAGTTGGGAGATTCATTACAAAGTCAGATGAGTTCTTTGTAATTTAAGTAGATAGGAGAAGCTGATGTTAAAATATAGTTCATTAAATTGGAATTTGAGTCTTGCCATTCACAGTACCAAAACATCTGGAGATGATCTAATTTGGACTGGAGTTTGTTAGAAAATATTTGAGCTTTTAAGTAAACACTGGGGATTTGGTAAATAAAAGGCTGCAGGTTTTGTACCACTTTATATTTAAAGAGGATTTCTTGCTTTGAATTCTGCAGTAGCATCAACTGAGAGACCCCCTGGACTGAGTTCCTGTTCCTGTTAACACGTGATTATTCCTAAAAGCAACACTGCAAATTGTTTGTTTGCTTGTGCAAATATTGACAGATAGTTCAGGCAAATAAGCAGTTAAATAGTTTAGCTGCCCTGTATCCTTTTCCCGGGTTTGTAATTTCTGTATAGAGAAGAAAGCAAAAAAACAAAGTCAAGGAAGAACAACACAGGAAATGTGCAAGAGAATCCTAAAGATAGATATGTCATGGTATTGTCTTTTCTTGTCCTTGTATCTCAAAAATACTGAGAGATCTAGTCTAAATATCATATTAATCCTCTTCTATATTTTGAAAGGCTGATGCTATTTACATAGTGTTCTATATCATCCTTGACCCTTATATTTTATAGTCCTACTAGAAGGTTTACCTGGCATGGTTCGGGTTCTTTGGCGCAAGGGGGGTGGGTGCAGGTATCAGGGCAGGGGTATGAGTGTCAGGGTGGGGGGGGGACTCAGGGCAGGACTGCTCTGTGGCTCTCGGGCATTTGGGGACATCTCTATATTTTTGTTAGTCTCTGTGGTGCCACAGGACTTCCCTTTTCTATACTGTATGTCCAAATCATTTTTAAGCATTTATTAGATGTTAATCTTTGTGCTTAATCTTTTAGATGTGCTAATATCCAAGATTTCAAGTCTTGCCGTAATGTCAGTAAGACAAAACAACTCTCATTGGTAAGGTGGGATCAGTAGTTCTCTTGAAATGAAGAAACATTAATTCCAGTACATTTCTGGATGTGTAAATAAATCCACATTTGAGAACACTTCTGTTTCACTGGACAAAGGAAGTAGCTAAATTGTTCACTATCTCTTAAAGTTTCTGAGAGTATGACACCCTAGTTATCTTCCTGCCGATGTTCTCACAGAGGTACAACAAAGAAACCCAAGCATTTTATGCCTTACTAAAGTAAACAAACACATACACTGAAAGTACAGAATAAGGCCATGGAAGAACAGTAACAGAGAAGTGTAAAAATATCACCAAAATCATTGGTTTTATTGTTAACAAAAGTACTGGGTCAAATCCTCAACTGGAATCAACTAGAGTTATGTAGCTTTACACCAAATGCAGACTTGGTCCATTCTGTACAAATGTTAGGGATTGTTTTATGAAGAGTAAAACATTTGATTTTAGCATTACTAAAATGTTCCTTATTCAAGTTTAAAGTGACCCCCCTCTGGAATTTGTCTATGATTATTGTGAAGGGCCAAATTGTTCATAAACCTTATATTAGTGTTTGTGATGGCAAGGAGTCATAAGGAGGTTTTCTTTCCCACTTTCACAATCTGAAGAAAGGGTAGGCATGGTTTCAGACCCTACATTTAATTGCTTAATGCCAGGGCATCTGGAGCTACAACTGAGCCCAAAAGAAGTGGAGGCATTGAGGTGGAAAAAAGGGTCCCTGGCATCCTGGATCTCAAAATAGAACTGGACTCCAACAGAGAGAAAGCAGCACTCCAGAATAGGTACTGAACAGTCTTGTTTTCCCTGACCTGAGCTAGGGAGCTCAGAGCAGAATTCTGTCCCCAGACGCAGTGTGACCCTGAGTCAATTCTCCTTCTGGGTCAGGTGACATTTACACATTCAGTCTCATCGAAAAATAGCCAGTTTTTGGTAACATTTTTACAACAGGAACAAACACATAACCACATGCATTATAGACTTGACTCAGGTCCATTCAAATCATTATAAGTCATTCCAGTGAATTCAGTGGGCTATACATCAAGTCCGGCATGTTGTGTATAGTGTTGAAAAGATTATTTCTCATGACTTGTTTGTTTTTAATATTCCTTTCCACCTTGACTTTTCAGGTGGCTGAAAGAACTACACATAAAAAAACTTCAATAACCTTAACCTTATATTACAGATATAAGCACATAAAAATCTCCATTTGAATGAACGCAGAGGAAGTTGGAGAATAGAACATTTTTTATTGACTATAATTTTGGTTAAGTTTCCAAAATAAGTTTAGAAACATGTGTAAAAATTCTATAGGCTACTGGTTTGCAAATTGACCAACAGTACAATTACTGAGAGTTCTAATCTATTTTATACATTATTTATTTGTATTACAGTGGGCCAAGTGGCTTTCCCCAGAGGAGATCAGGGCCTATTACGCAAAACCATACTGAGCGAAAGCCCCTGTACGGTAGGGTTTACAAGCTATACAGGCAATATGCACCAAGCGGTGGTTCAAAGGAATTCCCCCCACCTCCCTCAATTACAAATGGGGGCACTGAAGCAAAGGGAGACTAAGTAACAGACATAAGTGTCAGACCTGGGAATTGAAACCATAACTAAAGTCCTTAGTCACTTTCAATGTAATATTGTTACCACTGCTACTTTAAAAGATCAATGAGATTAGTAAAACAAATACCAACTGGGTTGGATAGCAATAGCTGTAAAAAACTTACCCTGGGGTTAAAATGCCCTTTTCAATTATCATTATTGCCTAAAGCCTTTGTGAACATTTTTACTATTTTAATGTACAAGCAAGAATTTGCAGCTGTTGCCCTCCAATCCAGTCAATATTTGTATATTGTTTTCCTGACTTACTGATAATAACCTAAATCCTAAAGGACAAGCTGTGTCTTCAGAATCAAATATGTGATTCCTGTTGACTTCACAGTCACCAGCAAAAGTATATCATTTTCTTCCACTGCTTTGCCTTTCTATTTCTAGCATGGAAAGTTAGGAGGGTTTGTTTGTTTGTTTTTCATACTTTTCAAATAAGTCCTATCTGGAGAGGTGGTATTTGGTGCCCCAGCAAGCAGCTCAGACGCTTTGAAATATACCAGAGTCCAGCTGTGAATGTAGATTGAAGGATAAGTCAAAAACCAACTGGCTGTGATTTATAGGATTTGTATTGGTTTTTCAGGCCTTGTGAAAAACATGAGATTAGATTGTTTGTCAATGCACAGGTACGGACAAACAAGTTTACCAATACCTGTAAATGAATCATTAGTCTGGATTACCACTTAACTCTTGGGAGACTGCTGGCTAATATGTGCAACCTCTCCTAAACACATGCCTGTGGTTTAAATGGTAAAAACAAATACTTACATGCCTCATGGTCACGTTTTAAAACATTCTTCATCTTAGAAACCATTCTGCTTCTCTCTCTATGACCAGGGACATTTATATCATCCTCATCCCCTGTTGCTGCATATTCCACACTTCAATTTGATTTTTGCTGCTCATCATGTAAGTAGAATGTCCCAAGGTGCTCAGTCATTAAGAATCTTAGTTCCTCATAGGATCAGGCCCAAAGACATAATTATAAATATAGGAACAAACAGCCATTTGGTTGGTTGCCATGTTGGTTTTTAGGAACTAGAAATGCTCAGAAAACAGGAGGAATGGCAAACATTTGCCCCAATGTTTTTAAATTCAATTCTGAAGAAAAAATTCCAGTCAACTCTGTTAAGAGACCATGGGCTTGTACACGCTACCGCGTATACTGGTACAACCCCGGTTCCTCCCTCCTCCCTGAGTGACATAAATTTCACTGACCTAAGCACCGATTTGGACAGTGGTATGTTGGTAGGAGAGCTTCTGCTGACAGAGCTACCACCTCTTTTGGAGGCAGTTTTATTATGCAGGCAGAAGAACTCCCTCCCATTGGCAAAGCACATCTTCACCAGGGACACCAGAGCAAAGCAGTTGCACCAATACAGCCATATCACTTCAACTGTAGATTAGCCTAAGACTCTGTTTTCATAGGACATGTCTACCTAGAAATAAAACATCCATGGTGGGCTTATATGAGCTGATTTAAGGTTGCAGGGTTCAGGCTACCAGATTATGAAATTGCATCATAGATAGTCACTTAGGCTACGTCTACACTGGCCCCTTTTCCGGAAGGGGCATGTAAATTTCACCAGTCGTCGTAGGGAAATCCGCGGGGGATTTAAATATCCCCCGCGGCATTTAAATAAAAATGTCCGCCGCTTTTTTCCGGCTTTTAAAAAAGCCGGAAAAGAGCGTCTACACTGGCCCCGATCCTCCGGAAAAAGTGCCCTTTTCCGGAGGGTCTTATTCCTACTTCAAAGTAGGAATAAGACCCTCCGGAAAAGGGCACTTTTTCCGGAGGATCGGGGCCAGTGTAGACGCTCTTTTTTAAAAGCCGGAAAAAAGCGGCGGACATTTTTATTTAAATGCCACGGGGGATATTTAAATCCCCCGCGGATTTCCCTACGACGACTGGTGAAATTTACATGCCCCTTCCGGAAAAGGGGCCAGTGTAGACGTAGCCTTAGGGTATGTCTACAACCACCTTAGTTTGAACTAGGGTGGTAATGTAGTCAACCGGAGTTGCAAATGAAGCCTGGGATTTGAATTTCCTGGGCTTCATTTGCATGTTGCCGGGAGCCGCCATTTTTAAATGTCCGCTAGTTTGGACTCCGTGTCCAGCGGGCTACACGCGGTATGAACTAGGTAGTTCGGACTAGGCTTCCTATTCTGAACTACCATTACTCCCCCTGCCCAATGCACCCATGGCTATGCCTCTGATAAAGATGCAAGATGAGGAAGACATTGGGGAAAATGGGATGGAGGTCATGGTAGATTCAGAAGAGGACCATAGAAATCTCTGGAAAAAAAAATTATGTTTCAATGCCAGAATACAAAAGGACTGAATTAAAACTATTTTCACTTCCTAACTTCCATGAATTTCAGTGGAAGTTTAGATCCGTAATACCTTTGCGATCTTGGCCTAAATCCCTAAAAAAGATTTGAGAGATGCATAAATCTCAAACTCAACAGGGTCTGTTTATCCCTACCGGCTGCACAACTAAACTCTGTTCTTTGGGGGGGGAGGGGTCAGAGAAACACAAAATGTCAAGCCTCTGAGCTCCCTGTGAGTATAGGGAAAGAAATTAATATGGGTAAATGAACACAAAGAAAATTCCTCCACTCATCTTTGGAAAAAGATCAAGTCACTTCTTTCCTCCACGCACAGACGTACCTCCCCTGTAATTTTCTGCAACCTCTAGCAGTTTCATACACTTGCTTTTAAGCTTTTTAAAAACAGTAGCTTCCCTGGGCCACTGTTGATTCCAGTGCCATGTTTTCCCTAATGCTTTGCTGCCACATTGCACCAAATCAGAATTATGTTTCAGTGACTACAGCCACAGAAGAGAGTTTATTATAAAACTACCTATGATCTAATAAACAATCTAGAAATATCCTACGCAACATTCAGTAAAAGTATCAACAAAATGTACTGCCTTGTAAAAAAAAATGCAATTGTAGAAGGAAAGCAACTGTCTTCTCGTGCTGCAATGCTGACAAATATTGTTTCCCTGGCTAGTGTGCTCTGAGTGCTTGTTTGCCTTTTATCTAGTAAGGGCAGAAAGAGGAAAAAGCCAGAGTTAGATGAAGAATCTGGATTTGCAGCAAGGGAACCTAGCAATTATTTGGTTTTCTGGGAAAGATTTTTTTGTCATGATGGGTGTTGTGTGCTTTTCTGATATTTACAGATTTCCCCAGCAGACCATCAATTTTCCATATCCCAAAGGCAAACAAGGAATTTTGCAATCAGGAATACTTAAATGAACACAACCCCCTTTATATGTAGACTAATTTCAGACACGTCAAAAACTGTACATGAGGTGACACCTGAATTGCATTCTAGGCACCTATAATCTTCCTAATGCTAATATATTTGCATCAAAATCTGCCTTGAGAATTAACTCATTCTTAAGGTTCTGCATTAAAACCTGTAACAGTTCTCCAAATCCAGGTGGCATCTGAAGAGGAGCACAAGACTGTATATTCTGTGAAAGAAAATGTTGTTTTGTAATATTTTGACCTTTTGTAATGTTCTTTCAAAGGAATTTGATTTGCTTATCATTCCTACTCTCCTTTGTGTATAGCTTAACTTACCTAGGATAGAGGTGAAATGGACAGACGATCAAAGAATTGAAAAGTGAAAAAACGAGGCATTAGAATGCTAAAACTTCACTTTTATGATCATGATTGCAGCAGAAATTAGGGATTGACAGCATGTATGTATGCTTATGAGAGATGATAATAACACACACAAAGGAAAAATACAGACCATTCTAGGAATGCAATGAATGCAGGAATGCACTGAATGAGATTGTTATTGCTGCAGTCCTACCATGCTCATGATTTCATGCAATAGTCAAACCTTGACTTGGAAAAAGGGTATTTCTACTAGAGAGAAAGTACATTTTTACAAGCATTTTTTAAAGACAAAAATGGGGTAAATGGCATAGCTCCACTAAAGTAAACAAAGCTATACCAATTTACAACAAGTGAGGATTTGGAACTCAAAGCAACATAAAAAAGTATTAAAAATAATTTAGCCTCCTTTCTATTGGGCTCTTCATTTTAGACAAAAGAACTATGTACCACTAGATGTCACTATAAACAGAATATTTTCCATTGTACTTATACTGTATTAATCAGAATAGCCCAATCTTGTCTTTTTAGGGAGCTGTTCTAAGCAATACTGATTGAATCTAGCACCTTATCTGTTTATTTAAAGGCTACTAATTCCCAAATTTCTATTACTGCTATAGCCTCAATAGCAGCATCTAAGACTACAAATAGCAACAATGTTAAAGATGCAAGATTTGCAGCACAGGAATTCTAAAAGCTGTCATTATTTTATTAATTAGCCACCAGTGTCATGCATAGCCAGTTTATTATTATTTCTTAAGAAAGCATTATAAGTATCTGTCTCATTAGAGAGCAGGAGCAGCAGATTAATGCACATATGCTACAACATTAATTATAGAATCAGATTTTGCACAAGATTGATAATTTGATAGTGACAATTGTAGTTGCAATTAATTGGGTCTCAAAAGGATTCTGATGAGACACAGTAAAAGAAAAGCACAAGGATTCAGAGATCCCACTTTAGGTGGATGGAAGGCAGGAATCATCTTCAACGCAACAGAAATTGCATCTCAATGGGAGTTTGCACCATCATTTTGCAATTATATTCTATTGTCTGTATCCACTTCTTACCCAAGGAAAGGAAAATCAGGTCACATTAGAAACAAGTTCTAAGCCTGAAGGAATTTGTTTTTAATTTTTTTTTAAATTGAGACAAAGGTTCTAATCAGCAACATAAGCAATCAACAGTTAAAATGCCATTAATAATAGCATGGTGGCAACAGAATAACGGGAGGAGAAAATAAGTATTCAAATTATCCTGCTCGGCTGACATTTAATAAATTCATATTTAAAAAGTGACATTTGGCAAACTAGATGGAAATGCAAATGAAGGCTATATTTACGGAAGGGTGAAAAACAACTTCTAATCTCAAGCATGTACATATCCATTGGAATATCGACTAGGTACTGGTGCCTGGGTACAAAGCCGCATAGAATTGTCAGTGTATGCTTGTCTAGTGATAGGGTACTGGAATATAATTGAGCACCTTCCAAATGGCTGCTGTTTGTCCTCCATCCAATCAGCATTTCCATAGCTTTGTAGCTCTGTTTCATTCATCACTGTTGTGGATACGGAGAGGCCCAGAAACTTGGCAAAATACATTAATATATTAATACATTAATAAACCCTTTCAAAATAAAATTAACCTGTCCTCCACTGCCACCCATGATGCCCCGGCCCCACTGCTGTCCTGGCTGCTGCGGCCCCACTGCCACCAGACTTGTGGGGGTCCCAGCTGCTGTCTCTCCTGCTCCTGAGTTCTCTCATCCAGGAGCATCCATGGCAGACCACAGATGTTGCCGGACGAGAGAGTCCTGGTTAAGGAGGTGCAAACTGTAGTGGATTAATCAAACCAGCTAGTAAATGGTTAAATAATTCATCTGCCATCACCTGGAAGAAAATAAGTCTTTCATAAGAGACTTCAGAAAAGCATTGGTTACAGTCTCACATGACCTTCTTATCAATAAATTAGGAAAATACAACCTAGATGAGGCTACTATAAGGTGGGTGCATAACTGATTTGATAACTGTTTTTAGGGAGTAGTTATTAACAGTTCATAGTCATGCTGTAAGGGCATAAGAAGTAGGCTGAGTCTAGACTGGCATGAAATCTTGCCACCTGTCTACACTGGCCGCAAGTATATGTGAAAGAACACTGACTTTGTAATGTACTCCAATGCGCCCGCTCAAGGATTCTTGCACAAGAAGGCCAGTGTAGACAGCCATGTTAATTTCTTGCGCAAGAAATCCTGATGGCTAAAATGGCCATCGGAGCTTTCTTGCGCAAGAGAGCGTCTACACTGGCATGGATGCTTTTGCACAAAAGCAAATCTTTTGCGAAAAAGCACATGCCAGTATAGACGCTCTCTTGCGCAAATACATTTAAAGGAAAAAATTTTCCATTAAAAGTATTTGCGCAAAATTATGCCAGTCTAGATGCAGCTGTAGGGTTCCACAGAGGTCTGTTCTGGGACCGGTTCTGTTCAATGTCCTCATCAGTGAATTAGATATTGGCATAGAGAGTATGCTTATTAAGTTTGCAGATGATACCAAGCTGGGAGGGGCTACAAGTGCTTTGGAGATAAGGGTCATAATTCAAAATGAAGTGTACAAACTGGAAAAATGGACTGAGAAAAATAGAAGGAAATTTAATAAGGACAAATGCAAAGTACACCACTTAGGAAGGAACAATCTGTTTCACACATACAGAATGGGAAGTGAATATCTAGGAAGGAGTACTGTGGAAAGAGTATGAACTAGGAGTCATACAGGATCACAAGCTAAATATGTCTTAGCTGTGTGATGCTGTTGCAAAAAAGCAAACATGATTCTGGGATGCATTAACAGGAATGTTGTGAGTAAGACATGAGAAATCATTATTCTACTCTATTATGCACTGATTAGGCCTCAAATGGGGTAGTGTCCGTATCTGGGCACGACATTTCAAGAAAAATGTGGAGAAACTGGAGAAGGTCCAGAGAAAAGCAACAAAAATGATTAAATGTCTAGAAAACATGAGCTATGAAGGAAGACTGGAAGAACGGGGTTTGTTTAGTTCAGAAAAGAGAAGACTCGGGGGGACATGATTGCAGTTTTCAAGTATCTAAAAGGGTGTTACAAAAAGGAGGGAGAAAAATTGTTCTCCTTAGCCTCTGAGGACAGGACAAGAAGCAATGGGCTTAAATTGCAGCAAGGGAGGTTTAGGTTGGACATTAGGAAAAACTTCCTAACTGTCAGGGTGGTTAAATACTGGAATAAATTGCCTAGGGAGGTTGTGGAATTTCCATCATTGAAGATATTTAAGAGCTGGCTAGATAGACAGCACCATTATCCCTGATAGATTAGTCCTGCCATGAGGGCAGGGGACTGAAACTGATGACCTCATAAGGTCTCTTCCAGTTCTAGTGTTCTTTGATTTTATAATTCTACCCAGAGATCCATTTAGAGAGCCTCTGAACTGGCCAAGAGACAAACAGTCGTGGTGTTTTCCTAAATGATTTTTTTCTTTGTGTATGAAAGACCAGAACCCTCTGACATCAAGAGAATGCAGCATCTTTTTTTGCTTGTACTATGGAGCTTTGTGAAGAATATCTGTAAATAAATAAGTTAGTTCATGTTGAAATTCTGAAATTAACTTGGAGATTAAGTTCAGGTAGAGATGCAGACATATTCTCTATGAAATATGTACCCAGTTCACTCACCTATCTGGTCAAAGTGATATTGTGACAGAGTGTACCTGGCCCGTCAAAGCCCCCTCTTGCTGCCTCTTAGTGCTAATACATCCCACCCCAGAAATGGAGTAGAAATGGTGGTCCTAAGACTGCTTAGAAAGGCTTCAAGGAAACAGTCAAACAGAACTCAATAGGCTAACTTAAAAAAAAAAAAAAAAGAGCTACAACGCCCCTAAGAAGGTCAGTTCCTGGGTGGATAGAGAAGCATAAGGAAGGGCTGGAATACGGCAATACTCTAGGCAAGAGGCCTTGGGGACACACTGTTCAAGTGAGGGTAAGACAGAAAGGATCCAAGGACTATAAGCCTGAGGTGAATGGGGAAGGTGATGGGAGAAACTAGGAAGTAGCAACTTTTAAATGAAGCAATATGCTGCAGTTTACAGGGTCCCTGGTTTCAAACCAGTGAGCAGACCTGCATCCTATCACTGGCCAGTGGGGAAGTGCCCAGAAACCTGAAATGGGCAAGAAATTTTGCTGGAAGCCTGAGAAAGCGTTTGCACTTTACTAGTTCCAGAGACAAGACTAAGACCTTGGAGAGGACCAATCATTTATTGAACTTTGTTACTCCAGAAGAGGTACATCCATCCATCCTCCGTCTATTAACTGTGTGACTTACCCAGAGGGCTGAGCCACTGAAAACCTAGCAGGAAAGGTCAAAAATCTATTAGGGTTCCAGGAGTAGAAATGATTGCACCATCACACTTAGCCAACAGGAAGCAGTCATGAGAGGTCAGTGTCCCTCATCACCAATGGCAATTAAGACAGCAAGCTTCATGGAGAGGGGTAGCATGGGATGGATGGCCACTGGTTCCAAAGGTAATCTGGTAAAAGCTGAGAATACCATGCTGAGATCCCAGTGTAGTGTGCAATTTCTCTCCACCAGGAAGATTCTAATGTGGCCTATCAAGAACAGTGGTATGGCAAATACAGAGTGACCTTCCACTGAAGGATGAAAGGCACTGGTTACTGCCTGGTAGACTTTTAATGAGCCAATAGAAGGCCTGACATTTTGAAGGACAGATGCTGATTTATCCTGATAAATTATTTGTTATGACCAGGTAGAGAAATAACTGTTTAACTAAATATCATTTTCTAGTGGAGACTTTTCTGTTGTCATTTAAAATTGTTTGGATGAGCTCTGAATATGAATGCCTATCCAAATGCAAGGCTGTGAGATGAAGGTGGTCTGGGTTGGGATGTGTGATTCTATCTTGACCTGAGATGACTAATCCGGAAAGTGTTGAATGTAGATTAGAGAACAAGAAGACATTTGTAGAAGATCCAGAAACCAAAATTGTGCTGGTCAATTGGCTACGATGAGGGTACGCCATCCTTCTTCTGGCAAATTTTGTGGAGAGCCTGAGGTAGAAGGGGGATGGCAGGAAAA
This sequence comes from Pelodiscus sinensis, assembly GCF_052426305.1. Lineage (NCBI taxonomy): Eukaryota > Metazoa > Chordata > Testudines > Trionychidae > Pelodiscus > Pelodiscus sinensis. The sequence continues at coordinate 31,989,557 of NC_143067.1, read as the reverse complement.
AAGTACCTCAGATAGGCTGTCCAGGGTTACAGAATGGCATTGCTCCCGAAATCTCAGTCTAATGCTACTTTGGAGAAGTAGAGATTGAATTTTTTGTTTGTGTGGGAGGTGAACATGTCTCAAGATGATGTTCCCACTGGGGGAAGAAGTCAGTGAAGACTGAGTTTTGTATCTCCTGCTTGTGGCTATGGAGAAGTACATGGTAACATTGTTTGCCAGAGGATTCTGTATACCGGGTAGTATGTCACCAGAAATATGATGTGATTCTTGATACACCAGTTCTATAAGTTCACTACCTCTATACACAGAGGATGAGCTGGATCTGACTACACCTTCTTTGTTAATATCAAAGATGCATGTCATAATGTTCATCAATATCTGGATGTGGTGGGACAATCCAAAGGGGAGGAAGTATTGCTTGCTAGGTGAACTGCTCTCACCTGCAGCACACGGATATGCATTCTGGTTTGGATGGATGAGTGGCTGGGTAAAATTTCTGTGTTGTTGCAACCATATAGCTAGCATAATAGTCTGGGGTAGCTGTTACACTGAGTTAGCACAGGACCAATTAAAAGTGGTTAGGCCACGTCTTCCTTGCCTCTTCTCCCCCCTCCCCCCCCAATTCTGCAGCATATGGAACTTTGATCAAGTGCAAAAACCATGTGGTGGGCATTTTCCGACCCCAGCCTTCCCTAAGTAGCATCACTTCACTGTACAGAGATTGATGCGCTTCCAGATGCACAGCATGCACAAATTCAAAACACAGTCCAGCACAACAGTTACCAGCAATGTATTTAGTTTGGTATATGAATCATTTTGAAGGTCAGAAATCAGATCAAGAGTACTGGAAAAGTTTTGTATGGGAACTGCATTACAAAACATCTGATAGCTATGGATCTTGCTTGGCTCAGATCCAATTCTGATTTCTTTTAAAGCAGCATAGAATCCATTTTTAACTATAAAAAGATAAAAAGTCCAAGCTAGATGTTGACATTAGCACTATTAAGATGAATGCAGAATTTACCTCCTCATCCCATTGTGATGTAATGTTGCAATATGCTACAGAGTGAACATTACACTGATTTCCTCCCTCTGCATTTCTGTGGGGGTGTTTGTTTGTTTTGTTTTTGTTTTTTATACTATGGATATTTTGTCACCTTGAAATACTCACTGTAGGAAAGTTATATGTTAAAACACATTTTCACAGTGCAGAAATTCTTTTGTTGAATTTCCTATTACCCGTAATCTGTGCCTCAAAAACTTTTAATGAACTCCAAAGACTGGAACCTTTCTGAAACCAACTGGCAAATATTTACAGATACACATTTTTTCTCATGCAAACAATTATAGATGCAGGTGTGCTAAACACAGACACTGACATACATTGATAGTTTGGATACTATTCACACTGACAAAGTATTTTCTGCTAATTGCTGAAAAATTATTTGCAAATTGTTTTCATAACTGATTTAGCACTACAACTAGTTGAACACTGTTAATCAAATACTATTTACAATCTCCCTGTGCCCTAATAAATCAATGAATAAATTATTTTGATCTTTTCTTGTTATTCTACAAACTCTACTCATCTGCCTTCTTCCAAGGTGTATACATGAAATTTGAAAAATAGAGACTTGGGTAGTTGTTATTTTTTTGTTATGATGGGTTTGCTTACTGGGTCCCTATTTGGACTGTCACTAGATTTTCTGAATTACCACTGAGCCTTTCTGCCATCCTGAAACCCCTTAACTATGTTCTGCTGAGCCAGGCCCCCAGGCCTCCTCCAGCAGTGACATAGAGATTGGCTCACAGCCCACTTCAGTGTAACACAGACAATGAGATCAGCTCAGCTCTGGGAAGACTCAGCCAAAGGGACTTGCCTCAGCACACAAACACACACAGCCCCAATGGGATCTGAACCCCAGATAAAGCTGTCTTACTCCCTTTAAAGTTTTATACAAGGTAAGCTCATTTTTGTTCTTCTCGGGTAAAGAGAGAAATTCATAGACTCCTTGCCCCCTAGTAACAATTACTTACACTGCATTTATTAATAAAAAGTGATTGTATTAAGTATAAAAGGTAAAATGTAAGTGCTCATAAGATATAGCAGACAGAATAAAGCAGTTTACTAAGCAAAATACAAGAGAAAACACAAGCTAAGCTCAATACCCTAAGAAATTGGTTGCCTGCAATATCGCACTCTCAGAGTTGTTCTAACAAGTTTCTTTCACAGACTGGAAAGTCTCAGCTCAGTCCTTCCCCCCATTAGATATTTTCAGCAGTCATCTTGAGTGGAGTACCTAGGGAGAAGTTATGACCTAGATTACCTTACTCCCCACCCTTAAACAGGTTTTGCAGAAAGTGGGAATCCTTTACATTCAGTTTAAACTTTTTGTCGCTTTCCCTGGAAAAGTACAGCATCCAGGATGAGTCCCAGCATCAGGTGACATGGTCACATGTCTTGGCAAGAGACACCTCCTCCCAGGATTTCAGGATGTCTATGTACAGATCATTATTCTGAGTATTGGGCCTTGAATACTCCTAACATGTCTTCATTAGTAACACAGGTTTATACTTCATATTTTTAAACTTCAAATACAGAAATAATATGTGCATAGAAACTGGATGATCATATTCAGCAGATTAGTACCATTATTAAATACTGATATCGTGCAGAACTCAGACAAGTAGATCGACTTCACACAGGATTATGTTTTCAAAAACAGGTGCCCAAATTTAGATATCTAAATTCATGTTTCCAAAAAATGCCAGTCACCCAGCAACTCCAATGAGCTTTAATAGGACTTTTGAATACTTATTTGGGTGTCTAAGTATGGGTATAAGCAGAATTTTTGGAAATCCATTTTGAAAACCTAAGCCAAATATTTCAGCATGACCAGAACTGAACTCTGTTTCACACCTTTGTCAGGATGTTATTCCCTGCCACCTCCCCCCACTGGTATTAGTGAATTACTTCAATTCTTGAAGAAAATACAATAATTTATATAAAGCATGACAGTTTTTTTTCCAGTGTTGTGCTATAACTCACATAACTGAAATTTATATGATGCTCCCTGGTATCCTACTCAAGGGGATATTATTGGATTAATCTATGCATTTAAAACAGGACAGGAAATACTTGTGTATATATAACACATGGAAATACTTGTGTATATAATATTTGTGTATATATAACAATGTAATGTGGCACAATAAAAATAAAAGTTTTGCAGCATTGGTGAATAAGTGTTAGACATCAAGTGTACAAAAATCAACAAAAATTAGACAGAGAATAAATGGTTAAAATCATCCCACTTGCACAATACTCAACTCATGAATCTCCTCCCTGGAAAGGTACATTTCTTTTAATAGCAAATCTAGTTCCAGTTTGTTGAAACTGAAATGTTAATTACTGCTACAAAACCATGTTAAAATTACTCAGATCAAAAATCAACACATAAATCAAAACAAACCAATCAATACAGCTGCTGTAATATTTTTGGCATTTAATTCAGTGTCTTGATCAAAAATCTTAAAATAATTTGAAAAGGAAATAATCAACATCAATCATTTAAATCAAATTGATAAGCTTTCAGATTTAATCAATCACAGGGCTGAATCTTACACAATCAGATGGGGACTTCACTTGCTTTGTTTAGTCAAGCATACACCAACCCAGTGCCTGAGTCTAAAGTTAAAATAACTTTGCAGTTTAGACCTAATTAAAGCATGCCAATTAAACAGGTTAATAATGTGCTATTAAATAAAGAAATGCCTCCTATGATGCAGGCTGCAAAAGACCATCTCTTCTAGTATATCCCATCCATTAGAAAGTACCATTTAAGGGAGGAAAGTTAGAAGTTTAGCTCTGTTACAAAGGAACAATGTATAGTACATGTACTAGTCAGGTTGAATGTCTAAATTGTATAACTGTCCTCAGCCCACCACATTTTCCCTTTAGATACAATGAGAAGAAGAATTTGCTCTAGGGAAATTTCTACACTCTATCAGAAAGTAAATGGCACAACTGTACCCATTTGGGATTGTTCAGCTCTCAGTTCAGTTACACAGTTGTTCATACTGTTTTAACATGCATAAGTGAAATCTATTTTGTCAGTACCTTAGAAATGAAAATACTCTCTTGCTTGCACTTAGTTAAAGCAACAGTGATTCTCCTAGGGCTACTTGATGGCTCAGAGGATCAGAAATCGGATACAGAGCATATAACCTCTAGCTTTCCTACTCAAATCAAGTCCATGTCAAAGAGAAAGGGTCTCAGTCTACTCTGGCATAGTTGTGTAAATGCCACCTTCAATGGGTTTAATCCAGATTTACACCAATGTAAAAAAAATCAGAATTTATCCCAAAGTTCTTTTCTTGTAAGGGAGAATAAGTGTCATATATAAAATGAGTCTCACTCCCACAGACATTTCAAAAGGGCCTTGGGGACTGAATTATGCTAACATCCCTCCCTCTAGAGATTGGTTCTTCCAGAAGAGGTGTTGGGAAATTTGCAGTACCACTGCCTATAATGTGCCTCTTCTGTAGGTAAATATACCACTCTCCAAGGATTGTCATGTGAAAATTCTCTAAGCAAATTCAAGATCTCCATCCCATGTCATTAGACCCTCTGGTAATTCATTCTTTACAATTTATTGTTATGTTCACAGCATATAAACAGAGATAGTAGATAAAAACACAAAATGATATTTCTGGAAGATTCTAACATAATTCCAGTGTAGTTATAATCCAGTACTTTAACACACAAAAAAACTAAAAACAGAGTGAGAAAAAGCAGGCTGCTTCCTATTTACCCTGCACAACTCACCCCCACTTTGTCCTAGACTGGCTATTTGCAGGCTGCTCCGAGACACACAAAGCTTATTTCCCTATAGAGCACCATACCTTGGAAAAAGGACCGGGAAAACCCCTGAGAATTTAGAGATAGCTACAATTTTAACGCCCTATTCAGGGCCTCATGTTTATGACTTGTGATGGTTTGAATACCCTGTCTAAGAAATCATATTAGGTATATGTGTTTACCATGCTATGATAAAAGTAGCAATTATGACAACTGAAACAAAAATAATTACCCTGAAAATCAGACTCCTCAGTCTGGGGTTAAAAACTATGCATGTACAAATGAGCTACAATGAAAGGGAGAGGGAGAAACTGTTTGAAAAGGCAGTTGACTGCAGCTAAGAACTATCCAAACTATCCCTCAAGGTACATTTGATTAAGAGAATATGTATTTATTTGGGAAAATGGAACTCAAATATGGGGTAAATTGTGGCCAGCAGTAGGAGACCATTTTGGCCAAACAGAAATTATGTGCATTAAACCCTTTCTCTGGGGTTCATTGGCAATGAAAGAACTCAAGCATGATTACAGCAATATAACAAAATAAAGCATATATCAGCCAAAAGGTGTTTAATGAAAGTGGGCCTCAGTTTCAAAGATGCATATCAACCTGACCCAATGAGGGATCATCATTGTCACAGGGTGCCCGAATGAACAGGAAATGCTAACAGAATATTCAACATGATGGCACTCAGATGCCTAAACCTAGGCCAAGTCTACACTAGCCTAAAACCTCAGCCAAGTGTACACTGGCACTGCCAGGAAAGATAACGGAGCAAGTAATTAAGGAATTAATCTGCCATCACCTGGAAGAAAACAATATGATACATATCAGCCAGCATGGATTTTGAAAAAAACAAATCCTGTCAAGCCAATCTGATAGCTTTCTTTGATAGAATAACAAATCTTGTAGATAAGAGAGAACCAGTGGACGTGGTATACCTAGACTTTAGTAAGGCATTTTATACGGTCTCACATTTTATATGGTGTGCTCTCAGAGCACAGTCAATCTGTGGAGCTCTTTATCAGAGGATGTGGTGAAGGCTAAGACTTTAACAGGGTTCAAAAAAGAGCTAGGTAGATTCATGGAGGTTAGGTCCACATATCAGCCAGGATGGGTAGGAATGGTGTCCCTAGCCTCTGTTTCTCCGGAGGTGGGTGACAGGGGAGGGATCACATGAGAATTACCTGTTGTGTCCCCTCCCTCTGGGACATCTGGTATTGGCCAGACAGGATATTGGGCTGGATGGACCATTGGTCTGACCCAGTATGGCTGTTTTTATGTTCTTATGCTGGAAGGGCATAATACATGGAGTTCCTCAGAGATCTGTTTTGGGACCAGTTCTGTTCAATGTCTTCATCAATGATTTAGATATTGGCATAGATTTGGATAGTGGCATAGGATCTAGGGGCCCTAGCGGACCACAAGGTAAATATGAATCAATAGTGTAGCACTATTACAAAAAAACCAAATATTATTCTGGATGTATTAACATGAGTGTTGTGAGCAAGACATGAGAAGTCATTCTTCTGCTCTACTCTGCACTGATTAGGCCTCAATTAGAGTATTGTGTCCAATTCTGAGCACCGCATTTCATGGAAGATGTGGAAAAGTTGGAGAAGGTCCAGAGAAGAGCAACAAACATGATTAAAGGTCATGAGAACATGAGCTATGAGGGAAGGCTGAAAGTTAAGGCTTGTTTAGTTTTAAAAGAGAAGACTCAGTGGGGACATGATAGCAGTTTTCAAATATCTAAAAGGGTATTACAAGGAGGAGGGAGAAAAATTGTTCTCTTTGGCCTCTGATGATAGGACAAGAAGGAATGGGCTTAAATTGTAACAAGGGAGATATAGGTTGGATATTAGGAAAAACTTCCTAACTGTCAGGGTGGTTAAACACTGCAATAAATTGCCTAGGGATGTTGTGGTATCTGCATCACTGGAGATATTTAAAGCAGGTTAGATAGACATCTCTCAAGGATGATCTAGATGGTGCTTAGTCCTGCTGTGAGGGTAGGAGACTGGACTTGATGATCTCTTGAAGTCTCTTCCAGTTCTAGTGTCCTATGATTCTATGAAGTTACTGCACACTAAATCAGCCTCTAGTACTGTAACTTTTATGGTGTCCACATTGGCAAAGCACTTAGGGTACGTCTACACTAGCCCCCTAGTTCGAACTAGGGAGGCTAATGTAGGCATTCAAAGTTGCAAATGAAGCCCAGGATTTAAATATCCTGGGCTTTATTTGCATCTTCCCGTCCGGGCACCATTTTTAAATCCCCTTAGTCTGAACTAACTTCCCGCAGCTACATGCGGCAGTCAAACGTTAACTCGAACTAAGTCCTTAATTCGAGTTAACTATTACACCTCATTCCATCTCTCTAGTCTTTCTTAGGTACTTCTGTGTCCTTCTCAGACCCTCTGCAGGACTTAGAACTTCCTGAGACTGGCATTCCAAGGCTGTGTCAAGGCCAAAATTGCAACATGTTAGAGAAGGTCCATTGTTAACACTTGACACAGCACTGCCCTGACCCCTTTCAAACACTTGCACATTTCACATATCTGACATACCTGTTCACTGCTGACTGTCCTGGAACAAGCATGCATAACATACAGGAACTAACAATGGTGAGTTCACCACTAGAACACACCATTTGTCACTGAACAAACAGGAAGGGGAATTTAAAATTTCCAGAGGAACATAAAGGGCACATCTGAGGGTTGATCCAGGCTGAGGTCAAACAGATGATCAGAGAGGCAAGAACAGGCATTGCGGGAAGGGAAAGACTAGAGATGAGGTTTTGCGTGACATCCTGAGGCACACTGATGTCGAACAGAACAAGTAGCAGGAGTAAAGGGACAGCAACAGGAGGGAGCACACGGAAAGCGTGCAGTGGCTCCTAAACATTATGGAGCAACAAGTGGACATGCTGCAGGCACTGCTAGCACTGCATTCTGAGCAGCTACATGACCAGGCCCCTTGAGGCCCGTGCTTTTTTCCTGAGCCCAAAAGCAACATGTCACTTTAGTCAGCACCTCTGTGAATGCCACATGGACTTCTCATAGTCACTTTTTAGTAGCTTCAAGAAGAGCTCAACTGCCAGTCGCAACATGTTACTGAGACCTATCAGCATCATCATGTACAGCTGCAGTTCCATTCCTGTGCAATGAAGAGTCAGACCCCACAGTGCAGAAGCCATTGCAAGATGGTGCCCAATATGAACAGAAGCACAGGGGTTGCTGGGATGCAAAGTGATTCACCACAGATCCTGGGGACAGGACCCAGGATACCCAGCATCTCCCCAAAAACCTCTGTAGCAGAAGAGGAAGAGGTGTTCTGTGGGATAGATACCCAGAATGCACTGCTCTGAAAGGTACTTTAACACAAGTGTGCCAATGGTGTTTTGCAGCTGTGCACTGTGAGCAGTGCTGTAACTGCCAACATTTGACACCTGCCAATGTAGGCAAGCCCTCAGGCTGGGACAATGAGAAGAACAGATAATGAAAGACAGTTTTTCCCACACATACTAAGGTACTGGGTAATGTTGCAAAAATTATATTCTATCCTGCTGAGTTAAGTCTTTGTGTAGTTGCTTCACTCAGCCATGTGCATGCTGTTGATCTGCCATTCTCTTGAAAAATTTTCAGTTTTCTAATAAAACCTGTTTTCTTTAAGATAGTCTGTTTAATGGACTGATTTATTGGATTCTGAAAGTTAGTCCAAGGAACTTAGTTCTGGCATGACAACAGATGTGGTAGAAATAAAAGTTTCCTGGCATAGACCACTTAGTCAAATTGGAAAGGGCAAAAGGGCGATTCATTCTCAGAAGGTACTTCAGGGATCTTAGGTAAATTGAGCTACACAAAGGTAATGCCTGAAAACCAAGCATGCTATTGGACCTGCTTAAATACTTTGAACAATCAAATCTTTTTTCCAAGACTAAACCAACAGGTCTCAATTTACTGAGTGATTTCAATGCATTTATCAGGAAGGTATGTTTTCTTTCACTTCAAGGTGAACCGCAGAAGTCTACTTGCGGTTATCCCCCAATGTTCTGACCATGCCAGTGATGCTTTCCTTCTAGCCATCTGGGACTCCCCAATACTCTGTCCTGTTGGGCCCGATCCTCTGGTTTCCCTCAGCCAAACCATAGAGTTGGCATTACCACTCCCCCTGCAGAGCAACACTGACACTGAATCAGTTCATCTCTGGGAGGGCTCAGATATCAGGATGCAGCATGAAAGAAACCAATCCCCAAATAAATCTGTCTTACCCCATGTAAAAGTTTTACACAGAGAAAGCTCTTAAGATCAGTGCATTTTATCAGTGAAAGAGAGATATGCACAGTGGTTACTTTCCTCCTCCCACCCCTGCTCCAGGCAACAATTATTTACACTGTGCTTGATAATAAATAAAAGTGTTTTTATTAATTACAAAAAGTAGGATTTCAGTGGTTGCAAGTGAAAACAGTCAGATCAAAGTAAGTTACTAAATTAAAAAGAACAAAAAAACACTCAGCTAGTTCTAATTCACTAAGAAACCTGTTACATGCAAATTCTTATCCTTAACAGCTGTTTTCTTCTCAGGTATAAAACTTTGAGTCTAAATTGATCTTTATGGTGGCCTGGCACTACATCTCATTCAAAGTTCTTTATATCCTCTTAGAGTGGGCCTAGTTGTTTCGAAGGGCAGCTGAAGACAAAGCACTGATAGCTTCCCATTGCTTTAACAGACTTTTCACTGGAGTGGGAAAAATACTAGGTTCAAGTGGGATTCCAATACTAAGTAGCATGGTCATATGTCTTTCTAGAGTCAAGCACAGTTTGGGCTTATAGAATAAACACAACCAGTCACAAATTGTTGGTTTAAGTACTGAGTCATTAAGTACCTGAAGAATCACTAACGGCCCTCCTTAGCACATTTACAATTATAAACAAATTCACACTTCATATTTCTAATTTTACATACAAGAATTATACATGCACAAAAATAGGATATACAGATTCAGAAGACTGCAATTGTAACATTGACACATCACATGACCTGTTTTGCATAAAGCATTTTCAAGTTATGCAAATTCATATTCATAAGTCAATTTTCATGAAGCATAGGGGCCTATGACAAGGGGATTTTACCATAAATATATTTTCTATGCAACACACAGAGAAATGATTTTAATATTATACTTACGCATTATATATAATATAATTAATATATAATATATTCTTCACTCTTATGCACCATATAACTTCTATTAGCACTAATGTAAATTCTGTTAATCTAGTAATGGAGGAATCTACAGTTAAAAATTAATATAGACTAACTTAGAAGTACTTACATTTAATGAAAATCACTCTAAAACATTAAGTAGGAAAAAAACCCAGAAAAAATTAGAGAAAACGGGAATTACATCTTTGGGGGATAATTAAATTGCTAATCATGACACATTACCATTAATGATTGCATACTTTTATATGCAGTATATAAGATAATTCAAAATATCCTCACTTGCTCTCTAATATACTTGCAAAGTAGAAGTGGCTCTTTTGATCCTGCATGTCCTATAGACTACATTTAACCTGCTGGCCAGCCGCATGCTCCAACATCAGGAGCAGTTTCTGCTCTAATGAATCATTTGGGGCATCCCTCTGAAATGCTTCCTACCAGCACTAACCACACCTCTGGAATTGCTTTGGGCTCTTCTGAGCCCCGCAATTTTCATCCCATTAGGGACAAAGCTTCCTCCTACCCCAAATCCTCAAAATTTAGAACAGTAGTGAAATATAGCTGCCCAACAATCCAGATCATTATTGGGACTCTGCAGTCAGCTGTGTTCTTAAAATACTGATTGGATTTTGCTAATTGTTGTCTGTAAATAAATGGTTTTGTGGGTTTTTCTCCAGATAAAAGGTAAAGGTGTTTTTCTATTTCCAAGAATCCCTGAGTGCTTGTGGGAGGGGAAGAAATAATAAAAAGATAAGGGTGTGGGGAGTAAAATGTTAAATTCCTGAAGACTGAGATTAGACAAGGCTTTAGGTGAAGAGCTAAATCATGTTATTGATTTTAAAAGTGAACCCACACAGCATTTAACCTGGGTCTTAATATTGTTAATGACACCTGGCAGAAGGGCTAAACATTTCTGAGCCAGGAATAGAAGCAGGATTCTCAAATTCCAGTCACCTGCTGTAACCAACAGACACATTCAATATGTTCTGATGCAGGCCTTCACTGGGATATGGTTAACACTTGATACTGTCCATTTCCTCAATTTCAGGAAATAATAGATCACCCAATATAAAGTAAAATGTTAAACAATAACTGGGCCACAATCAGCACATTATGGGTAAATGACTGTTTAAATGAAAGTTAATGGCCAGGTAAGTAGTAATTTAGGGCTTAATTGTCTTCACATTAAATATTCATATCCTTGTACTCATATCCTCTTGTAACAAATTGAGGCTAAAAGATACATCAGATACAGAAAGAATGTTTAGATCTCTGAAAAGTTAAGGTATCTGCATGTGATCCACCTTGAGTATGTCAATATAGACCATACTATTCAATCAGAATAGCATTTGGGCATAGTATAAATAAATACTTGCAAAACAGAACATGAGCAAAGCCTTCTTTTTCTTGACAGCATTTCTTTTACAAGCTAAATATACATAGTATTTGCATGTGGACTTATTCACTTAAGGCCAAATCCAATTCCCATTGATGTCAATAGAAGTTTTGCAATTTTGTTCAATAGGAACAGGATGAATCACTAAATCATGGATAACTCAGCAAAATATTGGACTTGAGTTGTACAGGAGGTGACTACAGCTGATTATGAGTGCCTTCTTGAGCTTCCAGGGCAGTTTATGATGCTCAGGGAGTTTACTTGAATGTAATTTAGAAACAGAAGACCTTAATTATTGACAGCTAGGTTTCTATTGCACTGCTGATATGACTCTGGAAACCATGAATTTTCTTTTCTAAATAACTGGAAGTTGTATAAAACGTAAGTAAGAACATGTTTTCATCAACACAGGTAGAAGCTATTTTGTAAATCTATTTCTTTACAATGACTACAAAATTTATTAGAGACCCACGCGCTAATGCTGAGTTGCATTTATAGAACATATTTTATTTGAGTGAGGGTTCCAAGACATACTACAAGCAATGATTAAATACGACTTTCAATGGGCCTTTGATGGAAACAGTACTCTCATTGTACCCATTTTCCTGTTAGATGGATGGATACTCATAGAAGTTGCCAACATCACTCAGCAAGTCAGAAGCAGAACCAGAAATGGAACTGAATCTCCATCCACTAGTTTACTGCTAATGAGATTTAATGCTTATTTTGCTGGATTTAAGACCTTTTAAAATTGAAATCTGGACAATGCTATTCTAAAATGTAATGAAGCAGGACAGTGGCATGCTCAGACATACACATTATGCACGGTGTTTACAACTGCCTAGTACAAAGCCACCAAAAGGGGTAATTTGCCCTGGATTCCCCATTTGAGCAGGCCATTATACCAAGCAGTGCAACAACACTTAGTAAAATTTGGCCCAGTGAGACACTTTCATGTCTGAACTTAGGTGTGCGGTGACCCAACAGCTTATGTCGCAACACCACTCACTACAATTTGTCCCAGTGGCCTTTCCATCACAGCCAAGCAGGAATGAAGCTGTGACCAGTCACAGCTCTACTCAAAGTTATCCTGGCAGCCTAGCCAACCTGAGCGGAGTTACACTAAGTGAGAGTAGTTCAGCTGACACACCATGAAAAATGTCAGGGGACACCCTGAGGCAGTCTCAGTACCACAGCACAGCCAGGTTTCTGGAATGCTCAGGTTTCCAGTATGGCACCACATTGGGAAATAGATTGTGCAACCCTAAATAAAATTGCTGAATTTGCACTGCTCCCTCCTAAATCATTTCTGCTGATTCACATCACATCCTAAATCACTTGATATCTTTCTCATCTCTCATTAATAGCAAAATAGCTATATGGGCACGTAACTGTCTCACAGGAATCTCAAAGTGCCCTTCTGTCATCATTCACTTAATCCTAGAACACAAGATTCTTAGCTATGATTTCAAAGAAAACTATTACACACTCAGGGCTCCAGTCTAAGCAACAACTACATTGCTCTTAACTTACTAAAGCCATGTCAGATTTAACTTCCATCAAAACGGGGGATACAGAGTCCATCTACACTAAAAGCCAAAACAAAACCCAGCAGCAGCACATCTGAGGGTGTGTCTAGACTACACCTCTCTGTCAATAGAAAGATGTAGATTAGGCACGTCGAAATTGCTAATGAAGCATGGATTTAAATATCCCACACTTCATTAGCATAAACATGGCCACCATTTTTTTCAAAACAGAGCTTTTTCAAAAAAAATGGCAGTCTAGACTCGGATCTGTCAAAAATTAACCCTTTTTTGACAGATCCTGTAGTCCTCAAAAAATGAGGTTTACAGGATCTGTCAAAAAAGGGTTTATTTTCAACAGATCCATGTCTAGACTGCTGTTTTTTTCTGAAAAAGCTCTGTTTCGAGAAAAAAAGCGGCAGCCATGTTTATGCTAATGAAGCACGGGATATTTAAATCCCTGCTTCATTAGCAATTTCAACGTGCTTGATATGCATCCCTCTGTTGACAGAGGGATGCAGTCTAGACGTAGTTGGATTGGTACTATGCCACTAAAAATAGCTGCACACTGAAATCACTTTATAAGTCAGTGTAACAGAATAGGATATGAGGGGCGAGTCACAACTATTGTTGGAGGATTCTGATTTGAATTGTGACTAGTGGGAGCTCTCTGTTAACATGTGACCTCACTTCCTCTGAGTAAGTCCATTCCCTTAAATCAGAGATGATCCGTTCCTCTAAGAATACATTTAGAGAAGTAGTTGGTTTTCTGGTTCTGTTAAAAGGGTCTGTACAAATGACTTTGTGCATATGAGTATATTCTCAAAAGGCTTCCAAAGCTTGGATGAAAATATTAAGCATAATTTCTACACCTTAGATTGCAAAATACTATACCAGACTAATCACAGATATTAATAGTCTGCACAAACTTTGTGTGCCCATCCATGGTAAACATTTAATAAAGCTAGTTCATCTGGAAAGGAAGTTAAATTAAATAATCCAAAATGAGTAATGCATATTCAGAAAAATATGGCGTTCATAACTAACAAAATGGAATGTTACAAAATGGAATAGTACAAATACAGAGCCTGTAATTCCCTTCACCTTTTTTCATCCTCTTTTCATCCACTACTAAAATAACCACCATATTTTTTTAAAAAATCATATTTTATCAGTTGCTATATATTCCTGTTAATATCCATCAGCTTTGTGTTGGACTGTATGAGAAAAATATGTCTTCTTGGATACACATCAGGTAGCAGTACATATTCATTCTGATGGGAGGCTTATAGGCCAAAGAAATTTTATTGTTAATTATGTTTAACCTTACTCCAGTTCAAAAGCCACTTGATGCAGGACTGATTGGAACATAAATCACAAATTGGAGAGATACCAATGAAGAACAACAAAAATTATTAAAGGGCTGGGACACATGACTTATGAGGAGAGGCTAAGGGATCTGGGTTTATTTAGTTTGCAGAAGAGAAGAATGAGGGGGGATTTAATAGCAGCCTTCAACTACCTGAATGGGGGTTCCGATAAAGATGGAGCCAGGATATTATCAGTGATTGTGGATAACAGAACAAGAAGCAATGGTCTCAAGCTGTGCGCCCCGGGGGGGGGGGGGGAGAGGGAAATAGGAGCATCGGCTGGATATTAGGAATGAACAAATTCACTAGGAGGATAGTGGATTGTCTAGAGAGGTTGTGAAATCTCCATTCTTAGAGGATTTTAAGACCATGCTTGAGAAAGCCCTGGTTGAAATGATTTAGTTGTGGGGTTTGAGCAGGGGATTGGACTAGATGACCTCCTACATCTCTTACAACCCTAATCTTCTATGAGACTGTGATTAGTAAATGTGAAAATGTATTTCAGGTATGAATATTGCCGAGTTTATTCTATATCAAGCTACTACTTGCAGCCATATGAAAAATCTGCTCATGCAGAGACAGTAGCAATTTTTTTCTTACAGTCAAATGGGGACTATGTTATTGCTGATATTTTTCACAATGAGTAGACAGAATTAAGGGATTTTTTCAGGGTAAGCATAGTATAATTAAATACATAGCAAAGATATTATTTTATTAGTAGTAGTTTAATTTGTTCCTAAATATGTGAGCAATCTACCTTTGAAAACCTATCCTTATCAGAACTGCTCTTTAACAATTTTCTCTATTCTCATTGTCTACTTTTAACCAGTCACTGTATCAAAGTAACACAGACAGTTACTAACATTTTATTAAACTGTCCACTTGTGTATTCCATTGTTTTAATTGAATTTGTGATTCTACTTATACCACTTTCAGTATTTTGAGTAAAAGTATCACGTGACATTTATTAACTGGCAGAGATGAATTTTAGACCGTGTCATCTTTTTGCCTCTGTATGGAAAATGTGGGGCATTGCAGATGCTCTGGAAGGCTTTAGTTTATTCTGTGAAGCATCTCTCTGAACCTACAGAGGTTCTAATATGTGACACAGATGCCCAAAGAGAGAACAGAAGGGCTAGTCCCATGAATGACTTGCAACTGATTGCACATTGCTGTGTTGAACTATGGAAGTATATAGAGTAAAATCTTCTATGAAAGCTTGTAATGTTCTACATTTAATAATCATGATAAGATATGTATACAGGCTATGAGTATGAATTTATGAATTTGTGTGCTCATGAACTGTGTTCATGAATTTTGGCTCCATAGCTCAGCAAGGTAGTAGAGTATCGTAGAGGCATTTCCCAGGATAGGTGCTTATACAAAACTGAACTCCAGTAATGTTAATTGCAAAATCTAGGAGCAGGGGTGAGCAATAATAGGTTACTACAGTAATGGAAAGACATTGAGATAATTGGGAATTTCTGCCACCACAGCCAAAACCTGAGGTTTTTCACTGGGAGAAAGACCCACTTAAGGACTTGATCTCAAGCAGTTGCCCAGATCCTCTAGAGATATTAATGAGTGACGTGGAATGAAACAATTAGGTTTCTGTACAAATAATAAACAAAACATTTAGATTCTACAAAAAGAACATATTCTGTCATTAGTGTGTTGTGGGTTTTTTTTTCAAATTTCCACCAACAGGGTGTTTGGTATGTGGATTCAGGGACAATGTGGAGTTCAATATTTATTAGATCCTGGCCCATACCCCCAAACTAAAACTGGAATTCTGTCACATACAATGAAATAGACATCTTTGCATGCTGCAAAAATGTAAAGAGGGTAATGAGCCTCTGATGGAAGCAGCATGAAGAATAAATTATGTTGTTAGATTAAACCTGCCAAATAATCAAGCTTTCTGGGGAAAGTGTTGGGTAACTGATAGAGTGTATAGGAACTCCACCAGAAGACAGACATCTTTTGTTAACAATAAAAACACTGTTAGAATAATGTGCTAATGAGGGAAGTTAATAATGCAAGGATTAGCAAATTCTAATAAGCCGACGATCCATAAATTTACATAAGTGGGTAGCAGTTTCAGGGGAGCACATTCGGTCCCAGGAAATAACTTCTTAGAGTGAAATATCAGAATTAAGAAGAAGCAAAGGCTTATTTTAATTGTATTACTAATGTGGAATATATTGCATCCCTAAAGGCAGAATTTGGCATCAATACTTGAAGTACAGTGGCACCTCCTCAATCTGAGCGTTAAAAAGAACACAGGAAACACATGAATAATCAACTGCTCTATGTAGGCATGGAATAGCTTTACTCAACTGAATAATCCTATTGACTTCATTTAGACAACTGAGGTGAGTAAAGTTAACAGTCTTAGGCCCTAAAAGGAGTGCAGGATCAATCCCTGAAATTAATTATAAAACAAATCCTTCAGAACTGGTACAAGCAAAATTCAAATTGATTTCATTGGGAGTTTTAACAGATTAAAGGCTAACGACAGTTGCATTTGGCCTTATGAGACAGACAATGCAATTCTGAATCTAACTGTTTAAAAACATAAGACACATAAGACATATACTCTCTCTCAGATGACAGGAAACTTGAACATGAAAAAATAGACTACGTTCACACTTGTCAGGTATTAATGCTTCCTTTTCAAGTTCATAGTGATAGTGAAAATAAAAATATCAAGTAGGGGTGTGCTCAATGTATTTTTTTAAAAAAAACCCTGTAAGACTATAAAGACCAATGACCACTTAAGCTAAACAAAACTTTATTCCGTTAAAAGTGTGGAAGAAAACATTGTCCTCACTCTGAGTTTGTAAGCAACAAGTAGCCAGAGGCAGTTTTATTACGAGCTGCAGCAAGGGAAAAACTGGTTCGGACGGGGGGGGAGTCCCCCCCCTCACCGAGGCAGATCTTCGAATACAAGCAATTATGAAGCTGTTTATATACTGTCTATTAAATATAATAACAATAACAATTAGTCTCCTTCCCATTATAAACACCAATGGCTAACAGTTATTTAGTTCCACCTAGATGCTCCTTATCTCAAGGTCCATACCAGAGTCAGCATTCTATCTTTATCTCCGTATGGAGGCGAGAGACGAAGGCAGCGTCTAATTACAGATCTCGTGTTGTCAGGCCACAGACTTAGCCTGACTCTTGCTCTCTTGTTAATAAGACCAAGATGGCTGCACACAAATTCCTTTATTCCTTTTTCCTGCTTCTACAAAAGTAAAGCCATAAAGACAGCAAAAATGGAAATATTTTCTTATTTAAAAACTTTCAAAGAAATCCGTATGTTACAAGCATATATGATTCCATAAGTGATACCACAAAAATAAAGAAATGTTTAGCAGAATTATGATAATTTTATCTTCAGTATTTTACCACCTACTTTTGTACAGCACATGGGTTACAGCCAGTTAAAAATAGATTGTCACAATTTTTCATGAGATAGGACAGGTTTATTTTGATCTTTCCACTGTAACCTTGTATAAGAAGAAATATTTAAAAACTTTCAAAATTTCTACACAGCTGTATGCTTAACACAATGGTTTAAATATAAAATAAAATTATTTGTGAAAACATTTTCCCATTATAGCGTGAATGATGTGCACAGTGAAGGTCTTCATTTTCCGTTTTTAAAGAGATGTTTGACAAATGGTGAGGTTTTGGTGCAACATATGCTGTGTAGAATTTCTACAGTGGATTCACCCTTGAGACCACTTTTCATGAATTTCTCATTTCTCTTTCTGGCAAACAGAGCCCCATAGAGCCCCACAGTTCTCAATGCTCCGTGGCAGATATATGGGTAATTCAATAAATATATATGAAAGCCTGGGACTGGATTCTGCAGTCATTAGTTCAGGGATAAGCATGGAGTAATTCAGTATTGCCAACCCCAAGACAGTGGCGCTGGAACAAATTTTAGGTTGGGGATTCTAAGATGCACCTCCCCCCTCCCCACCTTATCTCATCCACACCCCTCCCTGCCACAGCTGGGGGTAGCTGCAGAGCCCTGGGTACAGGGGTGATAGTTGGGTCCCTGAGGTCTTCAGTGAAATCATCAGGAGCCTTGATGGCAGTAGATCCGCCGGCAGATGTAACCCCAGAGCTGACTGTAGAGTCCACAAGGCTAGTGGCAAGGGTACTGAGGCCAGGCATCCGGGCCAGCAGCTGGGATCCTCTGGTGGTGACAGCTGGGATCCTGGCACAGAGTGCAACATCTGGGGGGTGCTATAGAAACGCCTGCACTCCTACTTCCCAGGCTTATGCACCAAGATTTCCAAATATTCTAAGTTTCCCCCAGGAAATTAAGACTGTCTTAAAAATCGTGAAATATCAGAAAACAATACCTATCGGGTTCTTTTTATTTGCCTTCTCTTTTTTGAATCTTTTACCTACACTCAAGGCATATTTACATGGCTTTTTTCCACAGACACAGGGGCTGTTTTTTATTTTCATCTCTTACCTCCAGGAAGTGGATCTTTCAGAAAGCACCAAATGCCAAGAGAGTTAGCAGCACTGGTAATTACAGTGTGGTAACTTCACTGTAAATCTGGAGTGACAACAGATTTTGACCCATAAAGTAGAATTCCCTTAAATCAGCACTCTATTTAATGATGTACCTACTTAATTGTAAAGATTAAATCAGGGAACAGGTCCAGTGTAATTGCCATCCATGAATCTTAACCAAGCATAAATGTACAACTAATTCAGTTACATCTCATGCCCACTTCAGTGTGCAAATCTATCCATAGTAATGACCAGATATGAGTTTGTATTTGTTAGACTCAGCTTCCAGTGGGGCCCATTGTTCACTATGTACTAACAAGGCTGCACAATGAGTTGGTGAATTTTGTAAAGATGGAGGGTACTTTTAATGTATTCTTTGTACATGGCTTACAAAACAGAAGTGGCACTCTACATACAGTTTCTATAATCCTTGGCAAATAGGGCAGTCACTCAGGGACAAATCTTGTCCTCAACCTCCCACCATAGAAAGACCCTAGAAGAGAATTGTTACCATCCTGCTGCACTAGGGAGAGGGCGGTATATGCATAGAGTTTAGGAAGGCCAAAGGGAGAGTCACTTCCTCTACACATTTATAGGTGGTCCCTGAATACTTAACCACTTTAGCATTACAGGCAGAGCAAAATCAAATAAAGCAAGAATTGACAGAGAGCATAGTAATTTTTGCAATACATTTTGTATACTAGCAAAATTTGGAAATACCCTAGACTTACAACACTACTCATAAGAATTTTGAGAACTTCTCAGAATTTTCTGAAGCAACTTTACTATGAGGCATGTGGCATATACAAAACACATGCTAGCCTCACAAGTGTTTAATATCTTCAGGGGGTAGCCAAGATAGTCTGTAACAGGAAAAACTTACAAAAATAACAAATAGTCTAGTTTAAATAGTTACAAAAGCCTGATAAGAACCATTAGTTTGCACATGGAAAGGAGGAAGACCAACACCAGATTCTAGAACCATTAGCACCTCATTGTTTGTTTGTTTGTTTGATTAAGTCATTAAGATGTGGAAGAATATGCGAGTCATCTGATATCCCATTCATACCACTTGAATAAGATTTAAACTTGTGAATTAAGTTAAGTTCCAACCCTTCTCTGTATATTTGGCTTGTGGAATTGATCTGAAACAAAACAGTGACTTTGAGATCCATTAATGAGTGTCCAGGAAGATTAAAGTATTCTCCAACAAGTTTTTGTGTGTTGCCTTTTCATATATCTGATTTGTGTCCATTAATTCTTTCCTGTAGAGACTGTTCAGTTTGGCCAATATACAGTGCAGTGGGGCACTGCTGGCATTTTATGTCATAGATCATATTAATGGGTGTGCAGTTTAATGAGTCTTTGGTTTGGTGGCTGATATGATTGGGTACAGTGATGAAATAGCTTGTGTACATGTGTGGGAAGAGTTGGCACCAGAGCTTCCATTATTTATTCTTGGATCTAGACTTCCAACACTCCTGTCATCTGAAGAAGTGGGTTGTGCCCACAAAAGAAGCATGGGATTTAAATATCCTGTACTTGATTAGCATATTCATGGTCGGTTGCCATTTTAAAATGCTGGTTGCCCGATTTAACTTGCTGCGTGTAGACGCGTGTAGCCAGACAGGAACCCCCCTTGTAACATCCATTTTTGCTTGCCTGGAGCATACAGGGCACACAGAGCAGAAGGCCCAGGCTGCTGTGACCGTGAATGGCTGTAAACAGAGATACGCCAATTGCTGACCAAGAGGCTGCCAAAGAGTGCCCTTGACTGAAACCCATATTGATACGAACACACATCCATCCGCAGGGGGAGGAATCTCTCGCCCAGTAAAAAAATGTCTAGTACTCACAATTTAGTTATCTCTCTTGCAAGTGTAAATTAACTTGAAACATGCTTGTAAGAATTGGCGCCACAAAACGGACCAGTACAATTCGGCATCTTAGATAAGAAAGAGAATACGGGCCCCCAGGGGTATAAAGATAGGTCCAGCAGCGCATTTTCTCTGAGTGTCAATCTACCATCTATCTGCTGGTCGGGTTAGGTGTTTGATCTCCCGAGGTTCCAAGGGGACGCCCACCTCGTATTCGTCTTTCCTAGGAATTGAGAGACCGGCCCTGGCCTGACACGCTAGAGTCGAGAGGCACAGAAAGGGGTAAAAATTGTACCTGGATGTGGTCCTTTGTTGAAGTATATATATACATAGACTTAGAGCTCTTTAAAGATTAAGCTGTCACTTGGTACCATTATTTCTATTTTCTATCTTTATTTTCTTTGTAACCATTTTTAAAATCTGTATTTGTTAGCATTTAAGAAATAGAGCAATAGCCATTGTAACCATATGCTTTTATAAGTCTTTTAATAAACCTGTAACTGATTAAGCTTTAACCTGACTCCTTCAGTTGCTGTAACAGAACCAAGCACAATTTAAAAGAACTTCAGCCGGTCATAAAGGGACAGGCATAGGAAGAGCTTGGGCGTTTGGATCTGTGTCACTCCCAGGTGACAAGATCCGTTGGGGCACCTTTTCAGCCTTTCCTAGGCTGCCCTCTGCGAAGGAACCCCTGTGTTCTAGCAGCTAAAATCTAAGGCGTAATAAGCTCTTCCTATATAACGGGGCGTCTGTTGGCCTGCTGGCCACCCTCTGCGACGGGACCCCGGTCCTAGCAGTAAAGACACGGACATTAAACCTTTTCTTGGAAGCATACACACACACACTGCCCTGACCGTCGGCTGACAGAATTGGCATAGTCGGCAGGATTGTGCTATTGGTTCAAATACAGCAGCATGAAGCCTGTCACGATTGACATGGATTTTAGCTGTATAGAAAAGGAGTTTGCCCGAGAGGGATGGGGCAACCCTAAGTGGGATAAAGAGATGTTAAGGAAAGACACTTGCATCTGGCTGTTAAAGGGTGTGTGGCAAGCAGCCTGTACTAGCTACTGGAAGTTAGAAACAGAGCTTATCAGAGTGCAGAGAGAGAGATACGAACTCTGGGAGCAATGCCAGAACCTGGATACCCGGGTGCGAACCCTAAATAAGGACATGAAGCACCTACAGGAACGGCTCCTCCTGAGGCTAGAGAGGGGAAGGAGAAAATAATTAATAGAGAAAAATGAGCTTTTGGAGCTGGCTTTAAAACTTTGCTGGTTCAAACCCCCTCTCTCCCGCCTTCCACTATAACCAAGATAAAACAGTACAGCATTCCAGCCGAAGCTATGGCTCCGGTCTGTGAACTAATTAAAGATTTGGAAAAACGGGGAATCTTAATTCGTACCTACTCCCCGTATAATTTGCTCAGGAAGCATGCTCGCTGGGAATGAGTCCCCCCCCCTCTCATGAAGAAGCTCTGAGAGACAGCTGATAACGAGACACGCACTTATCAGTCTATGGGTTCAATTTACCCTAATGGGTCCCATTTCATTTGTACCTTACTGTGGGAAACACAGGGATGTCCTATGCCTTATGGCAAGAAGGAGAAACTGTACCCCGCCGCCCCATACAGTTTGGCTCGAAGTTATGGCAAGGGTCACACTTAAATTACACGCTTTATAAAAAGTGCTTCTGACAGCCTACACAGCACTAAAAGAAACAGAGGAGCTAACCCAAGCTCAAGCCATAACACTTCACACTCCTCTCCCAATTATTAAGCCCATATCGGAGGGAAAGGAGTTGCCACCGGGAATAGCCCAAAAGGAAAATTAAGGATTCTACTGAAACTTAATTAGTTAACTGCATAAAAGAATGAGCTCTATATATTGTAACTTTATTTTGTGGGTTTCAAATGAACTAGTTTTATTTTGTTTTAGATTATGTCCTCTTGCTTAAAATTGCAAACAGACAAAGCACAAATTAGTTAGTGCTTCTGTTAGGCATTCAACTTTTAAGGTTAAATTTGCTCTCTAAGAAAACCAAGTTATTGTTTTAAGAATCCAAACTCTGAAACTTCACTGTGTCTATGTTCAAGGCTGAGTTGATAACACTTTTAGCTTGCTCTCAGATCCAAGGTTGTAAGTGGGTACAGACTGCCTGTCTGTTCTGAAGAAGTGTGAAACCAACTGTCCCTCATAAGTAAGCCTGTAACATTGTACATATGATTCTTTTCAGGAAAATAAAAGCTTTTTGCTTGCTGGAACAGTAACTGACCAACACCTTGTGCTAAAGAAAAGCATTATAGCTTTACACATTAAGCCTGATCTGTGGTACAAGAGGGAAACTGAGGCATGCCACTGTTGAGGAAGGCTAGCAACTCAGAGGTAATTTAAGGGAGTGGAAGGTCACGAGTACCGATAAAGCACCCTTGTTTTAGGAAAGTTATAGCTCACTCGCCCATAGAAGTGTTAAGGAACTAGCTCTAACGGGTTCCCCTAACAGATCTTAGGCAGTATTTTAAGTTATAATGGACCACCCCAACGGGGGTAGAAATGTTTTCTTGTCTTTCAGATCATCAGAAAGCGCTGGTGCCAGCTGAAGAAAAACAACAAACAACAACGACAAAAAACCATGGTTCTGTGTCATGACACAATAAGTTTGTGTTCTGTCCAAGTTTGTCTTGTGTGTCTTAATTGTAATACGTATTGCAAATATTGTTGTGTGTAGGATAGTGTTTTAATGAAAGGATAATTTGAGTAAAGCAGAAGCATTAATTTAAACCATCAAAATTAATAATTGGGCCCAATCAATTGGCAACTTTAAAATTCAGTGAAAGGATAATAGTTTGGAAATTGTTTAGGCTAGGAGAATGTTAACAATGTCTCCACAGGTAAACAAAAAAGGAACTGGAAAGAAGCAAGCAGTGCATCACGTGAACAGAAGGACTGGGAGTGGGGTACCAGCCCTCTCCCCCACCAGATTGGTTTTGCATTAGTAGCTCTAGAGCGCTAGAGATAATAAGAAATCTATAAGAAACAACACAGGCAAGTGGGACATCAGCATATTTAAGTAAAGATGCCCACAACAATGAGGAAACTAGTAACCTCACCATTGCAATAACAGCTACTTGCCCTGCTACTCACTGGTGCCTGATGCCTTAAAAGGCCTCAAGAATTATAGAATTGCATGAGTTATCAATTAAACATCTGTGAACCATGCTTGGTCCTATAAGAGAAACAGTGATACTAGTAAACGTAACCAACTTCAAGTTACATACACGCTAATAGCAATGAGAATACACGGCCTTGGGCCGCCCCTCATTCACACAGAATCATTTTGTTTATTGTAACAACATGAACACTATGAGGACAAAGAATATATAGTCCTCTGAGTTAAAGTTTGTATAGAATATTGTAGGAAAGAAGCTAAACACTGACATTAGGCCACTGAAGTTGGACCTACTGACTCCCACTGGGGCTTACCATTTAAAGCCCAGACAAGGTAACCCCTGAGGCATGGCTGTCATTTGTTAAACAATGGCCATTGCTAACTTGCTTTTATTTAGATATTATTAACCAAGACCTTGAGGACAAAATAAAAGCCTCCTAATTGTGAATTGTGCCCTGAACAGACCCCTGTCCCAGAACCAGGACAACTGTCACTAGTCCTTACCTTAGTGATGTTCCACACTGGTATAGACCAGCTGTGTGCTAGACTGGCTAATCAAATTGGTAAGTGCCTAATTGGGCAACGACGGGGCTTAGCAGATACAATCGCAGATTGGTTTGGGCCTGGAAACTCTGTCAGCAACACTTATGTCATAGCCCAGAAATTGTATAGAATACAGGCTGGTAGATGCAGTAATATTCAGTGCCTGTAAAGGCCTACACACCAGCCAAGCCAACCAAGTGATCCTAGATAGTTTGAAGGATCTGTCCAGCTCTGTGTCCACTTCACTAGATCTAACCAGATATTTGAACCAGAGACTGATTAGATTGTTAATTAATGGAACTAAATTAAAGAATTAGAAGGCCAGTATTGAAGAATAAGATAGCTTTGACCACCCAGCCCTGATGGTGGTGAGTCCCCATCTCCCCCGTGCCTACCCATGGGAGTGGGGAAGTAAAGAATCCATGAAGACCCAAAGGCCCACAGATGGCAAATAGGAAAACAGATTAAATACTGTGATGCAAAGATTAAATAATCGGCAGACCCCTACGGGCAGTCCGATCAGTAAAGAATTTTTCCCTACAGGGAGAACCTCTCCTAGCCACACTGTGCCACTCAAAGATTCTAAATATGTACCTGAAGACACTGTGGTAATCAAACACCCCAGTTTAGGAATGCAAACCCGTGTACTGCACTCCTACAAGGGAAAAGGAGTCTGGACCACTGCAGACGCTGGGCTAACACCAATAACCATTACTGAGGCTTGGATTGTATCCAAGACCGGCGAACTTTTTGTTTTATTACAGGAAACTGAGGCAATGGCCCTGAACAGTGCTCCAGTGGGATGTATCCCTCCCAGCGCTGGTGTGGATCCGGGAAACCATCATGAACTTTTTGTATATATACCGCTTGCTGTTGCAGCGCTTGCAATCGCTGTTGTTATAGACTGAACTATAGAAAAGAAACCTAAGCTGAAGCAAGACATGGTACTCCAACTCGCCATGGTCTTCTTCCTCATCCCAACTGCTACTGCTGTACCAGAACACCTTACTTGACTCCTCTACTGGACTGGGAATTGAGTTTGTCCCTCTCAGCCCAAAACAACTAGTAGAACAAGAGTGACATCTTCCAATAAGGGCCGGTATGGTTCGATGACAGCGACCACCGCAATCCTCAAAATAACTTTGGGGGGGAGGCAAGAAAAGTGGCAACAGATAGTATAGGGTAAGACATGCTGTAACTAAGAATGTAAATATCTCATGGCTAAATTAGTTAGCCCAAGAGCTAGAATTTTCCCTAACTCCTTTTTTACACTCTGTTATAACCACTGCTCTAACCACTGTAATTTTTGTAATCATTTTTTGCATAACCCTATGTATTGTGCAATGTCTAGTTAAAGCAGCTACCTTTTTTGTGCACATTCGATACACAGCACTAGGGAAAAAAAACCCTAGCCAATTCCTAGATCCTGAACCTTCTATTCCGGCCATTGGGCACTTCTAGATTCCCCCAAGGTGGGCAAGAGGTGCTGGTATCACCGCCATCTTGTATCCTGGGATGTGGTGTGTCGTATCAGGGGGTGGAATGTAGCCAGACAGGAACCCCCCTTGTAACATCCATTTTTGCTTGCCTGGAGCATACAGGGCACACAGAGCAGAAGGCCCAGGCTGCTGTGACCGTGAATGGCTGTAAACAGAGATACGCCAATTGCTGACCAAGAGGCTGCCAAAGAGTGCCCTTGACTGAAACCCATATTGATACGAACACACATCCATCCGCGGGGGGAGGAATCTCTCGCCCAGTAAAAAAATGTCTAGTGCTCACAATTTAGTTATCTCTCTTGCAAGTGTAAATTAACTTGAAACATGCTTGTAAGAATTGGCGCCACAAAACGGACCAGTACAATTCGGCATCTTAGATAAGAAAGAGAATACGGGCCCCCAGGGGTATAAAGATAGGTCCAGCAGCGCATTTTCTCTGAGTGTCAATCTACCATCTATCTGCTGGTCGGGTTAGGTGTTTGATCTCCCGAGGTTCCAAGGGGACGCCCACCTCGTATTCGTCTTTCCTAGGAATTGAGAGACCGGCCCTGGCCTGACACGCTGGAGTCGAGAGGCACAGAAAGGGGTAAAAATTGTACCTGGATGTGGTCCTTTGTTGAAGTATATATATACATAGACTTAGAGCTCTTTAAAGATTAAGCTGTCACTTGGTACCATTATTTCTATTTTCTATCTTTATTTTCTTTGTAACCATTTTTAAAATCTGTATTTGTTAGCATTTAAGAAATAGAGCAATAGCCATTGTAACCATATGCTTTTATAAGTCTTTTAATAAACCTGTAACTGATTAAGCTTTAACCTGACTCCTTCAGTTGCTGTAACAGAACCAAGCACAATTTAAAAGAACTTCAGCCGGTCATAAAGGGACAGGCATAGGAAGAGCTTGGGCGTTTGGATCTGTGTCACTCCCAGGTGACAAGATCCGTTGGGGCACCTTTTCAGCCTTTCCTAGGCTGCCCTCTGCGAAGGAACCCCTGTGTTCTAGCAGCTAAAATCTAAGGTGTAATAAGCTCTTCCTATATAACGGGGCGTCTGTTGGCCTGCTGGCCACCCTCTGCGACGGGACCCCGGTCCTAGCAGTAAAGACACGGACATTAAACCTTTTCTTGGAAGCATACACACACACACTGCCCTGACCGTCGGCTGACAACGCGGTAGTCCAATCCAAAACCCTTCCCTCGAATTAACTGTTACTCTTCATTGCATTGCCTTGGATCGGACTACCACGTCTACACACGTCAAGTTAAATCGGGCGACCGGCATTTTAAATGGCGACTGGCCATGAATATGCTAATCAAGTACAGGATATTTAAATCCCATGCTTCTAATCAAGCGCGGAATATTTAAATCCCATGCTTCATTAGCAACTTCAGTATGCTTCATTTGCCTCCCTAGTCTGAACTAGGAAGCAAGTGTAGACATACCCAGAGAGCATAGTAATTTTTAAAATACATTTTGTATACTAGCAAAATTTGGAAATACCCTAATTCAAATCGCACGCGCGCGCGTGTGTGTGTAGTGTATATACAGATTGAACCTTTCTTAGTCAAGACTTTCTGGTTTGGTAACATCCATGGTCCTGCTGGACCAGAGAGTCCCAGTGAGGGCTGGTAGCTTTACACACTGCAGCTGGGCTGCCCAGTGGGACAGGCAGTGCAATGCACCCCGACTAGGCAGGCAGCCCGGCATGCTGCTGATGTGCTTTCCAGTGGGCCTGAGAGTCCTCTGAACTCCAGCTGGGCAGCCCGGTGGGGTTGGGGGCAGGCTCTTGCCATTGGACGGGCCCGTTCTGAGGCAGCTCTGGCAGGCGGGTTGAGAAATTACTTATCCTGGTCCAGCAAAATCCCTCATCCAGGACCAGTCAGGTCCCAAGGGTGTCTGACCAGGGAGGTCCAGCCTGTATTTGTGTGTGAAAAAGAGAGTATTTGATGATGTGGTACATGCAGTACAGATTTATAAACAGTCTCTTGGGCAAATCAAGTTACTGTGAAGAAGTAATAAAATGAGAACATCCAAAAACACTCACTGAAACACTTCAAAAACAACAAATAGTCTAGTAGCACCTTAAAGACTAACAAAACATGTAGATAGTATCATGAGCTTTCGTGGGCATAGCCCACTTCTTCAGATGACCGGAGTTATGAGTAGGGGATATGAAAACTCGAAATAAATAGGAGAGGGGGGAGAAAAAGAAAAAAAGGAAAAAGGAAGGGAGGTGAGAAACAGGGCATCATTAAGTATCAGGAGAATGGAGACTTGAACCTAAGCAGATCAAAGTAAATAGATAGATGCTAAGGCAGGAAGGATACCACTCACAAAGCAGTTAGCGCCTTCAGTGGTTATGAAGTAGGTAGTGTCCTAACCAGCCCATATCTCGATTGAGTCCATTAGCATGTGAATTGAATTTGTGGATGAAGTGAGATTCCAATGCTTCCCTATGTATTTGGCTTGTGGAGCTGACCTGTGAGAAGTTAGACAATATTGTCTCCAGGTTAAACAATATAGTGATCCAACCTATGACATTAGGGGCCTGCAAGCACTATAAGTGACAATAAATGTCATGGACCACAACTAAGTAATGGATAAATAGCTGGGACTCAAAAGCATCTGAAAAGAATCCTAAGTTTGTGACATTTGCAAATCTGTTTCTGAAGACATGAAATATCATAATAACCACATTGGCTTTTTTAGGTTTCTGAGTGGGGAAAGATTTGCCCTTCTGAAGGTTAAATCACTGTCAGTTTTAGTATCAGAAGGTTAGCCATGTTAGTCTGAATCTGCAAAAGCGACGAGGAGTCCTGTGGCACCTTATACACTAAAAGATTTATTGGAGCATAAGCTTTTGTGGGCAAAGACCCACTTCATCAGATGCATGTCTGACGAATAATCTATGCCCACAAAAGCTTATGCTCCAATAAATCTGTTAGTCTATAAGGTGCCACACGACTCGTCATCACTTTCTCAGTTTTAGGAAGTTCTTAAATTTCTATAAGCGTGTTAAACATTGCAGGGCAAGTTTCCATGATTTTCCCTTTATTTTGAGAATACACTCATGTTATCAGTTCACATGTGAGTTGGTTATGTGGCCATTAATGATTTTTCTCAGTTGCTTATATAGTGATATGTATGGTCTGGTCGCATAGTAAAACAAAAGTTGTGAACCTGAATGTGACTCAAAGGAAGAATGATTATTTGTATTGTGGATTTGTATTATGTGCTGGGAGAGTTTATTGGATAGTTGAAGAGCCTGTGAGTGCCTGGGTTCCACACCATGTGAACTGATTTTGCTCCATAGGGTAATGGAGTGTTAACTTGTCACCGGCTCAATGTTTAGTGTTTGTGTAGAAAGTAAATATACTTGAGCTACCTTAAGTTTATTTTGGGGTGCTGTGGCCAGACAGACTAACCCCATATCATCCATCTTATTTGCCTCTCTGAAGCACAGGGCAGAGAAGGAGCAATAATATCAGCATAGTCTATGCTGGCTCATCTGATCCTGAGAAGCTGAAACACAGATATGTGGATAGAGAGCAGCTAAGTCAATAAGCTGGCCTCGAGGCTGCGCCTGGCACCTATGTTGATTCGAACACACACAGTCCCAGGAAGAGGAATTTCCCACTGAGAAAACAATGTCCTGTACTTCAAAATTTAATCATCTCAATTCTCTCTTACAAGTGTAAATTAAGTTCACAACTCCCTTGTAATAACTGGTCTCACAGCAGACAGACCAGCATCAATTGGCATTACAGATAAGAAAGAGAAATACGTGACCCCATGATTATATAAGATGGGCCCAGCACACACTCACTTTGAGTGTCATTCTACCCTCTACCTGCTGGTCAGGTTAGGTGTTTGACCTCCCGAGGTTCTATGGGGACGCCCACCTCGTATTTTCGTCTTTCCTAGGAATTGAGGGACCGGCCCTGGCCTGACATGCTGGAGTCGAGAGGCACAGAAGGGGGTAAAAATGGTACCTGGATGTGGTCCTCTGTCTTAAGTGTACACATAGAAAGAGTAAGCTGTTACTTGGTACCATTATTTCTATTTTTCTATCTTTATCTTCTTTGTAACCATTTTTAAGATCTATATTTTGCTAATAGTTAAGAAATAGAACAATAGCCATTGCAATCATATGATTTATAAGCTTCCTCAATAAACCTGTAACTGTTTAAGCTTTAACCTGACTCCTTCAGTTGCTGTAGCAGAGCCAAGCACAATTTAAAAGAACTTCAGCTGGTCTAAAGGGACAGTTATAGGAAGAGCTTGGGCGTTTGGATCTGTGTCACTCCCAGGTGACAGGATCCACTGGGGCATCTCAGTCTTTCCTCAAGGCTGCCCGCTGCGAAGGAATTATGAAATTCTAGCAGCTGAAATCTAAGATGTAATAAGCTCTTCCTATATAACGGGGCGTCTGTTGGCCTGCTGGCCACCCTCTGCGATGGGACCCCGGTCCTAGCAGTAAAGGCACGGACGTTAAACCTTTTCTCGGAAACATACACACACACACTGCCTTGACCGTCGGCTGACAGGTGCATTTCTATCATTTTAGAAGTGTTATGGCTGTGCTAGGAAGCAGGGTAAAGGGAAGAGGGATGTGGAAAAGATTTGCTGTGTTTGTGCCCACTTGTGCCCACTGGACAACGAACAGGCATGAGGGAGTCCATGAATGGCAAAAGGTGATGGAGGGTGTTGGGATACATAAGAAGGGTAAAGATTGTATTAGACATAGGGTTAACAAGGACATAACAAAGGACAATGGCATGTTGGGGATTCATGAGAGTAGAAAGGAAAAGTACAGAAAGACAGGAAATTGTTGGATGACAAAGATGGAGTGGACAAAGACAATATGGATACCTGGGGAGAGGAGAATAGTATATGAGCATATGGGCAACTTGTAGGGATGAAAAAGCGTCGAGGAGTCCTGTGGCACCTTATAGACTAACTGAAGTGTTGGAGCATAAGCTTTCATGGGCAAAGACCCATTTCTTCAGATGCATCTGACGAAGTGGGTCTTTGCCCACAAAAGCTTATGCTCCAACACTTCAGTTAGTCTATAAGGTGCCACAGGACTCCTCACCGCTTTTGCAGATTCAGACTAACACGGCTACCCCTCTGATACTTGTAGGGATGACTATTAGAAGCCAGAAATATTTGTGACCAGGAAGAAATAAGAGCGAAGCAGGAAGGCACTAAAAAGGAAGACTACTGGTAAGTGTTCAGCTGAGGGAAGCCTAAGCCAGTCAATCTTTTTCCACAAAAAGACTCCCTTGTCTCTACTGGAGCTTTACTACACAGAGGAGCCCAAAGATACACTTGGAGAGGGCTTCCCAATATAGGCTAATCAGACACCAACTCCTCTCCTAGTGCTCAACCACCAGGATTTATTGATCCCGGGACTTATTGGTATGCAAAGAATTGGTGTGCTGGGATGTTTGCAAGAGAAGTGCCGACTGCAACACACCTCACGTTATCTTATAGCATGGAGATTTCCATAGTGACCTTCAATAGGCCTGTTAGCATAGAAGAACGGGAAATGTTTCCCTCCCTTCTTCATATTGAAACATCTGTGAGGGCATGTCTACACAACAAGGCAAAAATCTAATTAAGCTATGCAACTTCAGCAATGTGAATTGCGTAGCTAAAGTCAAAATAGCTTAATACAGCTTTTGGCTCTGTCTACACAGCAGGAAGTTGAAGGAAGAACACTCTTCCTTTGACTTCCTTTACTCCTTGTGAAATGAGGGTCACAGGAGTTGGTGTCAGAAGTCCTTCAGCTTCCCTTTATTTTGAAATAATGGCTTGCTGTGTAGACACACTCTTTGTTATTTTGGAATAACACTGCTATATAGACATACCCTCAGGGTACGTCTAAACTACATGCCTCTGTCGGCAGAGGCATGTAGATTTGTTTGTTCAGCAAAGGCAAATGAAGCCGCGATTTAAATGATCGCGTCTTCATTTACATTTACATGGCAGCCGCGCTGAGCCGACAAACAGCTGATCAGCTGTTTGTTGGCTCGCACGCTAGTCTGGACGTTCCCCCTGTCAACATCAAAGCCCTTTGTCGGCAGCCCCGGTAAACCTCATTCCATGAGGAATAACGGGGCTGCCGACAAAGGGCTTTGATGTCGACAGGGGGAACGTCCAGACTAGCGCGCGAGCCGACAAACAGCTGATCAGCTGTTTGTCGGCTCAGCGCAGCAGCCATGTAAATGTAAATGAAGCCGCGATCATTTAAATCGCGGCTTCATTTGCCTTTGCCTATGTGTCTAATCTACATGCCTCTGCTGACAGAGGCATGTAGTCTAGATACAGCCTCAGTGTCTCCAGAGCATTTACAGCTGGACCTCTATGCAGCCCATGTCTTCCCCACTGAGCTAAATATATTTTCTTGTGCAAAAAGAAGCCATTCTCTGTTGGCGTAAAATATCTGTTATAATGAATAAGAGGAACATCTTTCTTTAGACTTTGTATTTCAAGATTCCCCTTTTAATGGTGTTTAACAGAGGGATAAGCATTTGTCTGAAATCAGAAGTTGTCATAATTTCAGGGGCCTACAAAAAAAACCCCTCATTCAAAAATTCAAAAAGAATTGAAATTACTTAGAATTGTGAAACATCAGCTGAATGTAGTATAAAAATTAGCTAGGAAATTTCAAATCTGTCCTCTTCACTAAAATCATACAAGTTTGGTGATGGTTTTGGAACAGTTAATTTCAGAGATTTGAAACCTTCTTTAAGGATAAAACTCAGTCATAACTATTGCGCTGCTAAGAGGCTTCTGTATAATTTTCAGATTTGTATATAGCTCTATAGCTGCACATGGGGTTTTCATAGAAAGTTAAGCAATGGTCCCTGCCCCCAAACACTTCACTATCTAAATTGCTTATGACAAGGCAGTACGCTGCACGAAAAAGACAAAGCTTGATTTAAATCTCTCTGCAGTACTTCTTAGTAATTTGCCCTGAGCAACATACAATTTTTCATAGAAAAGCAGCATATATATAATGCTTCTGTGCAGCAGACCGAGGGGGAGAATATAAAGGCTACAGACCATCTCAGAAGCTTGCAGTAAACAATTCTTGTTTTGGCAACAGCTGTGGAAAAATATATGAAAAGAGTAGCCGAACAAATCTTTGACTTAGACTGTAATAAAAAGCTTATTTTACCGTTGGACCATTTGCAAAAAGCTGTAGCAAAGATGATTAAAAAGGAGCAAAAAAGAAACAATATTTGCATTCATTCTGGTAATAGAATATGAAATTAAAGCATGAAAGGATTAAAGTTTTAAAGCTTGACTTGCAGCGATAAAGCTAAGGTATTAGAAGAGACAACATAACCAGTACAGGACAGACAAGCAAAGAAAAAGCAGCACATGCCTTAAAGATGAGCAAGTCAACCTAGAATGGAATTACAAAATGATTAATCAATACAAATGAAAAATTGTCCAAGGAAAGAGAGCTTGGTGGGACTTCTTATGGGACACAACACTGCAACCGCTTAAAGATAATGAAAGGAGCACAGCAAAGCCAAAAAAATGCTTTCATTCAGTAGCAAAATCATTTGTGAACAGTTTAAATTACCCTAATCACCTCCCCTCCAGCCGTCAGTATGCTCTTTCTCTTTAGTTATTTAAAAACAGAGTTTGGGGAAATGAGTTTTGCGAATCTAAGCTGCAAAATAATTATACACACACACCATTTTAGCATTTTAACAATGCAATCCCAAACATTTGTTCTCATTAGAATGCAAATCGACTCTTTTAATAATCCCACATGAGAATTCCACCACACTTAGCTTAAAAAGCTCAGTATTACTCAAAATAATATTAATAAATGCCATGTATGGAAAATCCAGTTTGTATTGCCAACAGCTCAATGTAGATAAAAAGAAACATACTTGCATTTCAAACATTTTTCAATCAAATTTTAATTGAAATTTAACAGTGGGAATGGTAAAATTATCTGGGACAGTCTTAAAAAAAATGAAGGTAACATACTCTCTGCTTAAACAATCACACATCTTACAGCCAGGACCTACAACTCATCATACAAATCAATGGCATCAGTTATTTTGGGTAGAATCTCATTTCAGTAAGATCGCTGTTAATAGTTTTAACCTCTGGTACAGGTTCAAAGCAGCTTTCTGACTTGATTCATTTCCCATCTATCAGTCCAAACAGTGGTGTCATACAATATTATTACAATAGAGGGTTATATATTGCTGTCGGATATTTTTTTTTAAAGGCCTTGAAATGCCATCGCAATCAAAATTTACAAACTATATACATTTTCCTAGAATCTTCTATATTTCCACTGTTGAACACATTTAAATATTTATAGCATACAGTATTTTAAAACATGTTTTAGCTGAGCTTTCAGTGGAAATCATTTAGATTTGTGTGGGGAGTAGCAAATACTAAAATCATCTGATTGTGAAGCATTTAAGAGAAGAGTGTTTTAAACAATTGACTCTGATATAAATGTTTGCTGGAAGGAAAGCAACAGTGGCCATATGATTCCTCATGAGGCCTTAAAAGCCAAGGTCCATTTCAGAATTTAAATATACTCTGTTGCATTCTCATTTTGGGCACATAGATCATTTTCACTAGAAATGTGGTATAAGGGTCGAACTGCCAAGTAACATTTATTGAACCAAATCATGGTTCAGAAGACAACATTTTCTTCTTGAAAGTCCAAGTCCCACATCCTTTCTCACACAAAGTATTGCCATATTCTCTGAAGCATACCAGGCAAGCCAATGGAATCATATGCTGAGTAAGCAATAACTCAGCCGGAGGGATAGCCAAAGCTGTTCATTGCTCTGTTCTGCCAGTAACCACTCAATGAGACTGTTATTAGCTTCCTTCTTACAACAGATAAGTGCTCAGGATTCCAGTGTGAAGTGGAGGAATCTACAGAGAATGCCTGAGATAACATTTTTATTCAATAAGAGACAGTTTGCCTATTACTGATTGTTAGGGCAGCAATGGCTGACAGGATGAAAAGTTTAAGAAAGATTCATCTGAAGCAGCATGACAACAAAAAAACCAGAGTAAATATTGTATTTTTGCAGAACATATTATCCTTGATACCAAGTTATAAAGATGTTCAGATTTGATTTGAAAATGTCAGGGTGTGTCTAGACTACCTAGTTTTGTCAACAAAAGTGGACTTTTGTCGACAAAACAATACCAGCGTCTACACTACCGCGGAGTTCTGTCGACATAACGTCGACAGAACTCCGCGGTTTTGTCGACGCTGGTATACCTCATTTTACGAGGCAAAACACCTTCTGTCGACAGAGTTCTGTCGACAGAAGGTGTTATTGCCTGTAACGTTGCGTCCAGACTACGGAGTTCTGTCGACAAAGCGGCTTGCTTTGTCGACAGAACTCCATGTGTCTGGACGCAAATTGTCGACGGAAGTTTTGTCGACAGTATCTGTCGACAAAACTTCCGTCAACAAAACGCGGTAATCTAGACGTACCCTCAGATTTCTTAAATACAAAAATAAATAAATCTCTGCATTACTCAAGCCTGTCAAAAGGGGGCTCTAGCTGCCATCTGCACTACTGCAGCAGTGGCAGTGTCCCCGGGCCCTTTAAATTATCACCAAAATACCTCTGGGGGGATGGGAGGATCCCAAGAAGTTGTGAGGGAGCGCTACGTAGGGGTCTGGAATTATGACTATGACTCTCTCTTTCTTGTACTAGGACGTGGCACCATCTGGTCCACTGAATTATCAGAGCACCCACATACAGTTCCAGCAGGAAACATTTACAGTGAATTGAGTGTTATAAAGTACCTACACTTTTGCAGTCAATATAATGGAATTTAATAATACTTTTAATTAAAGAATGCCTGCTCGCTTGTGGCTTTTGCTGTTTATTTAGTGTTGTGTTCTTCCTTTGTATGCCACTTATTGCAATCGCACATGACACAACGTACAATTATTCTGAAAAAACTACTTGCTAAGATTGTATATGCCTGTGCTTTCAACCACCCTAGACATGCAATTATTACACAGTTGTGTCTGGAAAACTATCAAAACAGTGTGTTTTTGAAAACCAGACCAAACCCATACATATGAATTATCAAATTAAACTGCTGAGATTGGCTTTTTACAATGACTGTACATTTTATAGCAAGACAGTTCTGCAATAGCTCCTTTGTTGGCTGATGGGATTCTTATACTTGCAGTGATTCAGCTAGTCACTAAATAACACACTTTTTCTGATTTGCATCCTTATTGTTCAAACCTTATAAATGCTCATTGTGTTTTATTCCTTACTCTTTAATAGTTAATATGGTTCCAGTGCCCTAGGTTTTTCCTCTTTATCCCTCTCTTTCTAATTAGGATTGGAGGTGTAGAAATGAAACTTATGTGGCGTGGGTTCTAGTATATGAGCAGGAAGGGCAGGAGAAAGTAATCACCCATGTCATCTTCTACCTCTCCTCGCAGCCTCAGTTCATGCCAGCCTCTTATTTTCCCAGATGCATCCCATCCCATGCCTCACATTCCACCAAAATCTGGAATAAATTATGGCACCAGATTCTTCCCACTCAATATACATTGGCTGTGTCTAGACTGGCCAGTTTTTCCGGAAAATCAGCCACTTTTCTGGAAAAACTTACCAGCTGTCTACACTGGCCGCTTGAATTTCCGCAAAAACACTGACTTCCTACTGTAAGAAATCAGTGCTTTTTGCGGAAATACTATGGTGCTCCCGTTCAGGCAAAAGTTCCATTTGCACAAAACTTTTGCACGAAAGGGCCAGTGTAGACAGCTGAGATTTGTTTTGCGCAAAAAAGTCCCGATCGCGAAAATGGCGATCGGGGCTTTTTTTGCGCAAAAGTGCGTCTAGATTGGCCATGGATGCTTTTCCGCAAAAAGTGCTTTTGTGGAAAAGCGTCCATGCCAATCTAGACACTCTTTTCAAAAAATGCTTTTAACGGAAAACTTTTCCATTAAAAGCATTTCCGGAAAATCATGCCAGCCTAGACGTAGCCATTGGATTAATATACAAAACTCATTCCTTCCTAAGGTTAACATGGGTAGTGGGTAAACCCTCACAACATGATTCTACGGGTAGGATGAAGCACCACAGCCCAATTGTTGAGTGACAGGTCAGCAGCAGCACCAGAGAAGGCTTTGGATAATGATCACAAAATAGAAAAAAAAATTCCCATGATGGTTTTTATTAGCTTTGTCAGCATTCTATGCTAGTTGATAACACTGGCCAGGCAGATAGTGATATTGGGAGAAGTAGGCTTCATTATTGTTAACAACTTCTTCTCACCCCTCCGAACTCCCAATTGAAAAGATACATAAGGCTGCTCTGAG
Source organism: Pelodiscus sinensis (assembly GCF_052426305.1). NCBI lineage: Eukaryota > Metazoa > Chordata > Testudines > Trionychidae > Pelodiscus > Pelodiscus sinensis. The sequence continues at coordinate 31,952,185 of NC_143067.1, read as the reverse complement.
GTACTCTGTTGGCATCGTGCGCTGCCATCTCACATTATGCTATTGGTACTCATCAAACCAAATTTATTTTTCTAAATGTGACTGGGAAAAAAGACCCTTTTCCTGATGTATTCCCAACCCATAGATTATAGACTGTGTGATGCAAGAGTCACACTAGTTGATCACAATAGTTCCTTATGGACTTAAAATCGATGCCACTGCCACCTGGAGGCATGACTATAGTAGGCTCAGAAGGGTGCAGGTCCTGGGTAAAATGAGCCCGCTGCTGGCTGGGGGTCTCCACTCAGCAGAAGTGCTGAGAGCTGGGACCCTGGGCACTGGATGCCAGCCAAACACCCACTCAGAGCATGGGGCCTGGAGCAGTCACCATAATTCACCATTCCCAAGGACAGCTCTGAATAGTCTTTATGGGTATGTCTAGACTACAGGCTTACGTCAACAGATTCTGTCAACAAAACGTATGTCGACATAGAGCATCCAGACTGCGGGACGCTCTGTCGACAGAAGAAGGCACTGGAAGTGCTTCTGGAAGGTCACAGGAGCAGCCATAAAGCCCAGGCACTGCTGCATGCTCTCTGCAGAGATGCGTGCTTAGAAGGATACTGCTGGACAGCTGTAGCTCTGCTCCTGCTTCTGGCTTGCCTGCCTTATACAGGGAAAGCAAAGCTGCTGCAGTTTTTCTGGCTCTGGTTGCCCTGCTTTGTCGGACACCACAGCTGCTTATTTTCTGGGTTGTCTGTTTGTCTGTCTGTTTGTGTGTTTGCTTCTGTGTTTGCTTGTGTGTTTGTTTGTTTGGGTTTTTGGCTTTTTGATTTTTTGTTTCTTTGTTTGTATTTTTGTCAGGTTGTTTGTTTCTTTTGTTCTTTTGTTTGTATGTTAATTTGGCTTTTTTAGTCATGGAGCCTGAGCTGCCCCTGGGCAGGCGATGGCCCTGCACCATGCTGATGGAAGCTCTGCTGTGTGCTCAGGAGAGCACGATGACCTTGGCAGCAGAGCTGGATTCTGAGCCCACGAGGAGTAACGGTAGTTCGGAATAGGAATCCTAGTCTGAACTACCTAGTTCGTGCCGCGGGGCACGGAGTCCAAACTAGTGGACATTTAAAAATGGCGGTGCCTGGAAATATGCAAATGAAGCCCGGGAAATTCAAATCCCGGGCTTCATTTGCAACTCCGGTTGACTACATTACCACCCTAGTTCGAACTAGGCTGGTAGTGTAGACATACCCTAAGTGTTCTTCCACTTCTCCTTTTTCATTTTCACATTGAAGTATTTTACAGACATTTCCTGGAGGAGACACTGAGCCCACTTACAAGGTCCACACCTTCTTCCTCTCCTAACAATTCAGACCAGTTGAACCAGGCTGCATAATCAATATCCACATTCAAACAAGACACACCTTTCCAGAACCTTGCACTAAATACAAACAGTTTTGCCTGTATCAGGTTGTGGTTGTGGGAAAGAGTTTAACATTAATTTCAAGTGTAAATACATAGATCCTCCACAGTCTCTCACACCCAAATCCTCTACTGTGCCACATTGGTTCCTGGTTCACAGGATTCAGAAGAAGCTAACAGAGCAGAGGTGGATGAGGGGCGTTGTTACTGCAGCCCATGGTTTTGGCAGCATATCCCAGAAGAATCCAAAGTGCCTATGACAAAATTGAAAGTATAGTAAAGTCTGGAATTCAGTCATTTAACCAAGCTCTTTCTTCAATGCTCTTTTGTGCAAGAGTGTATAATGTCTATTTATATGTATTTCCAGTGACTCACCACCATAGTATCCTGGCAACCATGTACAAAATCAAAGGTTACATGAGTAATACAAAAAAATTACCTTAGTACATAGGAATCTTAGGTAGTTAATTGCAGAAGAATTGTTGTCGTTAGTCTACTCCTAGGGAAAGTGTTCTGGTTTTGCTCTGAAAAACAACCTCAGGATTCTCTATAACAACCTATACTCTATTACCTAACTTCTTCCCTAGTAAATTGATGAACTCAATCAAAAGTAGGTCCAGGATGCTTACTAATGCATTCAGCCATCCTGGAGGCTCCAGGTCATTTTCGCAGGTGATGGGATAATGTCAGAGCTCACCAGAAGCAGGGCATCTCATGAAGCAAACCCTGACTATACTTGTAATAGTTGAAATACCATTAAAATGCCTTCCTTGGCTTTTAAAAACTACACTAAATCAGCAATTTGTCACGTGCGTTATGTGAGGGTGTAATCAGTTTATTTAGTCCTGACCTGTGTCTAGATGTTTTGAGTTAGGCCCAGAAAACTACTCTTGTATCTCAGCTTCACCCAGCACTGCTCCCCAGAAGAAGCAAGGAAGTTTACTTATCTTACCTGGTAGGTCCTGATTAGAAGTGGTCTCTTTAGGCAGTCTGCTTAGAGTAATCACAATATGCCTCAGGTGGCATGTGACCAGGATTCACCACTAGATTTGATTTGCTGCTTAGAATGTTGACTTCCCCAGCATTGGCAAGGTACTATCAGGAATTGAGCAGTGAACGCTCAAGTGGTTGGAGGTCTTTTTATTCTTTCTTCATATGAAACCCGTTCCAAACCCCTAATCATTTTTGTTCCCTTTTTCTGAACCTTTTCTGATGCCAACATATCTTTTTTGAGATGAGGCGACTGCATCTGTATGCAGTATTCAAGATGTGGGTGTAGCATGGTTTTATACAGAGGCAATAATAATATTTTCTTTCTTATTCTCTATCCCTTTTTAATGACTCCTAACATTCTATTTGCTTTTTTGACTGCTGCTGCACACTGAGTACATGTTTTCAGAGAACTATCCACAATCACTCCAAGATCTCTCTCTTGAGTAGTAGTACCCAAATTAGTCCCCGTATATTGTATATATAGTTGGGATTATTTTTTCCAGTGTGCATTACTTTACATTTACCAACATTAAATTTCGTTTGTCATTTTGTTGCCTAGTCACTTAGTTTGGTGAGATCTTTTTGAAGGTCTTCAGGGTGTGCTTTGGTCTTAACTATCTTGAGCAGTTTGGTATCATCTGCAAATTTTTCCACCTCACTGTTTGCCCCTTTCGCTAGATCATTTATAAATAAGTTGAATAGGATGGGTCCCAGGACAGACTCCCTGGGGGACCCCACTAGTTACCTCTCTCCATTTGGAAAACTTACGATTTATTCCTACCCTTTGTTTCCTGTCTTTTAACCAGTTATCAGTTTGCAAAAGGACCGTCCCTCTTATCTCATGACAACGTACTTTAATTAAGAGGCTTTGGTGAGGGACCTTTTCAAAGGCTTTCTGGAAATCTAAGTGTACTATATCCATTTGATCTCCCTTGTCCACATGTTTGTTGACCCCTCAAAGACCTTTCAAAGAACTCTAGCACAGTGGTTCCCAAACTTTTCAACATCATACCCCCTTTTTTATTTTTGAGAAACCCTCAGGCTCCCCCCCCCAAAAAAAAAGTAGCCTCAAAACTTGCTGAGCAAAAAACAAAAACAAAAACTGACTGGGGATGAAAAACAGTCATGGCCCCTTTAATTTTAATTCCCGGGACCAGTGTAAAAAAAAAAGTGCCAGTACTACAGGGGAAAAGTTGTTGACCAAAAAAAAGATTGCCCTTTTAAGGCAGCCATTTTGAAGTATGCCCAGGACACGCCATCCTCCCCCTGCCCTAGCCAACCTGAGCTGCGCATGTTCCAATGGATGCCTGAGCCCAGAAAATACCAGACATTTCACATGGCATTTTCTGATTTTTTTTACCGGACAGACAGGCTCTTTTGGGGGGTGGGGGGAGATTAACAGGGGGTCTGGGTCACCTTGCTGCCCCCCCTGGAATTTCTTCACAACCCCCAGGGGGGACGCACACCCCTCCCCCCAGTCTGGGAACCTATGCCCTAGCAGCTTAGTAAGGCAGGATTTCCCTTTACAGAAACCATGTTGACTTTCCCCTAACAAATTATATTCAGCTATGTTTCTGACCATTTTATTCTTCACTATAGCTTCAACTAATTTGCTTGGTACTTTAGACTTACTGGTCTGTAATTGCCAGGATCACTTCTAGAGCCCTTTTTAAATATTGGCATCACATTAGCTATCTTCCAATCATTAGATACAGAAGCCGATTTAAAGGATAGGTTACAAACCACAGTTAATTGTTCTGCATATTCCCATTTGAGTTCTTTCAGAACTCTTGGGTGAATGCCACCTAGTCCCGGTAACTTGTTACTGTTCGGTTTAACAATGTGTTACAAAACCTCTTCTAATGACACCTCGATCTAAGACAATTCCTCAGATTTGTCACCTAAAAAGAATGACTCAGGTTTGAAGACTGAAGCAAAGAATTGTTTTTCCAGAAGAGGCTTTTCTGCCATTTGGCCCCATCCAGACAGTGTAGACATAGCGTAAGAGACAAATAGTGGAAAACAACATCAAAAAAATATGTGGGAAACCAAGAATACAATGGAAAATCTGTGTCATCGTATGCAGAAAACTCCCAGTGAGAACCATCAAAATGCTGATGAAGGATAAAATCCACAAACTTGAATGGGAACTTACAATTATAAAAATAAAGGTGTATTACTATGGCTTCTTGGTGTCATCCTACAAAAATTCAGACCTTCGGATTGTGACTGACAGAACCCAGGTCCCCAAATAGTGCTCAGTCTAATTGGTGATTACATCGACTTGAGCCATGATAGATGGATGGATTTATTAGGCCATCTGATAAGGCCATTTGTAGGATGTGTGTGTGTGTTTCTGTGTGTGTGTGAGAGAGAGAATAAACAATGGTACATGAGCAGTCAAGTCAGCAGTAGGTTTGCACAGAGGCTTGAGCATGTCCAGTGAGAATATTTTGGAGCTTTAACTACTAAAAATGAAGAACTCTAATGACCCAGTGTGATTTGAAATTCTTCAAAATATGTTCCTCCCTCAAATTTGGGCAGATTTTCACAACAACAATATGGAAATCCCTGACACAGAAGCTGCCTCTGCCAAATTTGAAATCCCTGAGCCAAAACATGGATGAGCTAGAGTTGCTTAAAGATATGGTCCTCTAAATTTCAAAGAAAGGCAAAATAATCTGTTTTTCCAAAGTCTTATTCACCAAAAATAATAGAATTCTAGAACTGGAAGTGACTTTAAGAGATCACGAAGTCCAGTTCACTGCCCATCCCTGATAGATGTCTGTCCAACCTGCTCTTAAATATCTCCAATGATGGAGATTCCACAACCTCCCCAGGCAATTTATTCCAGTGTTTACCGACCCTGAAAAGTTAGGAAGTTTTTCCTAATGTCCAGAATACCAATTGTGGATATTATTTCCATAAAAAATGAACCTCATGCAGACTACAGACCAAACAGTTGAAGTTATAGACAACTGAAAACAGGGTCATATAATACAAAATATCAACCATAATAATAGATGGTTCTCCAATCTGGCCTATAAAGATTTTTAATTCTACACTATTGTAAGGAGATGCTTCCTGACCAGCTACTGACTAATTTAGTAATGCATAAAAGAAACACATTAACACATTTATTCATTTAACTCATATTTTCTTGGTTTTTCCCCTTTAAGAATGAATATATTTAGATGTTTGATTATGGCCCTGATCCTGCAAATAAGAATAAATTTACTTATGTGAGTAATTCTAATGATTTCAGAAAGAAAAATTATTCATATGGTTAAAGGTTTGAATGATCAAATACCATATTTATTCTACAAATATAAATTATATCCATCTTTTAGATACTTGCCCTCTCTCCCCAGAACCATCACAGTGATACATTTCTAAGCTGGTTTAATCATCCTACAGAGCCAGTTAAGAGCAGGTATTGGGTGAATACCTTTGGAGATATATTTTACTTGCTAAACTTAAAAAAGATAGGAATTCAAATCTAGAATTACACAAACAAGGGTATGTCTACACTACAAAGTTAATTCGAACTAACAGCCGTTAGTTTGAATTAACTTTGATAGGCGCTACACAGGCAAACCGCTAGTTCGAACTTAATTCGAACTAGCGGAGCGCTTAATTCGAACTAGGTAAACCTCATTCTACAAGGACTAATGCCTAGCTCGAATTAAGTAGTTCGAATTAAGGGCTGTGTAGCCACTTAATTCGAACTAGTGGGAGGCTAGCCCTCCCCTGCTTGCCTTGGTGGCCACTCTGGGCCAAACCAGGAAAACTCTTCTGACCCCCTCCTGGCCCCGGAGCCCTTAAATGGCCACGGTGTGGCTACACTGCTTGTGCCAGTTGCAAGCCTGCCAACACCCAGCCAGCAGACCCCACACCTGGCATGGCATGAGCAAGCTACCCGCTGCCACCCAGCCCTCCCTCTCTTCCCAGGAACAGGCTGGTGGCTCCCAGGAGCCTGCCTGGGGCCGCAAGAGGCAGGCACCCACCTAGTCAAGTGCGGAGATCGTGGACCTCATCGAGGTTTGGGGGGAGGCCTCCAACGTCCACGATCTCCGCACTAGCCACAGGAATGCGGCCGTCTACAGCCGCAGGGCTGCCAGCCTGGCCACCAGAGGCCACAGGTGGACCCGGGAGCAGGTCCTCTGCAAAATCAAGGACCTGCGGCAGTCCTACTCCAGGGCCTGCCAGCCAGGGGCTGACCTGGAGATCTGCCCCCACTTTGAGGCCCTGGAACGCATCCTGGGGGCTCACGCCGTCCATGCCCCCCGGGTGGTGATCGACCCCGTGGCAGAGGGACCCATCCCTGATACGGAGGAGGAGGAGGAGGACACCGAGAGCCAGGAGCCTGCAGAGAGCCTGCCCAGGACCCAGGACCCCCAAGGCATCCCACAGAGTATATCAGCTGTGTCATCCGAGGCCGAGGAGGGCTCCGCATGGGAGTGCCATCATGCTCCCCTTGGCTACGTCTACACTGGCCCCTTTTTCGAAAGGGGCATGCTAATTTTCAACCTCAGAATAGGGAAATCCGCGGGGGATTTAAATATCCCCCGCGGGATTTAAATAAAGATGTCCGCTGCTTTTTTTCCGGCTTGTAGTACGGCCGGGACAGACCGAATCTTCCGGTGTGGGGCACTTTCGCCTCCCCCCCCATTTTCCCTGGGACGGCCCATCCCCTCCTTGCAGCCGCCCTCCCCAGCGGCCGGTGAGTGCCATACCTGCATGAGCACTGCTCCGACGGTTGATCTCCCCACGCTGAACTGGTTCCCGATGAGTCAGTAGCTGTCCAGTGTGGAGAACTTACACTGGGCGATGGCCACACGCTTCTGGAGGGGGATGGTGGGCCTCATGAGTGTCCCGTCGCTGCAGAGTAGGGGAGAGCCACTCGCAGAGCTCCAGGAAGGTGTCCCTCTTCATCCTGAAGTTCTGGGTCCACTGTCTGTCTCCCCAGTGCTCCAGGATGATGCGGTCCCACCAGTCGCTGCTGGTGTCCAGATGCCAGATGCGGCGGGGAATGCTGGTGTCCGAGCGCTGCTGCGGCTCCTCCACGGCCCCAGGGAGGCCAGGTGGAGAGGTAGGGGCTGACAAGCACCAGGTGGTGTCAGGCAGCCTCCAGCCATTGCTGGCAGGCTTGCAGCAGCAAGTCCAGAAACTGCACCAGAAAGCCCAGGGCGAGCTCTGGCTCCAGGTTGCCAACTGCGGTGGCGTCCCCAAAGGGAACCACCAACACAGGCAGGCGCAGAGAAAAACACTTTGCTGTCTCTCGGCAAGGTAGGCAAGCAAGCGGAAAAGCTGAGAACCGGCTGTCCAGCGAGGTCCCTTTAATCACGGGCCTCAGATAGCCTCAGACAGCAGCAACACAAAGCAACTACTGACCTGATGCCCTGCCGGAACCGGTTTCAGCTGCTCTTAAATGCGCCCCAGCGTCCAATCGGTGTGGACACGCTAGTTCAAATGAGCAAAATGCTAATTCGAACTAGTTTTTAAGTCTAGATGCACTAATTAGAATTAGCTTAGTTCGAATTAACTAATTTAGTTAGTTCAAATTAGTGCTGTAGTGCAGACATACCCCAAGAAAATAAGCACAATATGGTTCATTATCAAGACAGTGAAAAATCAAGCCTGTTAATCATCATAACGTTGAAGAGGAAGAAACAAATTTACTGGGAAAGCCATTCAAAGAATATTTTATATATATTTATTGGTGAAATAACATAAAGGGCTCATTTAATATATTTACATTATAAGCCTAACATTTATAATTCACTAAAATATTTAGCAGTCATTTCTCAGTTTAATGTTAATGTCTTTACAAGACCTGCAATCTACGGTGTGGTGGCAGATTTTTGTCTCGTACACTAAGTTCAGCTGATTTTAATTGGGTGCTACATGGATGTGGGAGCTTTACTTGCAACAATTTGCAAAATTACAGCCAAAATTAACTTTCTGTAGTGTGAAAAATTGTTTCCCAATTGTTTAGATTTTTATGCTACATAAATGGAATTATTGCTGCTAATTTATATAAAAGATTAGTGAAAAACTATTTATTAAGTAAAGAAACTTGAGAAAACATAGAACTGTCATAGAATTACTCCTCTTTTTATATTTCACACAATGGTTAAATCTCATTCAATTGATTGTACCAGATATGGCCATGTGTAGGTTTCATAACAGGATAGTTAAATCTCATTTAAAAGGCTTCAAGGTTTTTTCTTCTGAATATCCTGCACTCTAAAGTTTGTGTATTTATTTATATCATCTTGTACTGAATGGAAGGAGAGAGGATAGCTGGAATAATTATCACTGAGGATAGACATGTGCGTGATTGTTTTTATTTTGGGGGGATGGTTGGTTGGGGAGCAGATTGCACAGGATAAATTATTTGTAACATGAAGATTTTCTTACTAAAATCTGTGATGTCATACAGGCATAAAGGAAGGGTTCAGTGCAGATCAATGGGTTTGATTTGTGCAGTTATATATATACACACAATCAAAATAAATGGCCAGTTCACTCATCCACACTACCCTCTAAACTTTATAGGACGCCAACTAAACATATGTTCCTGGAATGGTCATGGCTTAATGAACCAATGAGGTTAAAAGTCTTAAGATATTTCAAGTCAATGAAGTATCAAATAACAATGTCACAAGAGACATTGATGGAAAATGATGCCAGTAGAATTAAGAAGACTGGGTAGCTGGCAAAACAGACGTCCTTTAACTCGAGGAATAGTGGTACTTAATAAAAATATCATATTGGTTTATTAAGTACTGGTGTGACCTGAAAGGCAATATATCATATCTGAAAGTATCATCCAATCTAAAGAAATTCCTGTAGACATTGTATATTACTCAATTGGTGCTTAGTTCTTCAAAGATGTTTCACAAATGTTAATCCTTGGAAGAAAAAACAAAAACAACTACACCAGTGGCAGGAGTCTGGAAAACGGTTGTTAACAAGCATCTACACAGATCCAAGATAATAAAATTCTCCATGAAGAAAATAAATCTAAAGGATATATGACAAATCAGGTGTCCAAGTGATTATGTTATTCTTTTCAAAATTTAGGTCATCATAAGAAGAAACAGACTGGTACTTTTTCTTGTTGTATACTAATATTAAATTGACTTAATTTTGATGTCATACAAGAATTTAAAAACAGCAATATGGAGATTTAACACACCCTTGCTGAAAGATCTAGCCTTTTGCACTCCACATTCAAAAAACTCAACAATTTTATATCTCGCTGTGTAAAAGAAAATTATGGTTGTGTAGATTCTGAGGCTAAGCTGAAAAAGTCATGGATGTGGTACAATGTTTCAATGATTTTAAAAGGGCAAACAAGCAGAAGCTCTTAGACAATTAGCTGATGAAATGGAAAACTTAGAAACAACACATAAAGTGACCCGAGTAATGAGGAAATTTTACAGCTACTTATCTATATAAAAATATAAAGCACGGTCAATGCCTATAAGAACAGATTAAATTTATCCTCTACAATGCTAAGCAACCATATTAAAAATGGAAGGATAAGAGCAAGCAAGCAAAATATTAGCAAACACAATTAAATCAGAGCAAGCTGTCAGCTACATCTTCTTTGTCACTATAGGAAGGGAAGTTTCAGAGGATTCTGAAATCATTAAATGTCAAGGTCATCACATTTTAATCAGGAGTCTTTGTATTTCTTAAGGTCACTTTGATGAAGCTGAATTAACTCATGAATGATGTCATCTTTACTAAATTTCAACCATGTAATAGACACAATTTTGGTATGGAATAACAGTATACATGCTGATTCATATAATCCATTCATGAATGCTGTACCAGATCGAGTCAAGGAGGGGATCTTACAAAACATTACTGTAAAAAGGCATTCATCTAACTTATCTAACTTATGGGGTGGGGTATAACAGTTTTTAAAACCTATAATGTGAGAATTCAATGACTGTGTAGGAAGATACGCGATCTCCCAGCAAAGTGAGTTGTGAGTAATTACAAAACAATGGCATGCTCTCATGCCGAATGGTCAGGACTGGTTTGCCAAGCTAGAGATCAAAAGAGATGGAAGAGTTAAAATACTTTTCTGGAGGGTGGAGGTCCACCTGTCAACAGCTGTCAAGGCTGGGAGGAAAGAAATGGGACTTCCCACATCCAGATCTTACAGAAAGCTATATATGCATATAGTCAATTCTATTGTCTCTAAGAAATGTTTCTATTCTACATAAATAACTTCTATTTAAGGAAACTGATGGGTCATTGATTACCCACTGTCATTGCCCAGAGAATAATCCAACTGCAGGAACTGAGCTTAAGAGCTGGTCTAGACTGAAACTTGCATAAGCATAGTTATGCTTATTCAGGTAGTGAAAAATCACAACCAAGACATTCCTATGCTGACCTAACCCCATCAACGTGGTTACTCATTCAAAAGGACATGGATTATAAATCTATATCTATGGGGAGGGTTCGGGAGTATCCCTCCCATTGCTATGGGTTCTGTATTGAAATGGCAGAATACTGCAGCTGTGCTGTGATAGCTATTTAAATACTGACATACCCTAAGTCAGTGGTCTCCAACCTTTTTGAGCACGAGATCACTTTAAGTGCAATCCAAGATCTACCTCAAATATAAATACCCTCGCCCCGCCTCCTTCCTGCCCCTTCTCCAAGGCCCCACCCCTGCACACTCAATCCTCCCTCTCTTACCCATCCTCACTCACTTTCATCAGGCTGGGGCAGAGAGTTGGGATATAGAATCTGGTATTTGATTAAGAGACTTGAAGTGGGAGAGGGGCTCTGAGATACTTTTGGTGCAGGCAGTTGGGGTATAGGAGGGAGTTCTAGGTGTAGGCTCTGGGACGGTGGATGCAGGGGTGCTTGGGGCTAGGGCAGAGGTTTGTGGTGCAGAAGGGGGTTCATGACTGGGCTAGGAGTTTGGGATGTGGGTTCCAGCTGGGCATTGTTGGTGGCTTCTAGTTGGTGGGGTAGTGGGACTAAGGTGGACTCACCACCATCGAAAGCAGCCAGCAAACTCCATCTCAAGTCCTGTTGTGCCCCCTCTCTGCTCTGTGGAGACAGGATACAGGGTGGGAGAGGGTACCTCTCCTCTCTCTTCCCTTCCCTTCACAGAAAGCAGGAGACTCCCTGGCGGGAGGGGCAGCTCCAAGGCAAAGGGCAGGAGATGAGCAGCAGTGGGAGGAGGGGCATCTGAAGTGTTAGCACTTGATAGCCTCTTGGCTAAACTAGTCAGGATCACCTGACAGAGGCTCCAAGATCTACCAGTAGATCCCAATCTACTGGTTCGTGACCACTGCCTAAGTGAAACCCATGGAGATGATCATAGTTTGTACTAAGGAGTGCAGCCAAGGCCTGGTCCTGTGAGTAAAAGAATCACTTGATTGCACCAAGAGCCTGGTGACACTCAGAGGCTTGAAACCTGGAAGAGGACATGCCTGAAAACACCAGACAAGTCAGAGGTGAAGTTTATACATTAACTGTGAGAATCAGCCCTTTGTATAACTGAGGACCAATTCAGAATAGAGAAGACAGAAGACAGAAGATCACATGTCAAGGTCTGACACCAAGTGAATCTTCAGTTTTCTGTCTGATTTTTGTAAGTTATTCCATAAACATGGCTAGTATAATTTACTCTTAAAAAAATTGTCTCTGAATTATTCTGGAAAAGTAGTATTCCCCATTATATTAAAACTTCTTAAATTATCATCATACTTAAGAACACAGAAACTTTCACTTTATAGCTTACCTGAAAATATAATGACTTCTGTATCCTTCACCATTAGCATTACTATTAACACAAGGTAAAGATATCCCTCTTTAATTTGTCATGAGACTTTTTGATATGCTGACCAGTCTAATTTACCTGATTACTATTTAATTAATTATTGTAATAAAAGTAAAATATTAGGATTCAGCATTTACATTATTTTGTTCTGATGTCAGTAATAACTGCTAAATTTACTTAACTGTACTGCTCAGTGCACAGTAGTTTCTTGTAATTTTCTTAAAAATTCAGAAGGCTTACATGCAGCTTTACAACATAAATTCTACAACATACTCATACAACTCAAGCTCACAGGTAAAACATTCAGTATATTCCAGTCTGAATTTTCTTATCATTGTCATTTACATCTTTGCTTGCTCAGCATAAAATTCAACATATAGGGTAAAGTTCTGAGTCTGGATATACTTTTCCATTAAAAAAAATCAGGGGGAAATTGGGTTTCTGAAAAACCATTTGGGGGAGAATGTGTCATTTTGGGTTTGGTTGAAAAAATTCCAATTTTGTTTTTTCTTTTAAAATTGGAATTTTCTGCAGAGAGCAGAAAAAAACTATTTTCCAACTAGCTTTATAATCGTACATTCTGCTGCAGTTCATCTATATCCTCCTCTCACTTCTTCCTGCTACATTGGAGGGGGAATAATAGCTCTATAGAAATTGGGATCTCCACAAACTGCTATGTATGGTCTGGGCAGGAAGAAAAGATCTTGTTTTCCCTTTGCCCTTTTCTCTCCCTAGTGAGGCTATAGAAAGGGTCCCAACTTGGCTCTTAATACAGATCATATATTCCATGACATATATACACAGTATGATCTCTATAATATATTAATGCAATCAATTCCAAAATGCACCACATTTCAGAAATAACGTAAGATACCTCTCCTGCCCATATTCACTCTATTTCCAAGTTTTAACACCTGAAGATAGAAGAGAGAAAAAACAAACAAAAAACCCTCACTGAAATCTCTTTATTGCCAAAATATTTGGACTGCCATTTTTTTTAAAGCAAATTTTATGCATTAGGCTTAGAACATATACAATGTCTGCGTTGTTTAAATTACTTCGTATTGTACCAGAAGCCTGGAGAAAAGTGAAACATAAAATTGCATTGACATAAAATGTCCAGAATGAGATAACAGTTCTACTCAAGCAAAATCCAAGGAAGCTAAAGACTCTCTCTCATGATCATTAGCAACAACATTTATGCCAAATAATTTGATAGATTTCACTGGTATTAGTGGGGACTAGAAGAGCTAACAGATATAAAGGTGATAATACTTGACTATGTTTGACTAATTGTATCAGAGGGTATGTCTAACTACATCCCTCTTTCGAAAGAGGGATGTAATTAGACATATTGAAATTGCAGATGAAGCCGGGATTTGAATTTCCTGTGCTTCATTTGCATAATAGCATCATGGCATTTTTTTGAAAAACGCTATTTCAAAAGTGAAACTGCAGTCTAGACACGATTCTTCTGAAAAGAGAAGCCTTTTTCGAAAGATCCTGTAAACCACATATTTTGAGGAGTACAGGATCTTTTGAAAAAGGCTTTTCTTTTCAAAAGAACCGCCTTTAGACCAGAGTTTCACTTTCAAAATAGAGTTTTTCAAACAAATGCCATGACGCGATTATGTAAATGAAGCACGGGAAATTCAAATCCCAGTTTCATTTGCAATTTCGATACGTCTAATTTACATCCTTCTTTTGAAAGAGGGATGTAATCTTGACATAGCCCTACCATCACTATGACAGCACTTAAGAGGACCTAATCCACAACCCTTTAATTCAAGGAAAAGACTCCCATTAACTTCCCTGGGTTTTGAACCAGACCCTATATCAATTTCAAGAGGTGAAGGAGGCACAATTTCAGCTGTATCTTTGGGTATGGTAACACCAGCCTTGCTAGGCAGTCTTTTGCCCTGTACCAAGCTGAAGAGAGATGTTATGGTCCTGATAGTTTTCCCCAACCAGAAAGAAATAATTGCAGAATCAACTTATTTTCATGGCCTGAAATTTCTAAATACAGTTTGTGTTGAACAGAAGGGAAATCTCCTCTGAAAAAAAAATTAAATACTACAGATGCACACTCAAAGATTTTTCTTACCCTAGCCTAATTCCAGGTAGTACATCTAATAAATCATCCCTTGCCCCCAGTAAGAGAAGATAGCAAGAACCATAATTGTTTTACTTTTTAAACTTAAATGAGGACAGTGTTAGTGATTATTTACTTTCTGTTTAGAAACACCATATACTCTGCTGGCATTATGAGAGTGGTTTACTATAATGGAAAATCTATTTGCTTTTATTAGAACGTAAGGTACTCCACTGCTATAAAATTTACTGTCTAACTAGTGTTGGCTTAGCATAAAATGATTTAAAGTGTTTTCATTTTACTATGTTAAACATATTCTCTTAGAGCTATTGTTTTTCAGTGGATTATAGAGGTAATACACCGATTATCACTGTTTTAATTACGAAAGTGTGAAGAATCAATCATTTATAAGTAGTTAAAAAAAACCTAAGGCAAGTCAAAAAATTCTATACACCCATTACATTTAGTATTATATTTTACTTATATAGAGAGAAGCGCTTTATTACACCACTTTAAAAATACCACATTGGGTAAGTGTTGGTGTGTGTGTGGGGGGAAGGGGGGTTGTCTGGACAGAAAGACAATTATTCAGAGGGGAAAATTCTTACCCGTTGCAAATCAAGAGAGTTCCATTTAAGCCAGTGGAGCAATGCTGATTTAAGCTACCTGAAGATCTAGTCTGGTGTTGCAGGATATTTTGAGTATTGTGATAATTAACAGAGCAGGTTCAGTATTGCCAATGGTCTGTGAGGAAATATTTTCTATATAATTTGTAAGCAATGAATCAATTGAAATGGTTGAAATTCTGATTTCATTTGTGCCTGTGCTGATCTAAATTATCTTAATTTATACAGATGTAAGGAAACAGAATTTAGGCTTGCATGATATAGTCTAAGTTAGGGGTGGGCAATAACTTTTGTTGCGGGGCCACTCCAAGATTTTGGTAAGTGGTCAAGGGCTGCACTTTTCAAAGGAGGGACAGTGGGGTCTGGGACAGAGATTGGGTGCAGAAGGGATCTCAGGTCTTGGGTGCAGGAAAGGGTGTGGGGGTCTAAGAGGGAGTTTGGGTAAAAGAGGAGGCTGTGATCTGCGGCAGTGGATTGGTGTGCAGGATCTGGTAGGAGGTATGGTGCAGAAGAGGTTTCTGTCCTGAGGGGGTAGGACTGTAAGGCTACGTCTAGAGTGCAAGCCTCTTTCGAAAGAGGCTTTTTCAAAAGAGACTTTCGAAAAAGAGCGTCTAGACTAGAATCAGTACTTTCGAAAAAGCAAACCGCTTTTTCGAAAGAGAGCACCCAGGCAGTCTGTATGCTCTCTTTCAAAAAAGCATGGTTTGCATTACATTACATTACAAAGTGCACTTTAGCAAAAAAGCGTTATTCCTCGCAAAACGAGGTTTTCCGCAGTCAAAAAAACTGCCGTTTTCTTTCAATTTACTTTTGAAAGAACGCGGCAGCAGTCTAGATGCAGCGGAAGTTTTTTCGAAAAAAGGCCACTTTTTTCAAAAAAAACCCCTCTAGTCTAGACACACCCTGAGAGAGGGTGGAAGGTTTGGGGGGGGGGCAGGAATTGTGACTTGGGGTAGGTGGAGGAGGGTACAGAGGATTTTGTGATCTAGTGCAGCGTATTGGGGTACAGAGTCCAAGAGGGAGTAATGGGAGCAGGAGAAGGAATCTGAATTGGGAGAGGTTTTAGGAGGTGTGCAGGGTCGAGGAGGAAGTTGGCAGGGGCGAAGTCGGGTACCAGAGGCAGGCACTTACCTAAGCAGCTCCCGGACAGCAGCACTTTCAGGCAGGTTTCACTGCCCCCACACTAGTGCTTGGCTGTGCATGTAGCTGTCTGCCGGAATGGGGGAGGCGTCATGCACTGCCCCTCTCCCCAACAAAATCTCTCAGCTCCTATTGGTCAGAAACCGGAAATGGGAGCTGAGAAATTATGCTGCATTGCCCTAACACCCTGGCAAAATCTCAGCTCCCATTGGCCAGTTTCTGGACAGTAGCAACTGAGAGATTTTGCTGGGGATGGAGAGCAGAGTGCTGAAGCCTCTCTCCTCTTCCCCGCAGTGCAGAAAACAGCAGAGCAGCTAGCTATTTTGATTGGTTTTGTTCTGTGTGGCAGCGGTGGTGATAGACCAGCGGTTGGGCAAGATAAGGGACCCGGACCCAAGCCTTTTGATCCGGCCTAAGTCAATAGGTATCTAAGTCGATATGTATGTAAAGGTGTGGCTTTATATTTGAGACTGTGCCTCTCCCCAAGAATACACAGGGTTGTGAGGCACCTTGCTAGCCATAACTTTTGGGGAAGCCTGGCCAGTGCCTGCCAAAATTCAGCTCCTTGGCTGTGTCTAGACTGCATCCTTTTTCTATAAAAGGGATGCAAATTAGACACATCGCAATTGCAAATGAAGCGGGGATTTAAATCCCTCCCGCTTCATTAGCATAAAAATGGCTGCCGCTTTTTTCCAGCTCGGAGCTTTGCTGGAAAAAAGCACCAGTCTAGATGTGGATCTTTTGGAAGATAAAGCCTTTTCCTAAAGATCCCTTATTCCTCTTAAAATAAGGAATAAGGGATCTTTCGGAAAAGGCTTTATCTTCCAAAAGATCCGCATCTAGACTGGTGCTTTTTTCCGGCAAAGCTCTGAGCCGGAAAAAAGTGGCAGCCATGTTTATGCAAATGAAGTGGGAGGGATTTAAATCCCCGCTTCATTTGCAATTGTGATGTGTCTAATTTGCATCCCTTTTACGGAAAAGGGATGCAGTCTAGCTAGACACAGCCCTTGACTCTACCAGCCACAGGAAGCACAATCATACACCACTCGCCCACACAGACTAGTGATAAACAATCGCCAGACCTCAAGTCCTCTGAGTGTCCAGCCACTTATCCACTGAACTTTCATAGAATTACCATTTGGCTGTGCTCATAGAAACTATATCCCAGAGTTTGCCTGTTATACCTCAGAACACAGACCCACTAAGCATGCAATACTAGGCATGTTTATAGTGAAAACATTTGAATGATTAAAGAAGTGATTAATGGAACCCAAAGTGTGATATCAAAAAAATCAACACACTCTAGAGCAGGTGTTCCCTCTAAGGTGTATGGCAGCACAGCTTCACAAGTGATTAATTAGCCCTGCCCAGTCAGAGTCTTAGAGTTCCCTGCACAGAGCTGACTGACTGGAGGGGGAGCTGATTAATCATCACATGTGAAGCTGTGCTGCCATACACCTTAGAGGGAACACTGCTGTACAGCCTAAACTAGCAAGAGGCCCTTTTCTCTAATAAGGTACTGCTTACCCCAAAGTCCTTCTCAAGCATTTTCAAAGCAGGATGGCTGAGACCTTCCTGTTATGGGATCAAGCCTCCTGGAAAATTATCTCCCTAATGGAAGATGGCAGGGCATCTATCTGTACCCCTATATATACCAGATAAGTCCTTTGTTCTTCAGCACTAAAACTGAGCTCCCTCCCCTCTTATCTCTGTTTATCTCTTCCCTTTAATTTTCTTTCTGAAGTGCCACAATCCTTTCATTAGCATTTGATTCAGTATACAAATAGGCACCCTTTGTAAGCCACACAATACTAAAACAAGGAGATAAGTGTCTCCCATCTAATATCTGGTGAAACCTGTCTTACAATTGTAGCACAGACTTTCAGGAGAAACCTTTCATGGACACATACTAGTGAACTGGAACATCCATACCAGACACAGAGGAACCTTATAACCCTTCTGCACCTCCATACCCTATGGCATTTGGAATCACAGAGTCTGAGACACAGAATTCAGTTATTAATGCTAATTTAATAAATCCATATTCATGAAACTCCAAACTATAGTTTCAAACTGTTAGATGGAGAAATAACTTTTGACAACTTTTGAAAATGAGGCTAGCTCTGTAAAGTTCTGTAAACATCCTCAGTAGCAGATTATTGTGCTTTATCTCTTTCTCCGTGTAAAATCTTTACATATACTTCACTTACTGGTATTATCACAGATGTTAGAAACTGTGGGCCCATGTCCATACCTAGTCTAGTCCAGTGTCTGTGAGAGGAAACTGATATTTTTACAGTGGTAACAAGTTGATCTTTCCTTGTCATGGAAAGCCTGTCTCAAAATCAGTCTTCCTAAAAGTGAACTAGAAGTACAGAAAAAGCTGGTGAGAACTTTTGCTTTTTGAGCCCCATTCTGAGATATACTGGACAGGATAGTTTCCCATCAAAGTCAATGTGATGCTACTATCAATTGAAGATACTACCCTTCAGGAAGTTTTGCAATCTCAAAGATTCCAATTTTTGGCTAAATTGAATGCCAAGATTTTTGAAGTTTGACCATTGAAGAATCTTGCTGCCAGGAGATTTTTCAGACATATTTTGCAGAGTCAAGTGAGTGATGTGTTCAGAAAAGCATAACAATCTTTGCTTATACTAGACTTTTTATGGTTCACATATCTCTAGAAATAATCTGTATGTTGTTCGAAGTACTGAAAATCTAATTGGCTATTTTAATAAAAGATCAACAAATTGAACAAGCTATAGAAGCATGAGATCTTTGATTTGCTCGGTACAAGAATTCATATGAAAGAATGGCACCCTTGCATTGCAGAAAATTATTTTTCATTTCCACAAAAAATGGAAGTTGAAAGTGAGAATGACTAAATCAGATGGTTTCAGTTTTTCCATGCTCCCTAGCAAGGGTTTATCCCCATGAATATTTATTTACAAATTATCACTAACGAAACTGATACTTACTATCTTAGTAAAGATTTGGGAGAGGGTTCTGGAAATCCTTCTTATGCAAATGGATCATATTTACTATTTATGCTGTACTGTAGAGCAAAATTCCTAATTCTTTAAATATTTGCACTATTAATCATGTTTATTATGGTAGTGCTTAGAAGCTATCTAAGCTTAGGTTCCCATTGTGCACAAACACAGTAGAAACACCTGCCACAAAAAGCTTATAATCTAAATGTAAAGACAGACAAAAGTTGGGAGAAAGGGTTATAATAGAAGCAGAGATCTTCAAATTCTTCATGACTAAAATGTACTTGCAAACTTAAACCATCTTTCTCACTGTATTGACTTATGAAATATTTGTGCATTGTTGTGAAACTTTACATTGCCTTATCTCCACAAAAATAAAACAGACAGGGTTTTACACTTTCTACTTGGGGCTGACAAAAAAATCCCTTAGGCTGGAGGGATACATAATTGAACTCACCAGTCACTAGCAACCTAGAGAGAAGATTTTACATTATTCAGTGGCAGGCTCATGAAAAGAAAGCACAGATGGAAGTTGGTTAGCTTCAATGAACAAGGATCTCTTTGGGACCAGAAGTGTTCTGCTTTTTTTCCATTTGCACTCCTGTCTCTGTCAACAGTCATATCTGGATATCACAGATGAATAAATTAGTTGGTGAAAATGCAGATCACATGCCACAAAAAGTGCAAGTATCCATGGAGAAGAAAGGTCACAAATATAAAAGAAATACAGCTCTACTTTTTTTTTTAAAAAAAGTTTAAAAACAACACTTTTGTTGCAGGAACTCTACACTAATCTTCCAAAGGTACCATGCTGCATATGTCCAAAGCAATCCAAGAGTGTACTATACGGCATCGGAGCAGCTGTTTACCTCCTATTATAGTGCTGACGAGGAAATTGAGCTATATATGTTTTTTTATTGGCTTAGGATACCTATCTACTATCTGAAATTACTTCTATTTCCATATCCATTATGTGAATAGGATGTGGAAATTGTAGTTTCAGGTTTCTTGTGGCATCTGCACACTAATGCAGATAGTGTGTGGACTCAAACCCATTGGAAATAATTATATGAGATCACTCACACCATTACATTTGATGCATTAAGTTTATTACTTCCTCACAGGCATCTCTGTCCCCACTTCTGTGAACTCTCTCTTCAATAGTGCTGAGATCAGGGATTGAAATTCACCTCTTATTTAATTATAATAAATGTGATATTTCAGGGTAAAAGCTGCTCCCAAGTAACATCAACTTCCTGTTGATAACAGGCTTGCTGATCTCATCCAAAACAAGATTGGCATCTCTCCCCCTTCTATAATAGCAAATGTCAGCATGAAAATGCACTCACTGATCAAGGAACGCTCATGCTTTCCTCTGCAACTAGAAAGTAATGTGTATACATTAGTTACAAAATGGTGCATCATCTTAACATGCATGCTATATATATATCTTCCATGTCAGGCCCACATAGCAATAATCTTTGATTATGAAAAGTTCAGCCACACTTTCAAAAAAAGCCCATCATATATTAAAATATGAGCTATGCCGTTGTGTTACTTATTTTCAAATTTACAAGTTTACAAACCAGCAACAGACTATTTAAGCAAATATGAATATACATTCTGTTTTAACAGGCAAAGAATTGAACATCCAGCCACCCCAGTTACATTCCATCTTTAACAAAAACTGTACCCTCTTAGATTAAATTTTACACTTTGAAGTGCAGGTTTTCACTTTTATTTGCTTAAAATCATATCTAGCTTTATTCTTTTTACAACTTGATATCACTTAATTCACACTCTTTTGTTAATAAACTTCTGCTTTGCTTCCATAATAAATCACCAGTGCCGGGTAACTTAATTAAAATATGTGTTTCTGATAAGCTGACCATTGGAATATTATACTGGATCGAGAGAGGCTGCAAACCTAATACTTTTTCTTTTGATGGTCCAGTAAGTGGGTCTGGACTCTGTTGGAGGACAATTGTGCAGTGCCGTAGAAAGGGGAGTGGAAGGGAGACAGTTGCCCCCGGGCGCCACTCGGGGGGGGGGGGGCACCAATTTAGCTGCCAAAAGTTATGTTGTATGGAGGTGGCAGGGGGTTGCTTCTTGCTGGATCAGGTTTTCCCATAGCTCTGCACGCCACTTGCAGCCCAGCATCCATGCCAGAGCCTGCAAGTGCAGCAGATGCCTGCTACCTCCCGCACTCCTCTCCCGCTCCCTGATTGTGCTGTGGCGCCTCTCTCGGGGTTTCAGTTCATGGTGCTAGTGTGCCCAGGAGGAGGCTGCTGCTGCTGCACGCTCTGTCACCTTGGGCCTCCCGCCCCTGCAGCTCCGGGCTCCCCCAGGTTGCTCTGAAGGTGGAGGGTGTGCGAGGCTGGATGGCTGACCAGGCAGCTATGGCAGGGCTGGGACAGCTGCTATCTCCCCCGCAGCTCCGTGCTCAGCTCGCTCCGGGAGCCTGGCGGAAATGACAAGGTGCAAAGCACTGAAGGAAAAAGTCAAAGCTGCCCGAGAAGATGCTGCTCCGCCAGGTGCCAGCAGCCGCTGCCAAGGGAAGGCAGAAACTCATGAACGTGGGGCGAGCTGCAGCCGCGCAGCCCCAGTCGCCTCTCAGCCTGCCCGGGCTGCCCCAGGGCTTGGGGTGGGAGCTGCAGTGAAAGGCACAGGAGACTGTCGCTCGGGGGGCACCTTTTTCCCTTAGTCCAACTTCTGAGCGCGAGGTGCCAAGTGTTCACGAGCGGCTCGTTAGCTGAAAGGTAAACAGCCCCCTGTCTGTGGGGAGCAGGAGGGGAAGGCGATGCTACTGGTGCTGATGCATCAGGAAGAGTAGGTAACACATGATTGGGGGGTGCAAATTTTGCCTTTGCCTCTGGGCACATAGCACCCTTGTTACACCTCTGTAGTTGTGAGACTAATTCTGGGTTGGAGGTTCAAGAATCTAAGTTAGGCACAACTAGGGAGAGGCTTGTGGGCCTCTGGCACAGTGTTGCAGTCAGAGCTCTGAACAAAACTGCACAACCCCAAGATGCCCAGGGTGGCAAGGCAGATATTGACAAAACCTGATACTAGGCTGACTGAATCCCTCTGTATCAGAGTAGACTGTCCAGTTGTTCCCTGAAGATGATTTTTGCTGGGATTAAGCTAACTGACCAACCAAGAAGATGAGAGCATATTTCTTCTAGTGGACTGGTCGCCGGAACTGTCTTCTTCCTGAATCAACTGCAGTTGGTAGGGAGCAGAGATACATTAGGAACAGAAAGACTGTGTGTAGTTTGGTGATCATGGTTGAGTGTCAAAAGAAAAGATCAGTTGACTTCGGACAAGCATCTGATCTCATATTTTGGTTTCTCAACCAAATCAAACCTTCATGTCTTTTAACAGTTGGCCATTGCTCATTGTAATGCTATCAAGTAAAGGAGATTTGTACTACATAAGTCTAGATTTGTGCCATTAAAGGTTCTACTGGTTTGAAAGATTCTACCATAGTTCCTAACTTTAATAATCTCTCTGTAATTGGTAGAACCTTTCAAACTGGGGGAACTTTTTGGATTGCTACATTCTATTCTAATTCCAGGAGTTAACTTTAAAAAAATCAATCAAGTTTTTAGGATTCCAGTAAAAGCCCAAGATGGAAAAGTATTGCTTTCCATCTTGAAACTTTATGGATTTCAGAATGTTTTAAATATTTATACAGTTACTACTCCTATGGTTCTATATAACACTGTCCATTCATAGCTTTCAAAAGTGATTTACAAAGAAGGATAAAAATCACCCATTTATAGATGGCATAGGTGAAGCACAAAAGTGTGGAAAAAACTTGCCCAAGACCATATAGTAACTCAGTCATAGAACCCAGGTGTCCTGACTCTGAGCCCAGTGGACTTTATTTCCTCAAGGGTTACTTGGTTTGTGTGAAATTTCTGCTTCTGACCCAAACATCAGGCTAAGATCACATAATGAATCATGATACTGAGCCAATGAGTTTGGGCTCAGTGCTAGGAACGGATTTATGAATTTTGATGGAAATCAGGAAAACCTCTGGCTCTCTGGCAGTGCTTTACTTTCATCTTATTTCAAAATTTACACGAAAACCAGAATACCAGTTCAAACAAAAGCTCTGCAAATGGGAAACAAACAAATTTTTCATAGCTTCTAGATTTTAAAGGGCTTCCCTTATTTTATTGCCTTATATAACAAAACACAAAATCATTTTTTCAGGGGAGATCTTTTGTCAATATTATTTTTTCTTCCCTCATATTGTTAATGGGGAAAAATGCATTAATTGACACTTCAGTTGACACTTGTAAGCCTTTTTTCCATTCTGGCGATTTTCTGTGGAATAAGATTTTTAATAAGAATGGGCTATCACATTAAAACATGGAATGCTTGATTCAAAAGGCATTCAGAAATTTAGAAGCATACATGTTGCTTAGTGAAACTACCTTGAATCTTTTGGATCTGCCAAACTGAATTGGATTTTCTGACTAGGAAGAGGAAATATAAATGCAAGTGAAAACAACAACAAAACCTACAAATCAAACAGATAAATTTCTCCAAATCTCAAATAAGGTTCAGATTTAGACCAATTCGTATTTCATCTGCATTAATTTTTATGAGAGTCTATTTACATAATCCATTCATTTAAAAAGTTGTTTACACAGATGTATACATTCAGAATTTGGACTATTGGAATGCAGTAGGTGTAGAAAGTTAAATGTAGCAATATGAATTTAAATTTGATGTCAACTAGTGTAACCCACACACCTAGTGTGGTTACGGAGTACTGCAAGAGGCACCTAGAGCACTACAAGGCTACATCTACACTGGCCCCTTTTCCGAAAGGGGCATGCTAATTTTAAACTTCGTAATAGGGAAATCTGCGGGGGATTTAAATAATTTCAAAGTAGGAATAAGAGATCCTCCGAAATAGGGCTTTATTCCGGAGGATCGGGCCAGTCTATACGTTCTTTTCCGGCTTTTTTACAAGCAGGAAAAAAGTGACGGACATCTTTATTTAAATCCCCCGCGGATTTCCCTATTACGAAGTTTAAAATTAGCATGCCCCTTTCGGAAAAGGGGCCAGTGTAGACATAGCCCAACAGTTAAGATCAAGAGACCTCTACAGCATGGGCTAGGAGCCAGCTGGCTTTTAGTTCACAGAGTAGAGGCTCCTAGAGTCAGCTCCCAAGGTCCCAGATTCAAATCCACCTTGGTGGTGGTTACACTAGCACCATACGATGATATTTAAAGAGGAGATGATATTTAAAGAGGAGCCAAAGATTACAATCTAATGATAATAATTACTGTACTGTGTTTGTGTGAATATCAGTTTTTATTATAATTTCATATGTTTGTGGCAATCTTTGTCAGAGAAATGTGACACCATAGCAACCTTGGTTATACCATATATTCCATTCATTTATAGTGGTATCTGAGGTTACTTACACCTTTCAAGAACTTTACTATTCTGCTTTTACTTGGCATTAAATCTCAGAGTTGTAGCCATGGTAGTCTGTAACTTTAAAAACAATGAGTAGTCTTGTGGCACTTAAACGCTGGTCTACACTAGGGAGTTATTTCAAAATAATGCAAAATGATGTGGAGCATCCACATTACCAAGCCCGTTATTTCAAAATAGTGGGCTGGTTATTTTGAAATAATAATGCCTGCTTTTCATGAGGAATAATGCTTATTTCAAAATAGTTATTTTGAAATAGCGGCAATGTGGACGCTCCACTGCTGCTATTTCAAAAAAACTACTCCCCATAGTCATTCAAATTAATTATTCCCCAGTGTCGAGGTAGCTCATCCATATTAAGCGAGCCTGCCTCAGACTAATTTTGAAGTTTCCCTGTAGTGTGGACATGCTAGTTAGTTATTTTGTGAGTTATCTGATTTGTGTCCATTCAGATATCTGAAAAGGCAACACACAGAAACCTGCTGAAGAACACTTTAACCTGTCCGGGCACTCATTAATGGATCTCAAAGTCACAGTGTTGTTTCAGGCCAGTTCCACCATCCATATACACAGGGAAGGGTTGGAACTTAACTTAATTTACAAGTTTGATGCCTACCATGGAGGAATTAATAAAGATACTGGCTGACTCCACTCACTACCTTCCACATCCTAATGACTTAACCAACCGATCAAACAATGGGCACTTATAGAGGTGCAAATTATTCTTATCAGCCTCTTTTATTTATTCTTGGATCTGGACTTGTAATACTCCAGTCACCTGAAGAAGTGGGTTGTACCCATGAAAGGTCTTGATACCATCTACATATTTTGTTAGTCTTTAAGGTGCTGCTAAACTTTCATTGTTTTTTAAGTTTTTCCAGTTATAGACTAACTAGGCTACCCCTCTGTAGCTTTTGTTCTCCTACAGGTTTATGTGTGTTACCATTTCTGATGTCTGACTTCTGTCCATTTATCCTTTGTCATAGAGACTGTCCAGTTTAGCCAATATGCATAGTAGAGGGACAGAATTATGGGGTTTGTTGCAGGGGTAGGTTCCTGGATTGGCATATCTGAGGTGTGGTATGTGGCTGCTGGTAAATATTTGCTTCAGGTTGGGTTGTCTATAGGTGAGGATTAGCCTGTTTCCAAAGATCTCTGAGAGTGAGGGATCATTTTCCAGGAGGGGTCGTAGATTGTCAGTGATGTGCTGGAGAGGTTTAAGCTGGGGGCTGTAGGTGAACTTGACATTAGTTATTAATGCATGTTTGTGCACGAGGAAAGAGAGGACAAGAATAATGTGATGGACAATCTGATCACGATACCGTGAACATTAGAGGAAACATCTTCTGTTCTATTTCACAGAAAATAAATTAAAATTCAAATACTTTCTCTTGACAGATTGTTACAAGAATGGGAAATGGAACAAACAATCCATTAGGATGACAAAGACTTAACAAAAAATAGGAAGGTTAATTATAATTGAATATTCCCTATGGATATTTCAGGAGCTATGTCTCAGTCTATTTCTTATTGACAGGTGGTAGTGCAAATTAAATGTGGTATTATGAATTCAAATTGGATTTCATCTGCTCATCATCCATGCTATGGCTTTAGAATAGGTAGAGTTGATTATAGTCTAAAGACCATAATGGTGATGGGCCATTTTCCAGGCACATTGATTTTTCATGAGGATAGATTTATGGTCTTTTTACAATATATGTCACTCAAAGAATATATTAATCTGAATTTTCTGCCCTGGATACCTAGGAGGTAAGCAAAACAATGGAGATCTACTCTAAGCAGTATGGTATTAATTCAAGAGATAAATATTTTTGGAGGGTGAGGAAGGGATTAGGTCACCTGAGTAGTATTTCCAGGGCTTCACAATGTTATGGCAGCTGTTTTGGTCCCAGGACATTAGAGCTGCAGAGACAGAAATTACTCATGCAGAGAGAAGGTATAGCATGGGCAACAACAATGCAAGCTCCCCATAGTCTTTCTACTCTATCGATCTGAATGCTTATTGGAATGGTCACCTCTAGGACCTAATACTCAAAATAAAAATAAAAACAAATACAAACAAAAGAAACTCCATATAAAACTTATAAATGTGGACCATCATATCAACTTCAACAGGGCAATTCATGTGAATAAATAATAAACAACTGTTTTTTTTTATATTAGGTAACAAAGTAGTTCAGCCTTTAATCCTATTTGTTTCTTGTTCTCTCTAATGCTATGTCTACACTCCACTGTTCTTCTGGAAAAAGCAACGCAAATTGTGAACCAACGCTTTTTCCACTTCTTTTTTCGGAAGAGGCTTTTCCAACATTTGGCCCATCTACACTGGGCCAAATGTCAGGGGAAAAAAAGTTTTTGAGAACATCCCTTCTTCATAAAACAAGGTTTACAAGGATGCCGAAAAAGTGCATGTGCTCTTCTGAAAAAAATTCAGAAGAGCAGATGCGTTCCCTGGACAGTATCCCTGAAAACCTCTGTATTGTAGACATAGCCTAAGGGAGACTACCTGTTAAGTAGATCCTATAATTGCAGACATACTTCAATAGGTATATTACACACAAACCTATGTTCAAAGAACATTTTTAAGATTGCTAAATCAAGCATGCAAATGTTAGGAAAAGTCAGAATTAATGTTGAATACCTAGCTTTAATTCTTCCTTCTCTGTGTATGCATTATGATATGATACTAGCTCTGCTTGCATTAAATGGACAGTGCTAATTAGTGTCAATTATTGTGGTGATTTTAGAAATTTGGAAGGAACAACTTTACAATGTACCTCAATAAGGTATCAAATTTTTAAAATGCCCCTCCTCTGCATTTCCAGATTCAGTTCTATTTCATACACAATAAAGAGGAAACATGCCATATCTGACATAAGGCTGAACAATTTAGTGAGAAATAATACTAAAAACAAAGGAGAAAATAAAAATCAACTTGATTTTCAACCTGAGTGTATCCCTAAAGCCCCATATCTAAAATGGCAGAGATGCCTTTGCATGCACAAATCAGATGAATTGTTCAATAAAATTGATATTTGAATGCAGTTATCTGGTTTGCACACAAAAATGTGGTCTTTTGTTGGTGCTAGCAATCTCATGCTAGCAATCATACCTATTGTGGCCAGGTTTGGAAATTAGTCTCTAATTATTTGACTAGAAATGCATGTATTAGCATTTCACAGAACTATGCAAAATAGCTTAATCTTTCACTTAGTGTCTGCTTCCAAACTATCTTTACAAGACAAAACAATTGCAACAGTATCTGTTTTAAAACACTTCAGCTCAACAGAAATGCATTATTATTAACAACATGTAATTATTCATGACATTTGGGATTATTGAACATAAACAGTAAAAAGAGAGAGACATGTTAAGCCTTTCTGGAGATGAAAAGGAATTATATATCTTTATTATGCCACCTAATTTAATTAATGTATTCCTTATGCCATCTGGTCAGATTTATTTAAAAGTTAACAAAAGAGATCACTCTGAATTAAAACATAATAAATGAAAAGAAACTTTAAAAAGAATATTTAATTTATGTCTTCACTACAGCTAGACTGTCAGTGCTCCCTTAGTTCCAGCACTTATGCACATACCCCAGCCTCTACTTTTCAGTGCCAGGCTCCAGTGATTAGTGGGACTTGTGTTAACTTGGTACAACTTATACTCAAGATTTGGCATATGTCTATGGTTTGGGTGTTGGCTCCTTTTGCTTTAGCTGTCTAATTTTACAAAGGAGTTTGATTTTTCCTTATTTTGATACAGAATGAATGGTAGTGGTTATGCCTACTTGGTTCCAATGAGGTTTTGCCCAACCTTCCACCATAACAGTACTGTGGGTGCTAACTTCCCACAGCATTGGGAAACTTAAAAAACAATAAATAGTCTAGCAGCACCTTAAAGACTAACAAAACATGTAGATGGTATCATGAGCTTCCATGTGTACCCACTTCTTCATATGAATGGAGTATTAAAAATCCAGTTCCAAAATAATAGGAGAAGGGGGAGGAGGGGAAGGAGAAGGAAGGGAAAACTAGTGAATTAAAGTGTTTATATTACATGAAAGAATCATAAGATAGAAACCTGATAGAAAAGCTGCAAATTGTTCTTAAGTACCCATTTTTTGTTTTGTTTTGTTTTGTTTTGTTTATTTGTTTTTTAAGTCATTAGGATGTGGAAGGTAATGTGTTAGCCAGGTAAGGTCTTTATTCGTACCTTTGTGATAGGTCCGAAATCTGTAAATGAAGTTAAGCATTGTTCTTAGAGTCTGCTTGGGCCCTCTCATGTTACTTTTTTTCAACAAAGGACAGCTGAAAACTCATCACTAAGCATTCTCACTCATGAGATTTGTTAAGACATAAAATATATCTTGGGGAAGGAGTTAATAGAAGGACACTGACAATAAAGGTACTCACAAGAGAATTGTATTTGTAGGAAGAAATAGACAATGACTGGAGGGAAAAAAGGGACAGAACCTAGCTCACTGCCAAAAAGTGAATGTTATAATGTCCCTTCTTCACAAAATTTGTCCTTTGAACAGAGGTTGATGCCCCATCCAGCTACTTTGAACCAATTCTCTCTTTTAAATGCTAAATACACCTGCTCTATCAAAACACTTTCTTCTTGAAAACTGCTGTGCCATAAACTGCTGCTAAACACATACACTTATGTAGAAGGTTTCCCGTGCTTTTTTCTTTTACCCTGTTAATAAATATTACATTTCTCACAGGGAAAATGTATACAATTATATTTTACACTTTTTCTTTACTTTGAAAAACAAAATGAAGGAAATGTACTCCCAGAGCACCAAGTCATGCCATACGTGTATCAGATGGTAACTAGGGCTTGATCTGAAGTGGTGCTGGGTTTCTTAACTTCCACTGACTCTTATGCCCTCTTTGAAGCATTCAGCAATATGCAGAAAGTAGCCCTTAGTGCATGTCTTTGGCCTTAATCTCATAGTGCGTCTGACAAGTACAACAGTGGTTTTAGGTTCTAGTGCTCATCCTCCTGGGCTGTGTCTAGACTGCACCCCTTTTGCAGAAAAGGAATGCAGATTAGACACAGCGCAATTGCAAATGAAGCGGGGATTTAAATCTTCCCTGCTTCATTTGCATAAAAATGGCTGCCGCTTTTTTCCAGCTTGGGGCTTTGCCGGCAAAAAGCGCCAGTCTAGACGGGGATCTTTCGGAAAATAAAGCCTTTTCCGAAAGAACCCTTATTTCTCTTAAAATCAGGAATAAGGGATTTTTCCGCAAAAGGGGTGCAGTCTAGACTCAGCCCTGTTGTTTATTGCTATAAATTCCTGTCCCAGTTACACACTCTACTGTTGTAATTGTAACCCTTCTTCCAGGTAACACCAGCAGCTGCCAGGGCCGGATTCAATATCTAGGGGTTGCTTTCCCTCCATCCAATCCAGAACTGACTCGAGCCCTTATCCTGGGAAATTCATACAACACTCTTGGGTGCCTCTGAGGGCAATGCTTCCCCACGTGCAAGCACAGAGTCTGAGTGTAGAAAAGAAACCTTTCATTAAAGGGGGTGGGGGCAGTAACATGGCATTCATTTGGGAAAACACCACAGAGTTCATATCCAAAACCATGAGAAACTGTCCCATCCCAAGTGGGTTGGGCAATGTCCTTTTCCTCTCAAGTCCAGCAATGTAAATGTCCCCTTCGCATGCCCAACCTTTCTCTGCACCCCACTCACAGTCGCTGCCCTTGGTCAGGGCAGACCTAGAGTTCAGAAATTGGGGGGCAGGTAAAGAGGCATCTTACTCACTTTGCTGGTCAATCACCAACCATCTGCTTGCTATATTTTAGTGCTGCCTTGCTGTCTGTTCATCTCACCTCACTGCCACTGCTCTGCTGACTACTCATTGAATCTCTCCATCACTGCCCTGCTGGCTGCTCATTACACACAGCTCTATTACCACTCTGCTGGCTGCTCATCATATCTTCTTCTGGCTTGTGGTAGATTTAGCTCTGGGACAAACCTAGTGATTTCAGCTCTTGGCCCAAAACACAGTCCAGCCACAAGAAATTCCATCATCCCCTGGAATAAATTTAAAATGATGAAAGAGATTACTTATGATGTCTGTTCTAGTTCTATCATTAAAAGAGAGAGGAGAAACAGATTGAACCAGCTCACCTGGTATGTGAGTGTATGTGGTAGTGGGGGTGGGGGTTGTTTACACTGAGACAGCCGCTTTTCCGGAAAAACTTGCCAGCTGTCTACACTGGCCACTTGAATTTCTGCAAAAGCACTGACGATCTCATGTAAGATTGTCAGTGTTTTTGCAGAAATACTATGCTGCTTCTGTTCGGGCAAAAGTCCTTTTGTGCAAAATTTTTGCGCAAAGGGCCAGTGTAGACAGGCCAGATTTGTTTTCTGCAAAAAAACCCCGATCATGAAAATGGCAATCGGGGCTTTGTTGTGGAAAAGCATGTCTAGATTGGCAAGGACACTTTTCCGCAAAAAGTGCTTTTGCGGAAAAGCGTCTGTGCCAATCTAGACGCTCTGTTCCGAAAATGCTTTTAACGGAAAAGTTTTCCGTTAAAAGCATTTCCGGAAAATCATGCCAGTCTAGACGTAGCCTCATGATAGTATCTTTCCCATTGACCTGAGTTAAACACAGTGGCTGCATCTAGACTGGCAATTTTTTTTGCAAAAGCACGTGCTTTTGCGGAAAAACTTGCCAGCTGTGTACACTGGCCGCTTTGAATTTGTGCAAGAACACTGACGATCTAATGTAAGATTGTTAGTGTTCTTACGCAAATACAATGACTCTCCTGTTTGGGAAAAAGCCCTCTTGAGCAAATGCTTTTGCGCAAGAGGGTCAGTGTAGACAGCTGAGAACCTTTTTGCGCAAAAAAGCCCCGATGGCGAAAATGGCGAACGGGGCTTTCTTGCGCAAAACCGCGACTAGATTGGCATGGACACTTTTCCGCAAAAAGTGCGTTTGCGCAAAAGCATCCGTGCCAATCTAGACACTCTTGTCCACAAATGCTTTTAATGGAAAATCTTTTCCATTAAAAGCATTTGCGGAAAATCATGCCAGTCTAGACGTAGCCAGTCTGACTTTTCTTCATTCCCACAATATCTGCAAATACTGGTGATCATCTCTCACAACTCCTGCATTTAGTTTTAACACAATTTGTACCGCACAACAGCCAAATAGGTTATGATGGCAAAATACCATTGTAACAGTTGAATATCAGTCAGGTTTTAGTAAACTGAGAGAATTGTATTTATATGCACATGGCCAGAATCTCATTCTTTAAACTAAGAGTGTTTCTCTCCTTTGTTTTAGATTAAGCACAGACCTTCTAGTTTTCTATTCCCCCAATAATTACAGACATTGAAATGAGTATTAAAACAATTTGTGACCAAACACTAGACAAGTTGTTTACAATGAACAAAACACCACTCTATCAGAGGCATATCTAACATCTAAGCAAAGCAGCAGCAAACTTTATTTACAGAAACACACCCAGGATTTCTTTCCCGTTCCAACTTGCTGTAATGGAAACATTGATTCAGACCCTACATAATCATAAGACAGGCATTATTGTTATAATTTAACACTTTGCTTTTAGCCATCTTGTTACTGTCCTTGTCAACTTGGTTAAATCACCACTGACTCAGAACAGATCCATGTAAGTAGGGTATGAATGAATGCTTCCATTGCATCCAGCTGGAATGGGAGAGAAACCATGGGTATGTCTATATAAATACAGTTTGCTCCTGCTTTGCTTAGATGTGTTACATATTCAGCTGATGGAATACTGTTTTGCTCATTATAATCCTCTTGGCTGGTGTTGGTTCACAAATTGTGTTAATATTAATTGCAATGTCGGTAATTATTATGGGAATACAAAAGAAGAAAGTCTGTGCTTAACCTGGCACAAAAGAGGGAAACATTCTCAGTTTAAAGAATGAGATTCTGGGTGTGTGCATGTAAATAAAGTTCATTTCTGTTTGTTTAGATATTCAAGTGATGTAGTGGTGTTTTGCCCATTGCAATCAATTTGGCTGTGGTGGGTTCACAGATTGGGTTAACACTAGGGCTCTGTCTATCTGTGCTTCATTTGCATAATTAATTAGGGATCGTTTTTGCGCAAGAGGCTTTTGCACAAAAAAGAACCATGTAGGTGGCTCCTTTTTGCATGAAACCCCCTCTTGTGCAAGAGCTGTTCTTCCTGAAAAAATAAGGAAGAACGTTTCTTGTGCAAGTGAGGGGTTTTGCGCAAAAAGGAGCTGCCTACACAGCTCCTTTTTGTGCAAAAGCCTCTTGTGAAAAAATGGCCCCTAATTATTTATGCATATGAAGCATGGCAATATGCTAACCCACGCTTCATTTGCATAGGCTTTTGCGCAAGAAGGAAGCAGTATAGACGTAGCCTAAATGCAGGAATTGTAAAATATGATCACCAAGGCTTGTAGTTATTATGGGAATACAGAAAAGTCAGACTGTGTTTAATTCAGTTCAAAAGGAGAGAGACAGTGTCAGTGCAAAGGACCATGGGTGGACAGACTGCCTGTGAAGTTAAGTGCGGGAGGACAAGACTCTGAATCAGCAGGATACATGTTCTCCAAGGTGTGAGCTGTAAGTCTGGTTTAACCTGTTTCTCCCCATTGTTTCAATGACAGAGCTAAAGCGGGCTCCAGAAGGGGCCTCTTTTATTACTAAAATGTACTCTTGTGTATGCTGAAATGTCTTGTGGCTGGACTATGCTTCGGGCAAAAAGCTGAAATCACTGAGAGCTGATATTACTGGGGTTTGTCCAGAGTCAAATCCACCACAAGCCAGTAGAAGCAGTGAGTGGTAGGTCAGCAGGAGTAACAGAGAGCAAACAGACTGGCCAATGGGAACAGCTAGGGGCCGGGGAGAGCAGCAGACCTGACAGCAGGCTAGTGGCATGTAACAAATGGCCAGTCAGCAGATGGTGAGTGACCAGGAGAGGGAGAAAAATGCTTCTTTTCCTCCCTCCACTAGGGATGGGAGGTGAAATCTGCAGATGGGCTTCTGAACTCTATGTCTATTCTGACCAAGAGCAAGAGCAGCAACTGTGAGAAGGGTTCAGAAAAGGGTTGGAAATGTGAGGGGGACTTTTACTCATGATTTTGTTTATGAACCCAGTTTGTGGTGTTTCCCCAAACTAATACCAAGTTACTTTCCCCCATTATATTAAGTTTCTTTTCTACACTGGGGCCATGTCTACACTGCAGGCTTCTTGTGCAAGAACTTTTTGCGCGAGAGTTCTTGTGCAAGAGTGCGTCCACACTGCCATGTGCTTTTGTGCAAGAGATGTGCTTTTGCACAAGAGTGTCCATGGCAGTGGGGAAGCTCTCTTGTGCAAGAAAGCTCTGATGGCCATTTTAGACATAAGGCTTTCGTGCGCAAGAAACCCCTAGAATCATAGAATGCTAGTGCTGGAAGAGACCTCAGGAGGTCATTAAGTCCAGCTCCCCGCCCAAGGCAAGACCAATCCCAACTAAATCAACCCAGACAGGGCTTTGTCAAGCCGAGACTTAAAAACCTCTAGGGATGGAGATTCCATCACCTCCCTAGGTAACCCCTTTCACTAGGAGGGTGTTTCTCCGACCTAGACCTCTCCCACTGTAACTTGAGTCCATTGCTCCTTGTTCTGCCATCCGTCACTACTGTGAACAGCCTTTCTCCATCCTCTTTGGAACCTCCCTTCAGGAAGTTGAAGGCTGCTATAAAATCCCCACTCATTCTTCTCTTCTTCATACTAAACAGACCCATATCCCTCAGTCTCTCCTCATAGCCCTCTCTCTCACTCCAGCCCCCTAATCATTTTGGTCGCCCTCCGCTGGACCCTCTCTAATGCGTCCACATCCTTTCTATAGTAGGGGGCCCAGAACTGAATGCAATACTCCAGGTTTGGCCTCACCAAAGTTGAATAAAGGGGAATAATCACTTCTCTGGAGCTGCTGGCAATGCTCCTCCTAATGCACGCTAACATGCCATTAGCCCTCTTGCCTACAAAGGCACACTGTTGACTCATATCCAGTTTCTCATCCACTTTAATCCCCAGGTCCTTTTCTGAAGAATTGCTACTTAGCCATTCGGTCCCCAGCCTGTAACAATGCTTGGGATTCTTCCATTCCAAGTACAGGACCTACACTTGTTCTTGTTGAACCGCATCAGATTTATTTTGTCCCAAACCTCTAGTCTGTCTAGGTCACTCTGGACCCTATCTCTGCCCTCCAGCATATCTACCTCTCCCTGTAGTTTAGTGTCATCTGAGAACTTGTTGAAGGTGCAATCCATCTCCTCATCCAGGTCATCCTGTTCCCGTCCACCCTAGCCTTTTTGCGCAAGAGCTCTTGCACAAAAAGGCTTATTCCTTGTGGGGAGAGGAATAACTCTTGTGCAAAAAGCCCTGTCTTCTGATGATCTACTGTAAACTTTCTGGCACAAGAACGGGCTTGTTGTGTGGATGCTCTACAAGTTTTTGTGCAAGGACAGCCGTTCTTGCGCAAGAAGCCTGCAGTGTAGACATAGACTCAGACTCCTTGCTTGCGAATGGGGAATCATTGTCTCTTAGAGATGCCCAGAGGTGTTGTGTGAATTTCCCATGTTACTGCATGGGGCAGAGGGGGTCAAAACAAATCAGTGTTGGATGGATGAAGAGGAAACACTAGATATGGCTGGTTCAGGTCAGTGGAGATTTAGCGGCCTATGTGAAAGGAGAGAGATCAACTAATTCCTAATGTCTAAAGTCTTCTGCTCATTGTAGTCAAATACACTGTTGAAACAGATGTCTGATGGACATCAGGGCAGATTTTACTGACACTACTAAGTCCTCCCTTCCTCCCTTCTCAGGTTTCTTGGGACATACATACATATGTAGTGATTTGCATTACAAAGCAAGTGTAAGTTCCTTTTGTTATTCATTCACAGGTTAGATTAACTTTGTTTATCAAGCCATACATAAAAATGTAATCATTCCATTGTCAGGAGCCTAAAGCTAATGTTAATTACAGTTTGAAACTTCGATTATTAATGCATCTTTACCTACTGAAGTGTGAAATAAGCAATAGTAGTTGGAATACACCAATTAAATTAGCTTTTGAGACTGGAATTCATAAATAGGGTACTCTCTGACACAACTAACACTGTAACAGCATTTAAAGAGTGAAAAATTTTGTATTCTAAATACAAAATTATAAAAATGAGGGAAGAGAATTGTGACTTTTATGTAAAGGTTCAGATAAAATGCATACAGAATGTGTTATGTGTTATGGATGCAGTTTCTGTATGTATTCTGTTCAGTTGACGAAAATAATGTTTCTGAAAGTCTTATGATATACATACACACACACAATACAAAGCCACATAAGCAAATTCTCTCACAGGGGAGCTGGGAAAATATTGCAAAAGCTTATCTGAGAGCAACCATTCAAATAAAAAGCATAAATAAACTTTAAAGTGAATTCATGCCTCAAATCCTTTTATTCATTTTTCTAAGATCATTCATAAGAGCAATTTTTTTGTTGATAAGGCCAGTGTTTCCAGAAAAAGAAAGGGTCACAGAGACTTGTGAGAAAATTAATTCATTCAGCTTCAAAATATCTTTGTGAAACAGCTATGAACACTCCTTCTATTCAAGTGTGAAGAGGAGGCAGAGAGGTAATAAGGGCCACGTTTTGAAAAATATGTCAACCACCCGCTGTGCGGACAGCGCCAAAATGTGATGTAAGATATTTCGGCTCCAGCTACATAATTAACATAACTGGAGTTGTGTATCTTAATTTGAATTTATCCTCTAATGTAGACCTAGCCTAAGGCTAAGAGAAGATTCCAACTACTGATGTCTGAGAGGATTTATGTTACCAATGTTATATACCATAAAATAGAATATATGGATACATGTTTGATGAAAACAGCCTTTTTAATTTCAATAACCATTACTGACATAAATTTAAGGCCAGAAGGGACTATTAGATTACCTATCAGCCCATCAAAATTTTACCAAGTAATACATGTATCGTGTCCAATACCTTGTTTTTGATTAAAATGTACTTTTTCTGGCTAAAGTATATTTTTCAGACATGATTTGAAGACTTGAAGAGATGGAGAATCTACCACTTCCCTTGGTTGTTTATTCCAGTAGTTAGTGTGTCCAATTTCCAATTTAAATTTATCCAGTTTCAGCTTACAACCACTAATACTTTTTCTGCTTTTCTCTGCTAGATTAACAGCCCACCTTAGCACCCCATCTTTTCTCCCCATTAAGCCATCTTTCAATCTTCTTTTTAATAAGCTAACAGAGGGTATGTCTACACTACCCTCCTAATTCGAACTAGGAGGGTAATGTAGGCATACCGCACTTGCAAATGAAGCCCGGGATTTGAATTTCCCGGGCTTCATTTGCATAAGCCGGGCACCACCATTTTTAAATCCCGGCTAGTTCGAACCCCGTGCCGCGTGGAATGAGGAGTACAGCTAGTTCGAATTAGGAAGCCTAATCCGAACTAGCTACTCCGTGCTGCGTGTAGCCGCGCGGCACGGGGTTCGAACTAGCCGGGATTTAAAAATGGCGGCGCCCGGCTTATGCAAATGAAGCCTGGGAAATTCAAATCCCGGGCTTCATTTGCAAGTGCGGTATGCCTATATTACTCCGCTAGTTCGAACTAGCGGGGTAGTGTAGACATACCCTGAGCTTCTTAAGACTTGTGAAATATTTTCTCCAGTCCTCAGTTCATTTTGAGGGCTTTTTTTTCACTTTCTCCAATTTTTCCACATTTTCTCAAAGTTTTGGACACCAGAACTGTATGTAGCATTATATTGGTGGTTGTATGGAAAGGTGAAATACTTCCCAATTCTTTTCATTATTCCCTTCATTATTCTCCCTTATTATTATACACCCAAGAATTGCATTAGCTTTTTCCCCCCAGACCATCACACAAGAAGCTCTTTCAGTTACTTGTCTCTTATAAACTCCACATCTTGTGCACTGTTTTCCAGAATGTAGTCCCCTATTCTGTGTTTCCAAGATGTATAAAACATTTAATTTGGACCCCATTTATCAAGAGATCCAGATTGTTCTGTACGAATGCTCTCGCTGTTTACCATTCTGCCAATCATGTCATCTGCAAATATTATCAACTGTAATTTAGATTTACTTCCATATAGCTGATAAATATTTTGAATAGCTTTGGTTCTAGTACCGATGACTGAATAAACCCACCAAAAAGATCCTGGTATATTACCTTTTTACACTGATATCTAATTTTTAAAGATCTGCCTGTTATATAGAGCTTCTATTTAATGTACACCTTACTGATGTTTTATAGTGCATTTTTTAAAATTAGAATGCAAGTCAAAAGCCTTATAAAAATTAAGTATGTTACATCTAGACAGTATCTTGATCAAACTTGTAACTTCCTCAAAAAAACTTGTTTGTCATGACCTATTTTCTATAAAACGATGTTGGCTGGTGTGATGAATGGGAGAGGTAAAAGCCTTTTCTGGTCATCCCAGCCATACAGCTAACTAATTTGCCTGTATGGAAAGAAAGTAGTTCCTAGACTCTTCAGGAACAGAATCCCTGTTGCTCTGTACCTTTAATCTTTCTTTTTTTCCAATAACACCAAGCAACCAAAAAGTATGTTTTCCTTGGTTGGTTGATAAATATAACCTATTTAAGACCATGATCTGATTCCTTTGGCCTAGAAGACAGGAAGTTTTGTGTGCAAGTGCCTAAGACTGCAAGGCCAGCTATTAAGCAATTTATGGGATTTTTAAGTTCTCTCCAGAGGGAGGGTTAAAGAGCTTGAGCAAACCCCATAGGAAGAAATTCTAAAATGTACCTTCCTGATTTCTCAAAAGAGGTTTTGCATTTGTAGTGGTGGCAGCATACCACCCCAGGTCAGGGAATCTGTGACCTTTGGGAGTTTTTAAACAGAAATCTTTAGTGGCAGGGTATTTTTAAGTCTCTTGCGGGCCCCACCTTCTGCACTCGAAGTGCCAGAGGGGGAACAGCTTTGACAACTGTCATAAATTATATTAATATACTTTAAATCTTTGTTAATTG
This sequence comes from Pelodiscus sinensis, assembly GCF_052426305.1. Lineage (NCBI taxonomy): Eukaryota > Metazoa > Chordata > Testudines > Trionychidae > Pelodiscus > Pelodiscus sinensis. Next base: position 31,913,569 of record NC_143067.1, on the reverse strand, counting down.
AATCCTGTATCAGCTTCTCCATTATTTGGCCCAGGATATGCAGGAGCCACTTTCCACAGTTCACAGTGGCCAACAATGATGATGCACAGGCAATGGGAGCTATGAGTGACTGTAGCCGTGGATGCGCAGGTCAATAAAGTGTTTGGCCTAACCCTGATGAAATTCATCAGTTTATTGCCCACCCCGGCCTATATCATTGCCAGATTTTTTTTCCCTGAAGCTTTTAACATCTCTTATCCATTTTCTACACTTCATCACTTCTAATTTATATTGATTGCTATCTATTGGTATCTATCTACCAAAATCTATCAAACTAGACTAATTGTCCAACTAGTCCAATTTATTTAATGTCTTCAATTTTTTTCATGTTCCCTTTAAAATAGAATCTCAGGGAAGATTTAGGTCATACAGACTTAACTCCAGCATCGGTTTACTCTTCCAGTTTAAAATGGGTTTTACTCACTCAAATCTAAAATACCAAATCCTGAACTGGCAAGAAATCAGTTAATTTTGCAATATCCTACCTTCGAAGGTACACAAATGTAGACACTTCAAAGAAATGCATAATGCCTCCCAACATTCTATACTACAGGGGAAATTTTATCCAATTCCAGTTGGTGATTAGCCTAAAGCCTTCAGCATGAAATTGGTAGCTATTGTAATTGTATACCAGATAATGTAACTTCAGATATTATCCTTGCTATGCACTAATTATTATTTCCTAAGCTGGCAGAGGATGGGAACCAAGCAGTGGCAATGAGCTTCAGTCCACGCTATAGTAGGATTGGAGGGGGAAGGAGAAGTGAGATGGGGAGTATGATCACCTTCAGTGATACATGCAGAATTCTAGAATCATAGAATAATAGAGCTGGAAGGAACCTTGAGAAGTTATCAAGTCCAGTCCCCTGCTCTCATGGTAGGACCAAACACCGTCACCATCATCCCTGCTAGATGTCTTTCCAACCTACTCTTAAAGTTGTACACTTGAGAACAAGGAGCAATGCAGGTTAAAAAAAAAAGTGGGGTCCTTGAAAAGGGATTTGGAAGTTCCTTCACCTGGGTAATTATGTCACCATATTCAATACATATTCAATGGAAATTTAAAAAAAAAATAGAACTGCATTATGAATTAATAAAAAATACATTAATATGCTTTAGGTGAACAAGAAGATTGTAAACTAGCATGCTGATAAACCCACCCTACTAAGGAAATTAAAGTACTTCTGTTTTTGCTGCCAAAGGAAAATTCGATTTTTATAAACCAACACTGAAAATCTTGTATTTTGCAGTTGGCAGCAAAGGTTGGTTAGCTATATAAATCATGCAGACAACAGAAACAATATGTTCTTGTTTATGCAGCTAACAAATTACCAATTTCAGTTATTTTCAATGAGTCATTTGCAAATAATCTACAGATCTAGAACTATTCACTGAAGAAATGAGCAAATAATGTTCTGAATTGTGTGCAATAAATTACCCATTGTCAAATATGCACCAAGGTCTAATTAGAATTTAGGGTTAAGCACTACAAGGCTGCACAGTCAGGCGAAAAGATAGTTATAAAACAAGTACATGTAACATGCAATCTGAAATATGTGCTACAAAAGGAAACTGAACTAGAAAGTTAAAACTAGATCACGGGCTTAAATTAAAACACAGAATATACTTAAGAATGCTCTTTGAAAGCACCCCCCTTTGAAAGCAACATCAGAAACCTTCCTATTCCTAAGGGATCTGAAAGTGGTGACAAGTGAATGATAATTAAGCAGCGATTCAGAGAAGATTTTCCACATGTTTCGAAAGGCATGAGTACACTGGAGAATAGCATTTAAAAACCTGAAAATAGAGTGTGGAAATGACTTAACTCCTGCATACCACTGGGAGAGAGAGACAGAGAGATCATCAAATAGCTCAAGTCTGTTATTACACTATAGAGAACTGTTTATTTGGCTGGCTTCAGGAGTCATGTATCCCACAACACAGCTGTGTCTAATGGTTTCGGCTTTATATATTTTAACAGTTTATAAGGGTTCAGCTACAGAGCAACATGATTTCAAAATAACTAGCGTTATTTCGAATCACTTCATCCACATCTACACAGCAGGCACTTATTTCAAAATGATGTCAAAATACAGTAATTCCTCATTTAACACTATAGATACATTTCAGAAAATGATCGTGTTAAGTGAAAACGTTTTATACAGGGTCAATTTTCCCATTGAAAATAATGGAAAAGGTGGGGGTTGCATTTCAAGTGGTGGTGTCTGTTGGGACCAGGACATAAGGTTGGGGGAGAAAGGGGACTGGGTTACAGCAGGGAGGGGAGCCGTTTGGCTCTGGGAAAGGGAAAGGGAAGGGGAAGGAGAGGAGAGGGGAGGGAGATTGAGTTAGTAGTATGCCCCTGTGATGGGTCTGCCAGGACCTGCACTATGTCCAGCAAGGGGGGGGTCACCGGGGAACGGCGCGACGAGCGGCGAACCCTCTGCTGCTTTGCAGGGAGGTGGAGGAAGCCCCGTGTAGCCGCCAGCAATGAGCTGACTGGGGAAATTGTGTTATTCCGGGGATGGTCGTGTAATTCAAAAAACGTTCCCTAAAAAAAAAAATCATGCTATCATGAAAACGTGTTAAGACGGCACGTGTTAAATGAGGAATTACTGTCAAGCTGGAGGACTTCTTACTCTGACTCCTGTAATCCTCATTGTACAAGGAGTAAGAGAAATCAGAGGAAAGTGCTCTATTTCAAAATAAGTGCTGTACAGATGCTCTCAATTTCAAAACAAGCTACGCAATTGACATAACTCAAAATAAGCTACACAAATTGAGCTAAGCCCTGCTGTGTAGACGCACCCTAATTGCCTCTCATTTATCTTAGAATTACATCTATCATCAACAATAAAATGATGTGTCAAAACAGCCCTACCAACTAGAGGCACCATGATGTCTTATAATACGGGCTCTTTGATTAGGGTTCCTAGCAGAACTGCCTTAATTTTCTGGAATTGTTTCTGTTTCCCTAGCTTCCACACATTCTGGACTACTGTCAGGATGAGTGGAAGCCAACAATTAAACTGCTTCCCCTACCTAGATAGTCAGCTCCTTTTCCCCACCCTCTTGGCTGACCCTCAGTTGAGGGAGGCTCATGCACTAAGCTCCACAGGTCCCAGGTTTGATTCCACCTGCAAAAGGATAAATGGACATAAATCAGACATCAGAAAAGGTAACACATAAACCTCTAGGGAGAAATTAGTTGGGGAAGTAGATGTGGGTGGCAGCCCAGGCAGCAGTGATCATGAGAGGGTAGATTTCAGGATCCTGACCAAAGGAAGAAAGGAGCTCAGCAAAATACACACCCTGGACTTTAGAAAAGCAGACTTTGAGTCCCTCAGGCTATGTCTAGAGTGCAAGCCTCTTTTGAAAGAGGCTTTTTTGAAAGATACTTTCAAAAAAGCTTCTGTTGAAAAAGAACATCTAGACTATAATCAGCACTTTTGAAAAAGCAAGCTGCTTTTTCGAAAGAGAGCACCCAGGCAGTCTGGATGCTCTCTTTTGAAAAAGCACAGTTTGCATTACATAGCGCCTTTTTTTGAAAGAGCACTTTCGAAAAAAGGCGTTCTTCCTCGTGAAATGAGGAGTACCACCATCAAAAGAAAAGCTGCATTCTTTCGATTTAATTTTGAAAGAATGTGGCTGTAGTCTAGACACAGGTGAAGTTTTTTTTTTAAAAACCTGAAGTCTAGACACAGCCTCAGGGAAATGATGGGCAGGATCCCCTAGGATGCTAACAAGAGGGGGAAAGAAATCCAGGAGAGATGGCTGCATTTTAAAGAAGCCTTATTGAAGGCAGAGGAACAAACCATCACGATGCGCAGTAAGGAAAGCAAATATGGTAGGCAAACAGCTTGGCTTAACAGTGAAATCTCTGGTGAACTTAACCATAAAAAGGAAGCTTACAAGAAGTGGAAACTTGGACAGATGATTAGGGAAGAATATAAATATATTGCTCACGCATGCACAGGTGTAATCAGGAAGGCCAACATTCAATTGTAATAGCAGCTAACAAGAGATGTGAAGGTAAACAAGAAAGGTTTCTGCAGGCATGTTAGCAATAAGGCTACATCTAGGCTATGTCTAGACTGCAGGCTTCTTTCGAAAGAGGCTCTTTCGAAAGCATCTTACGAAAGAGCCTCTTTCGAAAGAGAGCGTCTAGACTGCACGGAGAAATTTCGAAAAAGCGGCTTGCTTTTTCGAAAGAAAGCATCCAGTGAGTCTGGATGCTCTCTTTTGAAGAAGCCCTATTTACATTGAAGAACGCCTTATTTCGAAAGAGGAAATTTTGAAAGAAGGCGTTCTTCCTCGTGAAATGAGGTTTACCGCCATCGAAAGAAAAGCCGCGTTCTTTCGAATTAATTTCGAAAGAACGCGGCTTGAGTCTGGACGCAGGGGAAGTTTTTTCAAAAAAAGGCTACTTTTTTCGAAAAAACCCCTGAGTCTGGACACAGCCCTAGACTGTAGGCTTCTTCCAGAAGAAGCTTTTTCAGAAGAGATCTTCTGAAAAAACTTTTTTTGAAAGAGCTTGTCTACACACAAAAGTGCATCAAAAAATGATGCACTTTTTTGAAAAAGAATGTCCAGACTGATTGGATGCTCTCTCACATAAAAGGCTACCCGGAACCACTTCAGGCAGGGCTTCCGATTGCTGGTGCTGGAGACCTGCAGAGACATATACTTAAAGGGACTCCCCTGGATAGCCATTTCTCTGCTTCTGCTGCGCACTTGCTACCTTTTTGAGGGACAGAAAAGGTCTCTCAGTTCCTGCTGTGGTTGCCCTGCTTTTTTGGACACCACAGATTTGTTCTTTGTGTCATGGAGCCGGAACTACCCCATGGCATGCAATGGCCCCACATGGCCATGCTGAAGTTTTTGCATCACTTTGTGCCAGCTGCCTTCCTGGTCCTGCACGAGCTTAACCCCAAGCTCATTCTTGGGACCCCTCCCTGAGTGCAGGAGCTATACTCTGACAACCACAACCTACTGTGGAGAGGCATTTTTAGGGGCTCAACGCTAGTTCGGGCTGGTGGCACCATCTGGTCATAGACTGGTGGGACAACCAGTAGTGGCTCTAAAACTTCCACATGCGGAAGGTCACCTTTTGTGTTCCAGCTTGACAAAGCCCTGCCTGAGATAATTTAGTTGGGATTGGTCTTGCTTTTAGCAGGGCATTGGACTCGATGACCTCCTGAGGTCTTTCCTAACCCTCTGATTTTATGATTCCATGAACATTTTAACCTCCCTGGACATCCAGTAATGGATTTGAAAGTAGCCTCACTCTTCTACAAAAGAATTTCAAAACCTGATTACAAAGGGAGACAGCTGAACACAAGTTCATTTGCAAATTCAGTAGAATGAAATTAAGATTGAACAAGGATCTTAACTCGTTAATACTCATAGACTTTAAGGACAGAAGGGACCATTATGATTATCTAGTCTGACCCCCTGCACAATGCAGGCCACAGAATCTCACTCACCCACTCCTAGAATAATCCTCTCACCTATATCTCAGATATTAAAGTCCTGAAATGGTTTAAGGACCCCAAGATGCAGAGAATCCTCCAGCAAGTGATCCGTGCCCCATGCTACAGAGAATCATAGAATCATAGAATACTAGGACTGGAAGGGACCTCGAGAGATCATCGAGCCCAGTCCCCTGCCCTCATGGCAGGACCAAATACTGTCTAGACCATCCCTGATAGACATTTATCTAACCTATTCTTAAATATCTCCACAGATGGAGATTCCACAACCTCTCTGGGCAATTTATTCCAGTGTTTGACTACCCTGACAGTTAGGAACATTTCCTAATGTCCAATCTAAACCATCCTTGCTGCAGTTTAAGCCCATTGCTTCTTGTTCTATCCCCAGAGGCCAAGATGAACAAGTTTTCTCCCTCCTCCTTATGACACCCCTTTAGATATCTGAAAATTGCTATCATGTCCCCCCTCAATCTTCTCTTTTCTAAACTAAGCAAACCCAATTCCTTCAGTCTTCCCTCATAGGTCATTTTTGTTGCTCTTCTCTGGACCCTCTCCAATTTCTCCACATCTTTCTTGAAATGCGGTGCCCAGAACTGAACACAAAGGCAAAAAACCTCCAGGGCCTCTGCCAATCTACCCTGGAGGAAAATTCCTTCCCAACCCCAAATATGGCGATCAGCTGAAGCCTGAGCATGTGGGCAAGCCTCACCAGCCAGACACCCAGGAAAAAGTTCTCTATTGTAACTTCTATCATCCCACCATTGGCCTATTTACCACTGATAGTGAAAGGTCAATTAGTTGCCAAGATCATGTTATCCCATCAAACCATCCCCTTCATAAAACCATAAATCTTGAAGCCAGATAGGTCTTTTGCTCCCACTACTTCCCTTGGAAGGATGTTCCAGAACTTCACTCCTCTAATGGTTGGAAACCTTCATCTAATTTCGAGTCTAAACTTCCTAATAGCCAGTTTATATCCATTTGTTCTTGTGTCCACATTGGTATTAAGCTTAACTAATTCCTCTCCCTCCCTGGTGTATCCATCTAATATATTTAAAGAGAGCAATCATGTCTCCCCTCAGTCTTCTTTTGGTTAATGTAAAGAAGCCAAGCTCCTTGAGTCTCCTTTCCATTCCTTGGATCATCCTAGTGGCCCTTCTTTGTACCTGTTCATTTGAATTCATCCTTTTTAAACATGGGAGATCAGAACTGCACACAGTATTCCAAATGAGGTCTCACCAATGCCTTGTATAACGGCACTACACATACAATTTCCCCTCTCATTATAGTTACATCTCCATACCAAATGCTGTGATTGAGCCATTTCCATCCTCAGTTGATTATACAATACATATTGTTAATAAGGCTATATACACACATCCCTGCATCTGTATCTTCCACTCTAATTCATCTGATGAAGTGGGTTTTACCTAAGAAAGGTGATGTCCTAATGGTTCCTGAGGCCATGTCTATACTAGAAAATAATTTCAAAATAAGTAATATCAAAATAATAACTCCTGAAATTGATATAGGGGGGTCCCCACTACAGGGGAACATCAGAATAGCTCAGAATTATTTCAAAATGTGTCCACAGAGTTTGGAGCCAGTCTTAGATTTAGAGCCCACAGAAGCACTCCAAGGAAGGCACCAGTAGGGCAGACACTTCCTTTGACTGCTCGGTCAAGCTTGGTCTGCTTGGTCAGGCAAGCTGCGACATACACTTTCTCTGCAGCTGCGTCTTACATGCCACTCCTCCACTGCCTCCCTATGTGACACCAAACAGACGCAGTGTGCTCTGCTTGCCCTTGCAGATGCCACAGCACTGATACCATGGAGCTGGAGCTGCTGCAAACCAAAGCCAGGCTCATGGGCCTCATGCTGCACCTCATAGCACAGTTCTTCCACACTGTCTGCAGGCTGCCTTCAGCAGGACACCGACCAGTCTAGACAGAGGGCACTTCCCTGCAGAGTCACAGATGTCCCGGGGAGCATTCACTACATTCACAGCCTGGAGACAAGCAGGCATGTGAAGGTGCTGGCCAGGCTTGGAGCTTTCAAGTGGGAGCAGGGGATGAGGCAGCTCAGCTTCCTTCTGTGTCCCACACACTCTGGCTGTGTCTAGACTGGCAAGTTTTTCTGCAAAATCATCTGCTTTTGCGGAAAAACTTGCCAGCTGTCTACACTGACCGCTTGAATTTCCAGAAAAGCTCTGACGATCTCGGAAACACTATGCTGCTCCCGTTCAGGCAAAAGTCTTTTTCCGAAAGACTTTTGCGCAAAAGGGCCAGTGTAGACAGCACAGAACTGTTTTCCGCAAAAAAGCCCCGATTGCAAAAATGTCAATCGGGGCTTTTTTGCGGAAAACCGCGTCTAGATTGGCCATGGACGCTTTTCTGCAAAAAGTGCTTTTGCGGAAAAGCATCCTTCCAATCTAGACGTGCTTTTCCGAAAATGCTTTTAACGGAAAACTTTTCCATTAAAAGCATTTTCAGAAAATCATGCCAGTCTAGACGTAGCTTCTGAGTGTGGCACTACAGCATCCCACAGAGAGAAAACTTCTATCCCTGCCCACTGGAGGGGGGATGTCAGGGGAGATGTGTGTGAGTGGCAGACGCTGCTTGCCAGAGAGTGCTACTGGGGTCCCCTCTACTTCTCCCCCCGGCAGGTTCCCATGCAGGGTATTGGTCTCCTCCACATCACTATGCTTAACCGGGAGCAGAGGCTGCCTAAGAGTGGGCATGTCCCTGTGTCATGTGCAGCACTGCTGTGTGGTTCCATGATCCCAGACTCTGCTTTCGGATCCAGAAAGCATGAGGGCATGATGATGTTCTATTACTCTTTGAACCTGCAGGAGTAACCTCACTCATGAGTATGAAGTGGATGCAACACTAAACTAGCCTGTTGGTCTTTGTTGCTCATATGTTGCGGAGAACTTTCATGCTACCATGACTCTACATCAGCAGTTAGGGAAAATGCTTGTAAAACAAAAAGAAAAAAAATCTGACAGTAACATACTGAGACTTACTGGATTCATTTAAAGTAAAGAAACAAGCAGACATTAAATTACAGTGATCCAATTCCATTTCAGTGTTCTAGTAACTACACAAACCTCTTGGGAGTTGTTCTTGTCATCATATGTCACCAGAATTTCTGGGAGGAATTATATCGCCATAACTCATAGTTGCTTGTTATTTATTCTATTATTGGATAAGATTCTATGTCTCAGTGTTCTCGTGTCATATAAGAAAACTCATCCAAAGAGACTGTGCTTGGAGCAAGTTCTAACTCATGTTAAGAGCCCACTGGAATACTTGGTACAGTGAACAACTGTATTGACATTTCTTTATTTATCTGGTGCAGCATTAACTCATCTTTGAGAAAAAAAACAAACTAATAATATTTGAAGATACAGAATTTGGTAGAAAATTTCAAATCATAATAGCCTTCCCTCTTCAGTGGAAAGGTGTCATTACGATTGCCAGTCTTGTTATCACTGTACCGTCATTTGGGACAAGCTAAGTACGATTAGACAGCGGAGCTATTTCGGGATACCATAGGTAACCCAAAATAGCTATTTTGTGTCTTTTACATGCGCTTGTTACTTCAAAATAGATTTTGAAACAACGGGCATGCTATTCTGGCATCTGCGTAGCATAAATTGCGTAGCTTATTCCATGATAAGGGTGTTGTCTAGATGCATCCTCTTTGGTCAGTCATTCTCAGATATGATTACACTACAAATATTAAATATGCATCAGATCATTAAGCTTGGAGAGGTTCTATTCCTTGTTAATTGTGATGGTGTCATATTAGGTTTTTTTAATTTTTATTAAAGCAATTTCGTGATCTAGCAGAATATTTTTCTAAAAAGCATCAAAATATTGCTTATTAAAGTTTAGATAAATATTGGCTGTCAGAGGTCACTGGTGTGCTTTAGCTTAGGGCTTCTCGACCAGTGAGTTACAACCCCAGGTTGGGTCACTAGGCTATTTCAAAAGATTGCATGGCACCTCCTGCAGTTCCAGCCAGCATCATGATATGCTAATCATCTTAGCATAGCTAGACCCATGCAGCTGTGGGATAGGTGAAACGTGGAATTTTCAACTGTCCACCACCAGGACTCACTTTCTGGGTCATGACAGGCCATCAGTAGGTCCTCAGACACAGAAGGTTTTGAACTACTCCTTTACCTGCTTTGTCATATCATTAGTCTTGCCATTAAGCAGAGTTTATAGCTGCTTAACAAACACCAGTGTTGGGCAAACCATCTAAGGTCAGATTTACCGAGGCAGCTAATGGAATGTACAAAAGTATTAAGCAATTTGAGCACTGAACTTAATTAGGAATATATGTAAATCATACCTATCTGCATTTAAACCCCCTAAATACCTTTGTAAATCTGCTCCAGTGCCCCCCAAGTGATGTGGTGAATCTGCCCTTACAATTAAAATCTTATTATACTAATGTCGCTTAGCATCAGACGCTATGGATTTACACAGACGACACTTCTTAAGCTTTCAAATAATATTTCACTTTAAAAATAAACTTTTCTGTGCTACAAATTTCTGTTAGAAGATTAATTCTTTTGTGGAGGTGGTTCCAGAGCAATTGATCTCTATCAACAATTCCATATTAAAATAGATTTCTACTATGCTACATATAATGCTATCTGTCACAGTAGTCCAATGGGACTTTCAGCTCTGGTAACTTGATTTCAGATTAAGTCACAATCAGCAGAAAAACTTTCCCTTTCTAAAGGTCTTCAAATCTCTGCCTAGCAAGTGATGAGGGTCCCATGGTGTTTTATCAGTCAGTGGGTAGCCTTGAATTGTAATACAACATTAGAAGCCTTTACAACTTCAATAGATTTTTAGCAAATGAGTGGGAAAGTTTGTACAGCACCTGCTCACGTTATGCCAGATTCAGGCCAGTGATATTTATCATTCACTTTCATGAGCACTATATTAACTCATTAATTCTGGAAAAGAAAAAAAAGTATGCACTATTCTAAAGCCAGCTTTCACAGCAGCAGGCCATGTTGCTAGTTACTGTAGATTTTAATCTCATCTATTGCTGAATTCTCAGCAACAGTCAATAGTCATTGCAGTCTTAACCAAATCCTTAGTTATAGCAGTAACACCACATTTCATGGAGATTTATTTACTGCTCTTTAAAGTCGTGTCCAGATTTTTTACTATGACAATTACTTGGGGGACGGTGTGGGGGGGGGGGGGGGGAAGGAACAACATGGTAAAAGAGCAGCATCTGTTGTGGCTAAATGGAAAAAAATCATTAAATGAGCCTGCTGCTTACACCAATCCTAAACTGATTCAGCATACTGGTATTTCTGGCTGATGATGGTTTTTCTCAGGGATCCTGGTCTAGTCAGGGTGCAGGAAGGACTGGCTGCCACATTGCACTTCATGTTTTACATACAATGCCATATTGGATCCGGCCATCTGAAAGTGTAAGGGGCCTGCCAAGACATGATCCTGTGGTTGGAACAGGGTGGGGCTCTGCTCGTGGTGGCAGGGCAGGGTGATGTCCAACACACTTTGCTTCCTGGGTCAGTGCTACTTTCCCATCCTGCAGCAGCCTGTACCCGGGGATGGGGGGAAGGAGTCCAGGTCCACTCATGCCAGTGGGGCAGCCTGCAGGCAGGAGAGAGGGGCTCCTTAGAGTTCAGAGGCTGAAGCCATGCTAGCAGCAGAGGCAACTGCTAATAGCGTCTCCTCATCCTTCAGGTTGCCATATGAGATATCAGTCTTCTGTGAATCACAGAGTGATAGGAAGCAGATGCTGGCTGAATGTGGCCTTATGCTGCAATGCTTTGTGGTTCAATGACACCAGACCACTTACTGTTGGCTTGGCGTGGCAAAGTTTGTTACCATGGAAGATGGATGAGGCAACCTTGTGAGAAGGATCAAAGAGTTCCTATCTGAGCGTTTCATGGAGATGTGCAGAGAGGATTCCTGCTCCATCTCCCAACATGTTAACAGGCTGTTCCAGGCCTCCCTTACTGTGTTGGCACAGAGCAAGCCATACATCACACTTAATTGCCTTAACACTAGAAGTGCTCTACCTGGAAACAGTACTCACATGGGAGATGTCTGGGGAGGAAGGGACTGGCTCTGAAGTGATAAAAAGTTCCTGGCTTTTGCCAGTTGCTGTCTGCCCATTCTCCTCCTCTTCCTTCTCTTCGTCTTGCCCCTCCCTTCAACCACTACATTGTCCTCCACACTGCTGCTAGGAGTGTCTTGGTCAGACTCTAGGATTAGGCTTGGGAAGCTGGTCAGCCTCTCTCCTAGGATCCCTTGCTGCTGTAGAAACAGCATGGCTGTGTCTACACTGGGCCACTTATTCCGGAAAAGCAGCCGCTTTTCCAGAATAACTTGCCAGCTGTCTACACTGGCTGCTTGCTTTTCCGGAAAAACATTGACAATCTACTGTAAAATTGTCAGTGTTTTTCCAGAAAAACTACGCTGCTCCCATTCGGGCAAAAGTCCTTTTCCGGAAAAACTGTTCCGGAAAAGGGCCAGTGTAGACAGCATAGTAGTCTTTTCCGCACAAAAGCCCTGATCGCGAAAATGACGATCGGGGCTCTTTTCTGGAAAAGTGCATCTACATTGGCCACGGACGCTTTTCCGGGAAAAGTGCTTTTCCGGAAAAGCATCCTGCCAATGTAGACGCGCTTTTTCCAGAAATACTTATAACGGAAAACTGTTCCATTTTAAGCATTTCCGGGAAAGGGTGCCAGTGTAGACGTAGCCTATATGTGCGGTGATGCACCATACTGTTTGTTTGCCTCTTTTGCTTTGTGGCAGGACTGCCTCAGCTCCTTTAACTCTGCATCACTGGGCATCCCTGGAGTATTCTTTCTCCTGCATTGCCTTTGATATCTTCCTACATTCCTCACCATTTCTTTTACTGGTTCGGAACTTGGAGACAATGGATCCCTCAATGAGGTCCAAGATCTCCTTAACACTCCATGCTGGTGCTCTTTTGCCCTTGGAACTGGAGTTCATTGGACTTGAAGAATTGGAAGTGCTGGAAGTCATGGCCACGTGTGTTGCTCAGGTGTGCTACCCGTTCTGAGGTGATAGAAATGTAGCCGTTCTGAGGTGTGCTCATAATGCTGGCCACATGGGAAATGAAATGCAAACTTTCCCGGGGCTTTTCCTGTTCACCTAGAGAGCAGTAGAGGCACAAGTTCTGGCCACAGCAGTCAGAGTGGAGAACTGTGGGATGCCTCCCAGAGGCCAAGGACCTCAACTTTCATCAACACTGCATCTACACTACCATAAACTTGACCAGGCAAAATCAGGAACAGCATTACTCCTTGTGAAATCAGGAGTACCCAACATCGACTTCATCAGCCGTGAAAGTCGATGAGACAGGCTTTGTGGTGTGGACACATTGTTTAGAAATTTGACCTTATGCGGCTAAATTCGGTCTAAACTCCTAGTGTAGGCCAGGAATGAAACCAGTTACGTGGAGCATCTTACTGTAACATTAGTTCTACTAATTTTCTTTCACAGACAAGAAAACCTCAAGTCCAGCCCTTAATGTTCAGTTTCAGTTGTTTCCAGCAGACATTTTAGTCCACGTGTCCAACATGCTAGTCACTAGCCACATTTGGCTATTTGGCCAGTTGACTGTGGCTAGTTGGCTTGAACAATGTGGCTATTTGGCTGAATGAATGTAGCTAGTTTGCTATAGCAGTGGCTACTGCTTCAGAACTGGTTGGACACCATGGTTTTAGATGGTAGGGGGTATTCTCTGGACTGAAAACCTCACCTCTAGGGGCTCCCCTCTTAAATCGATTGTACAGAATGCAGGAAGGCTCTGTTTACTGGCAAGCCTCCCCCACCCTCTGTGAAAAAATACTAAATTGATGGACACTCACATCAGGTGACCTAAATACATGTTTTGTGAGGACTGTCAGTGCCTCCTATGGACTGACTTATAGGAAAAATTAAATCATGTATAGATCATTGTCCTTCATCCATTGCCTTTGTCTATTATCAAGTTTCTGAAAAATCCATAATGGCCCTCACTTAGCAAGTCTATATTAATTAAATAAGTTTTCACTTCATATTTCTAACTTCAAATACAGGGAAGATACATGCACACACATAGGAAAATTATATTCAGTAAATTACAACTCTCCCAATGTTATGTTACAAGAAATTTTCATAAAGCGTATTCCAGTTATGTCATGTTCATAAGCATATTTCCATGAAGAATACGGAGTGGAACATCATAAAGTCAGTGTTTTTTATGACCTATAGGGAAAATTTAGTCCTAATCATCAGTTATAGGTGACTAATGCTGTAATGCTGTCTTTTTTGTTTTACCTAATTAGCATAACTGCAGATATTCTCATTATTCGTGTGAATGTCTAATAATTTTTGGAATCCTGCTAAAACATTAGCTTACATGATATCTTCTGACAAGGAGTTCCACAAATTAATTATGCATTGTGTTTAAAAGCACATCTTTTTTTTTTGAGTCCTGACTCACAGAGCTCTGGCTAGGGTGGCTTTGGCTCCACACAGAACTCCACAACAGAAAAACACCTTAAAAATGCAGATCATTGTCAGGGTACAAAAGCTAGTGGTCAACAAAAAACTTCAACTAGTCAGTGCCACCAAGAGATAATCAGGATTATTTTTAGAAAGTTGATGTAAATGACTTGTAACTTTCAATGACAAATGAGCGTGTGCATGCCAATTATGAATATTTGCCATTTGATTTTGAATTAGCCTTTTAAATGTGTACATTCCACCTCCCACTCATTAAAAGAAAACAAATATCAGTTGGGTCTGGAACATAAATTTAGCCTTTCAATATCATTCAAATTGACCCTTCCCCAATCCTGAATGCCATTAAAAATCACTAAAACAAGTGAAATCACATTTAATCATATTTAACCATTACAGAGTGATTAAGCCATTTCTTGTCATGATGTAATGTGATCTGTGAAAACATTTCACTAAAAATCCCGAACCCAAGAGGTAAAAGGGGGCAGATTTTAGGTATAAACCAGGTGAAACTCAATTTTTTTTTTTTTTTACTTGAAACGAGGAGTCACTAACCAGTGTATGTCAAACTCCAAAACTTTTCTGCATGTCCTGCAAGTCTGGCTGCAACAGATAAAATCACTCTGCTCATTTAAGGAAGTGGGTTTTGCCCATGAAAGTTCATGATACTATCTATATCTATATATAGTAAGTCTCTAAGGTGCGACAGGATTAATCATTGTTAGATAAAATCAGTGAAAGAAGAAATCGAGTCATTTTCACCGAGTTCTATAGCTATCTTTGACTCTGCAAGAAAGTGATTCAAAGAAGAAAGGAATGAAGTGGTTTGAATTCAGAGGCATAATGAATGTATTTCATGCAATTTGGAACCACACTGGATCACAGATAGCAAATAAACCCCCCAAAAGTCAAAAGCTTTGCAGAAGAGTAGATGTGGTCCCAGAAAATATTTTCCCCATATTTTGTTGCTTTGATTTATGTCAGTATGTTTTACAGCTGCCGTAATCCTAATTTTTTTTATCTCCTGTGAAATGCACTCTTTTAGCTTTCCTTAAGGTGAACTCAAAGCTGATCTCTGTAGTTACATGTTCCAGTATTAAAAAAAAAACCACCACAGCTTGATCATGGTAATAATATATTCTAGAACTATTTCAATTTTCTGAAAGTGTAACCCCATGTATAGCACATTATGTTAATCTAATCTTAAAATGAGAAAGTCATCAATAACTGTGAGGGAGAGGTCTACATTTTAAAGGAAAAACAACAAAACTTTCTTGACCAATGACATGATACTGATACTTTAAGAAGGACTTATTGAAACAGGAGATACATCCTATGGAAATCAGCAATGTGCATTCTAAGGCGTGGTCCCTAAAAACGTAGGTCAACCTAGCTACTTTGCTCATAACAAATGAAAATTTCACATTCTGTGTAATGTATTTAGATTGACTTCACCTCCACTGTAGACAAAGCTATGTCAACAGAAGAATTCTTCCATTGACCTAGCTACTGCCTGTCAAGATGGTGAGAAAAAAACCTCTTCTATCATTATAGTACACTACAGTGGGTAGCTGCAGTGGGCCACTGTACCACTTGCAATGTAGCTGTATCATCACAAAAAGATCCAAGTTTTGCCAAATTTACCTCAAGTTACAAAATGTGTCTCTTTTAGCAAGTAAAGAACTGGACTGAAAAATAGTAACTGAAAAATAGTCCTGCCCATCTGTTTTAATAAACATACTGCCTACATTGCTTCCTCTTCAATCTACGGGTGTCATCTGCGGTGGGAAGACATAATCACTGCACTGCTCTTCCTTGAGGGTCTTGATATCCTTCTGAATACAAGTAATGATGTGCAGATATTAATGAAATGTCTGTCCTACAGTTAAAGAAAGCACAATAACTTGTATTCTGCAACATGGCATTCCGTGCTTTCTTCAATGCTTTGAGTGACAGCAATGGTTTCCTGCAATTACAGATACCCAAATCATGTGGTGTGCAGCCTTGACAAGGCCTGACCACTGCACTAAAGGAATGACTCTTACTACTGTTGTCACTTAAGTTGTTTGGATGAGAGAAGAAACAGAAATGCTAGAAGTGCTATAAAATATTTTTACCTTTTTGGTTGAGGTGTGGGGAACCCTGGTAGAATCACAGCTCTATTGCATTACTTCTGGCACCTCTGACAATCACAACATTCAGTACTGTTAGCTACAAAATGAAGGTTCAAAACTGAGACTGTCTACTTTAAAAGCCAATGGGAAATTAAGATTAATGCCACTTAAATGAAGGGCTAATCCAACAGATTTCCACATTAATGTAAATCCTTCAGATTTTAGTTCTCTAAAGTCCAATTTCACTATTGTGCCATTTATGTCACATTTACAAACTAAAAAACAAAATAGAATTACTTATTTATACTTAGAATGCAGATGTTTCCTTTTTTATCTCTTTTACATGGTGATATTACTACTACTAAAAAGTTAGCCACAGAAATCTCTGAATTTATCATGGATTAAGCACATCAAAATCACATGCTTACAATATATGAAGCTTACCTAAGCCTTCTTGGTCTGGAGAATTGGCTTAATATCTTTGTACAAGGTGTCCCTTTTAGTGTGTTCTAATGCTTTCTGGTTGCATCTATGTTTAAAATCAAAGAAACCCCTAATCTCTTGTAAATGTTGGTATTTCTGTTTCTTTCATCCCAAACTTGGAAGTGGTACTGTGCAGAAGTGAACATTGGAGTGGGAGGAGAAAATCAGAGTTCACAAAGTTGAAGATAACACTTGATTCTGGTAAGTATTTTTTTTTATCCAAACCAGTTTCAACATCTCTAACCGTGAGTAGCATAAGGAAATTCATTATCTTCATTTTTCAGAGACTGTGAAGAAAACCAAGGTTTGAATTGTTTTCTCTCTGCTGTTATAGAATGTGGTATTAATAGGATTTTAGGACATTACACTAATAAACAGGACCTTCCTCGTTTGTTCATTGCCTCTTGGAGGCAACTTTAAGGACAATAATACCCTTTACATTTTAGATAGCAGAAAATATCAAAAGAGCATTCTCAGCTCATTTGAAGTCTGAAGGTTATTGTACCCATTTTTTAAACCTGATACACATTCTGTCTGTTGTTCATTGCTAAATTATGTATCTCCAAAGCATAAATGTGTTGGCTTTAGAAAGATACAAATTAGTGCATTTCCATACAGCTAGGGAGAATATAATTTTAACCACTTTGTTTTGGGTAGGAAAAACATTGTTTGCATTATTATATAGCACTGGGGAGCTGTCCACAAACATGGTCAGACAATTTCTTCAGCAGAAAGATTCCTTTCATCTTAGATTGTTGGCTATAAATTACCTACTTTGATTAACACTTTGATTTTTACATTTTTATTGTAGGAAAGACATAAGGCCCTTTATTTTCAGTGTTTTGAACTTCCACCAAAAAATCATACACTTAGAAAAAGAAAGAATTCATGTTCCACCAATTTTTACCCAAATTTGGCAAGTGCCAGAACTCCCCAGTCCCAGCTGCTCACTCAAACAGTCCCTGCCAGATGGCACAGTGCACTTATACAGAGGATAGTAAATGCCAGTTGGCAGCTGCTGCTGCGCTGTTGGGGAATGAGACAAGCAGGGAGTTAGATGTCCAATTTCCCACTAGACCAAGCCCTCTGAACCTTCAGGGCAGCCATATCCACTTCCTCTGTGCATTGGAGGAGGGGAAATAGCATGTCCCAGCAGCTAAGACCACCAGCCTGCTGCCCTCTGTAAGCACTGTGGGTATGTCTATACTACAAAGTTCTATCGGAAAAAGATACGTAAATTGTGAACCGCAATTTGTGTATCTTTCTCTGTTTTTCTTCTGAATGAGGCTTTTCCAACAATTGGCCTATATAAACTGAGCCAAATTTTGGAAAAAAATCCTGTTTTGGAATATCCCTTCTTCGTATGAATGAAGTTTTACAGGGATGCCGAAAAAATACGTCTGCTTTTCTGAAATTTTTTTTTGGAAAAGCAGACACATTCCTTGGACATGACAAAGCTTTTCCAGGATACTTCCAGTATCTCGGAAAAATTCTGCAGTCTAGACGTACGCTGAGAAACACTTACCACTGCTTGCTGCCTCCCAGGAGTACTTGGTATCGACTTGCCATATGTGAATTGGCCTGTGTCTTCATATTTTACTGATTGTCACACTCTTTTTTCATTGAACGCTGATAAATTCCCCCAGAAATTTAAACAACATATAAACAAAATATGAAGGAAAGTTTTTCAATTCCATTTCAGGTATCTCCATGACTAGATGTTCTATTTTTCACTTAATTATCATTTTATTTTAAGAGTGAATATATTTGATTTGATCAATTGTTCTAAAGGCTTATTTGTTTGAAACCTTCCAGATGTAAAGTTTGGATAGAGACAGAGAGTGATTATGTATTAGTTTATCTTATAGCACTGGTTTGGTTAAATTGTCAGAAGTGCCATCTAAAAAAAATAAGGGACCTATGTTAGTGAAATGAAGGGAATTTTGCCATCCACTTCAACATCCTTAGATTTGGACTTATGTCAGAGAACAGCACAATAACAAACTAGTTAAAAACACATGTTCTTTCTGAAAAAAAAAGATAAAAAATTGATAGGAGAAGGAAACTGAAATAAAAAGAAGATAGGAAAGAAGCTTTTAAGAAGGGAGAGCAGAGGAAATGACAGATAAGGAAATCAGGAAAATAGGGAAAGGATGGAAAATGACAGGTTATTTGAAGAGGGAAGGACAAAGAATAGATTTGAAGTCTGTTCTTTTACCTCCTCCTTTCTCTTTAGCACATTCCTGGTGATGATACACAGAATAAACAAAAACTAAAAATTAGCATGCAATTTCCCTTTTCTGTAATGCATATAACTGAAAAACAAAATGAAAAAAATGTATTCCCCATAAGTTTGAGGGAATAGAATAGAATAGAACATGGGTAGCCTATGACCTCGAAAACTTCCCTGGATATTGCCATACTTGAGAGCAATTAAAAGATACAGCACTTCGTACCTTATATACCTTCAATGTTAGGCCTGGTCTACCCTGGCATGTTTTGTTGTCAAAGCCTGCCTTTTGGCAACAAAACAGTGAGAAAAGTCCCATTACACTACAATGGGACTTTTGTCAGGAAAAACACCCAGGTTTGGCAACAAAAAATGTCCACCCCTGCAAGAGACTTTTGTCTTTCCCCCTGCCTTTATTGTTGATAAAGTGTGGATTCTGGTGCTTGTTTCATCAAGAGAACCGGCTTCCATCAGTATCCCACAATGATACTGAAGGTTGTATGATATCCACAATGATATCCTGAAGGTTGTATTCAGTGTTTTGTGATCTCTGCTGCTCTGCAGACATGCCTCCCTCCCTTTTCAAAGCTCCAGGAAATATTTGACAACTGAATGAGCTTCTTCATTTGGAGAACAAACAAAAAACAATTCACTGGAATGCTTCTGTTCTGCTGCTGCAGCAGGAGAGCTGGAGAGACTTGTGCTGCTTTGACATTTCTTAGCATGGAACGCTCACAGAGCTAAGAGGGAATCCCAAGAAGGGCCAGGATAAGCTATATCTTCCTACAACACTGTACTGTGGGATGCTTACCCACATTGCTTTGCTCTATCTGTCAACAGGAGAGCTAGCAATGTGCCCATGTGGACAATGGGAGGCAGAAAAACTGGTTTGACCAGTTTTCACATTTAGTGATTTTTTTTGCCTGTCAACAGCACTTTTGTCACCAAACATTCCCAATATAGACAGCCTTTCAATTGAGCAACTAAACTTTTCTCATTCATAACACCCTTCCTCCTCTGAAAGACAAAAATGTTGCCATGGCAAGTGTGTTGTCAGCAGGATGTTCTTCTGTCTGAAACAGGAATCCCACTCATAGGGGGTAGAAGTGTTTTGTTGGCAAAACTGCGGACAGTGTTTACACTGCCCAGCTTTTAGAACATGGCAAAGCCTCAGACTAGAGCCATACTACAGAAACAAATGGCTACAATGGCCTGAACTAGCCACATAAGTACAATTTCATCAGGTAAAAATTTGAATGGGTAGTCTGTGACACTGCAACTGAACAGCTATCTTTAGGGTGATTGCTCAAAGATAGCACGCATAACCACAGCTAGAAATATCACTTTCTGTTGTGTATACATATCCTTTCTGGTAATGCCCTAACCTTTAAAAGGGCATGATATTTTTGGGTGGCCCAGGTGGAGACACCTTAAATGGTCTTGATTTGTCGAAAGTGAGTTCAACACTTTTTTGAAAATTAGGCACATTTAGCAGGGCCTCCGATAGGGCAACTCAAATCATTACAGGATGAACGTCTATAGTCTGGCACCCTCAGAACTTGACCGATGCCAAACCAGAGAATTTACCATTGTCTATCTGCATTACCAACACATCCACTGCTTATTGAACTCTGAGAGAACATTTATGGGGTATAGTAGTGCTTAATAACTGCAGAATACTGAGAGCCAAGGCTGGTGGCTGTAAACAAACTTTATGGAACAGCGTGAAACTCGGCCACCCCCATGATAAACGGACATCCAGATAACTAAAATCATGCTGAACCATGCATGTTGCCAGACCAGAGAGTGCTGGACTAGAGAGGTTCGACCTATAACAACTTTTTAAAATTTAGACCAACAGATCCATACTTAAAGAAGCCCTCTCATTCGACACCCTACGACATAAATAGTAGACAGCTTTCTAAATTTTAATGTCATATATACTGTATACGAAGATCCTTTAGCTGAGCATCAAGTTCAAGAACGGAAAGGAATCTTAAAATCAGGCATACAAGGCAATAGCTTGTTTACTGAAATAGTAGAAATATAGGATTTTTTCCTTGTTTTGTGCCTCTAGAGCAGTGGTCCCCAACCATCTGAGGTTGCCGGGTGCCAGGGGGCATGGCCGTTCTCCCACCGGGTGCCAGGGGGCGGGGACACTTGCGTGCCCGGGGACGGCCCCCCCCCACAGCCACGCGCCCAGGGCCGGGGCCCCCTCCAAGCACCGTGCGCCCGGGGCTGGCACTCCCCCCCCCCCAAGCGCCACGCGCCCAGAGCACGGGCAGCCATTCCGTGGCACTCCCAGGGCCGGCGCTCACTGTGTGCCATGTGCCCGGGGCCGGCTCCGGAACCATGCATGCGCCACGTGCCCGGGGCCAGGCCAGCCCAGAGCACTTGGCGGGTGCACACATATGCACCGTGTTGGGGACCACGGCTCTAGAGCTTATTTCAGGGGACTGAGAGCCAGGATTCCGGATCAGTACTTGAAAGCACTATTATGTATTTACACTAGCACAAATGAGATCAGAATCTGTTCCATTGGACTTGTTAGGTGGCCTTGAGCAAGTCATTTAATCCATTTTCTGCTACACTTTATCAATCTGATGGAGAAATCCTAATTGATGTTGTAACCCCTATTCTTTATGGGTGCATCTACACAGCACCCTTAGGTAAAAATGGCTTATTGTGTAATTTGACACTATTTCAATTTGAATCTATTTCAAAATAACAGGCTGCTTCAATAGACACGGAAAGCTATTTTGAGATACTTTCGGTATCTCAAAATAGCTCTGCAGTGTAGAGGTACCCAGTGAAAATATGCTTATGAATGGGAATATGATATAACTTGAATATGCTTTATGCAAAATACAATTTGTAAAATATTACTGGAAAGCTTGCAATCTGCCAAAAGTGTATATTCTATTTGCATATAATTAGGACTATTGATTGTAGGTTCCTAATCAATATGATCATGTTGGCAAAAGCCTATTTTCAGTCTATCAGGAACAACAATGAAGAAGCCAGACACAGAGCTAATGATGCATTAGCAAGAGACTGTCCATTAGCAAGGGAAAACTGTCTCCTTGCAGCACGCTACAGACATGTCCATCTCACCTGACACTGTAATCCATTTTGAATTGTGTACTTTTCACAGAGATGTTAGGAAATCCAAGGCTGCCCACCCTAGGGAAATTCTATATAAGGCAAAGGAAGTAAATGATTGTCAAATCAGGTGAAGACAGACTCCCCACCTCCAGAGGGTATATGAAAACACCTGGAAACAAAAGGACTGTAACAAAAGAATTCTGAACCCATGTCAGAAAGAACATCTCTGGCCTGAAATAAGAACTAGGGTGAGAAATCATGATTTGTAACAAGTTCTCTTAATGTATTAGGAATAGCTGGCATGTGTTGTTTTATTTTTCTTAGTAATTTACTTTGATCTGTCTGTTATCACTTGCAACCACTTAAATCCTATTTTTCATACTTAATAAAATCACTTGGGGTACGTCTACACTACAGCGCTAATTCGAACTAACTTAGTTCGAATTAGTTAATTCGAACTAAGCTAATTCGAACTAACGCGTCTAGAACTAAAAACTAGTTCGAATTAGCGTTTTGCTAATTCGAACTAGCGCGTCCACACTGATTGGACGCAGGGGGGCATTTAAGGGCAGCTGAAACCGGTTCTGGCAGGGCATCAGGTCAGTAGTTGCTTTGTGTGGCTGCTGTCTGAGGCTATCTGAGGCTCGAGCTTAAAGGGACCCCCCTGGACAGCCGGTTCTCAGCTTTTCCTGCTTGCTTGCCAACCTCGCCGAGGGACAGCAAAGCGTTGGTCTCTGTGCCCGTCTGTGTCGGTGCTTCCCTTCGGGGGGGGCCGCCGCAGGTGGCAACATGGAGCCACGGCTCGCCCTGCACCTTCTGGTGCACGTTCTGGACTTGCTGCTGCAAGCCTGCCAGCAATGGCTCGAGGCTGCCTGGCACTACCTGGTGAACGTCAGCCCCCTGCCTCTCTGCCTGGCTGCCCTGGGGGCCGTGGAGGAGCCGCGGCGGTGCCCCGGCACGGGCGTGCACCGCCGCATCTGGCATCTGGACACCAGCACCGACTGGTGGGACCGCATCGTCCTGGAGTGCTGGGAGGACCGACAGTGGACCCAGAACTTCAGGATGAGGAGGGACACCTTCCTGGAGCTCTGCGAGTGGCTTGCCCCTGCCCTGCGCAGAAGGGACACTCGCATGAGACCCGCCATTCCCCTCCAGAAGCGAGTGGCCATCGCCCTCTGGAAGCTCTCCACGCCGGACAGCTACCGATCCGTCGGGAACCAGTTCGGCGTGGGGAGATCCACCGTCAGAGCGGTGCTCGTGCAGGTATGGCACTCGTCGGCCACCGAGCCGGGGGGAAGGGGGACTGCGAGGAGGGGATGGGCCACCCCAGGGACAAAGGGGGGGGCGGGAGGAGGCGAAAGCGCCCCGCACCGGAGGGGTCGGGCTTTCCCAGCCGTACTACACGCTGCCAGGGGGGTTGCTTCCGGGAGTGGGGCGCGGGGCACTGCCAGGGCACGCACGCTCCCAGCCACCCTAGGTTCCCCACTGATTGGCGCTTTGCTGTGTCTCTCTCCGCAGGTGGTCAAGGCCATCAACCGGGTGCTGCTCCACAGGGTGGTCCGCCTCGCTGACCCGGATGCCGTCATCCGGGGATTCGGCGCCCTCGCCTTCCCCAACTGCGGGGGGGCCATCGACGGGTCGCACATCCTCATCCGTGCCCCGGAACACCAGGCGTCCCGGTACGTCAACAGAAAGGGGTACTTCTCCGTGATCCTGCAGGCCGTGTGTGACCACCGGGGACAGTTCACAGACATTAATGTGGGCTGGTCCGGCAAAGCACACGACGCCTGGGTGTACCGCAAATCCTCCGTGTGCCAGAGGCTGCAGAATGGGACCTTCTTCCCCGACTGCCACATCAGGGTCAGGGACGTGGACATGCCCGTGTGCCTGGTGGGGGATGCCGCCTACCCACTGCAGCTGTGGCTCATGAAGCCCTACACGGGGCACCTCAATCCCTCCCGCCAGGCCTTCAATGCCAGGCTGACCAGGGCCCGCATCGTGGTGGAGGGGGCCTTCGGACGACTGAAAGCCCGCTTTCGATGCCTCCTCACCCATCTGGACCTGGCCGAGCACAACATCCCTCCCGTGGTGGCAGCATGTTGTGTGCTCAACAATTTGTGTGAGCGGAAGGGGGAGGCTTTCCTGCCAGCCTGGATGGCTGAGGCTGACCGCATGGCTGGACACTACGGTCAGCCCCGCACCGCCGCCATCCGGGAAGCCCAGCGGGGGGCCGTCCAGATCCGGGAAGCCCTGCGGGAGAGCTTCCTGGTGGAGGAGGAGGACTGACCTCTCCCTGCATGCCCCACTGGGACCTTCTTCCACCCTACCCACCTTCCCCTTTCCCTTCCCTACCTACCGTCAAATAAAGACACCTGTTTTTGAAACAAAAATGTCTGTTTATTTCACAGAACTGGGTGGTAGAAGGGAGGAATGAGGGTGGGAGAGGGGAGGGGGAAACCTGGGACGAGGGAGCTGGAAGGGGAGGGAAGGGAGGAAGGGAAAGGAAAGCTCAGGGGTGGGAGTCCGGCTGCCTCTCCCGTCTCGCCACACTGTGGGTCCGGGGGCGTCGGTGGGAAATGGTTGTGGAGGGGTGGGCAGGAGGGACAGGGGGTGTGGAGGAAGCAGGAGCGGAAGCAGGAGCAGGAGCAGGGGGAGCAGGAGGAGCAGGAGGAGCAGGGGGAGCAGGAGGAGCAGGGGGAGCAGGGGGAGGAGGAAATGGGAAGCGGTCAAGCAGGCTCTGGAGGTGGCCTCGCAGGGCACGGCCCTGCTCCTCCAGGGCCTCCAGACTCCTCCGGCGCAGCCTCAGGTCCTCCTGGACCCAGTGGTCCTGGGTGCGGAGCTTGTGGTCCATGAACCGGAGGTGCCGCCTTTGGTACTCCTCCTCGTTCCTGGCTCTCCTGCTTGCCCGGGCACGGGCAGCTGCTGCAGGTGGTGTGGTGCGCCCTGCAGGCCCAGGTGCTGCAGCTGTGGTGCAACAAGACCAGCGGTCAATTACCCCAGGGGCCCAGGTGTGTGAAACCCAGCTTCCCTCTGCAAGGCCAGGGCCCCTGCAGGATCCCCAGCTGCTGCTCCGTGGTGGGCAAGGCCCAGGCGCACGGTCCCGGGGCTCCCTCGTGCCCCAGCCTCCCGTACACATAAGGGGAACACGATGGTACTCACAGGTGGACGCCTCCCCGGCCTCAGATGACGCAGGCGAGCAGCTCTGTGGGGTGCCTCGGGGTTCCCGGGTCCCGGGCAGGCTGGCGGCAGGCTCCTGGCTCTCAGAGGCCTCCTCCTCCTCCTCCGTCTCCAGGAGCGAGCCCTCTGCCCCGGGGTCAATCACGTCCCGGGGGGCAGGGACGGCATGAGCCCCGAGGAGGCGGTCCAGGGCGTGGAAGTGGGGACAGGCTGGCAGGCCCGGGAGTAGGACTGCCGTAGGTCTTTGACCTTGCAGCGGACCTGCTCCCGGCTGCGCTGGTGCATGGCCGCGTTCCTGTGGCTAGTGCGGAGATCGTGGACATTGGAGGCTTCCCCCCAAACCTCGATGAGGTCCACGATCTCCGCACTTGACCAAGCGGGCGCCCGCCTTTTGCGCCCCCGGGCAGGCTCCTGGGAGCCGCCAGGCTGGTCCTGGGGAGCAGTTGAGGGCTGGGAGCCCTCGGGTGGCTGGCTCATCCTGTGGCAGGTGCAGGGTCTGCTGGCACGGGTGCTTGCAGCCTTGCAACTGGCACAAACTGTGTAACCAGCCCGTGGCCCTTTAAGGGCTCCGGGGCCGGGAGGGGGGCAATAGAGTTTCCCTGGTGTTGGCCAGAGTGGCCACCAGGGAAACCTGGTAAGCCTTAGCCTCCCACTAATTCGAATTAAGGGGCTACACACCCCTTAATTCGAACTAGCTAGTTCGAACTAGGCTTAATCCTCGTAAAATGAGGTTTACCTAGTTCGAACTAAGCGCTCCGTTAGTTCGAATTAAGTTCGAACTAACGGAGCGCTAGTGTAGCGCCTAGGAAAGTTAGTTCGAACTAACGTCCGTTAGTTCGAACTAACTTTGTAGTGTAGACATACCCTTGTTTATTAATAAATCCAGTGTAAATAATTGTTATGGGGGGGCAGCTATGCAGATCTCTCTTTCATTGACAAAGGGGGAAAACAAATTATGAGCTTTTTCTGTATAAACTTTATACAGAGTATGACAGATTTATTTGGGGTCCTGGAGCTGTGCACCTGGGTGCTGCTTCAAGTCCCTGAAAATGAGTTTTCCCAGAGTTGAGGTGATCTCAATGTCCATGTTGTTTCTCTGCTGTGGGCTATGACCCCAACTCTGTGCCATCATTGGAGGAGACCAGAGCTTCTGGCTCAGTAGGAAGAGTGGTGGGGCACCCCAGAGGGCAGACTGGCAGGCTCAGTGGTATTTCTTCACATCAAATGACAGTCCCAAGGGTGACCAAAGCCATCACAGGAATTGTCTTAGAATCATTAAGACAAGAAAACCAGTATTTTTCTATGTTATCCTTTTTCTAGGTCCATGTGATGGGGTGGGCATCCCCCACACTGAAGCAGGTGGGGTTAAAACACTGTGGGTGGGGGAAGTCCCACCCCTTCACCCAGACTGGGCATGCTCCAAGTCCTGGGGCAGCATAAAAGGCAGAAGAGCAGCTCAGTCTGGGCTGGCCACTGAAGGAGAAGGACCATCAACTGGAGTTCCAGGCCTTACCCAGCCAGCAAAAAACACAGCCCCAGGAAACTGCTGCCATACAGTCCAAGAACAACCCCAGGGAGAAGAGCTGCTGAGGAAGACTCAGCCACTACATGGGATGCTACCACACCAGCATCGGTAGGAAGTGACCCAGGAAGGGTGCAGGAGCAGGAGAAGCCTTTCCCACCCTGGTAAACTTGGCATGTTTCACCGCATTCCCCACTGACGGAGCGGTAGACCACTCTGCTCTGCTCATAGGTCGAGACTCGGTGGAGTAGTGTGGGCCAAGGTCCCCCTAGAGGGTGACTGGCCCCAACCCCTCAACTTATTGACTGTCTACCAAGCTGTGTAGCCCTGAGTTAAAGGGCCATCCCACACTGACTTTGGCTACTAGGCTTGAAGTAAAGGACTGACCCCTACTGATTTTGGCTACCCAGCCATGCTGCCCTGAGTTAAAGGGCCATCCCACACTGATTTTGGCTACTAGAGTGTGCTGCCCCGAGTTAGAGGGCTACCTCTCATCGACTCTAGCTATTAGGCTGTACTACCCTGGACCAAGGGTTGGTGTTCATAGACAGCGAGAGAGAATGCCGACGATTCAATGGCTGATTAGGCAGTATCCACGCCCTCGTGTTCTCTCCAACCTCAAGAGAAGAAGTGTGCTTATGCTGTGACAAGCTATAAATTTGCAAAAAATTTGACAGTCCACAAGCTATAAATTTGCAAAAAACATAGTAACTCATTATTATTTCTAGCATGATTCTCAGATATTACTGAAGCACTATGCAAACAATGGAAATAGAAATAAATTGTGGTCAATAATGACAAACCTGTAAGTCTATTTTTTGTGTAAAAAAACCCTAAAACCAACCAAACAAAAAAGCCCAATAACATTCCTTCCTTAGATTCTTGGAAATAATTTTCTAGTGAAAATTGTTGTAGCCACACTCTTTCTAGATCTTTATCTTGCTAACAAGACAGAGAGAGTGACCTCACATCATCCCCAACAAAATGTTACCTAATTTGTATAATTTGAAAAGGTAAAACTTCTCCTCTCACCTTGCCTTCCTATTACGCAATGCAATGCTTTTTAAGCAATTTCCAAGCTTTCATATTGTATTTTTGCAGAAGAACATTTAAGTGCATTATATGAATGCATTTTTGTCAGAAATTGCACCAACACCATGTTATATTTTGCTGCTAGTCCAAAGTCTACAGCAGTTATGAGTCAAGTATGTAGCTCACTTGGGTACCATCTCCATGGTAACTTGCTTACCAGGGCTGAAATACATATTCAAAATTCAAGGTTAGCTTTTCCTTTGTTGCTGTTTTGATGTTTTTGGCAATCTGAATAATGTAGGCATAAGCCTTGATTCAAACAGCTTCGTAGCAGACTGAGTCGAAACAAAACTCTATACAAAATGTGCTTTCATCATCTCCATTAGAAAAAAGGGAATTCAAAAAGCTGCTTAAATCAGAACCATCAGTTACATCTCCCTTTCATATTCCAAAACAATAGTCCTCATGCTGCATTTTGGCTACGTATTTTGGGAAATAAGTAGCGTATAAGGTTTTATGTCTTTCCGAGGCAATAATTTTGTGTGTGTGCATGCATGCATTAGTCTAAGGAATTTAGGTTGCCTAACACCATCAGCGGATTGGAAGAATAAATACTGCTTCAACATGTGAGCTAAATCATTTGATGGGAGTCTTTTGTACTCTGTAAACTGACTGTAATATTAATACTTTGTACTTTTATATCCTCTTGCAATGTTGTTATGGAAAACGTTTCAGGTTGAGCCTGCATCTTTTACTCAGACATAGCTGGTCATTCTGGCAGCTTTTTCTGAGTAAAAACTGTAGGATCAGGAGGATGATTCTTTCTCATAAAATTAGTTGTAGGTCTACTCATAATTTCTCATCATTCAATTACATTTTAAAGGGAAATTGAAGAAATTAGATTTGCTCAGCTATTTTTCCTTAACCAATAATAAGATATTTATGTATAAATGAGAAGTTCTGTATTTTTAGATTTACCAACATGCAGCAATAACTTATTTTTGCTTGTTGTCCAGTGGTGGTGTGCTTAGTGTATGTTTCTCCCAACTGGACAAAAAGAACAGCATGAAAGTGCTTGTTGCTCACTTAACAGAACTGATGCCATATAGTCCCTAATTACAATAAAAGGTTCTTGGGACTTTTGCCAAAGTCCATTTATATTTATTTTTCAAGCCACTTGAAATTGTCTAGTCACCAGAATTGTGTTACTGGATTTTCCTTCCTTCCCCCAATCCTATATTAAAAAGAGGAAAATATACATATGGGTAGATAAAATTGTCTATTTGAATAGAACAGTTATTTCTTAGACTGGGGTGGGCAATAATTTTTAATGGGAGGGCAGGCCATTCCACAATTTGGATAAGTGGTCAAGAGCTGCACTTTTCTATGGAGGGGGTGCAGAGTCTGAGATGGTGGTTGAGTGCAGAAGGGAGCTCAGGGTACAGGAGAGGGAGTGGGGTCTTAGAGGAAGTTTGGGTGAAGGAGCAGTTCTCAGGGCACAAAGCTTCCCCCTACCCCCAGTGCAAAGAGGTAGATGGAGTAGCCAGCCACGGTGAACCCTAGAGGGCTGCGCCCTGCCTGTGGGTCAAGTGGGATGGGCTGCAGGTTGGACTAATAGGCTTGGTGGTCTGGATCTGACCCCCACCCTGGCCCGGATCTTGGACCACCTCGTCTTAGATGCTTCATCTGACATATATTGCAGCTTCCATGTCCCAATTAGGGAAACAAATAAAAGGCGCCAAGGGGGAGATCAATCAAGTTTTGCAAGATTTGAAGTCAGATACTGAAATGAGTAAAAGTATTAAGAATACAATCATTACACCAAAATCTAAATTTGAAACAGAATATTCTTCATTTTTGTTGTTACTGGTAGAGTCCATCTCTGCCTAAATAAGGAAGCGTGAAACCCTCAAAATACATTTGTTAATTTTTGGTGTAAGAAAAACAAAAAAGTCACTCACATCTGGTCTTTACCAGTATAGATATAGCGGGAAATCCTCCTAGTACAAATACAGCTTATGCCATCTTAAGTATTCTTATAATTTATACCAGTTGCTTGAAGGTAATAAGTTATTCTGGGAAAAGCTCTTTTTTTTTTGCTGATATAAACAGAGGCACTAAGGTTTTTGATGGTATAAAATGCTATTAACATACATAACTAACATACAGTACATATCCTGGCAAGTCTTGAGGGTAGACCGACCTTAGCAACTCAGGAAAATAAGACAAAGGGGTATTCATAATGGCATTGTTTCTTAGAGAACTATGATCTTATTGTATGTGATTTTAATGCCGTCTATCATGATGAACAGTTATGTGATGAAAGTTCAGATACATCCCTGCAAATCTACAGATATCCTCTTTATATTCGCAGATATCTGCATCAGTAGACATTGATGCAGATAGTCATGCCTTATTTTTGTGGATATGGATGCTGATGTGGATACCAATTTTGTATCTGCACAGGGCTCTAAGGATAGACTTGTGTGATATACAACAAAGGTAATATCACTTTCCAAATAATTTCTCTATTTTCATTTTCATATCTCATTGTTCCATCTCATTTAAGTCAAGCCGAAAAGGATAAAAAAGAGACATTAGTTCTGAATATAGAGCAAGAATCACTGACAAGCTTAAGATAAATATAAGGAAAATGAGAAACAAATATTAAGTCAGAAGGTCACCATCTATAGTATATTCTCTTTGGTATGTGATTTGCCAAGCAGTATAATTTTCTAACCAAACTCTTTGCTAAGTTTGCTATTGTTCTTGCTCCCAGAGGTATTAATTGGATTAAATTGGAAAAAATCCAGTTCTGATAGAACTGTGATATAATGATCTATCAGAAATCAGGAGTTTTTTCTTTGGAGATAGGTTTTGGTTTTAAGATTGACAGTATGAGAGTAACTGTAAAGTTTGGAAAGGATTTAAACTTTCTTGACATTCAGATCTGGTATTCTGATTTCAGACTCATCTTTAAAATCTAAAGGTTCAATAAAAACACGAATGTGATCATGGGATCCAACCCTGAAGTTCCCCTCCCCTGCAAAAAAAAAGTTCCTGTCTTTGAAAGTACAGACATAGTGCAAAGGAAAAAACAACCAACCAACCACTGTCTTCCTATGATTTCATCCCTCTTGAAACAAAGCAGCAAACAATGCATAGCTATGTGAATTTCTGAGTTGGTAGGGTCTGAAGGCTAGTGAAAACTGAAATCTTTGGCCATGTCTACATTATAGATATTGAAGCTATGCTACTGTAGTTTAGACTCTTCCTATAATGACAAGATTGGTTTTCCATCCATACACTGGGGGTTGGTTCAGCTTAACGATGGCACTCAGGATTCTGCATGTTTCACAACTGTGAGCATGGTAACTATGTCAACCTAAATTTTAAGTTTAGACTAGGCTTAAATGTCCCTTGCACAATGCTGTTCCTACTAAATGCATTATTTCATGCATTATTCATGTTTCTCCATTGTAATGTGTTCAATCATCATTAGTGATTTAATATTGCTGATTATCCTGTTCTTGTTCTGTATTAAAAATCTTTAGAGAGACCTAAAATTCTATTAACATCACAGCTCATTTAGTGCCCATTTGGACACAATGGAGAGAGTCCAGTGGAGGGCAACCAAAATGATTATGGGGCTGGAGCATATGACCTACAAGGAAAGGATGAGGGAGTTGGGTCTGTTTAGTCTGCAGAATTGAAGAGTGAGGGGGGATTTGATAGCAGCCTTCAACTTCCTGAAGGGAGGTTCCAAAGAGGCTGGAGAAAGGCTGTTCTCAGTAGTGACAGATGGCAGAACAAGCAACAATGGTCTCAAGTTGTGGTGGGAGAGGTCCAGGTTGGATATTAGGAAAAACTATTTCATTAGGAGAGTAGTGAAGCACTGGAATGGGTTACCTAGGGAAGTAGTGGAGTCTCCAATCCTAGAGATTTAAGTCTTGGCTTGACAAAGCCCTGGCTGGGTTGATTTAGTTGGGATTGGTCCTGCCTAGGGCAAGGGGCTGGACTTGATGACCTTCTGAGGTCTCTTCCAGCTCTGTGGTTCTATGATTCTATTATCTTTTGTTGATGTTACACAAAGTGGGTAAGTCAGGGTGTGTCTAAACTACATGGCTCCATCAACGGAGCCATGTAGTTTAGACACACCCTCACACACATTCAGTATTCCCAGATATCAGTGTTTCTAAGAAGAAGATTGTGACATTTTATTTAACAAAGGAGTCTCCAGAGAGTGAGAGTAAGGGATTATTTCTATTCCCAAATGCTTTGTCTCTAGAACTACCTATAAATAATCCTTACCCCTTCAAATTCTGCCTATTCTGAAAAGTCAAACACTTGTGTGCTAGATATACTCAATTATCTGTGTGCCATTGCTATGCTATCCGCAGACAGTAAGACATGCTAATTGCTTTATATAGAATGAGTTGGTGAGATCCATTATATATTAAGTCAGCAACATAATTAAGAAACAACATGCTTTCCCCCAGCTCTTAAACTCTCCATTGACTTTAATTAAGCTCATACTGTGAGTATGGTGAACTTGAATAACTATTATTCCTGGGGTTCTGTGTGTGTTTGATAATAAGAAAGAATCCTTTGTGAATCTGTGACCTTTAACCCTCCCTCCCCCAAAAAGCTATCCTCCTCTTTTATACTTGTTATCACACAGGATACTGCTGAAATGTATAATCATGTGACTCCAAACTTTCTTAGTCTGATAAAAGTTGCTATCCTTGGTCATGGATTAGTTTTTCTACTTCAAAGAAATTCAAAGATTCAAAGCTTTTTAGTGGAAGTGCAAACAAAACAGCAAAAGAAAATAGGTTTTGGTCCCCTGATGCACTGACTGACAGCTGACTCTGCATAGCACAATGAACAAGACATGCATCACTTGAGAAGAGCAGGAAAATGTCAGTTGGGGCTATTCATATAGTGAATAGGATGTGATAACCTTTAAGTACATATAAACAATATGTCCCCACATATTGTACTTTGCTGTTCTTTTCAGGAAGAGATCCTCCTACACTTCTGCCTATGGCTCTGGAAGTAGTAATGCAGATTAATGATTTTGCTCAAAGGCCAAAATAAAAGTATCTAAACTTGTAGTTAATAACCTTAGCAGAGGCAAGTATTTAGCTTTCTAATGAATGGTCAGAAATGGAGTCTTGCATCTAAATCACACTAGCTTTGGATAAACAGAATCCAAAGCCAGCAATGATTTGGATTTAACAAAAGAAAAGTCTAGTAGATGAAATCTTTCAAAACCAAACCTAAATCACATTTTCTCATCTTCTCTGAGAAAGAAATAAAGTCATGCTGGAAATTTCTCTTCCCACTCATGAACAGTGGTTTAGTCAGACAAGTGAGATTTGGATTGGAACTACAGTTGTTTTAGTTTTACAGATAGAAGCTGTGCATAGTGAAGGATTTGGCAAAAGCACAAAACATTTTAAATATATCTAGGATATTTTGATTTGCTTATACAGGAGCTGTGATGAACCACATATGATGTTAATGCACAGATTTGCATAAAGGTGTCCAGCACTTATTATATTTTATGAAAGTTCTGGTTCATTTGAAATATCTGAAGTCTCAGTTTAACCCTTAATGATATGCACTCATTGATTTTGAGAAAAAACCTTTACATTTATATATTTTATGTGACATTCCAGTATCTCTGATAGCATGAATCCTTCTTACTTCCATCACTCATGTGATATGGCTAGTGAAGCATGCACCTATTCCCAGTGTAATGATTTACAGAATGATAGGTTTTTTTGGAAACTAGAGCTAGTAAAAATGTAATATTGATTTAATCAATAAAAATGGCAACATTCACCAAATTATTTCATCTGGTGATGAATAGTCAAGCACCACTGATTTATACATAGAATCACTGATATGTAGGGGCTTAAGAACCATTGAGAGGTCATCAAAATCCAGTCCTACAGAGCTGAAGCAAGACTAGATAAACCTCTATCATCCCTGAAAGGAGTTTGTCCATCATGTACTTAAAAATGTCCAGAAATGGAAATTTCACAGCCTCCTTTAGAAGTTTATTTCAGAGCTAAACAACCCTTCTGGTTGGAAAGTTTCATAATATTTAACTTAATTCTTTGTTGCTGTAGATTAAAGCCCATTATTTCTTGTCCCTCCTTCCATGTACATGGAAAATAATTTACCACAGTCCTTCTATGATAGCCCTTAAAACATCTGAAAACATACTTTATCTCCTGCCATGACCACACTCAAAACTGCTTTTATCAAGTCATGCCCAGATTTAAAAAAGAATTTCCTCATGAGCAAGGTTTTCTACATCTTTAATAATTTCTGATGCTCTGCTCTGAACTCTCTCCAGTTCACAACTTTCCTAAAGTCAGTGCCCAGCATTGGGAACAGTACCCAGCTGATTCCTAACCAGTGCTGAGTACAGCAAGACAATTATATCCCGTGTATCATATAACCAGGGCTCGCCGAACTGCGGCGAGCCCTGCTCGCGAGCCGCACTGTACAGTGATCTGCGCATGCATAGATCATTCTGCGCATGCACAGATCACTCGAACCCGGCTCTTCCAGGCTGCAATCTGCACGGGCGAGTAGATTGTATTATTTGTTGAGCCCAGCATATAACATTCCTGTTTGTAATGGATGGGAGGAGTGCTAGGTTTGAGCTCAAAGAGAGAAACAGCCTGAGACCTAAAGCTCTGAGACTTGGTGCCAAAGGGTGGTGGTTACAGCGTAAACATATCCTTAGGGCTTATCTAGACTACGCGGAACAGTCGAAAAAGGATATGCAAATAAACCTCATTTTTTGAGGAAGAGCGGCTTTTCGTCGGGGGCGGGGGTTCGCTGAAAAAGCCACGTCTAAACTACTTTCACTTTCTAAAACTCTGCTTTTGAAGTGCGATCAGAAGAAGATATGCAAATTTCCATGGAGTCTAGATAAGCCCTTACAGTGTTTGATTCAATCATCAGGGGCTAGGGTGGCACCACTCAATCCTACAGGGCACCAGGGAACTGTACACATGTCACAGCCTGCTGCTGCACACTGCTTTCTGATTGTGTCTAAGCTCTCCATTACTTTCATCCCTGGCACCCCAACAAGGCACCACAAAAGCCTAATCTGCAACAAGCCATGATATTGGCCAATGAAAGAGTAGCATCCTTCCATACTCCTTACCCTAGTGCATCAATTCCAACATCTTTCCAATCCTGGTTCTGTATTTCACCACATGTGTGGAACTCAACTTTAAAAATTTCTTCCCGACTCAAGAAAAAAGAGACAGACATAAACTAGGTTTTTATCAGCTTTATAAATAGATGTCATAGTCTGTTTTCTCATCACATTCACACCAGCTAATTGTGTGCATGCACATGCATGGTCCCTATTATGAAGGCTGCAACTAGATCCCTCTAGGATTCACTGACTTACTTGATTACTAGGACTTTGAGGCCAGGTGGCATGGGAACTGCCCCGTGGAAAACACAAACAGCATATAGTTTCACGTCAGTAAGTTACTGATTACTCACCTGAAAGTTTGATAATAAAAGGGCAGCAAATACTAACCAAATGAATTGCCAAGTTTTATTTTAGAAATTGCAGATACATTTTCACCTAGCTCTTTTGGTAAATATGGATGACTTAAAGGCAACCATAATCCTCATATCATTAGCATATCTTGTTACCACTTCAGTCAATGGGAGTTTTGCTATTATCTTCTGCAGAAGCTGGAACGGATGCATGTTTAATAAGTAACAAGTCATTTGTACAATATGAGAACAATCTTTTACAATCGGAACACTTTGCAATACTTAATTATACATATGAATGATTTGTCTGAATAATTATCTGTTGCATTTTGGATCTCAGCCATACAATCTGCTGAGTTTCAAGGTTCTCTCTACTTTTACTTTTTAGCAGACACAAATAAGGAGATGGGCTAACATAGTCTGTTAAGCATATGTGCTTTTGAGCATTTCTAACCTCAGCTTCCACTTTTTTTAAATTCTTGTATACATTGTAATTGAGAAGCCATTTGTACTATTCTCTAATTATACTAAGAATCTCTAGATACTATACATTGTTTATGGTTTGCTGACTGACTCAGGTTTGTATCTGTAGTAGTGGGATAATATTTTGTACTTCCATGCTTTCCTTTGGAATATTTCAAAGCATCTTATGAGAGTGAGTAAATCGTATACCATATAAGGAAACTGAGGCATGGAAACATGAAGGGGTTTGCCTAGGTTCATGAAGCAAGTCTATGACACAACCATGGGAATTGCATTTTCACAGCCAATGAGATAATTTAGCTCCAAATCTTCAAGACTCCCAGTCCCCTGGTCAACTCCCCCAGTTCTGATTCCTCCAGACCATGATCATGTAACTAGAAAACACCAGATGCAATTTGTGTTTCTCACCTATTCTGTTCATCACTTTATTCCTCTGGCAACATATATCTAGATAGCATCCTTTGGTTACCTAGCTAATGGAGTGCAAAACAGACATAACAATTACATCTAGTAATTACAGCATGCAAATAATAGCTTTGTTGAAGTACTGATGAATGAAAATTTCATCAAGCAATCTCCTGAAATCTAGATTTTCACACTCTTATAAGATGTCTCCTATAAGAATTTGAATCAGTAATGATAATTAAATATAAAATTGTGCCATATACAACCTACCGATAGTGTGGGGATGGGGGGGGGCGCAAAGGGGGCAATTGTCCCAGGGCCTGGTGATTCAAAGGGGCCCGGGGCTCCAGCCACCACTGAAGTAGCAGTGGCAGCTGGGGCCCCAGTCTCTTTGAATGACACTTGGAGCACTGCTCTGCATGGCTCTGAGGGCTGGGAGGGTGTGCCATGATCCGGGCTGCCCCTTGTCTCTGCTCCTTCTGCCCAGATCCCGCCACTTCCACGCATCTTGCCCTGAGGCCATTGTCGGCCCTGCTGTCTGCATAAATACGCTACTCTGACATGTTTTCTGTGACTTAACTAAACCATCTCTGAAACTTCAAAAAATACAAAGTCCCTCACACTACCAATAGATTTTAAAACAATTGGGCATCTTTTGTAATTTTAGAACAAAGAAATAAGTTGAACAGTTTAGAAAAACTCGGTGATGACAGGGGTAGGGTTTTTTTTTTTTTTGGCACTTGCCCTGCAGAAAATAATCCCTTCTTTTTATTAAAAGTGTAAGAAAATAGATTTTGAGGATTGTAGCCTAATCATTACAGCAGTTATGATTAGGAGGATAATCACTCAGAAGTATACCTCTTTGTACAGTCAGTTGTAGTTGCTACCAGTGTCCTAGACCCATTTTAAATTGGCAAGATTTGGACCAATATGGAACATGAATGTCCAAATCATTAAACTTGTTGCAGTCTCACATGCAAATACTGAATCTCAATTATTTACCTCCCTAAAATGCCAGTTAACAAAGAGAGACTTTTATAGCATGCACAGTGGTCTGAGATATTTAGCAATTAGCGATATTATTAGATTTGCCCCCAAAGTCAATGAGAATTTAAACAAAAACAGTACAGTGTGATGTAGATCATGTGTAACAAACAGGGGAATCACAACATATAAACCATTTTGTTCCCTAGTCCTCCTCACTTGGCTCTCAGTTTTGGCTGTTTGCTATAATTAACAGCTCCAAGGCAACGTCAGACAATAGTGGGGACACAGGGCAGCTTTGCCTGGTATCCTTGAAAATCAAGAAGGACCTTGAATAAAAATCTAGGATTACTAACAACTGCTCGTGTAGAGCAATTCCAACCACTGACAATTGAAAGCCTAACCTTCATAACAATTGCTACTTCAGTGTTTGTATAGAACAATTTAAAAGCCAAATCTGTGTAACACAGAATAGACATTTCCATCCAATTCTTCCAAAAGCTCTATCAAAGTCCAGGATAACAGCTGCAATTTGGGTATCTTTATGGTGATTCAAACAGCAGAAACTCTCTTAGTTGTCAACATTGTGCAAAAGTTCAGTAAGGACACACTGTATCTGACATATTAGATGTCGCAGAAGCTGTTGAAGGGGAAAACCATTTCCTCTGCTTATCTCTTCTAAGATTATGTCTTTTCTGTGGCATTTGCTAGCCTTACTGTATGTACATCCCTATGAAGTCTGTCAAGATCATTTTGTAAATTCAAGTATTCCACTACCTCTTTGTGCTCTCAGTCCCAAATTTGTGACTGGATTCTTCACACATGTTGATAAGGTATCAGTTCATATTTTTTAAACTCTTTGTCAATGCATCCTGTCATGAAAGCATCAATTAGAGTGCCTCTTTGTGGCAAGACCCAACATTGTAGCCCTTCTTCTTCACTTTCCTCCTTTCTTCTCGACTTTGATGTTCTGTACAGTGATTTGATTCTCCAGCCAGGTCACACTAATAGTCCCACCCATTCCAAGGTAATAATATTCAAACTCAGATCCCAAAGGAACAAAAACTCTTCCACCTTTCCTACTCTCACTCTGTAGCGTACCCTGTTCCCTTCTCCCAGGCTCTGTAGAAGCTTGTTTGTTTTGCAGTTTTACAGAGTGCTGCCATTTACAACTTTCTGCTGGGAGCCCACCTCCTCACTAACCATTGGCATTCAGAGCTTCCAGCCCTGAACTCTCTCATGTCTGCTTCAGGAGGCTCCTTTCCAACTGTTTACTCCCTTCAGGAGCAGTCCCAAGGCACAAGTTCCTTCCTGCAGGTCTTTCAGTGGTTCCTTTCCCACACAGAGAGAACTTTCAACTATTTATCCTCTGGGTTTTCTCCCTACGTTGCCTTGCAGTCTTCCTTTATTAGGAACCACGAGGCTACTTCTCCCTAACAGGTCTAATCATTGATGGGGAATGTCTATGAGGAGTAATAGTTAATTCGAACTAAGTACTTATTTAAAATTAACGTTTGCCTGCCGCGTGTAGCCGCGTGCAGTTAGTTCGAACTAGTGGTATTCAAAAATGGTGACTGGACAGGAACATGCAAATAAAGCCCGGGATATTTAAATCCTGGGCTTCATTTGCAAGTTCGAATGCCTACATTAGCCTCCCTAGTTCGAACTTCCAGGAGCCACTGAATTGGTCTCTTCCAACTCTATGGTTCTATGATTCTAAGTATCTTAACTTGAATTTTAATGCCATCCAAACTGAGGGAAGTCAAAAGGAGCACACTCTCCCTTTGAATTCCTTTACTCCTCATAGGGACAGGACTACCAGCATCCAAGGGAGCGCCCTCTCAGTTTAAATTAGCATATCTTCACTAGACCTAATAATTGAAATGTCAGAAGATTGTCTGAGACTGCTTCGATCTGCTTCTGCAATGTAGACATGGCCTGAGAAATCATAGTTTGTTCCCAGTATTCTTCCAAGACCTCCTGTTCACCACGCTGCTGCTAAATCATTTTACACATACAAACATGGATACATTTAGATATACAATTCACATTTATAAAATGGGCATTACAAGTGGAGTAATTTTATTTAAACTAAACCTCCAAATTAGCAAAGCACTTAAAGTGCTCAGCTTTCAACATGTTCTTATGTGTTTTGCAAAATAGGGATGGGTTGTAGGGATGTTTTATTGAGTGGGAAGATAATACACAGACTCCAGTTGGTAAAACTTATGACTGCCTGTCTCCTTCAGGGTTTGTATTTTCCCTTAGCACCTCAGATCCATGCTCAAAGTGTTTCCCTTTCTCCATGTGAGTTTTCAACACCAGTTTAAAGTCTTGGGGTACATTTACCCTGCGTGGCTATTAAGTATTGCACGTTTTGACAGCGCACCTATTATTTTGGAATGTCTTTTGAAATAACAGGTGTGCTATTCTGACATCCCTGTAAGCCTCATTCCATAAGGATTAAGGGACATTTTGGAAGAGCGGTATTTTTTAAATTTGGTGCTATGTAGACAGCGCCAAATTACAAAATAAGCTATTTCAAAATACATTTGAAATAAGCTATGCAAATTGTGTAGCTTATTTTGATCTAAGAGTGCAGTGTAGATACATCCTGGGTCTTAATTTTCAAAAACAATTTATGAATCAAGTTCCAGTGACAGGAAAGAACAAACTTTTATTTAGGAATTACTCATTTGTGCAATGTCTACTAAAACTGTATGGCATTAGGCATCTTAACCAACTGTTCCATAAATTTAACAAACTGGAATATAACTTTACAATACTGACCAGGAACATCAGTGTTCTGGCTGTAGGTAAATCTAGTGAAACATCCATGGGAATGTTT
The DNA here is from genome assembly GCF_052426305.1 of Pelodiscus sinensis. Lineage (NCBI taxonomy): Eukaryota > Metazoa > Chordata > Testudines > Trionychidae > Pelodiscus > Pelodiscus sinensis. The sequence goes on along the minus strand of NC_143067.1, from coordinate 31,873,570 downwards.
TTCCATTAGTAATTGATGATTCTTTTAAAGTGAAACATTTTGTGGAATATGTTGATTTTGAAAAAAAAAATGTAGGGCTTTTTTCCCCAGGCATTTGAAATTTAACATTTTGATTTTTCATTTCAAAATGATGTATGCTTAATTTTTACAATACATTATACAAAATAAATAATTAAAAATTGGAGAAAAAACATTTAGACAGAGACAAAACTACTTTTCAAGAGTTGCATTTTGTGGGATTTCATATTTTTTGGATCCAAACAAATGCACTGGAAATTGGATGTGTGTGATTTCAATGGTTGCTTTGCCACTGTGCTTTGCCAGTTATGTTCCTCAGAACAGGTGTCTTATTTTAAACTCAGTGTAAAAAGACTGAAGTCTAGAAGATTTCTCCTTATGCCTTAATCACTTATCTGTAGCTTTCAGCACACACCAATCACTGTTGCGTCAGGTTAGATGTCAGATTTTGTAACAGTTAGCTGGTTTAGTAACACTGTTTATTTCAATTGTCTTTGTTTCAATTACTACTTATGCTATCATTATTATTAATTAAGTATTATTATTAATAATAATAATATGTTTTCCTGTATTTGTCCTATTATTGTCTCATCTTTAATGTCCCGTATTAATAGGCATCTCCATATTGCATTTGCTTCTCTGTCCAAAAGACTCATTATAACTTGTCCCAAACTAAATCAGTAAATAGCACCAAGTGTAGGTTTATTTAATACAGAATGCTGAAGACATTTGGAAAGGATAATGACTCAGTCTTGGACAAGCACAACCAAAATTACTCCTGCACTTCTGAAGTAATGCAAACTCAGTCACTGAGCAGTGGTAGCATACAATCCTCTGCTCCTGAGCCCCGGTTTAGTGGTGCTTAAATTGACCATGAGCTGTAATCCTCTTCTTACAGACTTTGAAGAATCTGAGGTTTCATGTCTCTTAATTGATATTATGTCTTGAAGATGATAATGTACTACAACCAGTGGTGTGCCATGTATTTCTAGAACTTTTAGCGCAAAGTAACTAATCAGATCAAAGGAGAGCAATAAATACTAGTACCAAGTTAGGTGTCAGCTGGTATTTGATAATGTTTAGAAAAATGTGTAACATTTGGAAAGGGTATTAAAAGATCTTTAATCTTTGAACAAATAGAAGCAGTAATAGGAACAGCAACAGAAGACAAAATTATTTCTTTTGGACTAGAAATGGATGCTTTGAAATAGTATGTTTGAGATAAGTGACAAGGAGTCCTGTGGCACCTTATAGACTAACAGACTAACAGAGCATAAGCTTTCATGGGCAAAGACCCACTTTGTCAGATGCATGTCTGAGATATTTCTTGCCTATATGGAAAGAAGAAACAGCAGAAACTGAACAAGATAAACTGTTCCCATCAGATTCTCAGCACAGTCTTGCAGAAAAAGATACAGGCGAAGTAAACCACATCCCAATTTTTTGACACAAATTCATCACTATTAATATTAACTGAGAAAATCTGACTTCCAATGAAAGCCCCTCAAACAGTTATACTAAGTTTAAACTTGCTTAAACTAGCTAATGCTTCACTTTCAGGAGAAGGGATCCAGGCAAACTTTGAAGCCAAGCTACCCCACATATAAAATACTAGTCTGCATAGTATCCACCGTCTGTTAGCCTGCACTCACTTCCTAACCTAGTTTATTTTCTTCCACTTGATGGAAACAAAGGAAGAACATAGTCTGTGTGGCAGGGAGGAAGAGGAAGATGGAGATCTGGAAGGAGAACAGGAGAGTTATGCACAGTTATGTCTGTCTTCTCTTAAGATAATGACCATGAGCCTTACTCTCTTATGTCATCTCTTATGTCAATGTTTAAACCAGCAACATTTCCACAGTTTACACATTCTCAATATTTGAAGGCATTTGGAGAGATTAAAAAGCCCTTGTTGATGATAAGCCTGAAGGGTAGTAACAACATACTTTTTTTTTGTCATTAATGCAGTTAATTCAGAATAATTTTTAATGTTGTGGAAGCAAAAGTGAAAATTTTCCTTGAAAAAGACAAAACTATTCAGCTTATATGACCCAATAGTATGGGGGTAAACTATCTCCTTGCAAATAATATGCAAACACTGAATGACAAAAACTGTCACTTAGTTAAGGATGATAAAGCAGTTTGTTGCAAATTTTACTTTGCACACTTTCCTAAGATTTGTAAGAATCTTAGGAAATATACTTACCTTTACTTGCCAATATTTGGCATTATTGGCCCATGGGTAGGATCCAGTTTGCCAGGGTTAGCCCCTGGTGGGTGGCTACTGCTATATTTTTTGCCTCTGCAGGCACAGGCAATTGCAGCTCCTGTTGGTTGCGGGTCACCATTCCCGGCCAATGGGAGCTGCAGGAAGTCTTGTACCAGTCCACGCTACTTCCTGAAGCTCCCATTGGCTAGGAGTGGTAATCAGCAGCCAACAGGAGCTGCAATCACCTATACTTTTGGAGGCACAGGTAAATATAGTGGAGGCAGCCCACCAGGAGCTAACCCTGGTGAACTGCCATGATTTTATTGCCCACCCTTGCACTAGTGAAATCTTTTTATTCACACATTTCAGCATGCCAATTGTTTGTGGCATCTGCTTACTTAGTGCTAGACCCAAAATGCATTCAAGCCTCTTGGATAGATCTCATTTCTACTGAGATTTGTGCTTTATTTAAGGAAACTACTGAAGGCATACCCACTTTGCTTTTATTGTATTAGAGGAGTGCAAGAGACTAAAGAGAAATATGCTGAATTTGTTAAGTCTTGAAGCTCAAAAGAAGAAGGAAGTTAAAAGGCAGCCAGAGTGAATGCAGAGAACAGCAAACAGGGCAGCAGCCAACACGGGAGTTTACCCGGGAATTCACCCTGGGACACCCCTATAGTGTTTGGTGCTCTCTTCCTTGAAGAAATTTTTTTTTCTTCTCTCTCTCCTGCCCTTCAAGGAGGCATTTAATAACATCTGAAGAATCTCTCAGAAGGAATTCAGGTATGGATGGTGATAGGTCTGCTGTTGTTACCTGCACAGCATGTGCCATGTTTGTCTTCCGGAAGAAAGAAGGGATTTCATCTGCACTAAGTGCAAGCTGGTCGCCATTTTGGAAGAAAAAATTAGAGGACTTGAGGCCCAAGCATTGACCCTATGTTCCATCCGAGAGGATGAAGACTTCCTTGATAGAAGACAACATTTAATCCTACAGGCATAGCAGGCTGAAGAGCCAGTGAGGGCAGTACAGGACAAGGAAGAGAACTGGCAGTATGTAACCTCTAGAAGAAGAAGAAGGCCAACTCAGGTATCCCCCATTCCTGTAGAGGTAAGTAACTGCTTTCAGGCTCTCTCCACAGGCACTGTGGTGGAGAATGCATTGGCAGGGACCTCTCAGGGAAGAAATCAGAAGGGAACACTATTTTCAGAAGGTATGAAATGAGTAGTCCTAAGGATGGGGGTTGCACGACTCCCCCCCCTCAAAATAAGATGGGTGGTGGCGGTCCGGGACTCCCTCCTAAGAGGGACTGAGTCATCCATCTGCCATCCAGACCTGCAATCTTGAGAAGTGTGCTGATTACCGGGAGCTCACATTCAGGATGTAACCGTGAGTCTTCCAAAATTGATTAAACCTTCAGATCACTACCCCTTCCTGCTTCTCCATGTACGAACTAACGATATGGCCAAGAATGACCTTAAACAGGTCACTGCAGATTATGTAGCACTGGAAAGAAGTATCAAGGAATTTGAAGTGCAAGTGGTGTTCTCGTCCATCCTTCCAGTTGAAGGAAAAGGTCCAGGTAGGGATCGTCAAATTAAGGAAGTAAATGCATGGTTGAGCAGGTGGTGTCGGAGAGAGGGCTTTGAATGCTTCGACCATGGGACTCTGTTTCAGGCACAAGAATTGTTAGGAAGAGATGGGATCCATTTAACCAAGAGAGGAAAGAGCATCTTCGCGGGCAGGCTTGCAAACCTAGGGTACATCTAAACTACATGCCTCCGTCGACGGAGGCATGTAGATTAGACAGATCGGCGGAGGGAAATGAAGCCGCGATTAAAATAATTGCGGCTTCATTTAAATTTAAATGGCTGCTCCGCTCTGCCGATCAGCTGTTTGTCGGCAGATCGGGGCAGTCTGGACGCGCCGCATCGACAAAGAAGCCTTTCTTGATCGGTGCAGGTATGCCTCGTGAAACCAGGTTTACCTGTGCCGATCAAGAAAGGCTTCTTTGTCGACGCGGCACGTCCAGACTGCCCCGATCTGCCGACAAACAGCTGATCGGCAGAGCGGAGCAGCCATTTAAATTTTAATGAAGCCGCGATTATTTTAATCGCGGCTTCATTTCCCTCTGCCGATCTGTCTAATCTACATGCCTCCGTCGACGGAGGCATGTAGTCTAGACACACCCCTAGTGAAGAGGGCTTTAAACTAGGTTCATTGGGGGACGAAAAGAAAGTAGCAAAATACACACTGTGGATTTCAGAAAAAGCAGACGTTGACTCCCTCGGAGAACTTGGGATACTCACATGAAGGAGAAAGGAGTCCAGGAGAGCTGGCAATATTTAAAGAAGGCTTATTGAAGGCACAGGAAGAAACCATCCCGATGCACAGCAAGAAAAGCAAATGTGTTAGGCCACCAGATTAGCTTACCAGGGACATCCATGATGAGCTTAAACACAAAAAGGAAGCTTACAAGAAGTGAAAACTTGGACAGATGACTAGGGAGGAGTATAAATATATTGCTCGAGAATGCAGAGGAGTTATCAGAAAGACGAAAGCGCAATTGGAATTGCAGCTAGAAGGGATGTGGGGGTAATAAAAATGGTTTCTACAGGCATGTTAGCAAGGAAAGGGTGATCAGAGAGAGTGTGGGGCCCTTACTGGATGAGGGCAGTAACCTAGTGACAGATGATGTGGGAAAAGCTGAAGTACTCAATGCTTTCATTGCCTCTGTCTTCACAAGCGGCGAGGAGTCCTGTGGCACCTTATAGACTAACTGAAGTGTTGGAGCATAAACTTTCGTGGGCAAAGACCCACTTCGTCAGATGCATGTAGTGGAAATTTCCAGAGGCAGGTATAAATATGCAGGCCCGAATCTGTCTTCACGGACAAGGTCAGCTCCCACACTAATGCACTAGACAACGCAGTACGGGAAGGAGGTGGATAGCCATTAATGGGGAAAGAACAAGTTAGGAACTATTTAGAAAAGCTAGACATACTCCGGATTTAATGCAGCTGAGGTTACTGAGGGAGTTGGCAAATGTCATTGCAGAGCCTTTGACCATTATCTTTGAAAACTCGTGGCGATCGAGGGAGATCCCGGATGACTGGAAAAAGGCAAATGCAGTGCCCATCTTTTAAAAAGGGAAGGACAATCCATGGAAATACAGACCAGCCAGTCCCTAGACCTTACCTCAGTCCCTAGAAAATCATGGAGGGGATCCTCAAGGAATCTATTTTGAGGCACTTGGAAGAGGGGAAAGTCATCAGGAAAAGTCAACATGGATTCACGAAGGACAAGTCATGCCTGACCAATCTGATTAGCTTCTATGAAGAGGCTTTATGGATATGGGAAAGTCAGTAGACGTGATATACCTTGACTTTAGCAAAGCTTTTGATATGGTCTCCCACAATATTTTTCCCAGCAACAGCGGCAGATTTAGGGAAGGGCGAGTGGGGCGTCTGCCTCGGGCCCAGCGCTTCCCGAGGCCCCGCGCATGCACGGTGGCGCCATAGCGCATTCACTGCCCGGGGCCCCGCAACACTCTCATCCGCCCCTGCCCAGCAAGTTAAGGAAGTATGGATTCGATAAGTGGACTGTAAGATGGATAGAAAGCTGGCTAGATTCTCGGGCCCAACAAGTAGTCATCAACGGCCCAATGTCAGGTTGGCAGACGATTTCTAGAGAAGTACTCCCAGGATCTGTTCCAGGACCAGTTTTGTTCAAAAATTACCTGGATGAGGGGATGGATTGCACCATCAGCAAGTTTGCAGATGACACTAAGATAGGGGGAGAGGTAGATACGCTGGAGGGAAGAGATAGATTAGAGGATTTGGGCAAAATAAATCTGATGAGGTTCATCAAGGACAAATGCACTTGTGATGGAAGACTCCCAAGCATTGTTACAGGCTGGGGACTGAATGGTTAAGTAGCAGTTCTGCAGAAAAGGATTACAGTGGGATGAGAAGTTGGATATGAGTCAAGAGTGAACCCTTGTAGCCAATAAAGCTAATGGCAAATTAGGGTGCATTAGGAGGAGCATTGCCAGCAGATCTAGAGAAGTGATTATTCCCCTTTATTTTTCTCTGATGAGGCTACACCTGGAATACTGCATCCAGTTCTGGGCCCCTCACTATAGAAAGGATGTGGACGTATTGGAGAGGGTCCAGCCGAGGGCAACCAAAATGATTAGGAGGCTGGAGTACATGACCTATGAGGAGAGACTGAGGGATTAGAGTTTGTTTAGTCTGCAGAAGAGAAGAGGGAGGGGGGATTTGATAGCAGCCTTCAATTTCCTGAAGGGAGGGTCCAAAGAGACTGGAGAGAGGCTGTTCACAGTAATGACAGATGGCAGAAAATGGAGCAATGATCTTAAGTTACAGTGGGAGAGGTTTAGGTTGGACATTAGGAAAAACTATTTTACTAGGAGGGTAGTGAAGTACTGGAATGGATTACCTAGGGATGTGGTGGAATCTCCATCCCTAGAGGTTTTTAAGTCTCAGCTTGACAAAGCCCTGGCTGGGTGATTTAATTGGGATTGGTTCTGTCTTGGGCAGGAGGCTGGACTTGATGACCTTGTGAGGTCTCTTCCAGCTCTATGATTCTATAATTCTAAGATTAGAATGGGTTATGATACGCAAAGGTGGCATGGGGAATACAAAGAATTTATACAAATATACCCAGAAAGATACCTACTGCTCCCATTCGTGGAAACAGTGATCTGTGACCAATTGGAGTTCCAACTACCCTTATCTGCAAAGGTGCATGTAAATAAAGTGCCAGCAGCCCACCAAGAGCTAATACTGGGGATTTGTGTCCAGCCTACTGCCTATCCCTGCTCTTGTCCTTTAGTCTCACAGGGTATGTCTATACTACCCCGCTAGTTCGAACTAGCGGGGTAATGTAGGCATACCGCACTTGCAAATGAAGCCCGGGATTTGAATTTCCACTTGAAGTTCCACGAGGTGTACCGGTAGTTCGGAATAGGAACCTAGTCCGAACTACCTAGTTCGAGCCCCGTGTAGCCGTGCTACACGGGGTTCGAATCAGCGGGGATTTAAAAATGGCGGCGCCCCGCTTATGCAAATGAAGCCTGGGAAATTCAAATCCCGGGCTTCATTTGCAAGTGCGGTATGCCTACATTAACCTCCTAGTTCGAACTAGGAGGGTAGTGTAGACATACCCTCAATAGGCTATTTAAAGGCAGAAATACTCCAGCCCCCTTCTATTCCTTTGCACCCAATGTCTAGAGCTGTGTCTCCTATGCCGAGGAGATGGCTGGTCTGTTATAGAACACACACCAGCACTCACATTTTGAAGAACAACTGTCACAGTCCAAGTACGTAACCAGCTTTTCTTCATGTGATTACAGACATGTATTGCCCTCAGGTGAATCACAAGTAGTATCAGGAGGTGGAGATTAGAATCTACCCAAAAAGCAACTGCAAGACCACCTTTCCCAAAATTTTGCATTTGACTAGGATTTGGATAAAACAGCACAATGTTCTCTTTTTATGTGATTTGCAGATGAATCACCTTTCTTTAATGTTTAACAGCTTCAGAGGGGTCGCGAGTTAGTCTGTAACAGGAAAAACTTAAAAAACAACAAATAGACTAGTAGCATTTTAAAGACTAACAAAACATGTAGATGGTATCATGAGCTTTCGTGGGCAAACCCACTTCTTCAGGTGTCTGGAATCTTTAAAATCTTTTAAAATCTTTTAAAAAGACTGGGTTTTTTTAAAGTTTTTTCTTTAATGTGTCCTTTTCCCAGATACAGCAAACATTGCATGGGGTAGCCACTACTGGGAATAGTCATGCCACATGATGGACAACGTTTAAACCAGTGAGAGTGACTATTTGTCTTAAACTAACCACAACAAACTCAACCTAGTAGTATGGCTAAACTATACTATTTAGAATATACAAGGAAGTCCCAGAAATACTGAGATAACAAACCCAAAGAAAAATACCACACTTGTTGCTTAAACGCTAGCTGAGGGCAGTGAGAAAGAATGAGGAGGTTGGAGAGATGACACCTTTAAAGAGCCTGGGGAGGAACAAAAGAGCCAGAAGGTACAAACATACCACTGGTATGGGAAGTAGGTAAAGTTCTCTGGCTTTGGTGCTCTTGGCATGCGCAAAGTGGAGTAGAGCCCATGTCTGCAACCACTCAGAGGAGAATGTGATATTGAACAATAACCTGAAACAATGTCAGTGTTAGATGAATATTTATGGTTCAAAGGGGAGACTGAGTTCATGCAGCTTGATGTTAGCATCATAGAAACATATGACTCCTTAGGTTACAGAGTGAAATTCTTCCCTGTGCAGAGGTCTATCACAAGATGGGATTTCAGTGATGCAAAGGTCTTGTGAATTTACATACAAAATCCATTCTAAAACTGTGCCCCCGCCCCATTTTCTTAATAAGAGGAAATTGCTTATCGCTAACAGAACTCAGGACAGCAGAACAAAAGATGTGGCCCAAAAATCACTTAACATTTTAATTTCTTGGGGGTTCCAAATGGTCAAGATTCCTGCAATTAATAAAATATTAGATTCCTGCAGGGTTAGGGTTAGAAAGCCTGCATCATGCCGTAAATATATTGAATGTATTCTAAACCACAGACATTAGGTGAGCCATTTTATGAATTGCTTTTTGCAGCCTTCAAACTTATAATGTGTGAAAAGGTATTTCCCCTAAAACACAAAACATAAGTACTTAGCAATGTTTAATAAGTCCACTAGTTTAATAGAATATCATTGTTCACAAACCAAAACAATAACTAATATTTCTCCAGCAATATTGCTTTCATTTATATAATTGTAATAAGACCAGCCAAAAGGTATGCAGTGTTAAATACTATGGGGTATTTGCTGAGTTTTTAAAATGGTTTAATTAATTTTATAACTTGTCAGGTTCTATTGATATCATTGCTTAATGCACTCTATTAAAAAATAAATAGAAGAAAATGATTTGTTGGGCTTTTGAAGGGGGTGGGGGGAAGCATACAGTACTTGTTAACCATTCAAATAGTGACTATCCAGCCCACTTATTTTTCTTATCTGCCTCAAGCAAGATGAGCATTCCCTAATAATGCTTATTGTATTTACAAACTATTCCCAAGGATAAAACGTAAGGGGCTAGTCTCTCTCTAAAGAAGCATACCGTATGTAACGCTTCTAGCAGGCTATCATGAAACTGCCTAGAATCGGATGCATCTCCCATTGCAAAGCAGCCTCAGTAAGATCTAATACTGATAGATATGGTTTATTTGCCTCAAGCAATTTAAAAAATAAACCCTATCTTTTTGTGGATCAATAATTCATCTTGTCTCTGATTTTATCCTTATCAGCTCCCATCACATCTTTAATTCCAGAGATCATTTGACTGGAAGTGTTAGTTCTGTAGCCTTGCTTTTCCCAGCCCAACTCCAACATCAGGACATGAGACCACTTCTTCATCTTTCTGCATCCATTACCACAAGTCTGTTTTGCTTTTATCACTGTTCACTTAATAATGTGTATAGGAATAACATAGTATCGCTTTAAATAGTGTGAGCCCTCCAGAGATCTACACTGCGCTCTGCGCTGTGGAAGCCACTGTTACATTCAACTTCTCTGGTGGATAAGTAGCTAGGTATGATATATTTGTGTGTTACGTTTACTACACACTATTATTGGGGAACCAGGTGTACCAGTGTGATTCATTCGTATAGTTTGTATTGCATAAGAAAAGATATGACACTTAGAGGCCGTGTCCAGACTCAGGGTTTTTTTCGGGAAAAGTAGCCTTTTCCCGAAAAAACTTCCCCTGCGTCCAGACTCAAGCCGTGTTCTTTCGAAATTATTTCGAAAGAAAGCGGCTTTTCTTTCGATGGCGGTAAACCTCAATTTACGAGGAAGAACACCTTCTTTCGAAAGTTCCTCTTTCGAAAGAAGGCGTTCTTCAATGTAAAGAGGCCGTCTTCGAAAGAGAGCATCCAGACTCGCTGGGTGCTCTCTTTCGAAAAAGCGGATTTCTCTTTTGAAAGATCCGCCTGCAGTCTAGACGTGATCTGTAGAAAGAGGCTCTTTCGAAAGAAGCCTGCAGTCTAGACATAGCCTTAGTGTGTAACACAAGGCTTTCCACTACATATTGTGATTTACTTTTCTTCTTTTTTGTGTGTTTACTTCCTGCTCAAACTTATTTTTCAGTAATATATTTTCAGCCATTCTTCCTCCCCCTTTTTTTGATCTTCTGTGTTATTTCAGTCAGTTTTCTCCTTCAATCGCTCCTTTCCCATCAATACTACTCTACTTTCTTTACTCAGCCCTTCCACCAAAACTCTCTCATTGTTGTCTTCCATACCCCCTAAACACTCTCCCTTCCCCCGTTGTCATTTATCACTTTTTAAAAAATGATGAATATTACAATAGCTAGTGTTTTTCATAAAGTCCCAGCTCCTGGAATCCTGTGAACACATCTGAATCTCAGCTTTCATTTTAAATAAGTTTACAGACCCTATGACTATAAAATCATTGAAAATATGAACCTTAAGGGCTCAAAAACCAGAAAGAAGAAAAATAAAATTCACCTAAATATTATTTTAAAGTTAAATCTCATTAGTTAGAAAGTGGAGAGCTGACACTTAGACCATGTCTAGACTATGTAGAATTCCATATTTTCATATCTTCTTCTGATCTCACTTTCAAAAGAATATGTTTCAAAAGTGAAAGCAGTTTGGGCATGGTTTTTTCGGAAAAAAACCCCTTTTTCGAAAAAACCGCTCTTCCTTAAAAAAAGAGGTTTATGTGTTTTTTTTTCAAAAAGGGGTTTAATTTTAACTACTTTCACTTTCAAAAGATCCTCTTTGAGATCAGAAGATATGCAATTCTGAGGTCTCTTCCAGCTCTATGGTTCTATGAATTTCCCAAGGAATTTGCATATCCTCTTTCAAAAAAAGAAATAGTTTAGACGTGCCCATAGGATGAGAGAGCCTCTTCTCTGATCCAGCCCCTTTATACCAGATAATTAAAAAAAAAAAGATGATGCTCTGGAGAAGGTATCTAAAAGTCCCAGATCTAGCCAGAGGTTCAATCCTCCTTGCCCAATGTATGAAATGAGGGAGGTGTTGAAGGCTTCTTCCAAGTTTCCCCTTAAAAGTCCTAGCTTACTAGGTGTGTCGGGGTGGGGCTGCGGTAGGATTGCGCTGCAGATATTCTGGACAATACTGTGTCCACAGGGCAATCCAGAGGGGCTGCTCTAACATAGATCTCATCTACACTACAGACTTATACTAGTACAACTGCCTTGAAATATTCTACACCCTGAGTAGTGCACTTATATTACCACTTGTGGAGATGGATTAATTGTGTTGATGGGACAGCTCTTTCCCCAGAGCATGATGTATCTTCATTAAAGTGCTTCAACAGCACAGTTGAGCTGATGCAGCATTTTAAGCAAGGATGAGCCCTTGGATACCCACTTGGCTATCCAAATATCCAAACAGCACTGGATGTGGCCAAACAGCACCATTTAGAGTTCCAACACAGAACCTCATCCACTTTTATTGAACACAATGATAGGTATTGAAATTGTTGAACACAGCTTCCCTCCCCCCCACACACACTATAGGAACACTGTAAGTTATTTTTTCCTTTTCTACATAAAGATCTATTATTCCTGGAGGAGAAATGTGTAATAGTGGCTATCCAGGCTGAAAACACTATTCAAGACTCTGATCACATTGTTTTGTCTAAGTCTCAGGCAAGGAAGGCAAAGCAAAGTCCTCACAGATTGCTCATCTAGAACACCGACTGGAAAAGATACAGCATCTGGAGTGAGATAGGTGGCATGGCATTAGCTGCTCAAGGCAAAGGCTGGAAAACACGGAATGAAGCACTGTGGTGAGCTTGGGAGGTGTTTCTACCTGACAACAAGCACAGTGTAGCTGACAGAGGCTGGTAGTAGGGATTGGAGGAGTGATGAAGTGAGCAGGATTTGCAAAGCCATTAAAGGAGAATGGCTTTGTGGAAGATAAAGGGCCGTGTCCGAGGCACCATTTCTGGAATATGGGGGGCTGTAGCCTCCCTGGCGTTTGAATCCTTGAATTTCATACTTGAGGTCTGCTTACAGTGCATGCCCTAACCCCAGACACAGCTTTTACCTGAAACAGATAACAAAAGACTGGTCATTCAAGTTGTTGAAGGATTTGTTAGATGATCATGAAACATTCCCAGGTATTCCACTTAAAATATAGGAAACAAAGGGTAGGAACAAAGAGCAGGATGCTCCAAGGGTCTGCACTGGGACCAGTGTTATTCAACTGATTCATAAATGATCTTGAAAAAGGGATAAGCAGTGAGGTGGTAAAATTTACAGATAATATAAAATTACTCAAAATATTTAAGTCCAAAGTGGATTGCTAAGAGTTACAAAGGGGTCTCACATAATTTGGGTGATTGGGAAACACAATGGCAGATGGAATTCAGTATCAGGAAATGTAAATTAACGCACATGGGAAAATATAATCCCAACTATATATACAAAATGACTGCTACCACTCAAGAAAGAGATCTTGGAATAATTGTAGATCTTTCCTTGGAAACATCTGCTCCGTGTGCAGTGGCAATCTAAAAAACTAACAGAATACTGGGAATCTTTAGAAAATAAAAAGATACTAACACAGAATATATCATACTGATGATATGTAAAGTCATCATGGTTTGCCCACATCTTGAATAGCACATACAGATCTGTTCATCCCATCTGAAAAAAGATATATTTTGGATTTTGAAAAGGTACAGAGATGATCAACAGAAGTGACTGGGGTAAGGTACAACTTCCATATGAAGAGAGATTTAAAAGACTGGGATTTTTCAGATTGGAAAATAAATTATTAAAGGGTAGGGGATGTGTTAGAGGTCTAGAAAACTATAAATGGTGTGGAACAATTGAATAAGGAAATGTTATTTACTCCTTCACTAACATAACACAAGAAGGTCACCCAATTAAATTGCTACGCAGCAGATTTAAAACAATTAAAAGAAATTATTATTTCACTGTCAAGCTATGGAACTCTGTCAGGGTGTGGTGGAAAGGCTCAAACTAGGGTTTCAATAAGAAATTCAGGAAGGATAGGTCCATTAATGGCTATTAGCCTGCATGAACAGGGATGGTATCCCTAGCCTCTGCTTTTCAGAAGCCATGAATGGGTGACGGGGGAGGGATCGCTTGATATCTGCTTCTTCTGTTCATTCTTTCTAAAGCACCTGTAATAGGCCACCGTTGGATACTGGGCTACATGGACCATTGGTCTGACCCAGTATGGCCAGTCTGATGTTCTTATATAGAACCCAGATGTATCTGCCCCTGCTGTAACCCACTAGACCGCACATACCTCCCAGAGCTGAGATAGAGCCCAGGAATCCTGATAGTGTCACTCTCTCTCCATATCTTTCTCTGCAGAGTTTGTAACAAAGAATATACATTAAAATTTAAGTGTAACCAGTGTCCCTTAAGTGACTTGCCACAAGATGTCAGAACATGTTAGTGTTAGAGCAGAGTGGATCTAATATTTATTTGTCTTTATTATATAGAAAGAAGATACAATGCTCTTGTCAGCTAATTTATAAGTTATCTCCCCCAAAAAATAGAGTTTTCAAGAGCCTTAGTAGTCCCTGGAAAGAGGTGGCGTGGAGGAGGGTGGAAGAGGTTCCCTCCTCCCTACGATTTACTGCTTGGCTTCCACTGAGCATGCTCAGTAACACTGCTGCAGCTGCTGTCCTAAATCTTCCACCATGGCATCACTTCCTCCTCTGGCATGCACAAGTGCCCCGTCCCCCGATCTGAAATGGTGCCCCTGGGAGTATCCTGGGGAGCTCCCACTGCTCTCTTAGCTGTTTTCTGATCATTGCTTTAATGGTTAAGAATACTTTGGGGAGGAAAGAGCACAACATTTAAGGCCTGGTAGATTGATCAAGTGCTTCATATGGAGAACTGAGCATGAGGATATTGTACAGAGAATGAAAGGTAATTTGAGAGACAATGTTAGTATGCAATAATGCCTGTATATTTATGATCACTGATTAAATCAACTATACAAAACAATTTTTAAACACCACGATGGCTCTCAGCATTCCACATTTGGATTTATTCTTAGTGTTTCACAGAACTGTATTCAGCTACGATTTTTACCCTTGGGAGGTACGTGCTGCAGAATTTTGTTTTGTGGAATTTATTGTGCCAATTTCAAATATTTTCATGTTATTGAGATGCATCTCACAAATGGTGTTAAAGATCTTCAGCCCAGCTGCGAATAGCAAAACATACAGACGTGGGATAGTTATAGAGACAAATCTCAAATTTCACTAAATAAAGTATTCTTTTGAAATAGAGTGAAATATGAAAACTTTGGGGAACAACCTCCCTCCCCCATGCTTTACAAACTCTTACATGATGGATTTTTATTTCATAGTATAAATCCTTGGCTCTAGTTCCAAAATGTGGATAGTATCTAGAGCCCTATCATGAAGCCTCACATTGTCTGATATTTCTAATGTTCACATGTCATTTGCTCTTGCCAAAGGACCCAATGGAGAACTGTATTTTTAGTCATTTTAAATTGCACATGTGTTGTCAGGAATAGCAAACTGCCCAGTCTACTAGCAGACTGGCAGGAACCCAGCACCTGCCACTTTCCAAACTGTAATTGAATCTTTTGGCAGACCTCTAGCTGTGCTGTCCATAAAATGAGGACACATCCCCTGCTTCCTTTATTCATCTTAAACAATATTTCACAACTGAAGCTATTGGATGAATGACAAAATAAGCATCAAATTGTATTCTGAAAATTGCTGCATGATGCATAATCAAAATGAAGTGAAAGGATACCATAGAGTTCAATCCAAATGACTGCATGGCTACATGATTGGGAGCAAGGGCATAGTGAAGTTTTCTCTAGACCCTGATACTAATGCTTACCAGTGCTCAAACGGGTCCCTTACACAGTGAGAATGTGGCGCGGCAATGCAAATTTAAACAAAAGGATATATCCCTAAAGAGAAAGCTTTGGCAAGAAAAATAAATACATATCAAGTCCCAGGCTGTGTCTAGACTACATGGCTCCATTGACAGAGCCATGTAGATTAGGGTTGTAGGCAAAGGAAAATGAAACGGCGATTTAAATAATCGCTGCTTCATTTAAACTTGAATGGCTGCTGCGCTGAGCCGACAAACAGCTGATCAGCTGTTTGTCGGCTCAGCGCGCTAGTCTGGACGCTCCGTGGTCGACATCAAAGCCTTTTGTCAACCGCCGCATTATTCCTCGTGGGATGAGGTTTACTGGGACCGTCGGCAAAGGGCTTTGATGTTCACCTCAGAGTGTCCAGACTAGCGCGCTGAGCCGACAAACAACTGATCAGCTGTTTGTCAGCTCAGCGCGGCAGCCATTTAAATTTAAATGAATCAGCGATTATTTAAATTGCCGCTTCATTTCCCTTTGCCCAATAAACAAATCTACATGGCTCCGTCGATGGAGCCACGTAGTCTAGACACCCCCGCCCCCGGTGTACAACACTTATATGCAACATTTTCACCCAACAGAGAGATTCTAAAGGGATTTTCATGTACTTCCCATCTTCTACTTTTACCAATCAGAGGAAGAATCAAATCTGATGGCAGATGTTTCCAATGATACAAAGGAAACCAGGATCATCTTGCTTTACAACTGCTCCTCCAAAGGAAGGGAGGGTATTGTCTTCCATAACTATCTTCAACTTTCAATGCCTTTTATCAAAAATGAAAAAGACCATGTAATCCATCAGGTTAGGAGTAGGAAGGCAGGATTATTTTTAAAGTCAGATCCTCTAATTTTATAGTGAACTTTTCAGTAGAAGAGAATATATTACTCTGTGACAGAATGCAAATGCCTTATCTCATTGCTGAGCACTACCTACATGAGTAAGAACTTCAATGGGATTACTTAATAGCTCAACTTTATATTACCAACCCACCAATAATCTGAAAATGAAGAAGCAAGCCCCGAATTTTCAAAAAAAAATGTTTTATAACTCCTGGAATCGTAAGATTATAAAAATAGTAAAATTCTGGTTTTGTTGTATTTCTGAGCCTGTAGAGTTCATGATTTTCAGAATTCAGAGGGCTATAAATTGACTTTGGTCAAAATAAAAACAGATATACTTACAATCATATAAATCCAGGACTTTTAAAAAATTAATCAATATCATGAGACTGGTAATTACATTGGGAGGATGTATATAGTAGATTATCACATGAGCGTATCCTGGATCCAGGACTTTTCAATAATGTCATTAATGTCATGGGTAATTGAGTATGCTTATAGAATTTGTCATTGATGCCGAGCTGGGAGGCTCTTCAAGAATTCTGAAGGACAGGCTTAGAATTCAAGATTTCCTTAACAACTGGGAGAACTTGTCTGACATCAACATAACTAGCTGGACAGTAGAACTGCTGAAAAGGAGCTGGGGGCTGCAGTGGATTACAAATTGATTACATGTCAATGTGATGCACTTGTGAAACAGGCTAATATTTTTCCACAGTGTATTGCAGAAATGTCATGAGACAGAAAAGGTAACTTTATATCTCTATGTAGCACTGGTGAGACCTCAGCTGGATTTGTGTGTCCAGTTCTGAGCACAATACTGTAGGAAAGATGTTCATAAATTGGAGTGTTGATCTCTGTGGCAGTGAGGACAAGCCCTTGTTGTGATGGTAGATCTTCTGACTTTCAGTCTTCTGGCCTTCAGTTTAGTGGGTCTAGTAGAGAACTGCTAAATCAAACACTGATAGCACTCTGTCGACCTCAGTACTTCTCGTATTTGCAGAAAGTAAGGGAAGTTGGTGGGAGTGTTTCTCCTATCAACCTCCTGCTCTGGGGATGGTTTTGAAACTTGGCTTAAAGTATTGTTGACTACAGTTATGTTATTTACATAGCTGGAATTGCATACCATAAGTCAAGCTTCAGGCTTTAGTATAGACCAGGGGTGGGCAATAATTTTTTGCCGCGGGCCAGTTCATACATTTTTAAAGTGGCCCTGGGCCACACCAGAAGAGGTGGGACCTCAAACAGAAGGGAAAGTACCAGGATGATTCTAGGCCTTCATACCCACAACACATGATTGGTCTAAGGGTGCCCCTTGCCCCCCCCCCCCCAGGTTCCCACTAAGCACCCATTCCACTGGTGGTGGGAGGAGACTTCCCGTGCACCCCCACTCCCAGGTCAATCAGGGCTTGGGGGCGGAGGAGTACGCAGAGTCTCCTCCCGCCATGCCAGGTGCACATGGTGCTTCAAAGCTAAGTGCCCCTGGCAAGGTGGAGGAAACTTTGTCTGCTTTCCCCCGCCCACAGGCCCTAATTGGCCTGGGGTGGGGTAGCAGCAGGGCCTCTGCAGGCCATATCAGAGAGGCCCTTTTGCACACCACTGGTACAGGCAGTCCCCGGGTTACGTACAAGATAGGGACTGTAGGTTTGTTCTTAAGTTGAATTTGTATGTAAGTCGGAACTGGTACATATTGTAGGGGAAACTCTAGCCAAACATTTTTTTTAGTTTTGGATAGCATAGGGAAAGGTTAACTCCCCTCTAATGTTTGTTTTGCTGTCTGTTCCCCTGTTCAGAAGATTTCACATCTATTTCTGTCCCTGTGACAAACTCAGGACTAAAGGAGTAACTCATCAAATACCAAACAGCTCTGCACCATGCTTTGAGCTAATAGCTTTATTTCCACACACCACCCAGGGTTCTAGGAGGAGGGTCCTTTTTTTGCTAACACAATGAGGCCAGCACTTTGTTTGTTTTGGTGGAGTCTTTGTTTGCCCAGGGAGCCCAGCATGTATAGGGGGAGGAGGGGCGGAGAGGCTGCTTTTGTCTGCTGTTCGGCAGCCTGTTGCTCAGGGGAGGGGGCAGCCTGTTGCTGGCAGGGGGGGAGGGGGGAGGCGTGCAGGATGCGAGGCCGTGGGGGGGGGCAGCGGGTGTGGGGAGGCACTTTTCCTCTGCCCGGCAGCTCTGCGGGATCCCTGTCTCTGTGGCCAGCTGCTGCAGGCAGAGGCCAGTTGGAGCCGGCCGAAGAGGAGGAGGAGGTGGATTCTAGGACCCAGGTGAGCGAGCCCCGGGGACGCTGCTGCGCTCCGGGAGCCCGGCATGTATAGAGGGGAGGAGGGGCAGAGAGGCTGCTTTTGTCTGCTGTTCAGCAGCCTGTTGCTGGCAGGGGGTGGAGGGGGCAGCGGGCGTGGGGAGGCACTTTTCCTCTGCCCGGCAGCTCTGCGGGACCCCAGTCGGAGCCGGCCCGAGGAGGAGGAGGATCCTAGGACCCAGGTGAGCGAGCCCCGGGAATGCTGCTGCGCATGTGCGGGAGTTGCCTCACCCCGTTCGTATCTAGGGATCCGACGTAAGTCGGATCCACGTAAGTCGGGGACTGCCTGTATAAACCTATGTGTGGATAAGATGATGGTATAGGGAGGAGAGGTTTAGATGTATTAGGAACTAGGGAAACTTTTGGGAAAGGGGATCCTGTATAGGATAATAATAATAATAATAATAATAATAATAATAATAATAATAATAATAATAATAATTAATAAAATATGTGCAGAAGATGTTGTTTTATAACCAGTTCACCCTTCACAGAACTAAGCCAACTGCCAGTTAAAAGAAAAAAAAGAACATGATAATAAACCAATCTGCATCCATTTCATAACAGCAAGCTTTATGATTCCAAGGTCATTCAAACTCTGCAAGAAACTCAGTGCCTCAAGGCAAAGCTTTGGCCTTGTTAGATAGTGTTACAGAATGGTAATAGTCAAGCCAAGAGTACTGGAGCCATCTTGTCCAGCTGAAAAGAGACTGAGGGCAACCTACTCAGCAGCTGCTGCAATGTGTGAACCCTAGCACCTATAGATAACCACAGAAGTATATCCATAAATATGAAGACTCCAAATTGCAGACCCACATCCCACAGTGGCTATGTATCAACACTGATGTTACTAGTCAGGCCTCCTGCCTAACGTTCTAGGGGAATAACCTGTTAGAAGATTGCCAAGCTGCTTTTCTCGTGAAGCAAGACCATGTCCCCATTCTCACTCCATCCGTGGAAAGCAGATTACAATGTCCTGAGTCACTTCAAAATGATCCTTTTCATTCTTAAACATGAACAGCTCATGGTTATTTATAACATTTTCTAAAATACGCCTGTTGGTTTTATCTCTAGTTCGTCCCCAGAATCTGATCCAATCCCAAAAAGGTTTCATCATAATAAATATACACTTCTGGTTAAAACAAAAAATCAGTATTTCTTCCAAATAAAAATGATTTTTTAAATAGCCCCTAGAATGTTACATGCATTTTAAACCACATTTTACATATAAATAGATACTTGTAGGCACAAAACAGCTAATTCCCATTGAGTTATTTTCTCCATTTGAAATCATAATTTTTCAGGTCACTTTTGCAAATGCAGGTTAAAATGGCTTTACAGATTCCTGTTTAGTATAAATCAGTGGTGTTTCCCTCTTATTTTGTGAGAGAGTTTCTGTATGAAATCATGGTGTATTTTAGAGAAAATTGTATTTTAAGTGGTCTTGTTATTAAAATGAAGAGCCGGATTTATTATTAATTTTACTTAATCATTTTTTACATGCAATACATAATAACAACTCAGTGCACTGTCCTAACAACTAAGTTATTGGCTTGGGTTATCCATAGTGCTGAGTAGAACATAGTCCTACTCCGCTCTGAGTCATGGTTAACGCCGTGAATTTGCACAGGGCAAATCTGCAAATCTCCTACCATATTCCCATCCTTTCATAAGCTTAGCTCCTCCACCTACTTCCAATATTGTGTGTGGCTCTCCTTACCTGCAGAAGACATCATGAACAGCAGAGACAGGATTCACCCACATATGCTTGGAGTGTATACACACGCTATCACTCTATCAAGTGCCAGTACTTTTCCTTTCTTCCGCAAAATCCGTGGACATCTGGGAAACAGACCTTCCCTACCCCTATCTGCAGGAAAGCCACAGAGTCTTTACAACATCACATAGAAGCTCATGCCTCACTGCAATCCTTATACAGAACTTGGGTTTGCTTGGTGCTTTCTCCCAATCTGTTCACAACATCCCTCAACATTATCCTGTTGGACTGTGTATTGGGGCAGTTGGGAAGGGAAGGGTTAAAAGCAAGTTGGAGTGAGCCTGTACATACCTCTCCAATCAGAGGTGTAGGGAGCCAATCAAAATGTAGCTTGTTGGGGCAGCCCTGATATTAGAAGCTGTTCAATAGAGCAGAGGGCAGCTGGGTCCTGATCAAGGGTACAGGACTGGTTACCAGGGAGAAACACCTTGGGTGTAGTAGTGCTGGGCAGGTTCAGATGAGCAGAGAGAGGCTCAGCCTGACACCTGCCAGGCTGCAACCTTGACAGAAGGCCTGAGAAGATTCAAGGGTCACAGGGAAGTGGCCCAGCGAATGGGAGAGGCAAAAAAGGAGGGCAGGGGATGGTTGATACTAGAAGGTTCCTGGGTCAGGATTCAGAGTAGTGGGCTGCCCTGGGTCCTTCCAGTTTCCCCCTTTGCACAACACTGGGCCATGCTGGAACATGACCAATGCAGACTGCAATCTACCATGAGGTACGGGGCTAGAATTTCGGGCTGCCACAGTGACAGGTGAAGGACTGAGGACTGCTGATACCCCCAGAGTGGGGAGAAAGGGGATGTGTGTACTGCTGGAGTCCAGTGCCCTGAAGAGAATGCCACGATCAGGAGAGTGATTCAGATCCATAGAGAGAATAGAGCAGCATGATGATGGGTGAGACTGTGGACAGAAGGTGGACAGAGAGATGCTGCAGTGGTGAGTCCAAACACATTACAGGCTGAATATTCTACTATTTCTTTCCAAGGGGGTATATGATGCTCTTGGTATCAACATGTTTCATTTAACTATTAATATGACATATGATTTCTATTTTATTTCTACAGTTCAAATGTACATTACACCAATATACAGCAGGCTTAGTAAGACTGGGCTGATAAAGCTCTGACTTGAATTTTCTTGAATCTCTGCTGAGGGATTCTATCGGAAAAGGCTGTGTGATATCCAACATGATCAACATCTTCAAGCTGTAGATATTTCATATTGCTTGGAATGCAAGGAATGGAGAAGGGATCAGATTAATCAATGTGTTATTCACTGTGTCAGGTCTGGGGCATTTATTTTCCTAACCCAGGCTCCTGTATTTGTTAGCTGACTGATATCTGAGGGGACAAATATTTATGTGACTTAACAGAATCAATCCTATTAGATGGGATAAACAATCTGATAGTCAAATTGTCCTGGTGAATGTACATTTTTTCTCAGTTTTAGAAATTGCTCATAGTTGATGGGGACTCTGGAGGAGTGTCCACTCAAACATAATTTGGCATTGAATAATGCCAGTTCCTGCTATCAGGCTGTTACAGGCAATGCAAAAATGTGAATCCAATTCTGTGTGTGAAAAGTAAAACAAGGTACAATATAGGTAGAAATACACCAATAGGGAAATACATGAACAAAAACATAGTTTCAACACTGGCCATGAAGTATATACCCATTCACAGTGCTGGTAATGTTTCTTTTGGACATGAAGATGTCTGCCACATTTTTCCATTAATGCACTTGTTGTAGTTTAAAAGGGAAGAATTTTGTCCTGATGCTTTTAGAGAGAAACAGCAAACCACACCAATAATGACATCTGCTGCAAGGTCCAAGGGTAAAGTCTGAATGTTTATTGGATAGAAAAATAATCATTCTGAAACATTTACAGCTGATAAATGTTTTGAATTTTGTTTTCTTTTTTCTTCTCAATGCGGAACTCCTTTTATTTTGTACTTTTAAAGAGCTCCTAATGGTCTGTGCTCCATCATGCCTCACAAAGTAAAAGTGCACATCAATTCTCTGGAGATGTGTATATATATATTATATATTTTCATTGAGTGATAGAAAACCAATGTTTTAAAATTTTTGCTTACAAGAGATGTTAGTCTGCAGCCTGCTCAAGATTTGCCAGAAAAGTATATACACTCCTTTAAAAAGCATGTGGTAAGTAGTTTATAAATTAACACCAATACATTATAGCCTGGTTATACTGCAGCTGAAAATTATAACATAGATTTTAAAAACCACAGTAGTTGAGTCAGGCTAAAAGGAACAATTTCATCTCTCTCTCAAACGAAGATCTGAATTTCTCAGTTGTTCAGCTTGGCTGTTGAAACTTCAGTTGCTTATATAGAACAGTTCAGTTTCAATATACTAATAAAAAATACCTACCTATACTACACGTGTTAAGCTCACTTCTCCACACTTTCCCTCAGATAAATGGTAATGGATACCTCTGTACCTGAGAATACGATCAAGCTTGCAGCTTACTGTAAATGTTCAAATTGAGCAAACCAAATTTTAATCCTCCCTGGTACTGAAAAAAATGTGTATATATGTATCCTGTAAGATAAAAAAACTAAAATTAATTAGTATATTTTTTTTCTCTTCAAACATATTGCTGTAGTTTTTTGTTTTGTTTTTGTAAGCTATTTAGCCAGAAGAAAATACAAATATATTAACAAGTCACATTAGTGGTAGCCTTGTAGCTTTTTCAAAAAAATGGGACAAAAACATACTGTCATGCTATTATGTTCTTCCCTGTGGTCAATTTATAATACATTTTGTAGCCTCTGCAGTTTTCAGCATTGTAATGATCTCACCCTGTATTAGGATCTCACCCTGCAAATGGAGACACTTTCTATCCATTGCTCTTAGCAACAAGAACACATTCAGGGAGTATTTATCTTGCAGAATATACAGTGGCTTGACTGAAGGTGAAAGCTCAGGTCTAAACAGACCTGAAAACACTTTCCATGGGTTGTTGGAATGTTCTGATACATTGTTAGAAAAGAGAGCCCCTAAGTATTCCTCTTGAGCACTGAGAGTTTCTGGAAGTGGAATTTGATGGAATCCACTAAATTATGCTTTTGTTCAGGTTCGAGAACACCAGCTTTATACATGGAATAGGTCACTAAGAAGGGGCAAGAGACCAAGAGCCTGACAGTAGAGGAGTGATCACATTTTCAATGGTTTTGAGAAAAAGACATTTTAAAAGCTCCATTTGACTCATTTGTTTTTCTTTTCTACATTCAACAAACAAACAAGGGTATAGCTACACTACAAAGTTAATTTGAACTAACAGCCGTTAGTTTGAATTAACTTTAATAGTGGCTACACATGCAAACCGCTAGTTCGAATTTAAATCGAACTAGTGGAGCACTTAATTCGAACTAGGTAAACCTCATTCTACGAGGAGTAACGCCTAGTTCGAATTAAGAGCCACTTAATTCGAACTAGTGGGAGGCTAGCCCTTCCCAGCTTTCCCTGGTGGCCACTCTGGGCCAAACCAGGGAAACTCTTCTGCCCCCCCTCCCAGCCCCAGAGTCTTTAAAGGACCACAGTCTGGCTACAGTGCTTGTGCTAGTTGCAAGCCTGCCAGCACCCAGCCAGCAGACCCTGCACCTGGCACGGCATGAGCCAGCCACCCGCTGCCACCTAGCCCTCCGCCTCTTCCGAGGACCAGGCTGGCGGCTCCCAGGAGCCTGCCCGGGACTGCAAGAGGCGGGCGCCCGCCTGGTCTAGTGTGGAGATCGTTGACCTCATTGAGGTTTGGGGGGAGGCCTCCAACGTCCACGACCTCCGCACTAGGCACAGGAATGCGGCTGTCTAGGGCAGGATAGCTGCCAGCCTGGCTCCCAAAGGCCACATGCGAACCCAGGAGCAGGTTTGCATGAAAATCAAGTTGGTCCAGTGAGACCCCCGACCCTGAGCTTAGAACATAAGAATGGCCGTACTGGATCAGACCAAAAGTCCATCTAGCCCAGTAGCCTGTCTGCCGACAGTGGCCAGCACCAAGTACCCCGGAGGGGATGGACTGAAGAAAATGACCAAGCGATTTGTCTCGTGCCATCCATCTCCAGCCTTCCACAAACAGAGGCCAGGGACACCATTCCTACCCCCTGGCTAATAGCACTCCATGGACCCAACCTCCATGACTTTATCTAACTTCTCTTTACACTCTGTTATAGTTCTAGCCTTCACAGCCTCCTGTGGCAAGGAGTTCCACAGGCTGACTATGTGCTGTGTGAAAAAGAACTTTCTTTTATTAGTTTTAAACCTTCTGTCCATTAATTTCATTTGGTGTCCTCTAGTCCTTATATTATGGGAAATAATGAAGAACTTCTCTTTATTCACCCTCTCCACACCACTCATGCTTTTATAGACCTCTATCATATCCCCCCTCAGTCTCCTCTTTTCTAAGCTGGAAAGTCCCAATCTCTTTAGCCTCTCTTCATATGGGACCTGTTCCAAACCCATAATCATTTTAGTTGCCCTTTTCTGAAACCTTTCCAAGGCCAAAATATCTTTTTTGAGGTGAGGAGACCACATCTGTACACATTACTGAAGATATGGCGTACCATAGTTTTATACATCCCCTCCTCCTTCTTCCTCTGGGTTCCCCCTTCAAGCTCCCTCCTCCCAGGTTTCCACCTCCCCTCTCCCACCCTCTCTCTTCCCCTCTCCCACCTGATTTTCCCAGTCTCCCCAGAGGTTAATCCACCCCCCCCCCCCCAGTTTTGTTCAGTAAAGAGTTTCTATTTTTGAACACACGTGCCCTTTATTTTTTACATCAGGAAGGAGGGCTAGGGAAGGGTAAGTGGAAGGAGGTGAGGGAGGAATGGGGCACGAGCCCCCGACGGGGAGGACTGGGGCGGCTCTGTGGGATCCTTGGGGTGGAAGCTCTCCTGCAGGGCCTCCTGGATCCGGACAGCCCCACGATTAATCCCCCCCCCCCAGATGGTAGCCTGCAGCAAGTGCAGCCAAGCTGATGGCCAAGTGCTCTGGTGTGCCGAGTGTGGGCACTCAGGGCACTCCAAGACAGGACTGCTTTGCTATCCCTCATTGAATTAGACAAGCAAGTAGGGAAGCCTGAGAACTGTCTGTCCAGGGTGGGAGTCGGGTCCCTTTAAGCACATCCCTCAGCTAGTCTGAGGCAGCAGCTCCACACCCTAAGTCCTAACCTGATGCCCTGCCGGCCAGCCTTAACTTCCATTCAGGGTCCACTCAATGTGGACATGCTATTTTGAATTAGCAAATCATTAATTCAAATTAGTTTTTAGGTCTAGATGCACTATTCGAATTAGCTTATTTTGAATTAAGTAATTCAAATTAAGTTAG
The DNA here is from genome assembly GCF_052426305.1 of Pelodiscus sinensis. Classification (NCBI taxonomy): domain Eukaryota; kingdom Metazoa; phylum Chordata; order Testudines; family Trionychidae; genus Pelodiscus; species Pelodiscus sinensis. Next base: position 31,848,075 of record NC_143067.1, on the reverse strand, counting down.
TTCGAATTAGTGCTGTAGTGTAAACATACCCCAAGAGATTAGGATGAGTTACAGGCTCAGAGAATTTGAAGTGGATTATGCAGCCCTTAATTTAAGGAACCTAATTTAAATACAGTCTGTGTTATTGGAACTGGTAGACCTCTAAACAACAACAAAAAATTGATTTACAAATATATTCAGGAAAACAAATAAAACTGTGGGAATCACTATTTTTCCTTATGTGATAGAATCATAGAGCTGGAAGAGACCTCAGGAGGTCATCAAGACAGTACCAATCCCAACTAAATCAACTCAGCCAGGGCTTTGTCAAGCCGAGACTTAAAAACCTTAAAAATTTAAAAACCTGTAGGGATGGAGAGTCTACCACCTCCTAGGTAACCCATTCCAGCACTTTACCACCCTCCTAGTGAAATAGTTTTTCCTAATATCCAAATTGGACCTCCCCCAACCTATTTGTTATTTGCAAGTGCATGGATGAGTATACATGAAGTATCACAAATTTTAGCAGGAAGGATTAACAGGAAAAATCTATTACTAATTATGCATATTATGGTAGTGACTAAGGGCCAACAAACAATGAAGTGTGATAGTGATAGGCAGTTTACAAACACAGAGTAGTTGCCAATCCTTGTCTCAAACACCTTAGGCTGTGTCTAGACTGGCCAGTTTTTCCGGAAAATCAGCCGTTTTTCGCAAAAGCCCATCACTTTTTCGATGCGCTTTTGCAGTGTGGATGTGTTCTTGCAAAAGACATTTTGGAGGAAGAGCTCTTCCGATAGAAGCTTCTTGCACAAGAAGCCTGCAGTCTAGACGTAGCCTGATTAGTGGAAAGGAATGCCTAGTGCTGCTTGTAGAACTGCATCAGACAGGAATTTGTATTTGTAAACAGATGTTAAGACAGGAAAAGTGACTGACTATGGCAGGAGAGGGCAACAATGTTTCCTGAGATCTTTTCCATCCATGTGTGGAATAACTTTTCATATGCACCAAGGCATGTGCAAATATGCACCACCACTAGGAAAAAAACTAGCTATGGGTATTCTGTCAATCACCTAGGTGACATTTGAATCTCTCCTGAGTGACCCCACAAGTGCAAAGCTTACAGGGAACACAGGTGAGCAATAAGTAGTTCGTGGGCTGGACTCAGTTCACCACTATTAGCCCCGGCAGGCTGCCAGATGCTTTATTTACCTGCACATCTGCAGCTATGGCTGCTCACAGCTCCCCTTGGTTGCGGTTCTATGAGTAGTCTGTTCTGCAGTGTAATTTCATCCTATTTTAAAGGGGAAAAGTTATTGGTGTAACAAGAAAAATTTCACCCTAAATCAGATGTGCCAAGACTTGAGAAACGTCAAAAATATGGCTTTTATTATCCAGGTCTAGCATTGTTTAAAACAATGAGTGGGTGTGATCTTGGAAATAATGACCGAGTGCATGGTTCCTTAATAGTCTGCTGACAAGGATACTGATAATAAAAAGATATGGTGGCCAGTCTAGATTAAAAAAGAACTTTGTTCTTTTCCAGTAGGATAGTGTTATCTAAGGGTGTGTCTAGACTACAGGGTTTTGTCGACAAAAGTGGACTTTTGTCGACAAAACTATACCTACGTCTACATAACGTCGACAGAACTCAGCAACTTTGTCGACGGCTGTAAACCTCATTCTATGAGGAATAACGCCTTTTGTCAACAGAGTTCTGTCAACAGAAGGCATTATTGAATCCACACTGTCCTTTTCGTCTACACTGTCATGTCGACAAAGCGGCTTGCTTTGTCGACAGAACTGGATGTAGTCTAGATGCTCTTTGTCGACAGAAGCTTTGTCGACAGTATCTGTCGACAGAACTTCTGTTGACAAAAGCCTGTAGTCTAGACATACCCTAAGATGTTTCATACTGCTCAGCGGTTGTGGCTTTGGTCTGGTGTATGTCCTTATCTTTTCTTTGAGTACTCAAACTGCAAAAGACTTTCCTTTTATTGGGTCTGGCAGAGTTGAGTAGCCATGGTTTATTTTATTTATGTTATTTTTATCTTTGTGGCTAGGCTAGGATGCTGTTTACGAAGGAGCAGACTCTATTTCTATCAATTAAGCAAGCTAACTACATTCTTGCCTCCAGATGAAGCACAGTTCTTTGTTTCATTGAAGATACTGCAGGATAAAGAATTCCAACTTGCTGAGGACAAGGTGTGTTACTTTAAGTGAATTTAGCTTTTGTCAGATATAAGACTGACAACCTGAAAGTCTGAAATCTGTGCTATATCAGCAGAACAAGTGCAGCATTGGAAAACAGGTATGCAAACCTGTCTTACTGTCTATCCTGAATCGCAACTATAGTAGAGTTTCTGTTCAATCTTTGGCCTTTCTTCTGATACTGCCAAGAAGGCCATATTCTTGGGGTGATGATTTGGGATCACCCCTGAGTACTAATGACTGGATTGAAGGCCCCTAACTGATTTCACATAGGCAACAAAAGAGTCACCAGACAGGTCCATCACTAACAATCTTCCTAGACCTAAGATTTTATTAAGTCAAAAGGCTCCTAGGTTTTACCACTTCTGAGCATTTACTCTTTTATGGCCTGGTGTAATTTTCATGATTAGCATTAGATGAGTGACATATGATTGCTGTGTGTAAATAAAATAATTGTATTTACACAGAGTCTTGTAACTGTGCTCAGGGACAAAGGTGACCCTCATAACAATCAAGCTTTTCCATGGCTTGTGTATCATTTCGTCCTGGGAGAAATCTACAATGGTCGCATTTGGAGCCATAGTAAAACTGAAGAATTCCCTCAAGATGATCATTACCAGCTGGCAATTCCACAGGCCAAATTCTAACCTGAATTACCTTCAGAACCCTATTGTCATTGAAGTCAGTAGGTATGATGAGGAATATTCTTACTGAGCAGATATTCTAAGAAAGACTGCCAATCCTAAAGAGCCCTTTTTTAGGGTACAAACACACTACATACCTATCCACTATGGTGATAGTAACAACGTAAAAAACAACCACAGATATTAAACTACTGATCTTTCTCCTAACACTTGGCCGGTGCTAGGGATTTCCATGTAGGACACATGTCTCTGGTCCTAATTTCCTTTGACCCAGTGACACTTCAGTCCCTCTGGGTTTGTCTACACTGCCACCCTAGTTTGAACTAGGGTGGCTAATGTAGGCATTCAAACTTGCAAATGAAGCCCGGGATTTAAATATCCCGGGCTTCATTTGCATCTTGCCGGCTGCCGTCATTTTTAAATCCCCCTTAGTGCAGACTCCGTGCGCGCAGCTACACGCGGCACGGAGTAGCTAGTTCGAATTAGGCTCTCTAATTCGAACTACCGGTACACCTCGTTCCCTGACCAGGGCTGATGGGCCTTCCTGCCAGCAGTGAGGGAGTGTTCAGGATCTGTTGTCTTGAGCTGCTCCCTATGTATATCCCTTAGTTTGGGGCATGGCTCTAGTAGTCCAGTTTCCCCACAGTTGGGGGTTGGAGGGAAGAGAAGCCCGCAGACAATGGCTACAATGGCAGACATATCTTTGTCTTCAGGTAGGCCCCCGAGAGCTCCTGTCTCTTCACCAGTCAGTGGTTGACTGAGCCAAGCTCTCTTCTCTTCAGGCCTGGCCTTAGGGCAAGGCAAACAAGGCGGTTGCCTTGGGCCCCACGCCTTCAGGGCCCTGCACTGCCCGGCTGCTCGCTCACTGCCTTGGCTGGAGCCGCCCAGCCATACAGTGCAGCCAACCATAACATGCTGTCTTGGGCCACGTAAACTTTTTGGCGGGGCCTGCTTCTCTTCTTCCCCCTCAAGGCCTGGCACTGACCTTCAGTATAATGAGGTGGGGCTGGCAGAACCCATACATTTTCTTTAACCCCTGCTGGTAGCCATCTCTCTGCTCCTTCATGCTCTAATATCTCGGCTGAAGGTACCAATAGCAATTGCTATTGTGAGCCAGCAGTAAATATTCTTTATAATTCCCATGCAGTGTCCTAGGTATTGCCATCATATACCATGCATAGTAAACTAACTTTAGCTACTAAAGTTTTGCACAGCCTACTAGCTGAGCAGCAGTTCAGAAGAAGCTCAAAATGATTGTGCTGAAAAGCCTTTCCACGGGTTTTTCTAAAATTCAAGTGATTTATGTCTTCTTGGCTGATAGTTCATGTGTATCATTTAGTGTGTTTAACTTTACAATGTATGTATATCACTAGGTGATGTATACAGTGTGGTTGTATGTGTGATGTATGTGTTTCCTCAGTATGCTGGTTTGAACTGTGTCTCTTGTGGCCCCTTTTATAACAGGGCTTGTTTTATGACTGATGAGGGAATCGCAATGCTGAGATTATAATCTGAGAGTGGCTACTATTCAAAAGCAACTGCAAAATAATCAATTTGGTTGCAAAAATAATTTGAGGGTAGATACAATGCAATGAAAGACGTAATTACAAGTGGCACAATGGACATAATTGTCTTGTCTGAGTCTAAAAGCATTTTGTTTAGCTGCAGTTGTCTTGATTATTGCACTGGTATGGCTGTTCACATTCACATTTCAGAACACGATAGGCTGGTGTGGGAATAATTCATGAACTTCACAAGCTTAGGCAGTGCTTTTGAATTTTACATCCAACTGCTTTCAAGGATTATTCTGTATAACATTTTCTACATAGCAAAATAAGATAACACCTTTGCAACAAAATGCTTATCTGTTTCCACTTGATCATGCTGTAAAATAACCACAGTCGCCTAAATACAACTGTGTGAATAAATCCGTAAGGCTGCATCTAGACTGGCATGATTTTGCGCAAATACTTTTAATGGAACAGTTTTTGCACAAAAGAGTGTCTTGATTGGTCCCTGAGTCATCGTTAGAATGATGCGCTTTTGTGCAGAAGCGCGTCTACATTGATGGGACACTTTTGCGCAAAAGCAGAAGCTCGGAACCATTTTGAAGAGGGCAAAAAGGCACCAGTCCTTTCCGGGGGCAGGGGCTGGAGCTCCTTTGAGATACGTGCTTAAAGGGATCTCCCCGGACAGCTGTTTCTCTCCTGTTGCGTGCTATAGGACCTCTTGCAGGGACTCACAGCCGTAGCAGTTTTTGTCGTTGCCCTCTGCCTTTTTGGACACCACTGCCTTGTTCCTTTTAGTGCCTTTGCCTGGTTTTTTTTTCCATCTTGCTTGTTTTTTGTGCCATGGAGCCAGGGGTGGCCATGTGCCTGCTTTGGCCCCTTCCGGCCATTTTGGAGTGCCTACAGCTGGTGCACTCCTCCTCCAGGACCAGATCACTCTGGACTTCCTCACCAGGGAAGCCATGGCATCCCTGTGGCATCCCCACCCCATTGTGGAGAGGCCACTGTGGAGACAGGACACCAGTACAGAGTGGTGGGACCGGCTGGTCCTGGGGCAATTGGATGACCAGCAATGGCTCTGGAACTTTTGCATGCGAAAGCAGACATTCCAGGACCTATGTGCCTGCCTTGCACCTGCGCTCCAGAGAACCACCACCTGGCTGCGGACACCTATCCCCGTGGACAAGAGGGTCACCATCGCACTCTGGAAGTTGGCCACCCCCGACAGCTACCGATCGGTGGCACAGCAATTCGGGGTGGGCAGATCGACCGTCGGTGCTGTCGTGATGGAGGTAAATCCCAGGGGGAGTGGGGAGGGTGCTGCACTCCATGCCTAGGGGCAGCCAAGACTCCAGGCTGGGTCACCCAGGGATTTGGGCCGTCCCTCCCTTGCACAGGCCTGCTGGTGGGGGGGCGGTGGGGTGAGGGGGCCCTGGTGTGTCTGTGTGTGTGCGCGTATGAGCACAGAGGGCTTCACAGGGGGGCAGGGGCCAAGGGAGCGCACACTCACCCTGCCTTATGTGATGTGTTCCCGTGTTTCTCTGCACCCTTCTGCAGGTCGTCCATGCCATCAATGATGTCCTGCTCGCGAGAGTCATCCGCCTGCGTGACGTGGACGCTATGGTGGCCGGTTTTTCTGCTTTTGGGTTCCCCACATCCCCATCCATGCCCCAGAGCATCGAGTGGCCCATTTTATAAACAGAAAGGGGTATTCCAGGCCCTCGTAGACCACTGTAGCCACTTCCTGGACGTCTATGTGGGGTGGTCTGGCAGGGCACACGACTCCTGCATCCTACGCAACTCCGGCCTGTTTCGCAGGCTGGAGGTGGGCACTTAGTTCCCCCGGTGGGAATTTACTGTTGGGGGTGTGCCTGTGCCCATCTGTGTTGTGGGGGACGTGACCTATCCCCTGCTGCTCTGGCTAATGCGGCCCTACATGGGGCAGCTGGATCACAACTGGGCCCAGTTCAACAACTGCCTCAACTGGGCCCGCAACCAAGTCGAGTGTGCCTTCGGGCGGTTGAAAGCCTGGTTCTGTTGCTTGCTCACCTGTCTCGAGATTGGTGAGTGGAATGTCCTAGAGGTAGTGGCCACGTGCTGCATGTTCCACAATGTTGTGGAGCAGAGTGGGGAGGCCTACTTCCATGCATGGATGGCAGGCGAGGACCAGGCCTATGAACAGTCCCGCACAGCTGCTATCCACCAGGCGCACCACAATGGGGTGCCATCCGCCAGGCGCACCAGGCCCCATTGTAGGGTTGCTTCAGTCTCCCTTTACAACTCCCTCCCATCCCCTACCCTTCCCCTGTTCCCTCCCAATAAACAACAAACGCAGTTTTTTTGAAACACAAACTTGTAAGTTTTTATTTACAATGGGGAGGGGGAAGATGTAAGATGGGAGGGGGAGGAGCTACTGCTGGGAAGGGTGGCCCCTGTGACTGCTTCTGCGGGGGCGGACCTGCACACGGGGATCAGGGTGCATCGGGGCAGGCAGCATGGCGAGGTGGGCAGAAGGGGCAGGAGCAGGAGGGGGCAGGGGCAGTTCTAGGGGAGGGATGGCAGGTGCATGGGGCAAGGCCATGGCATAGTGAATGGCATGGCCGTTGTGCGCGGTGACTGTTGATATGGTATCCACCATGCGCAGGCACTGGGCCTGAAAGGAGCCCCAGGCCTCCTGGTGCCACTGCAGGTCTGCCTCCTCACGTTGCATGATGGCTGCCTTGATGCGTTCGACGGCCTGCAGGTGGCGCCGAAGGAGCTGGTTTTGGTGCCGGACCCGCCACCTTGGTGGTTGGGTGGCAGGGAGTGCTGCTACTGCCGCCGCCACTGCCTCAGGGCTGGAGGGTCCCCGGCTTGTGCTTGGACCCGCTGTAGGGAAGAGAAGAAAGGATGGGTCAGTCAGGCAGCCCGGCCACTGTCACCACACCTCATGCCCTCCACCCCTGAGCCCAGGTGACACCACAGTAGTGTGACTTGGGCCCACTTGGTTACCTCCCTCCGCCACGTGTTGTATGTTTGCATACAGGACTGCCCCAGGAGTAGGATCCTCCTCCACGTATTGGAACCACCGGTCTGTGTCCTGGCCCCTTGGAGGGTGGGAGGGCGCTTGTGTTGTGTTAATCTGTGGAACTCCCTGCCGGTGGAGGCTGTGAGGCTTTGAGCTAATCAATGGTGTTTGACAGGGAGCGAGATGAATCCCCACACGGTGTCTGGGAGGACATATGGCAGACGTGGTCTGGGCTCTCAGATCCCCATCACGTGGGATGTCTCCTGGACGGAACCATGAGCGTGACTGGGGAGTGTACCACTCTTGCAGCAAAACTCAGGCAGCCCTAGGGCCGGCCTGAGTGCTTCCCCCCTCCCCCATCCCGCTAGCCCTCACACATGGTCAGATCACTGCTAGAGGATTCTCTGCATCTTGGGGTCTTCAAAGTATTTGAAGACTTCAATATCTGAGATATAGGTGAGAGGATTATTCTAGAGGGGTGGGTGAGATTTTGTGGCCTGCACTGTGCAGGGGGTCAGACTAGATGATCATAATGATAATCTTATTCAAAGTAGGAATAAGATCCTCCGGAAAAGGGCGCTTTTTCCGGAGGATCGGGGCCAGTGTAGATGCTCTTTTCCGGCTTTTCTAAAAGCCGGAAAAAAGCGGCGGACATTTTTATTTAAATGCCGCGGGGGATATTTAAATCCTCCGCGGATTTCCCTATTACGATCTCTGAAATTAACATGCCCCTTCCGGAAAAGGGGCCAATGTAGATGAGCCCTATGAGTCTATGATAGCCCAGGGACATGTGTGGCCGCAGTGGGGACTTCCCTCAGGGGGCCAGTCAAGGCACCGGGAGCAGGCGAGGGGCTCAGTGGGGGACATGCTCACAGGGCTGTGATGCTGCACTTTTCCCAGGAGTAGCTGGCTGTGCCTTACAGCCAGGCATGGGACAGTTAGACATTCTGTGTGCTGCACCCTTGCGGAGATGCGGGCTCCTAGGGCCCTGGCTGAGCCCCTGGAGCCCTGGCTGGTTCCAACCAGCATCCACCCTTCCCCCCTGGTCCCGCCGGATGTGTGAGCAGCACGGTCCCAGGCGTGCCCTGGAGCTGCCTGCTGTGGCCACGTGCTGCTCGGTCACCAGGCTGCATGTGCTGCATACTGCCTAATACTACACAGCGTGCAGCTCATGTGGCCTGAGTGACGTGCTCTCCCCCTCCTGCCTCCGGGCACCTGGCTCCTCTTCCTCCCCGTCCCCCGCCCTTGTGAGTGCAAAGTGCAACACTCACCGGTGGATCCTTCCCCATCCTCTGAGGATGCACAGGAGACATCAGGGCTGCCGGAGGGGGCCTGGAGGGTGACGGTGCTGGCCTCGTCCTCTGACCCGCTGGCAGTGTCTCCTTCCCCCGCCTCACTGGTCCTGGTGTCCACAGCAACGGACGATCCCTGGGGTGCTGGCTGGCCCAGGATACGGTGGAGCCGCTGGTAGTGGGGGCAGGTGTCGGCTCCTGCCCCCTGGCCCTTGCTGGCGCACAAATAGCCCAGGTGCAGCTCTTTTACTTTAGCCCGGACTTGCTTGAGGGTCCGGGCTGGATGGCCCTGGCGGGCAAGCACCTGGGCCATGCAGTTGAAAATGTCTGCATTGTGGTGACGGTAGCGGGTGTCGTGCAGGGCCTCCTCTTCCTCCCAGAGGTCCATGAGGGCCTACAGCTCCCCCGGGGACCAGGATGGGGCCCTCCATTTTTGGCCCTTTGGGGCCTCCTGCACTGGGGGTGCCGGTGGTTGTTCCCCCCCTGGAGCTGCTATCGTGCTCTGGGTGGCTGTTGGTGATGGCAGGGGCCGCGAGGCAGAGATCTCAGCAGAGGTTGCAGAAGGGCTTCTGTCTCGTGGCCTCTGCAGGCTGCGTCTGCCTTTAAGGGATCTCGGGTTACCAGGAAGTCAGGAGCTGGCTTGCAGCTACGGAGCATCCAAACGGCCACTAGCGCTTTTTTCCATTTAGCCTGCTTTTGCGCAAAATGTCTTAGCTGCCTGTCTACACTGGCCCTCTTGCGCAAGAGGACTAATTCCTGAGCAGGAACGTCAGTATTTGCGCAAGAAGCACTGATTTCGTACATTAGAATGTCAGTGTTCTTGCACAAATTCTCATGGCCAGTCTAGACAGGTGGCAAGTTTTTGCTCAAAAGCGGCCACTTTTGCACAAAATCTTGCCAGTCTAGACGCACCCTAAGATTCCTACACACTATTTAAAATAAATATTTGCATAATGTTTAGACAAATCCCTACTGAACATACAAAGACCTCAGATGTGTTTCCAGATGGAATCTTGAATCTATAAAGGACTATTTCTAATATTCATTTATAGATTAAGACACATTTCCAAGCCATATTCCATTCCTTAAAATTGAAAGGTCACTGAACTGAGTTTAGGAAGTATTAACTCGTGAAGCATTTTTAATCTCAGTTTTGACTTGTGTGCACCATTGATGAAGGATCCTTAAAATAGGCTATGAGTAGTGAAAAGGACCTGGAAGCATCTAGTTCTATTGCCAGTAGTTATTGAAGCACAAAACTGATAGGATTTACTTTAACATAATTGTTACTGTGATCAAAGGATGATTCATTATATATTGAGAATTACAGATTTTAGTCTGGCTAGAAATTAATATATTTTGAAATTAAAATATGTCACATCTCAAATTATTATAAAGTTGATGGAAAACTTAATTTCTGGATCAAAACCTGGGTCAAACCTGGGTTTTTTTACTACAAAGCTATAAACATCTAGTTATGTACCTACTTGTGGCCACTCATTTACTATAGTAATTTACTCAGATCTGATACTTCTAGATCTAAAGCAGAATCAAATATTGAGGGGTCCCTTTCCTAGCAGAAGAAAAAGTTTTGCTCTTTGAAGGGAAAATACCTACATTCTTTCAGGGCCTATAAAGAGTGTGAAATGCTGCCCTTGTCATATTTTACATCCTTATTCTGGGATTCTACAATTGTATTTTGGACAACATGGACACCTTTATTCCATGTGTTTCCTAGTTTGCTGTGCAGTTTACTGAACTTGAATTGTTTAACTATTACTCTTAAAGTCTTGTCTGATTTTGCCCTTTGTTTGTATTTATTTATATTGCTGTTCTTATTGCTACTTCAGACTCCAGATACAGCAAGTACTTGAGGTTGCAACAGTCTGAGCAAGGAACTCAATAAAGAAAAAGTAAATATAAGTTGTGTTTGTTTTAATTTTTAATATTTAATACATAGGAAGCTCTTTTATATAAGATATATACCTCAAAAATATATGAAGAGCCAAACAGAAAAGTCAAATGGGGATTTTGAGGCATAAAACTACAATGGATCCCAACTTCTACCTACCTCAGGTGGTAAAATGTCTCATTGCTGTGAGACTGATGGAAGCATGCCTAGCAGCAGTGTGGTCTCAGGGAACATCCAAACATTGCTTTGGTTTTAACAACATAAGCCACTGATTTGGAAGAATTATCTTTAATGTTAAAGAAATCAGTAAGTTATGGTCCTAGTTCTCCTCTCACACCAATTTTGATTCAAGTAACCTGTTTGATGACAATAAGATGACTCCTGATTATCACCAGTATAAGCAGAGGAAGCGTCAGACCCAGGTGTTCTAAGGCGAGTGTGGTGGGGCGCATGCCCTGCACTAGCCATGTGTAAGCGATCTCATTTAGTCCTGGGCCCCTGACTGGTGATCGGGCCTATAACTACTAGTCTGACGGCCCCTTTAAGATGGTGGGGTCAGAGGGAGGGGCAGGCTGCAATGCTTGCACCATTCCACAGATAGTAGAGTCCAGGACCTGATTCAGGACGGGGCAGACAAACATCCAGTTCCCAGAATCAGTTTTAACCCAGGCCTTGGTTCAGGGTGGGGCAAGCAAACAGTTCCCAGAGTCAGTGGCAGCCCAGGCCCTCAGGGCAGGGCAGGCAAACAAGCAAACAGTTCCCAGCACAAGGGGGGGGGGGGGGGGGAGGAGACTGCCACCCAGTATATGGGATAGCAGCAGGGACCCGGGCCCTTCCTACTTCCACCGCTTCCTGGCCCAGGGCCCTAGCAGTAGCAGCCTTGGCAGACACTGGGGTCAGCGGGGAATCTGATCTGAAACATACTGACACACATCAAAAGGCTATCAGATCCACCTGATCATCATCTGCTTCCCCAGGCCACTTCCAAACTCCCCCTCCTTCTGTACCTGGCTCCTGGTCAGCGACGGGTTCACAGGGTCCAAGTACTCTGCATGTGGGAACAGAATACAGAAAGTCTCCTCTTCAGTGCCTGGGCCTGGCAGTTTGGGCCAGTCATCCACCTCTGTCAGGGTATGTCTACACTACCCCGCTAGTTCGAACTAGCGGGGTAATGTAGGCATACCGCACTTGCAAATGAAGCCCAGGATTTGAATTTCCCGGGCTTCATTTGCATAAGCGGGGAGCCGCCATTTTTAAAACCCCGCTGGTTCGAACCCCGTGCAGCGCGGCTACACGGGGCACGAACTAGGTAGTTCGAACTAGGCTTCCTAGTTCGAACTACCGTTACTCCTCATGAAATGGGTCCTGAGGAGTAACGGTAGTTCAAACTAGGAAGCCTAGTTCGAACTACCTAGTTTGTGCCCCGTGTAGCCGCGCTGCACGGGGTTCGAACCAGCGGGGTTTTAAAAATGGCGGCTCCCCGCTTATGCAAATGAAGCCCAGGAAATTCAAATCCCGGGCTTCATTTGCAAGTGCGGTATGCCTACATTACCCTCCTAGTTCGAACTAGGAGGGTAGTGTAGACATACCCCCAGATCCTGAGGGCCTAAGCAAGAGAGCTCAGCACAGGCCTCTGCTCCCTCCAGTAGGTCAACCCCCACTGAGCTCCTGGGCTGGGCTTTTATACTTCTTGCCCCTTCCCTAAGGACTCTGCAAACTTAAAGGGGCAGGTTCCATCTTGGCCCACCCAGACTCAAAGAGGGGTTCTTCCTCTTCAGGGTCAGAGAGTAGCCACCCCTGCTCACTACACCGTGGTAAGGTTAAAACACAGCCTGGAGGGCTGAAGGCAAATAGCCAGTTAAGGAGTTGTGGCAGCTGCTCCAGCAGGTACTCAAAGCCCAACGAAGACACGAAGACTACCTGCAGACTTATATGGCCCAACTGCCAGAGCAGAAGCTGTGTATGCTTAAGCTGCTTAGAAAAGTTGTCTGGGAAAGACACTGGGATCAAGAAAGATGCGGAAACCCTCTCCTAGAAAACTGGAAAGCAAGAAAGCCCAGGGTATCCCCACCCCTTTGAAGAGAAAGGGATGGGAAGGGCATGTTTGGCTGCCAATGGGCAGCAGGGACTCTTGGTGAGGGAGTGCCTAGAAAGGAGCCACAGAGGTAGAACTAGACAGGGGAAGAGCCCGAGCAAGGAAAAGAGCACATGGGATCCATGTCCAGGAGAAGCAGAATATAATTTTCTGTTGCCAGGAGGTGGCCCTTTAGTTTGTAGCAGGCTAAAAGAGGGGTGCTGGGAACTAGGCCACACTGGAGACTTACCAAAGGGATGGGGCAATGTAGACCATGGTCCCTGGTTGAGACTGATCTCCAACATCTGGTAAGTGGAGAGATGATGGAGAATAGGACTGGAACAGAGAGGACCCAGATAGATTCAGAGGCAAATTCCATTGTGCAGCAGACTGCTGTGGGGACCCTGGCTATGGAGAAAAAGGGACTGGAGGATCTCCACTGGTTGGAAGCTGCAGGGAAAATTAATGGCTGAGGAGCAGGCCCTGCAGGTCTCAGAGGGGAACTTAGAGTTCCAGAAAACCCAGGTCCAGTAAGCAAAAGAACAGGGAAAATATCTGCTTCCTCTGATAAAGAATAGAGGAAGAGAGGGATAAACTTCAGGCTTGCTGTAGGAGATACAGGGCTCGTCTACATTGGCCCCTTTTCCGGAAGGGGCATGTTAATTTCAGCGATCGTAATAGGGAAATCCGCGGGGGATTTAAATATCCCCCGCGGCATTTAAATAAAAATGTCCGCCGCTTTTTTCCGGCTTTTAGAAAAGCCGGAAAAGAGCGTCTACACTGGCCCCGATCCTCCAGAAAAAGCGCCCTTTTCCCGAGGATCTTATTCCTACTTTGAATAAGGAATAAGATCCTCCGGAAAAGGGCGCTTTTTCCGGAGGATCGGGGCCAGTGTAGACGCTCTTTTCCGGCTTTTCTAAAAGCCGGAAAAAAGCGGCGGACATTTTTATTTAAATGCCGCGGGAGATATTTAAATCCCCCGCGGATTTCCCTATTACGACCGCTGAAATTAACATGCCCCTTCCGGAAAAGGGGCCAATGTAGACGTAGCCATACTGATTAGGAGACGTAAGAAACCCACATGGTTCTAGGTTTGAGTGGGAGGGTGTGTGACAGGGCATCTGCCCCTAATCAGGTTAATATCCAGCCTGGAGGGCTGCAAGGAAACAGCCAGTTAGGGAAGTTACTGTAGTCAATTAGGGCAGTGTTTGGACAAGCAGCAGTGAAGCTGGAACTACAGTGGGTCTGCAGGTGGAGATAAGGATGGGAGAGCCACCACCATGTGCTGACCAGGGCTAATTCCTGAAATGGCCAGCAGGAGGTACCAGTGTGGTGAGAACCTATGACTGGAAAATTAATAAACTGATGTTCCACTGTTACCAATGTTCCTAGCTAGTGTGCACTTCTGTATTTGCTTCTTGTGAAAGGTGTTTTGAAAGCTTTCGAAACAGGGTCTAGATTGACTGAAAATATGGGATCTGGTGGAAAAAACTGTTAAGTTAAAATCTTTAATAATGAATATACACAAAAGGTCAAATTAATGAAGCCCAAGCAACCATAAATCTGGCATTTCATAACTTTTTAGTTAATTGTTCCCTTAACCGTAACAATTTCAATCTTAATTGTTCCCCTAATGTAGTTTGGGCACATAATTAAATATATAATAATCCACCAGGACTGAGCAAGATGAGGGGCACCATCAGAAAGGCAACAATTGTTTTATTTACAGATTTATTTCAGAAAGCAGAGTGATGGCCCCATTATAACTACACAAGAAAGCAAGAGAGAGACAATCACAGCCCTGGACCGCAGAAATGCTAATGAAAAAAGGTTCCTCCCTAATGGCAGCATTCACAGATGAAAAGCAAACAAATCCAGCTATTAAAGTTAGAAGTGGTAACGTTTAACAACAGTTGAAGTGTATTTTTACTATTTATTTAAAGAGTTATCGATCTGTTTTAAAGATATCTATACATGGGGGAAAGAGGTCCCTTATTCGCCATTGCCCTGGGACTTTTGTACTCATTCCATCCATGTGGAGAGAGATACACTGCTATTCTGATTTACTAGCCCATCACACCCATTCATCACAGGTGTAAAAATGACAGTGAAAGCAAAAGATATACAGCAAAACATTAGTGAGCCTTCATTTCTATTCACTGACATAGCTAAACCCTGAAACAATAGCTCGTCAGCATCAGCTGTAGGCCTTTTGGATATATTTGTCCTGATGTTTAGATAGACATTACTTCCAATGAATGAGAGTAAAAATAATCTCGCACACTTCTTTGAGGCCAACATTATAATTAGCAACTACAGGCATTCCCCGGGTAACATGGATCCGACTTACATCAGATCCCTACTTACAAACGGAGTGAGGCAATCCCGGACTAGCTGCTTCCCCCCAGCAGACCAGGGAGATGCGAAGCTAGCACCTCCCCTCCCCCCCAGCAGACTAGGGAGACGTGGAGCGGCTTTTCTCAGCAGACACCTCAGCTTGAGAATAAAGGACTGAGGGAAGTGAGATGTGGGAGAATAAAACTGAGCTCTGGAGAAATGTTTGGCTAGAGTTTCCCCTACAATATGTACCAGTTCCGACTTACATACAAATTCAACTTAAGAACAAACCTACCATCCCGATCTTGTATGTAACCCGGGGACTGCCTGTATATGACTTCATATTCTATAGTGCCAGATTAGTAGATGTATCTAAAACTAAGTCCCTTTGAGAGGAAGGAAATTTCTGTGGCTTTGAACTATCAGAAAAAGTGAAGACATCAATATTGTGGAGTGCCACACCTGACCAATTCCTTTAGAAGACTCTAGAAGTGAACAGTCACTTCAAAATCATGTATGATGGGAGGGCCTTTTTCATTGGGAGGTCTTTCTGTTGCCTTAAGTGACCAGGCTTAAAATGCACTTGAAGTGAAGAAAAGGAAGGAGAGACTGGAGGTGAGCAATATTTGTAATCAGTTTTTCCCCCTCTAATTAATGAGTGTTTTTTTGAAAATGAAGTGACTTAAGGGAGAGTAATAGGCAATTAGAATATCTTGATTTTTGTTTCATCACAAAATAATTCTGCAAAATATTCTGACTGAAATTAAAATTTCCATTTTATTCAAGAGTTTTTGCACACACACAAATCAGCTCTATTAGATATCAATGGAATCTAGTTTCACATGACTTGAATAAACCACATCAGTTGTGTGTTCTTTTCTGTTCAGGCACTTTTCAGTTTGTTTAGTTTGGTTTGGTTAGATCCTCCCCACCCCAGTCAGGGAATTTGCACTCTGCTTTCTATACAAAGAAATGAAATAATAATTTAATTTGATGCTGAGAACAATATGAGAGCAATTAGCATTCCTGGAAAATCTTTGTATTATAAATTCTCTCGTTTATGTTGATCATTAGAAATGTGCCTCTGGTCAAACAATACTTTGTTGTTTAAATTAATTGTGGACATTGGTATCCATTTTCCATCTATTATTTGATTGAGCTGAACTCCTTTTATTCATGTGCTAATAGCACCAATGGATCTAAGCGATCAGACTGCTTGGTGAATGCTGCAAAGATTTGCTTAACAGTAAGAAAAATCGGTAATTTTTCAAGTGCCTGCCTTTCATCTACAAGCATGACAGAGAGGAAGAGGAAAGCCTTTCAGTGTTTCAAACCCATCAAGTCTATAGATGGGTTTTTTTGCTGTGTCTGTAAGCACTACCTACTAGCAGAGGTGCAGACCTCCCTCAGAATGTACTTCTGCTTATCCCATAGCAACTCTTCTAACAAGGAAGGGATATCACTGGCCAGCAGAAGTAATACCTCTGCTATCAGGATATTACTTGCCCTCACAGCTCAGTCTTGCAATTTAGAAACAACTAGGAGAATTGTTTTTAATAAAATCTCATTAATTAATATAGTAATAGGTTTAGGACCTCTTCATATGAAGCTCCCAGTCTTAAGGTAATGAAAACAGGGTAGAGGCAAAAGAGAAAATGTGGGAATGTTCACTGTTTTCCAGCGTTTAATGTTTTAGATCCAAATTCAAACCTGGACTACCTCAGCATACCACTCTACTGATTTAATTGATGCCAACTGTGTAGATGATGTATGGGTAATGAATCTCCCTGTTGAAGAGCAGCTATTCACCAAGGTTATCAGACTTTCATCTGAATAATGCTATCTGTGAGGCTACAAAATAATGTTTAAAACTTAGTTTAAAACCAATTCTTCATAGAATACTAGAAGTTTAAGGTAACAAGGCAAATTATCTCGAGAATCAACTTCCAAACCAAATAATTACTTTCTAATCATAACAATGAAGTAATGATTCTTCAGACTAGCTTCTTGGCAAGGGTATATTTAAGTATTTTAAAAGTTCTTCTGAATGGTGAGCGATGCTTTACTTATATGCAAAATGTCTCATATATTTGATAGTCAGTAGAGTATCTTGAATGAAAACAAGGAGGGGGAGAAAGTAATCTGTGTCAACTAACAAGCCTGATTTATATTTCAGGTCTGAGAACACTGATCAGAAAGAAACCAAAATGAGATTGCTTGACCTATATACCAGCATATGCTTCCCCCACACCAAGCCCCCCCCCCCCCCCCCGCATAACATTGATTACATTGTAGCCCTTATTATCTTCTTTTGTTTGGATATGTTCAAGGGGAAGATATGAGACAGATGCATGGGGGCTGAATTTTCCATGAACAGTTTGACAAATTAAACAATCATGGAGATGTGAGATTTCTCAGATTTTGGGTGAGAATTCTTCATAAGTGATATATTGTTTTCATTAATGTTTCAAAAACAATTTAGTGTATAAAGCTCTGAAAAATATCTTTAAGGAATACAAAAGAAAATGGGTTATACAGTGAACATCCAATTGAAATAATCAATTGTAAACTTCCAAAAACATTTATTGGGGTTCAGAGACACTTAATTGAAGGGTGATATTATTTCATCTTTAATTATAGCAATTCTCAAGGGGGTACATACTGATTAAGATTCCAGATGGTTCATTCTCAATTAAATTGTGGATTTTTTGCTTCTTCTGTGGACATATGTCAAGATGACAATATCATCTTCTTCAAAATATTCCTATTACCATATGACCAAGATTTTCTAATGTGAAAATTTTAGTTGCTTCAACAAATGTGTCACTTCTTTTAAAAGCCTCATTTGCAGTGGTTAAGTGCTTAGTACATTCTGAAAATCCAGTCTGTTGGAGATGTTTCAAGTTGGATATTCAGAAATAGATACCTAAAATCCTTGGCGCTTTTCTAGAATCTTGGCCCATGCTACCTTATTGTTTCATGTGAAGCTAAAAGATCATATGAGTGAGAAAGAACAATTTAAAAGCTTTGGTAAGAGTGGGGAGGAATAATCAGGATAATCTACTTCACAAATCCACAGCAATACTGCTTACAGGGGTAAAATTCTCCTCAAATTCCCTGCTATAATTCATATTGGAGCAAAATCACTTATACTACCTGGTTTTGTACTTATTTATCCTTACTATATATGAGTGTGCCTCACTCTGAACTTCCATATATTGTCTTAAGTTATAGTATGAGATTCTGTATGTCTCAGCTGTAAGATTTTGCAATAAGTGCCATCATGATGCAATTGCTGAGTATATGCCCTTTAAGTAATATAACCCTGAAAGTAAACAGAGGATTTCTCTGTCAGTAACTCCATATTGCTTTTCTACATGTAGGTGGTCGCTTTTCACATTTAGATGCTATCACAGTAAGGTGAAAATCAAGATACATTGCACTAAGATATCTCCTCCCTCTTAGTAAGTGGTTCCCTTACAAGAATAAACAGTGTTTGCACCTGATGTTAGATAATGGGTGTTTGCATAGAATACTCCATCCTCCTGTCAGATTAAGCCTACATAGTAGCACCTCAACTAATCAACCATCTGCTTTAGGTAGTAGCAAATAGAAATATCCAGAGGTGCTTGGAGAACTTCAAACAAACTATAGCTTACTGCTGCATCTCTCTCTCTCTCTCTCTCTCTCTCTCTCAATCTCTCTCTCGCAGTGTAGGGGTGGCAGTGGGGAGGGGATAGGGAAGGATGGTGGTGGAAAAATAAAGGAAAGAGGTGGGTGTAGGGATAGGGAGTGTGGGGAGAGGAGTTAGGGAGGATGGTGAGTACAGGAATGGAGACAGAGGGATCAAATTGAAATGCAAGTTGCAGGGCTGGAGAGGGAGAGCAGGCTCACTCGGCCTCAGCCCTGCCCAATTGCCGGGGGTGGAGGAGAGCCAGGGTTGGTCCAGCCTTTGCCCGGTGGCCACAGAGGATGCGGGGAAGCCAGGATTCCCCGGTGACTGGGCGGGGGAGGGGAAGATGGGGAAGATTGGCAAGTGAGCAGGTGGTAAATCTAAAACATTTGAATTATGATTCCAAAATTACTTTTTTTGGGCAGGAGGAAAAACCTAAAGAATGTTGCTATGCATGACTGAATCTCTGCTCCACTTACTCATCTGTTATAATGTTGTTTAATCCAAGATTCAATATTGAAATAAATTCTGCTATATAGATTATTGAACTACTGCATAAATAATCTTCAATCTCATCTGCTTAATGATCAGCACATCTCTACATCTTAGTTTTGTCACTTAAGATGCACAGAGAGTTAGTATGAATCAAGGATTTTCAGGCACAGCATTTATTCTTTTTTTTCCAGTCAACAATATGATTCTTTAATCTGGTCTAATACTGCTCCAGCTGGTGGTGAAAGAGATATTTTGGGCAAAGTATTTATTTAAATCTTTAATGGCATTGTATGTATGATGAAATTTTCTGTATTTTGTCATTTACTGTAATAAGGAAAGACTTTCATAATAGCCATGTAAACAAATTAACAATGTAGAACTGTTTTATCCTGTTTTATCTGAAAACGTTTGTATATAAGTTGCCCTCCACAGCTTCATCTTTGCCCACTTCTGGAGCTCTTAAGACAAATAGTGCACCCCAGTGTTTGGAAATACTGAAATGGTTCAGTATTCATTTGGCTTAGTTCAGATTGTAAACTCTTTGACATGGACACCATTGAGGTGTTCTGCATTTCTGCACAATGGAACTTCGGCCCATAATTGAAGTTCCTAGGTGCCATGATCATGATGATAATGGAGGAGGAAGAGGAGGATGGTGCAAGTGTTCATAGAGTATACCCAAATAAAACATTTATAGATTGAACTAAAATTAAATATAAGACAAACTTGGAAGCATGGAAATGCACAGGCATCAAAACATCTGAACTCTAGTCACCTGGGAGTTTAGACTTCTAGGTATCTTTCTTCATTTGTCCCATTTCTACTTTGTAAGATATGCTTGACATGGTTCAAGTTGCCTCTATATTCCTTCTCGGTACTGCAACAAGAGCACTCACTCAAGGCTCCTGGCTCCTTAATCATCACCTCTCTGGGATGGAGACCTGTGTGTTTCTCTCTCCTCACCAGGAGCACAATAAATGTGTGTTAAATGTAGGTAACTTTATAATTAAAGAGAATTTGAGAGGCATTCTTTCCTCCTATTTAGTGTTCAGAGGTTGTTAGAAATACGGAATATATCTATATCTATATCTATATCTATATCTATATCTATATCTATATCTATATCTATATCTATATCTATATCTATATCTATCTATATAGATATAAAACTTTATGCAATGAACAGCTGCTTATCAGCATTGATAAAGACAGAGCTAAGAATAATTATAGAAAAAAAAGAAAAAAGACTGGAGAAAAAGGAATGTAATTCTGCAGAAAAGTATAATACCCCTGTGTGGTGTGAATTTTCTATTCTTTATAAAATTGAGCTAGGCCTTTGTAGTATAATGGTATGTTTCTGTTCATGTTGTGTAACACCCAAGAGTTATCACTGAAGTGAAGAGATTTCCATGGAGAATTTAGAGTGTTTTCTTCTCCAGTCAATTGTGATTCTGATGTTCCACATTGTTACAGCATTCTTATTTCATTAACACCTAATTTACACGCATAAACCATGTAAATATTTGGAACAGATGCAGAAAAATAATTATAAGTGAGTATGAAATTTTCAATTCATAATGCATTTCAAGAATCTATCAAACATCTATCCAAAGAGCAAGATAGTGTCTTGTTTCTCTTAAATCACACCTTTCACCCTAACTTTATACTTAAGCTCAAGTGAGTGAACATTCTTATTTAATTTCTGGAACTTACCCAACTATAGAAAAGTATTCCCTAGAATCATGAGCCACTGGTGAGGGACATTATTTTCAACAGGAGAAAGCAATAAAGATGCAACAAAACAGGAAGTTAAGTCCCCAAATTAGAAAATTACTTAAACATGTTCCTATAGAACTGTTTATGTACTTACATGACTTAATTGGGGCCTAAATCAATCAAGGGAATACCTATAATCTACTATTCTTGCTCCCTGTACAGCAGGGGTGCTGTAGTTAAAACTAGCAATAGAATCATTTTGTTGCCTCACAAACATATTCTTTCCTCTAGTTCAGGGGTCTCCAAACTACGGCCCGCGGGCCGCATCCGGCCCGCGAGGCCCTCTCATCCGGCCCGTGGAGACTGTGATGGGGAAGAAACTCCCCGCACTAACAGCCCCTCCCCTGGAGAAGCGCCGAGCGGCGCAGCGCCGCGGAGCTGGGGCGGGGAAGAAACTCCCCACACTGACAGCCCCTCCCCCGGAGAAGCGCCGAGCAGCGCAGCGCAGCGGAGCCCAGGGGAAAGCCCACGGGGAGGGGAGCGAGGGCGCACAGCCGCAGGCGCGGCAGGTGAGGAAGGCGGCAGGACCCAGGAGGAGAAGGGGCAGGGACGCCAGGGTGAGCGGCACGCCCCGTGCGTGCTGGCTCAAAAGGGGGAGGGGCCGGAAGGACGGGGCGGCCAGCACTCACTTTCTTTTGGGCAGGCAGCCAGGAGAGGGAAGCCGGAGGAGCCAGCGGAACGGAGGAGGGACTCTGGACCCGCGCAGCCCTTGCCCTGGGCAGCGAGACTCCCCGGCCGGGGGTGCGGGGGATCGGAGCCGCCAACGGACGGCCACACGCCCTGCGGACCGACGGCCGAGCCCAGGCTCTGCGCGTCCCTCACAGCAAGAGGGGTTGGGACTTGGCGTGGACAATTGCTCCCTATTGGCCAGTGCGTTCTTATCCTATTGGCTAGCTCTCTCATGAGGTCACTAGTGGGCTGGGCTCTATTTTGGCATCCAGGAAACAATTTCACCATTCACACTAATACAGGTGTTCATGTGTAGTGTATCAATGTGTTATTAAATAATAACTGAATAAAATAATATTAAATAAATACTTAAAAACAACATCCATGTTTTGATTGTTTTTTATTTGACCTCAAGTGTGTAGTCGGCCCCCGAACTGCTGTTTGATAGTTAATGCGGCCCTCGGGCAGAAAAGTTTGGAGACCCCTGCTCTAGTTAATAGGAACAACTCTTTGAACCATACCTGTGTATTCCTGCTTAGGTCATGGGGCAATTAAGCCAAAGGCTGAAGTAATTTGTGATGTCTTTTTTTTCTCTAGAAAAGTGATCTCCCTTCCAGGTTCTCAAATATATTTATTTTAACATAGCTGTGATGGTTCCTCCCCATGCTTTATGAAATTGGTTTATGCTTATTTATGTTCATAAACCAAACTTAAAGATACTTATGACAAAATACCTCAAGTAACCTACCAATTTTAATGTTACAATTTGTGTATCCTATTTTTGGTGCATGTATCATTCTTGTATGCAAAGTTAAAAATATGAAGTATGGGACTGTTTATAATTTTAAATATGCTAATGAGAGCCATCACTTGTGTTGGATAGCTTAAAGACTGGGTGATCATCTTAACAACTCATGTGACCATAACATCTAGAACTTAGATTGCATTTTGATCAGGTAATTTTCTAGGTGTAATGAAGAACAAAAGATTCCCACCCCTGTGGAAAGCCTACATAAGTAAGGGTTAGTTATCAGGTTTTGTCTTCTGCTGTCTTGAAAACAAAGAGAGACTGAGGGATTTGGGCTTATTTAGTCTACAGAAAAGAAGAGTGAGGGGGGATTTGATAGCAGCCTTTAACTATCTGCCGGGGGTTCCAGAGGATTGAAAGAAGCTGTTCTCAGTGGTGACAGATGACAGAATGAGGAGCAAAGTTCTCAAGTTGCAGTGGGGGAGGTCTAGGTTGGATTTTAGGAAAAACTATTTTACTAGGAAGATGGTGAAGCACTGGAATGGGTTACCTAAGGAGGGGGTGGAATCTCCATCCCTAGAGGTTTTTATGTTCTGGTTTGACGAAGCCCTGGCTGGTTTGGTTGGGGTTGATCCTGCTTTGGACAGGGGGTTGGACTCAATGACCTCCTGAGGTCTCTTCCTCCTGATCTTGGCACCAAAAGTGGAAGTGTCCTAATAAAATTTGCAGATGACACAAAGTTGGGAGCTATTGCCAATTCAGAAAAGGATCGGGATATCATACAGGAAGATCTGGATGATCTTGTAAATTGGAGTGATAGCAATAGGATGAAATTTAATAGTGAGAAGTGTAAGGTTATACATTTAGGGATTAATAACAAGCATTTTAGTTATAAGCTGGGGACACATCAGTTGGAAGTAACGGAGGAGGAGAAGGACCTCGGAGTCCTGGTTGATTATAGAATGACTATGAGCCGCCATTGTGACATGGCCGTGAAAAAGGCTAATACGATCTTGGGATGTATTAGGCGAGGTATTTCCAGTAGGGATAAGGAGGTGTTAGTGCCATTATACAAGGCATTGGTGAGACCCCATTTGGAATACTGTGTGCAGTTCTGGTCTCCCATGTTTAAGAAGGATGAATTCAAACTGGAACAGGTACAAAGAAGGGCCACTAGGATGATCCGAGGAATGGAAAACCTGTCTTATGAAAGGAGACTCAAGGAGCTTGGCTTGTTTACTTTAACCAAAAGAAGGCTGAGGGGGGACATGATTGCACTTTTTAAATATATTAGAGGGATAAATACCAGGGAGGGAGAGGAATTATTTAAGTTTAATACCAATGTGGACACAAGAACAAATGGATATAAGCTGGCTAGTAGGAAGTTTAGACTTGAGATTAGACGAAGTTTCTAACCATTAGAGGAGTGAAGTTCTGGAACGGCCTTCCAAGGGAAGTAGTGGAGGCAAAAGATCTATCTGGTTTCAAGATTAAACTAGATGGGTTTATGAAGGGGATGGTTTGATGAGATAACAGGATCTTGGTATATAGTTGACCATTCATTATCAGTGGGAAATAGGTCAATGGAGGGATGATAGGAGTTACTATAGAGAACTTTCTGGGTGTCTGGCTGATGAGTCTTGCCCACATGCTCAGGGTTTAGCTGATCGCCATATTTGGAGTCGGGAAGGAATTTTCCTCCAGGGTAGATTGGCAGAGGCCCTGGAGGTTTTTCGCCTTCCTCTGGAGCATGGGGTACAGATCACAGCTAGAGGGTCTCTGCATCTTGGGGTCTTCAAAGTATTTGAAGGCTTCAATATCTGAGATATAGGTGAGAGGATTATTCTAGGAGGGGTGGGTGAGATTTTGTGGCCTGCACTGTGCAGGGGGTCAGACTAGATGATCATAATGGTCCCTTCTGACCTTGGAGTCTATGAGTCTATGAGGTCTCTTTCTCCTGAGGCCTATTGATTCTATACCTGGTGTGGGCAAAAGCGACTCGGCGGGCTGGATCTGACCCACCTAGGGCTTTGATCCAGCCCACATGGCTGTTCCAGGTCCTGTCCCCTAGCGTGTTGCTTGGGAGCTGGAGCCAAGTGAGCCCTTTCAACTGCTTCTATTTAAAGGGCTGAAACCTTCCCTGTGTCTGGTAGGCAACTGCTGCAAGGAAGTCACCATCCCTTTAAATAAAAGCAGTTGAAAGGATTCGTGTGTCCCTGGTTCTCAGGCAGCACACTCAGAGCGAGGCCAGGAGCAACAAGCCTTTTAAATAGCAGGAACTGAAAGGGCTTGCAGCTCTCGCCTCTGGCTAATGTCATGCCTGAGAGCTGCAGGGGAGGTGTGAGCCCTTTCAACTCCTGCTATTTTAAGGCTCCGCCCCTTCCATCCAAGACTCTGCCCCTTCTGTCTGAGGACCTGCACCTTCTGGGGGCATCCTGCAACCACTTCAAATTTTTTGGAGTGGACACTGCTCAAAAATTATTGCCCACCCCTGTTCTGTATGGACACTCTCCTTCTTGCTCTCTGGGGCTCCACTCCACCCTGTTCTCTTGTTCTAGATCTCCTAGAATCCTCCAGCCAAGGTATGGAGCTGAGATGATGCTCACCCCTTCTTTCCCCCAAAAAGCAACACAGACACGGAATCACTTTGACCCTGGGAGAATGCAGTTCTAGGGAGTAGCATCCAGGAAACCAACAAACAAACAGAATCAAAACCCCGAGTAAATCCGTCTTTTACTATATGAGAGTTTCACACATTGAGAGCTCATTCAGGTAAGCCCCCTTTGGCAATGAAAGGAGGATGTGCACACTGATTGTTCCCCACAGATGCCAATTATTTACCTTGGGCTTGACAGTAATTTTTTTAAGTGCCCACAGTAGAATTTAAGTGATTGCAAGTGAAAATGAACATATCAAAGTAAATCACAAATTTAAAATAAAAGAAAATGCATAGCTAGTACTAATATACTCAGGGCCGGACCGAGCCATTCCGGCACCCCGGGCAGCCAGATTAATTGCTCCCCAGGTTGGGGAGGGCACATTCACGGCCCCGCCCCCACGCCGGCGCATGGAGGAGGGCGCATGCACAGCCCCGCCCCTGCCTGGCGTGTGGGGGAGGGCGCACGGAGCTGGTGGCAGCAGGATGCATGTGCCTGGCCCGGCCTCACCTGGCTACCACCACTGGCATGCAGCCCGGGGCGGGCCGAGCCTGGTCATTCAGGGCCCCACGACTGCAGGGGGGAAGGGCGCTGTTGGCTGGTGCTGTGGGGGTGAACGTGGCCCATGCCCTGGGCAGCCGCTGCAGGGTGGCCGCTGGGAGCTACTGAAGCCCGTGATCCGGGAGCCGGGCGAGCGGCACCTGACGGCACCTATAAGGGGCGCTGTGCACTCCTTACAACTGCCATGAGGTGCCCCCCATAGGTTGGCACCCCGGGCAGCTGCCTGGCTAGCCCATGCCTTAACAAGAGCTCCTGGGTGCTGTGCCCTAGAACTGCTTCTTCCGAGAGCTGAAGTACTTCAGTATCTGCATTGCTCTTCAGGGGGATGGTAACCCCAAATCTGTTCCTTGTCGGAGGGAGACCAGAGTATCTGGCCCAGAAGGACATAGTGTTGGGAAGCCCCAGAGAGCAAGATGCTGAGTTTCAGAGGTATAATCAACACACCGGGGAACAATCCTAAGGAGTCTCCTGGTGATCTCACCCCATCACAACAACAACCACTTAGTTTACTTCTCTCACATTTCTCACAATACCTGTGCACTAATATTGTGACAGTTTCATTGAGCATCAGGCCAAGAAACAGACTTTGGTAAGGGAATGGGAAACCGGATTTGTTAGGAATTGGGGTTTTCTTCACTCTGGGTCACACTGATCACAGGCAATATGGCTCACAATAAATATTATAGAATAGTGATAGAACTGTAGCCGTGTTAGTCTGGTGTAGCTGAAACAAAATACAGGACTATGTAGCACTTTAAAGACTAACAAGATGGTTTATTAGGTGATGAGCTTTCGTGGGCCAGACCCACTTCCTCAGATCAAATAATGGAAGAAAATTGTCACAACCATATATACCAAAGGATACAATTTTAAAAAAATCGAAAAGCTCATCATCTAATCATATGTGTTCATTTTTTTAATTGTATCCTTTGGTATGTATGGTTGTGACAATTTTCTTCCACTATTTGATCTGAGGAAGTGGGTCTGGCCCATGAAAGTTCATCATCTAATAAACCATCTTGTTAGTCTTTAAAGTGCTACATCGTCCTGTATTTTGTTTCAATAAATATTATATCATTATAGTGAAAATGTGTGAATGCTATGAAACCAGGCATCAATTCCTGCATGTGTGGACTCCTGTATATCGGTGAAGTCAAGGGCTGGGACTCACTGATGCAGATTATAGAGCCAGAGGAGGATTGAAATCTGTGAATTTTGGCAAGGTTTTTTAATTAATTCATTTTGGCAATGCTCAGGCCCTTTTGTGTTTGGATCACATTTATAAGTTGCTTGACTTAGACTGAGTAGCATAAATATTTGTAGAAAACACATTTTCAATAAAAATTTCTAACTGCAACCAACATTTCTCATGTGCTCATCTGATCAGGAAACATTACCAATACCAGGTGATTAATCCAAACAATCCAACTAAGCAGCATAGCTTGGTTTCTGAATACTTGCTAAAGATACCCATTACAAATCCAGGAAGTTAAAACCATATTTGCTAGTTTGTTAAATGATAGTTTCAAACCAAACAAGAAAATCAAAACTTGCTCAGGGATATTTCACAGGCTTGAGGACTAATTTGCAATGAATATTTTAGCCAATTATTTTCTTAATTCTGATAAATGTATCATTTTTTCTAAATCACAGTGAAGGGTTACATTATAATTATTTTGTATCTATTAAATATGACACTTAGAGAGGACTAATTTAGTCTGTGATTATTACTTGTACTGAAGTAGCCCCACAAAGCTAGCCAGCCAGACAACAAAACTGCCTGGAGCATGGATACATACTTGGGTGGCTAGCACAGGTCCCTGCTGCATATAGTGCCATACACTACTATTTATACTGTGCTTTCTTGATGAGAGCTAGTATGAATATGTCTACATTACAAGAACTGGGAATTGCATTCCCACCTACAAAAATAGACATAGCTTCTGTTTTACCTTTATATAATCAATGCATAAAGCATAATTAAGAATATATAAACCAGTCATTATTGTGAATACTGATTGTTTAGTAGTATTTACATATGCCATATGTCTGTGTATATGTGTATAACTACCACAGATTTCATCTTTACTAGAACATAAGAACAGGTCATAAGAAGTGGGTCAGACCAAAGGTCCATCTAGTGGTCAATGTCAGATGCCCCAGAGGGAGTGATCAGAACAAGTAACCATCAAGTGTCATCAAGTGTCAACCACTTTCTGTCATCCATTTCCAGCCTCTGACAAACAGAGGCTAAGGACACCATTCTTACTGATTTTGGCTAAAAAGTATTGATGGACCCAACCTCCATGAATTTATTCAGTTCTTTCTTGAACCCAGTTAAAGTCCTGGTCTTCACAACTTTCTCTGGCAAGGAGTTCCACAGGTTGACTGTGCACTGTGTGAAGAAAATCTTCCTTTTGTTTTTTTTAAACCTGCTACCTACTAATTTAATTTGGTGACCCCTAGTTCTTATGTTATGGGAACAAGAAAATAACTTTTTCTTACCGTATTTAATTTTTCCACACCAGTCATGATTTTATAGACCTCTACCATATCCCTTCCCCCAGTCTCCTCTTTTCTAAGCTGAAAAGTCCCAGTCTTTTTAACCTCTCCTCATATGGGACCCGTCCTTTTTCAAATCTTTTCCAATTCCAATATACCTTTTTTTGAGATGAGACGACCACATCTGTACGCAGTATTCAAGATGTGGTTGCACCATGGTTTTATACAGAGGCAAAAGATGTTCTCTGTCTTATTCTCTATCTCTTTTTTAATGATTCCAAACATTCTGTTTGCTCTATTGACTGTCGTGCACATTGAGTGGATGTTTTCAGAGAACTATTCACACCACAATGATTCCAAGAACTCTCTTGAGCAATTATAGATAAATTAGTCTCCATGGTTTTGTATGTGTACTTGGAATTACTGTTTCCAATGTGCATTACTTTGCATTAATCAGCATTACAATTCATTTGCCATTTTGTTGCCCCGTCACCTAGTTTTGTAAGATCCTTTTGAAGCTCTTCACGGTCTGCTTTGTTCTTAACTATCTTGAGCAGTTTAGTATCATCTGCACATTTTGCCACATCACTGTTTACCCCTTTATTCAGATCATTAGGTACAGAAGCTGATTTAAAGGATAGGTTACAAACCATAGCTAATAGTTCCACAAGTTCACATTTGAGTTCTTTCAGAATTCTTGGTTGAATGCCATCTGGCCCCGGTGACTTGTTACTGTTAAGTTTATCAATTTGTTCTAAAACCTCCTCTAATGACACCTCAATTTGGGACAGTTCCTCCAATTTGTCACCTAAAAAGCATGCCTCAGGTTTGGGAATCTCCCTAACATCCTCAGCCGTGAAGACTGAAGGAAATAATTCATTTAGTTTCTCCACAATGATCTTAACCTCTTTGAGTGCTCCTTTAGCATTTTGATCATCCAGTGGCCCAACTGGTTTTTTAGTAGGCTTCCTACTTTTGATGTACTTAAAAAACATTGTGCTTTTACTTTTTTGTGCTTTTTGGCTTTTTGTGCTTTTACCTTCAAACTCCTTTTTGGCTTTCCTTATTATATTTTCACACTTAATTTGATAGTTTTTGTTCCTTTCTATTTTCCTCACCGGAATTTAACTTTCACTTTTTAAAGGATGCCTTTTTATCTCTCACTGCTTCTTTTACTTGGTAGTTAAACACTTTTTTCATTCTCTTACTGTGTTTTTTAATTTGGGGTATACATTGAAGTTGAGCCTCTATTGTGGTGTTTTTGAAAAGTCTCCATATAACTTGAAGGGAATTTAACTTTTGGAATTGTACCTTTTAATTTCTGTTTAACTAACCTCCTCACTTTTGAGTAGGTTCCCTTTCTAAAATTAAATGCCACAGT
Source organism: Pelodiscus sinensis (assembly GCF_052426305.1). Classification (NCBI taxonomy): domain Eukaryota; kingdom Metazoa; phylum Chordata; order Testudines; family Trionychidae; genus Pelodiscus; species Pelodiscus sinensis. The sequence goes on along the minus strand of NC_143067.1, from coordinate 31,818,649 downwards.
GTTGGTCTGCTGAGATGGTTTTTTCTTACCACAGGGATGTTACATTTTATTATATTATGGTCACTATTTCAAAGTAGTCCAGTCATATTTATCTCTTGAACCAAATTCTGGACTTCACTTAGGACTAATCAAGAATTGCCTCTCATCTTGTAGGTTCCAGAACCAGCCGCTCCACAAAGCAGTCATTTAAGTTGTCAAGAAACTTTATTTCTGCTTCCCGTCCTGAGATGACATGTACAGAGTGGGGAATAGTTAGAATCCCCGACTATTATTGAGGTTTAAAAAAAAAATTTACAGCCTCTCTAATCTCCCTTAGCGTTTCATATTCACTGTCACTATCCTTGTCAGGTGGTGGGTAGTATATCCCTACTGCTATATTCTTACTATTATAGCATGGAATTACTATCCATAACGCATCTATGGAACATTTTGATTAATTTAAGGAAAAATCTATTTTCTTGCAATATTAGAACAGTACTATTTGTAAACATGCCTATCTACTAATAGCAGGGAAAATAATTGTCTATTTCCCACAAGCAATAGAGCATAAATACTAGAGAAAATAAATATATCTTACTACTTGATAGAAATACTAGTGTCAATCATAGAAATTAGTTGAAGACATTTTGTGCATGCCCAGATAGCTAACATCTCCTTCCTTCCTCCCACCCTGGGGTCTTCCAAAATCCTTTCTCTCCCCCCCACCCCGCCTTTTAAGAGTAGGTCTTTTCTTTTCTTTCTTCCTCCTCTATCTTTTCTCCTAATGCTAAGATCCAATATCTGCTTTCATGTCAGCAAGAAATTTCCCACACCCTAAACACCTAGACACCTTTTTCATTATCATGAAATTCACTGCATGATTTAAACCTTGCAAATATAAATTCACACAACAGTAGCAATATCACAGAATTGCCAGACATTTTTACAGATGAATGGAAACAAGGTTCCTGCCCCATGGAATAAGCAATCTAAAGAGCCAATATCTATTACAGTAGGAACTGAAGTCTCAGGATCACATAGGACAAGGCCTTAAAATAGATGGATGAAACAAGAGATAGAAATACACCATGAACTTGGATGAAGACAGAAAATCAATACTGAATGGAAAGGATCAAATATACTTGCAAGAATTTTAATATTTTTGAACACTTTTATATTAGTTCCATTCTGTATTACTTTATACTCTCTTTCCACTTTACTTTTTAAACTTTGTGATTTCTCTAGTGTTTATTTCCATCCAGGGGACTTCATTGACATTTCTTTAACTGTGATACCCTAAGATGCCACCTCTCCAGCTCATGTCAACAATTGCCCATTCCTGGAACACAAAATGTAACACAACTGGGAAACAATATAAACTGTAAGTATGCATGTAGAGATACCATACTTAATGACCTTACCAAATATCTAAAACCTGTTAGCAGTTAGGCCAGGGGGAATGATAAGAGGTCTGTGGGCTGGACATGGTTCACCCAGGTTAGCCCTTGATGGAATGCCACATGCTTTATTTACCTGAATGTCTTCAAGTATGGCTCCTTGCAGCTCCTGTTGCCTGCGTTCGCCATTCTCGACCAATGGTTTCTGTGGGAAGTGGTGGCCTGACCCGTGCCACTTCCAGCAGTTGTCATTGGCCAGGAATGGAAAACTTTAGCCATTGGGAGCTGTGAGCAACTGTGCCTGCAGACACTCATATAAATAAAGCATCTGGCAGCTCATCAGGGGCCAACTCTGGTGACCTGCATCTAGTCCACGGGCCACTTCTTGCTCACCCCTGAGTTAATATCAAGATCCTTCTGAGGAATAAGAAGTACAGTTCTTGTTCTTGTGTAACAAAAAGTACAGTTAAGCAAGAAAAATAAATGAAGATATTTCTCTTCCAAAGGATCATATGATTTTAAAATTATTGAAGATAACTGGGGACATGTTAGGACACATTAAGCATCAGAATTCTGAGCCTTTTCAAAATTCTTTGAGTAGAAATCTAAGCTTCTCATTACTCTACTTCTTTGAGAAGTGTCAATGCTCTTTTCTACAAAATACTCCTTGACAAATGTCTGCATGACTCATTGCCCAGCTGGCAAAAAAACAACAACATAATAATCTAGTTGTAATCTAAATGTTATTCTCAGCAACATCCTGTTCCAACGAAGCAACTTCCAATGAAGCATCTTCAGAAATACCATGACAGCATTGAAGGGGCAACTCTGCAGGAAGTGGAGAAACAAAAATAAAGCCCCTACCTTACCAGCGTTACCTCACATTCTCACCACAAACCTTTTTATCACACTGTAAGCATAAACATCTGGGAGTCTGTAACTTCCCTATACTGCTCACTCTTCAATGTGCTAGAATTCTGTGAAAGATATATTTTTTCAGCTCAAAGTATGGAACAATCTAAATTTTCACTTGGTTTTGCTGAAATGTCACCTTTCACTTGAAACAAGAACACCAATCATTTGAAAATAGATAAATGTTTACTAAAATTTACTAATATATTTTCTATTATATGTTCCCACTATATACTATGATAGTCTTGCAATGGTTATCGTTCATGAGATTTATACTACTACAATATCACATTATAGACTAACTATTCTTGTATAAAACAACAAATAGTCTAGTAGAACCTTAAAGACTAACAAAACATATAGATGGTATCATGAGCTTTTGTGGGCAAAACCCTCTTCTTCAGGTGACCAAAGAAGTGGGTTTTGCCCACGAAAGATCATGATACCATCTACATGTTTTCTTAGTCTTTAAGGTGCTACTAGGCTATTTGTTGTTTTTCAAGTTTTTCGTTACAGACTACCTTGGCTACTCCTCTGAAGCTTTTATTTATATATAGATTTTAGTTCCTTTCATTCATAGAATCATACAATCATAGAATCTTAGGGCTGGAAGAGACCTCAGGAGGTCATAAAATCCAGCCCTGTGCCCAAAGCAGGATCAATCCCAACTAAATCATCACAGACAGGGCTTTGTCAAGCCAAGACTTAAAGACTTCTATGGATGAAGATTCCACCACCTCCCTAGGTAACCCATTCCAGTGCTTCACCACCCTCCTAGGGAAATAGTTTTTCCTAATATCCAACATAGACTTCCCCTACTTGGGAGAAGCCAGGCGATGGGCCTCTCACAGTCTGTTCAGGCAGAGAGGGAGGATTGGATTTAGCAGCACTGCCATGGGTTATTCAGGAGTTCCAAAGCTGACCAGCCTATTCAAAAAGAGTAATGAGGTCACAGTACTTTTCTCCATGTTTCCCCTCCTGAGGGGAATATCTCTACTTGGTTGCCATTGTTTTGTTTGTACAGGGTATGTATATATTACTTTTCTTCTTATGGGGTCCCGGTTAATGTTCAGGCTTTCATGTTTCTACCATTTTCAGCAGAACAAATAATGGAAATATTTTGTTAAACACAATGCTTTGTATAATAAAGAAAACTGTGTTATGGGAAATCATTGCAAATGGCTTTATTGTTGGGTGGTTGAAAGAAATATTCATTAATTTTTTATTTCATGCCATTATTCCAGGAAAAGCAGCATGCCTGGCTTCCCCAGTCCACTGTGAAATGCTTCTCAAAGTCAGGAGGAGTGGCTTAGAAACATACAGGATGAATTTGTTTCTGTTTCTCACGTGAAGTATTCTTGTTTATATTGTTGCACTGTTTTCAGTGGACCTACTTCTTTAGATAAGGATGACTCAGCTAAAAACTGTTGATGAGTTGGGCCCTTTAATTACACAAAGACTTCATTTTCGTTTCCTTCACTTGACTATATTCCCAAATAATTAATTGATCTGCAAGACTAGATAATTTGCGTTTTCTAGAAAAGATATCAGAGTCACCAAGGTTACAGTCCGAAAATAACAATAAAACATGTTGCCAGCCATTCACAATATTATTATTTTAGCTCTTATGAGGTAATTTTTGTAAGGTTTAAATAATCTAAAATAATTTAAATAATCTAAAAATGTATAACATCATATAAATATCTAATTCATATGTTATTTGCTTGCTAGGCAAAATCTGTTATGATTACATGAAAACTACATATTCATGAATAGTGATAGAAATGTAGCCGTGTTAGTCTGGGGTAGTTGTCCTGCATTTTACATATTCATGAGACATTAAACCTCCTTCCTGCACTTGGAAGCCTTGCTCTTCACCATAGAGTTCACCTAATAAAATATGTTTTAATCCGGGGGTGGGAGAGGAGGGCAAAGGGCCTCCGTGGGCCAGATTTGGCTGGCCAAGTGAGTTGATATGGCCCACAGAGGCCCTGCCCCTCCCCCCACCCCCAGGCCAACCAGGGCCTAGGGGTGAGGGGAAGTGCACAAACTTTCCTCCTGCCCTGTAAGGAGTGCACGGTGCTTCTAAGTGCCATGCACTCTTTGCAGGGTGGGAGGAGACTTTGCATGCTCCCCCTACCCCCAAGCCCTGATTGGCCCGGGGAGCATGTGAAGCCTCCTCCTGCCCTGTGAGGAGTACGGCACTTCCAAGCGCCACACACTCTTTGCAGGACAGGGGAAGGGTGGGAGGAGACTTTGTTCTCCTCCACCCCCAGGCCAATCTGATCATGGGGGTGGGAGGAGAACATGAAGTCTCCCCTCAACCTGCAAGAGGCTCAGCACTTAAAGTTAACCAACAGATGCCGCTCAGCTGGAGGATGACTAAGTGCAGTGTTCCCTTTCAGGGCAGGGGCAGAGCATGAGAGATTTGACGTGCTCCCCCTACCCAGTCCCTGATTGACCTGGGGGCAGCAGGGGCAGCATGTGAAGTCCGCTTCCACCTCCAGGGACGTGGGTACCTAAAGGGAATTGCCAGCTGTTCAGAACAGCTGGCGGTTCTCTCTGGGGAGGAGCAAAGATTTTGTGCACTCCCCGACCCCCACACCAATCAGGATGTGTGGGTGGAGAAGCATGGAAGTGTCCTAGCCCCACCCCTTCTTCCTGAGGCTCCACTCCTTCTGGGGCAGCCCGTAGCCACTTCAAAAATTTCTGAAGTGGCCCCCAGTCAAAGATTATTGCCCAGCCTTGCTTTAATAGGAAACAAACAGAATATAGATGCATCAGCAGAAAGTCATGAGCAAAACAACAAGAAGAAACTTCAGGTATTACCACAAAGCGATAAAGGTACAAATGAGGTTTAATTGTAGCAATGTAACAATGGAAGTTGTTCTTCCTCAGAACACAGTCAAGAGATATGAGAGGATATGGGCTAGGTAGGGGGCAACTTTGTGTTGAGAGGTACTGTAATAATGACAAGCAGTTCTTGAGTTCACATTTCACTTACTATAAACAAGAAAAATTGACTTTGGAGCACTGGACACAGCCTCACTACTTCTGTAGACACATAATGCCCTTACTAGGGTCAACAATAGTACAGAACTTTCCACTGTGGGAGGAGTTGTGATGAAGAGAGTCTGGCTAGTAAGGAGAGAGAATTCTGAGACAGGTTAGATTTTTTGGTGGAGGAAGACTAATTTACTCAACTGTTAAGTCTAAAATTTTAAATATTAAGGACATGAATGGTATTATTATCACCTCTATATACTGAAACAAAGTTGGTGATGGACCTTAGACTGAGAATTTAACTGGATCCTCTTTGACACATATGCTATTGTTATGAATTGGGTTAAATTTAGGTATGGTTGGAGTTAGAACCTTGCATATGGAAACATATATGTCAACAGGCCTTAATTTAAGATAGTTGTAAGAGCCAGCCATACCTAAAACAAGGCATAATAGCATCTGCCCAGAAAAAAAGCAACATAGGAATATTGTTCTAATGAGGTAGATGAATAACTAGCAACTTGGTAGAAGACAAGAAACTCAGAGAGACTCAGAGGCAAGAAAAAATCCACACTGAATCCTATATGCCCAGTGACCCTGTAGTAACCTCAAAAAAGAGACATGGGGATGTAAGTCCAAGAAACTATCCTCTGTTGCTGCAGCATGTGTTTGTTTATTTTTCATCCTATGTTTGCAGAAGCAGGACTTTATAAATTTCTCATAAATAAACAAGATTGCATCAAACATCAGACTACATAATTAATTTCTGTTCCCAACTGGAACATTCCCAGGGTCCTGCAATTTGACTAATCATTCAGAACAAAATAGGAAAACTTTATTTTGAATTTACCTCCATGTTTGTTTGTTTTTTCCTTTTCTCCTTTGGACCACTTGCTCATCCTTGGGACCATCTTTTTCATTTTCCTCTTGATATCAAACCTAGACTTGTAGCCTAAAGACTACACTTTTCTAGTCACAGATTTGTATTACTTGACTCGGTGCCTTTGCTGGATTCACACTGACACTATACTTAAGCTAAATGCTCCTGGACAGTTTATGAATTAGAATTCATTTTTATCTTTTAACTCCCCACCATTGTTGTGGCAAGTGAACCTGAGGAGCTAACTAGATTGGATAGTTCTGTCAACACTTAAGAAAGCTGTTGCTTAGACAGATGGCCAAGAGAAGGAGGAGGAGTGGATAATGAAGCATGCTGACAAACAGAGACTGAATTTTCTTTTCTTTTCTTTTCTTTTCTTTTCTTTTCTTTTCTTTTCTTTTCTTTTCTTTTCTTTTCTTTTCTTTTCTTGAATAGTTTGAATGAAGGCAACTATTGGTGTTTTCTGTCTTTCTTTCTGATAGTCAGAATCAAAATAAGGTATAATGAGAGAAACAGCAAAAGTACTGTCCCAATTACATGTCCTTACAACACAAAAGAATTCCTGCTGAGCTGGAATGAAGGTGAATTGACTCAACATATCTCTCACAGGATTTTCCCTTTGTTTTATTTGCTTGAATTTAGCAATTATACCTGTTTGAAGTTGTTCAGAGACACAGAAATGGCAGTAGTTCTAGCAGAAATTAGTAGGCAGTGTAGATAAGATAATCAAAGTTGCACGATAAAATCCAATATATCACAAAGGTCGGGAGTCTGCCATATAGCTATCATAATATGTATTGTGCGTAGAGATTTCTACAAATAGATCACTCCCTTCCCTTTTATATATGATTCACAAAATATTTTAAAGTGCTCTTAATTTTTCATTTATAGTGCAGACAACAAAAGATAGTCTATGGTTCCAAGATGTGTTTTCGGTGACAGCATGAGAAAATTGTTTTAGACATTAATTACCTTGAGTAGAATGAGAAATAAATCGTACAATTTATTTCTTAGATAATTACATTCCATTGTTATTATATAACTGTTGATAATGTCCTGCTGGATCACTAGGAGAGAGGTCATTTGAACATTGTGTTTGATTGGCTTATGTATGTATGTTTATATCATGTCCATTTTTATACAGAATCATAGAATCGTAAGGTTGGAAGAGACATCAGGAGGTCAAGTCCAACTCTCTGCTAAAAGCAGGACCAACTCCAAAATAAATCATCCCAGGTATGGCTTTATCAAGCCAAGACTTTAAAACCACTAGGAACGGAGGTTCTACCGTCTCCCTAGGAAGCATATTCCAGTGCTTCCCCACCCTACTAGTGAAATATTTTTTTTCTAATATCCAACCTAGACCTTCCACACATCAACTTAAGATGTTCTGCCATCTGCTCCTTGTTCTGTCATCGGACACCACTGAGAACAGCCTTTCTCCAGCCTCTTTGGAACCCCTCCTCAGGTAGTTGAAGGCTGCTATCAAATCCCCCCTCACTAGACTAAGGGTACGTCTAGACTACCGCGTTTTGTCGACGGAAGTTTTGTCGACAGATACTGTCGACAAAACTTCCGTCGACAATTTGCGTCCAGACACATGGAGTTCTGTCGACAAAGCAAGCCGCTTTGTCGACAGAACTCCGTAGTCTGGACGCAGTATTACAGGCAATAACACCTTCTGTCGACAGAGTTCTGTCGACAGAAAGTGTTATGCCTCGTAAAATGAGGTTTACCAGCGTCGACAAAACCGCGGAGTTCTGTCGACGTTATGTCGACAGAACTCCGCGGTAGTGTAGACGCTGGTATTGTTTTGTCGACAAAAGTCCACTTTTGTCGACAAAACTAGGTAGTCTAGACACACCCTAAATAAGCCCTCAGTCTTTCCTTATAAGTCATTTGCTCCATCCCCCTAATAATTTTTGTTGCCCTCTGCCGGACTCTCTCCAATGCATCTTAATTAAGTGTATGGAAAACTACATTGTCAGATTTAGTTCCTCCATGCTTCCATCTGCAGTCCCTTACCATTCAAGGTTTGAACACAGGTACAATGAAATTGCATGCACTACTCTTATGTGTTATGCTGAGATATACTTCTCTGTCTTCGAAGTGACTTTAGTGATAGAACATTTGAAAGTAAATTTGTGGTTATAAAAGGGTTTTTTTAATAGTGTCAATCAAATGGAACTGGGTTCTATCCCAATGCAGATCCTGTTGGGAAATAAGAATTTTGTTGTATGTACTCTGCATTTATGAAACTCATTGTAAAAATCATAAAATGGCACAAAAAATAAAATTAGCATGGTTTAAAATCTGTAATGTATCAGTTAACTGTGAAGATACAATTTACAAACTCTGAAAATTTCCAAGATGGAAGGAATTCTTTCTCTCCCAAGGTAAATATGCTTTTAATATTCATGTGCCAGTATGGAACCAATCACCATATTCCATAATAGTGAGTCACACTGCTTTGTTCCTTAGTACTGCTTATTTCTTCAGTGCTTGATACTGAATAATCTGCCTTGGTGACAAATGCTATTTCCCCAGACTCAGCAGCATGGTGACATTGTGTATGGCTTGTCATGCAAGCCCAAAGTGAAAAGAAGCTAGTCTGTGAGAAACAGTGGCAAATGGAAGGTGACAGACAACTCGTGTTGACCCTTGCAACTTGATAATGACATTGTCTCCCATAGGTCAGCAGAGAATGTGTCACCACTACAGATCTAAAGCTACAAATGCCGTGGAGGATCCCATATAAAGCGCAACCAACCAAGACAGCTCCATCAAGGTCAATGCTTCATGATTTCTTTCGGAAATCTCTCCCAGTCAAGTACTGAGATAGGAATTTCAACAATGTATATTTGGTGCCAACAAGCAATATATTGTCTTTTTTCAATTTAATATTAAACATCTATATTAGTCAGAAGTGTTTCAGGAATCAAATTCATTGCAGCAAGTTAATTCAACTGTGAGGAGGCATGATATGAATTTAGTGTGCGATAAGGTATGGATAAGAAGAATAAGGTGATAACAGTATTACAGTAATATAATCACTATCTATTCATTTCACAATAGAGTTTAAGGTATTTTAAGTAAATCTATAAAGTCCTAACTGTACTGGGATTTGCCTTTTTCAAAGACAGCCTCTCTCCCTGCCTGGTAATACTGCAGGTGCAACTAGCAGAGCATTTGAGCTGGAGCCAAATAGGTTTAAGAAAAAGAATAATGGTAGGACTTGGGAATTTACATCCCATCTTGATCTGCAATAGCTTGAGCAAGCTGACTTTCAAAGTATGTTGTGGTTCTTTAGGCAGAGTGGATCAGGCTATTTTTAACTTCCTGCCAGCTATTTTTGCCATCATCGTTACTCGGTCACTTAAAGGGTAAGGCTAAGATTTGGAGGGGTGGGGATGGTTGTTATTTAAAATGAATAAAACTGAATGTAGGTGGTTTGCATTATGTCTAATATTAGGTGAAGGGATATCAAGCAGCTCATATCTTCTTCATGTAGGAACGAACAATATGGCCAAGAATGATCTTGAGCGGGTCACTGCGGATTATGTAGTGCTGGAAACAGGGATCAAGGAATTTGAAGCGCAAGTGGTGATCTTGTCCATCCTCCCTGTTGAAAGAAAAGGTTCAGGTAGGGATTGTCGAATTCAGGAACTAAATGGATGGTTGAGCAGGTGGTGTTGGAGAAAGGGCTTTGGTTTCTTCAACCATGGGATTCTGTTCCAGGCACAAGGATTGTTAGGAACAGATGGGATCCATCTAACCAAGAGAGGAAAGAGCATCTTCGCAGGCAGACTTGCAAACCTAGTGAGAAGGGCTTTAAACTAGGTTCATTGGGTGATGGTGACCCAAGCCCTGAGGTAAGTAGGGAAGTCATATACTGGGAAGAAACACAAGGAGGAATGAGCAACAAAGGAGAACCCCTGATTCGAATGAAGAAGGTAGGGCAATCAACTGGCTATCTAAGGTGTTTGTACATAAACGTGAGAAGCCTGGGAAACAAAGAGGAAGAATTAGAAGCCCAGGCCTATTCAAAGAACTATGATTTGATTGGAATAATGGAGACTTGGTGGCATGACTCGCATGAATGGAGCACTGTCATGGAAGGGTATAAAGTGTTCAGGAAGAACAGGTGGGGGAGAAAAGGAGGAGGAGTTGCATTGTACATAAGAGAGCAGTATGATTGCTTGGAGCTCCAGTATATAGAGGGAGAAAAGCCTGTTGCGAATCTATGGGTTAAATTTAGAAGTGGAAGTAACAGGGGTGATGTTGTGGTTGGTGTCTGCTATAGACCGCTGGATTAGGTGGATGAGGTAGACGAGGATTTCTTCAGACAACTGAAAGGAGCTTCCAGATCACAAGCCCTGGTTCTCATGGGGAACTTTAATCACCCTGACAGCTGTTGGGAGACCAATACAGCAGTACACAGACAATCCAGGAAGTTGGAAAATGTTGGGCATAACTTCTTGGTACAAGTGCTGAAGGAACTGATCAGGGGCCATGCACAGCTTGATCTGCTGCTCACAAACAGGGAGGAACTAGTAGGGGAAGTATATGTGGGTGGCAGCCTGGGAAGCAGTGATCATGAGATGGTAGATTTCAGGACCCTGACCAAAGGAAGAAAAGAGAGTAGCAAAATACATACCCTGGACTTCAGAAAAGCAGACTTTGACTCCCTCAGAGAACTGATGGGCAGGATTCACTGTGATGCTTACATGAAGGGGAAAGGAGACCCCTTCCCCTTCAAGGGGAAAGAAGCCTTATAGAAGGCACAGGAAGAAACCATCCCGATGCACAGAAAGAAAAGCAAATATGGTATATGGCCAGATTGGCTTACTGGGGAAATCCTTGGTCAGCTTAAACACAAAAAGGAAGCTTACAAGAAGTGGAAACTTGGACAGATAACTAGGGAGGAGTATAAATATATTTCTCGAGAATGCAGGGGTGTAACCAGGAAGGTGAAAGTGCAATTGGAATTGCAGCTAGCAAGGAATGTGAAGGGTAACAAAAAAAGCTTTTACAGGCATGTTAGCAATAAGAGGGTCATCAGAGAGGGTGTTGGGTCCTTACTCAATGAGGGAGGTAACCTAGTGACAGATGATGTGGGAAAAGCTGAAGTACTCTATGCTTTCTTTGCGTCTGCCTTCACAGACAAGGTCTGCATCCAGACAAATGCACTAGGCAACACAATATGGGAAAGATGTGGATAGCCGTTGGTGGGGAAAGAACAGGTTAGTATCTATTTAGAAAAGCTAAACATACACAAATCCATGGTTCTGGATTTAATGCATCTGACAATACTGAGGGAGTTGGCAAATGTCATTGTGGAGCCTTTGGCCATTAACTTTGAAAACTAGTGGAGATCGGGAGAGATCCCAGATTATTGGAAAAAGGCAATGTAGTGCCCATCTTTAAAAAAGAACATAAGAACATAAAAATGGCCGTACTGGGTCAGACCAAAGGTCCATCTAGCCCTGTAGCCTGTCTGCCGACAGTGGCCAACACCAGGTGCCCCAGAGAGGGAGGACCGAAGACAATGATCAAGCAATTTGTCTCCTGCCATCCTTCTCCATCCTCTGACAAACAGCCACTCATGATTTTATATGCCTCCGTCATATCCCCCCTCAGTCTGCTCTTTTCTAAACTGAAAAGTCCCAGTGGTTTTAACCTTTCTTCATATGGGACCCATTCCAAACCCCTAATCATTTTAGTTGCCCCTTTCTGTACCCTTTCCAAGGCCCAGATACCTTTTTTGAGATGAGGAGACTACCTCTGTACACAGTATTCAAGATGTGGGTATACCATAGTTTTATTCAGGGGTAGTAAGATATTCTGTGTCTTATTTTCTATCCCTTTCTTAATAATTCCTAACATCCTATTTGCCTTTTTGACTGCCGCTGTACACTGTGTGGAAGTTTTTAGAGAACTATCCACGATAACTCCAACATCTCTTTCCTGATTTGTCATAGCCAAATTAGCCCCCATCACACTGTACATATAGTCTGGGTTTTTTTTCCCGATGTGCATTACTTTACACTTATCCACATTATATTTCATTTGCCATTTTGTTGCCCACTCACTCAGTTTGGTGAGATTTTTTTGGAGCCCCTCACAGTCTGCTTTTGTCTTGACTATCCTAAACAGTTTGATATCATCCACAAACTTTACCACCTCACTGCTTACCCCTTTCTCCAGATCATTTATGAATAAGTTGAACAGGATTGGTCCCAGGACTGACCCTTGGGGGACACCACTAGTTACCTCTCTCCATTCTGAAAATTTACCATTTATTCCTACTCTTTGTTTCCTGTCTTTTAACCAGTTCTCAATCCATAAAATGACCTTCCCTCTTATCCCATGGCAATGTAATTTACACAAGAGCCTTTGGTGAGGGACCTTGTCAAAGGCTTTCTGAAAGTCTAAGTATATTATATCTACTGGACCCCCCTTGTCCGCATGTTTTTTAACCCTTTCAAAGAACTCTAAGGCTGCGTCTAGACTGGCATGATTTTCCTCAAATGCTTTTAACAGAAAAGCATACCTTGACTTCAGAAAAGCTTTTGATACCGTCTCCCACAATATTCTTGTCAGCAAGTTAAGGGAATATGGATTGGATAAATGGACTGTAAGATGGATAGAAAGCTAGCTAGACTGTTGGGCCCAACAGGTAGTGATCAATGGCTGGATGTCAAATTGGTGTACGGTTTCTAGTGGAGTACCTCAAGGATCTGTTCTAGGACCGATTTTGTTCAACATTTTTATTAATGACCCAGATGAGGAGATGGATTGCACCATCAACAAGGTTGCAGATTAAACTAAGTTAGGGGGAGAGTTAGGGATAGGATCCAGAGTGACCTAGACAGATTAGAGGATTAGGCCAAAAGAAACATGATGAGGTTCAACAGAGACAAGTGCAGAGTCCTGCACTTAGACACAAGAATCCAAAGCATGGTTACAGGCTGAGGACTGTCTGTCTATGTAGCAGTTCAGCAGAAAAGACCTGGGGATTGCAGTGGAGGAGAAGCTGGATATGAGTCAACAATGTGCCCTTGTAGCCATGAAGTCTAATGGCATATTAGGAGGAGCATTGCCAGCAGATCTAGAGAAGTGATTATTCCCCTTTATTTGGCTCTGGTGAGGCCACATCTGAAGAATTTTGTCCAGTTCTGGGCCCCTCCCCCGCCCACTATAGAAAGGATGTGGATGCATTGGAGAGGGTCCAGCAAAGGGCGACCAAAATGATTAAGGGGCTGGAGCACATGACCTATGGGGAGAGACTGAGGGTATGTCTACACTAGAAAGTTAGTTCGAACTAACGGACGTTAGTTCGAACTAACTTTCCTATGCGCTACACTAGCGCTCCGCTAGTTCGAATTTGAATCGAACTAGCGGAGCGCTTAGTTCGAACTAGGTAAACCTCATTTTACGAGGACTAACGCCTAGTTCGAACTAGCTAGTTCGAACTAAGGGCTGTGTAGCCCTTTAGTTCGAACTAGTGGGAGGCTAGCCCTCCCCAGGTTTCCCTGGTGGCCACTCTGGCCAACACCAGGGAAACTCTATGCCCCCCTCCCGGCCCCGGACCCCTTAAAGGGGCACGGGCTGGCTACGGTGCCCGTGCCAGGTGCAAGCCTGCCAGCACCCAGCTAGCAGACCCTGCACCTGGCACGGCACAGAGCCACCCACCCGATGCCCCCCAGCCCACCCCCTCTTGCCGGGACCAGGCTGGCGGCTCCCAGGAGCTTGCCCTGGACCGCAAGAGGCGGGCACCTTCCTGGGCTAGTGCGGACATCGTGGACCTCGTCCACGATCTCCGCACTAGGCACAGGAAAGTGGCCGTCTAGGGCAGGAGAGCTGCCAGCCTGGCCACCCAGGACCAGGTGTGCATGAAAATCAAGGGGGTCCACTGAGACCCCCGACACTGAGCCCTGAGCTTACAATGGCCGTACTGGGTCAGACCAAAGGTCCATCTAGCCCAGTAGCCTCTCTGCCGACAGCGGCCAACCCTAGGGACCCTGGAGGGGATGGACCGAAGACAATGACCAAGCCATTTGTCTCGTGCCATCCCTCTCCAGCCTTCCACAAACTTTGGGCAGGGATACCACTCCTACCCTCTGGCTAATAGGACTCCATGGACCCAACCTCCATCACTTTATCTCACTTCCCTTTCAACTCTGTTCTAGTTCTAGCCTTCACAGCCTCCTGCAGCAAGGAGTTCCACAGGTTAACTATTTGCTTTGTCAACAACAACAACTTTCTCTTACTAGTTTCAAGCCTGCTACCCATTCCTTTCCTTTGGTGTCCTCTAGTCCTTCTTTATGGGAACTCAGGAAGAACTTTTCTGAATGCACCCTCTCCACCCAACCCCTGCTTTTAGAGACCTCTATCCTGTCCCCCCTCCGTCTCCTCTTTTCTAAGCTGAACAGTCCCAGTCTCTGTAGCCTCTCTTCATCTGGGACCTGTTCCCAACCCCTGATCATGTTAGTTGCCCTCCCCTCTCCCAGCCTTTCTCTTCCCCTCTCCCACCTCCTTTTCCCAGTCTCCCCCAGTTTTGTTCAATAAAGACAGAGTCAATGTTGGAAGAAACGTTATCTTTATTTTGTACATCAATAAGAAGGGGGGCTAGGGAAGGGCAAGTGGAAGGAGGTGAGGGAGGAATGGGGTACGAGCCCCCGATGGGGAGGACTGGGCTGGCTCTGCGGGCTTCTGGGGGTGGAAGCTCTCCTGCAGCCCCCCAATTACTCCCTCTCCCCAGATGGCAGCCTGCGGCAAGTGCAGCCGGGCTGATGGCCGAGTGGTGTGATGTGCCCAGTGTGGGCACTCAGGGCACTCCAAGCCAGAACTTCTTTGCAAGCGGGGCACCCCTTAGAACTGTGTGTCCGGGGTGGGGGTCGGGACCCTTTAAGCGCAGCCCTCGGCTAGCCTGAGACAGCATCTCCATGCTCTAAGTCCTCCTTTTATGCCCTGCCGGCACTGCTTCCGGCCATCATTAAGCCCTGTTCAGAGTCCACTCAATGTGGACTTACTAGTTCGAACTAGCAAAACGCTAGTTCGAACTAGTTTTTAGTTCTAGATGCGTTAGTTCGAACTAGCTTAGTTCGAATTAACTAATTCGAACTAAGTTAGTTCGAACTAGCGCTGTAGTGTAGACGTACCCTGAGGGATTTGGGTTTATTTAGTCTGCAGAAGAGAAGAGTGAGGGGGGATTTGATAGCAGCCTTCAACTTCCTGAAGGGAGATTCCTAAGAGGATCGAGAAAGGCTGTTCACAGTAGTGTCGGATGGCAGAAAATGGAGCAATGATCTCAAGTTACAGTGGGAGAGATCCAGATTGGATCTTAGGGAAAAGTATTTCATTAGGAGGGTGGTGAAGCACTGGAATGGGTTACCCAGGGAGGTGGTGGAATCTCCATCCCTAGAGGTTTTTAAGTCTTGGCTTGACAAAGCCCTGGCTGGGTTGACTTAGTTGGCTTTTGTCCTACCTTGGGCAGGGGGCTGGACTTGATGACCTCCTGAGATCTCTTCCAGCTCTATGATTCTATGATTCTGTAGTGCTTAAATGCTACCTATAGCGATACCCTAGATGTGTTCTTGTCAGGCCTAGTTTTCAGCCCTACTAAAAACACCATTGTGAGGGTCCAAGCAAACACTTTCTGACAGGCACCCATTATTGTTCCTTTGAAAGTCTAGGCCTTAAGTGGCCATATGAACTGAACAACTTTAAAATGTGAGTCGAACACGAAAATCAACTAACTTTGCTTGATAAAATGATTAACTTCAATTATCCATGCACAGTAAACTTGCATGTAATTTAGGATTCACGCATCTTGTCCATTTTTTTCCCTCACCTATCAAGTGGTCAGTAATGACCAGTGTGCTGTTTTAATTCATCTGCAAGCTATGCTGACTGATTGTAAAAATGGGTTTCCTGATGGCAAATTCAAACTAAACTCAATATAACAGATTTCAATAGGATGTCTGATAAGTCTTAATCTTGGGCACTAGATGGATGAAAACAATAATTTTCAGTCACATAATTTCACATGTCCATTTTAATATTTAGTGAGTGAAAGACTGTCTGTAGCTGTTATCACAAGAGACATGATACATTCTTTTGTGTTGGTGGACCAATTGTAAGTTGTGTTGTATCTCGGTATTCTGTGATAAGATGCCAAATGGGTACCTGCAAATGGAAAAGCAATTTTCTCTTGTGCTTGACATAATCGAGTGTCAAAATACTCTAATTCTTTTGCTTTCCCTTATACAAAGGAATGTTAGAAGATGTAGGGGAGGAGAAAATTCTAACTATAGAGCTTGAAATTTGGGTGTCACAGACACATGAAGAGGTAGAAAACAAATCAAAACATTGCTCTGCAATGTTTAAAAAACAGGATTCGGTACCCTGCTATTATCTTTTTCATTCTGTACTTGACCTAGGATTAAAATACAACATTTCTAGCTTCATTTTAAAATATACTTTTAGATTCATGCTTCTATTTTTTGTGTGGTTTTGGACTTGTATTTTACATAATGTGACACAAATTGCACACTAGTGAAGTAACTGTCTGTCTCACTGAATGGAACCATTTTAATCTTGAGTTTTACTATCTGTTAAATCTATTTAAATATAGGCATTCAATTTTACATTGCTTGACATTTATGGGGAAGCTATTTTACAGCAACAGGATTCTGAATAGACAAGATCACAACAAATACTTGTGATTAGGTGACATTCAAGATTGAAAAATATGGGGAAAGACTGAGCTAAATATTCACAGCTATTCACATAAATATCAAAATACTTTTATGGGTCAGAAACTTGTTTCAGATATGACATGTAACATCATAAATGCAAAACTGGACATAAATACACAGACCAGTTATCTTTAGTTTTAAAACTACTGAAGGGTTTTGGCATTTAAATCATAGAATTAAATCTTTTTGAAATTATATATTTTTATTGATCAGAACATGTTGCTGAATATGGAAAAGCATCCACTGACATTTTAGACTTGTATATTTACTATACAGCAGTGGTGGGGAACCTTTTTTGGGTTAAGGGCTGCTGACCCACAGAGAAATCATTCAGTGGCCCCATATAAGTGAGAAAAGTGAGAAACAAAACAAAACAAAGAAAAAAAACCCCTCACCTCACTGACCTGGCCCCAGACTGAGAAACAGAAAGACACTCTCCACATTCCCCTTGCACACCAGAGCCTAGGGCCCGGGCTACTAGATTTTGTGTGTCCCAGCCCAGTGGTGGGACAATGGAAGGGGCTGGAGGACCAGAACAGGCTCTCCAGTGCTGATGGGGGAGCCCTGAGCCTCAGGGCAGGGTCTAGGCAAGCAGGGCCTATCCGGCCCCCAAACCTTAGATTCCCTACCCTGGCTATACAATATACACATACAATACCAATAGAGCTGAAATTAAGTTACATAAAGTTAAACTTCTGTTTCATTTTTGTTTCAAAGAGATGGAACAGTACAAAGATAGCTAGGCTCATCCTACAAATGCAGTTCCTCAGCATTTGTTTTATTTTTACTATGCCATGAGACATATTTTCTATAACACTTGACCAAGTTGCCAACTCTAGTTAGGGTTAAAATGACTAAAAAAATGCATTTTGCACGTTGAATTTTACAATATCTTCCACCCTACATGCCTGATGTATGACAAAGAAAACAGAGATTTTTATGAACAAGTAAAGAAACAAATCAGTGCAAGATTTTAAATTACACAGAACATTCTGCATGAAACTTCAATCTATCAAATGGCCACTGAAAAATGAGGTAATTACCTAAAATAATTTGCATGTTAAGAGCTAATACAATATTACAAAGTAAAGTCCAGTTGCACATTAATTGTGAAAGCAATGCATAATTTCCTGATTAATGTTTCATGCCTAATATTCTTTCGTGCTCTCTGAGATGCTAAATAACAATATGTCCCATCCATCTACAGAACACAGGATAAACTTAGACAAGGATTGAGCTCAGGTTTCATAAATCACAGACTGAACTCCTATAATTTCAGAATTATGATATATTATCATAACGTGCTGTAAATTTTTTTTTAAAAATGCAATGTTTTAATTGGTATTAGGTCTTTTCAACAACTGAACATAAGTGCCTCTAGCCAAGAGATCCACACAATATGTGAATTTCTAATCCTTTCTGCATTCAAGTATAAAAGCTCACAAAACTACAGCCTATTTGGAGATCAGCTCACAATACAATCAGAAGGTACTATATTGTCATCCATATATAAAACTTACGCTCATGGGCCTCAGGTCAGAAAAGGCTAAGTGTGTCAAAGAAGTGATATGTTCAATCTCTCTAGAGGAGGATTACTATCCATGCTCCTCTACCAAGACGGGGTAGAAAATTCCTCAAGGAATATAACTCACCGGCTCTGTCAGCAAGAGACAGGGGTGTCACTGAATACAAAGAAAGCCAAGCAAAGAACGACATAAGCAAGGAGAAGTAATGAGGAAAAAAGATTGCCAAAACTAGAACAACTAACAACCAGCAACTGAAAATAGACTTGGTCTCCTGTTTGCTCTGTTAATTTTTACATTCAATCACCAATGCTTTTTTAATAGAAATTTTGTCACAGTTTCAGAATTTTAAAGATTAGTTTCAGAATAAGGAAAAAAAGTCAATGCTCAAATTCAGAATCCACTGTTGGTTCAGTGGGAAATACATCATGTGACCTGCTTGGCTGAGTTAGAAGTTAATTTAATGATGCTGAGAATCGAATCAAATCACCTGATGCACAACAGGGAGTGATCATTTGAGTGATGTCTAATGGTGAAACTTGGGAAAGCAGAACATGGTGAGTGAAGGAATAATTGATATAAATTAGAACCTTTTCTTTAGATTTTCACTTATATTTCCATTGGCATTAAGAGAACGACTATGAACGTATGGAAAGAAGAGACTTAACATGAAAGAAGAAAGGAAATTGATTTTCGGTAGAAGGTACAGGCCGGTCTAAATTACCGCGACAACTAAATCTAACTTATGCAACTTCAGTTACGTAACTAACATAACTGAAGATAATGTTGTTAGATCCACTTACCACAGTGACTACAGTGCACTGTGTCAATGACAGAGCACCTCCCGTGGATTTCCCTTACGCTTTCTTGAGGATGTGAAGTACACAAATCGATGGGAAAGTGCTGTCCCATCAGTTTAGCATATCTTTTCCAGATCCACTACTACATCAACAATTGCTGCATTGATTGCTTCAGTGAAGATCCACAGGTTAAACCCTCTAAAATCCAGAACTCTCCAGTCTGGCAACATCCGTGGTTGGATCAGAGAGCCCTGGCTGGCCAGGTCAGAGGCTGGGTTGATGGTGGGAAATGCAGCCCTGGCAGCAGCGGGCCACACGATGGAGAATATCATCCCAGCTGGGCACTGGGCTGCTGGCAGCAGGGTTGGTGGCCAAGAGCACATCCCTGGCCAAGCCAAAATAGCAGGGATTGCAGCCCTGCTCAGTTTGAAGGCAGAGGGACCAGAGGTGCCCGAAGGAGCAGGCCTTCTGTTCCTACTTTGCCAGCAGAGCAGAAAGGGCTTCCTTGGCCAGCTTGGAAGCAGCAGGCTCTGGTTCCCCCACCACAGTGGGGAGCGCAGCCCCATCTCCAGGCAGAAGCACAGCTCCACCAGGGCTGGAGGGAGCAGGGCCAACAGTCAGGAGGGGAGCCTTGATCTCCCCAGCCCAGCAAACTCAGCAGATCACCACATAGGTCCCCAGGGTATTGGACCAGGGAGGTGCTATCTGTACCAGCAAGTGAAGCCATGTCCCTAGCAAATTGCTGGACAGTATGGCTGTGTCTACATTGGCATCCCTTTCCAGAAAAGTGATGCTAATGAGACACTTCGGAATTGCAAATCCGCGGGGGATTTAAATATGCCCCGCAGCATTTGCATTTACATGGCTGCCGATTTTTTCCGGTTCGGGGTTTTTGCCAGAGAAAAGCACCAGTGTAGACACGATTCTCCAGAAAATAAGCTCTTTTCCGGAAGATCCCTTATTCCTACTTGAAAGTAGGATTTGCAATTCCGAAGTGTCTCATTAGCATCCCTTTTCCGGAAAGGGATGCCAATGTAGACACAGCCTATATGGTTCAAAATTCCAAGCAGGGACTAAAAATTTGAAATTTTGCATTCTATTCCCATCTCTGCTATTAGTTTAGTGGTGTGACCTTGAACAAGCTGTTTCACTTAGAAGACTTTCAGTCTCCTCATTGTAAAAGGGATGTGTATAAGTACCATCTTCACATGGGTATTCCAGGACTTGATTAAAACTAAAAAAAAAACCTGCCTTGAGATTCTTGGAGAAAAGGTGACTTTTAACTTGATCATCCCTAAAGCAGATAATTCTGATTAGAATGAAGATGGAAGAGGACTAATTACACATTTCCTAAGCCAGACCCAGGGGCAGATGGTGGTATGTCCGCTTTTTAAGTCTTTAAGACAATAATAAAAAAATTGTTTGGAGTGATAGGGAATTTTTATATTTCATATTACTTTTCCTGCATAAACAAAAAAATTATATTTCTCCTCTCCACTGCTGAATGCTATGATGCCACTTTCTGTATGTGACAGGTCAGAATAATCTACTTTTTCATTACCCACTGAATGATTCGATACAAACTTTGTTACATAGATATATGAGAGTTGCGCACAGAAACCAACTTTAGATATAGATATAGATATACAGATATAGATTAGATACATATACATTGTGATTCCCTGACCTTCTAAATTCAAATAAAATCTCTGAAAAATCTTAAGAGAAAACTCAGAGACAAAAAGAGCAAAAATGCTCATTACAATCCATGATACTAACTCTTCTTCCATTTTTCACAACAATTTTTTCTGACTCTCAAGTTCTTAACAATACTCTCTCTTTGCTACTTTTTTCAGGATTACTCATTGACTGGAGTTCTTTTTTTAACTTGTCACTTGAACGAGATTCCCCACACTTTTGCTGCTGCTTCCATGCAGTATCAAAGTAAGAGCCTCTCTACGCAACCTCAATAAAGCAGGCACATTTTTTTCAGTGACACTATGAAATACCAACGTAACTTATTAAGATCACTAATGCCCTGCTGCAGAGATATTCTATTCATGCCTACTTAGCAGGTTCCATAGAAAGCAGCTTGCACTTCAGTGAAGTGGTACAAAAAATAAATAGCTTGGGGCAGCAGAAGCAGAACAAAATAGAAAAGGAGAATCCATAGTTTGGTTTGTCCATGTCTTTTGTAAGAAAACAATTAAAAAACACAAACCAAAAATAAAGTGTCTCACTGAGCCAGCCTCTCAGACTCAAGCTGATTCTTGTTCATAATGAATGCTACTCTGA
This sequence comes from Pelodiscus sinensis, assembly GCF_052426305.1. NCBI lineage: Eukaryota > Metazoa > Chordata > Testudines > Trionychidae > Pelodiscus > Pelodiscus sinensis. Next base: position 31,797,097 of record NC_143067.1, on the reverse strand, counting down.
GGGGCCTGCAGCTAATGTTATAAACATCTTTTTATACTCTCACCAACACTGAAACTTATAAAGATTGTATAATACAACTTAAAGGGACTCTCTACCAACTCTAAACTTATTATTCTTTCTTTCAGTTTTTTAGTTTATTATCGTTAAAGGTAACATCTCATGTGGCTAAAACAGAAAGTTTATAAAGAGAAAATATTCTCTCTGTCTGCTCATTGGTTCAATCTTTGTACTTGACAGAGTTTTATACACATTGTCTGTGTCTAGACTGGCATGATTTTGCGGAAATACTTTTAACTGAAAATTTTTCTGTTAAAAGTATTTCTGCAAAAGCGCATCTAGATTGGAAAGGATGCTTTAGCGCAAAAAGTGCTTTTGCGCAAAAGCATCCGTGGCCAGTCTAGATGCAATTTTGCACAAGAAAGCTCCAATGGCCATTTTAGCCATCAGGGCTTTTTTGCGCAAAACAATTCTTCCTTGTCTACACTGGCCCTCTTGAGCAAGTATTCTTACGCAAGAGGGCTTTTTCCCGAGCGGGGGCGTGAAAGTATTTGCACAATAAGCACTGATTTTGTACATTACAAAGTCAGTGCTCTTGCGCAAATTCAAGTGGCCAGTGTAGAGAGCTGGCAAGTTTTTGCGCAAAAGCAGCCGCTTTTAGACGCACCTAGTGAGTTTCCCTTCAAACTCTCAGGCAACAGCATCAGAGTTTGAATTTAGATGAGATTTTGTGCTCGTGGCTCTCAAAATATTTTACAAAGGTGCAAAAGCTCTTTCCTGGTTATGGGTAACTCTGGCTATGGGTCACTCTGGCTATGGGTAACAACACAGTACCCCAACCACGTGCAACATGGAATGGACCCAGGAATGGAAGGAGCTAGCCAGAAAGGTATATCCCTGCTTTACTGGATCCCTAAGCATAAGTGGGTTAGTAAGAAGAAGAATAGTTTGCAAAAGTTGTGAGTCTGCTTGATTTTGGCTAAACATGAAGTTTAAAATTTACACACGTTTCCCATCATTTAAACACATTATTTTATACATTTTTACCATACAATCATAGAATCCTAGGGCTGGAAGAGACCTCGGGAGGCCATTGAGTCCAGCCCCCTCCCCAAAGCAGGACTAATCCCAATGAAATCATCCCAGCCAGAGCTTTGTCAAGCTGGGACTTAAAGACCTCTGGTGAAGGAGATTCTACCACCTCCCTACGTAATCCAAAGAGATAATGGCCTTTTTAAACAGTGGCAGAACTGTGTCAGTTTTCAGAGAAATCCTTAACCTAAGAGCCCTATATGTTCCAAAAGTGGGAATAAATGAATAAATGAGATTAATACAAATTAGGAAGTTTAAGACTGCATAAACAGAAGAACCTTATACTGTATTTTCAATCATTCTTTTAATGTGAGATAAGTTTTAACAAAGATTTAATGCCAGAGTATTGTTCAGACCTATTCAAATGTTCTGAGCTTTATAAATTGAATGTTCAGTGTTTCTGAGAAGAATGAAAATGAAAAAAGCAAACAAGATATTTTATTTTTGAATTTTGCAGAAAAGAAATGTGTCATAAAACTTTTTAAGAGTTCTTAAATATCCTGATATTTCAAGAGGAGCTATGAAACCTGCAGATCTCGGAAAGTACTTTTTTTGAATTTTACTAAAGACAATGTGAGAAAGGAGTAAGTAAAATAGAAACTTCATTGCATGCACATATTACTCCGTGACAATGACCATAAGTTAAACTATGCAAACTTTATCAACGCTGGGGACCTCTTACACATTGCACATTGAAAGGGTTTTCTTTTTCCCCCAGGGAACTATCCAGAACGAATACCAGAAGATCACCTTCTTGAGTGGTAAAAGCTACGTTTCCTCAACTCCCGTCCCCTTTCACCCCTCCTCTACCTACGGTACATCGATGACATCTTTATGATCTGGACACATGGCCAAGAAACACTGGAGATATTCCACAGAGATTTCAACAACCTACACCCCACCATCAACCTCAGCCTGGACCATTCTACACGAGAGATCCACTTCCTGGACACCACCGTACAAATCAACAATGGAAAATTAGACACCACTCTCTACAGAAAACCCACTGACTCATACAGTTACCTACATGCATCCAGCTCCCATCCAGAACACACCACACGATCCATCGTCTATAGCCAAGCCCTTCGATACAACCGCATCTTCTCTAACCCCACTGACAGAGACCAGAAGCTTCAGGATCTCTACCAAGCATTTATAAATCTCAACTACCCACCCAGAGAAACAAAAAAGCAAATTGAAAGAGCCAGACGAATACCTAGAAACCATCTACTTCAAGACAGACCCAAGAAAACCAAGAATAGAACACCACTTGTCATCACCTACAACCCCCAACTTAAACCTGTCCAACACATTATCAATAAACTACAGCCTATATTGGAACAGGATACCATACTCAAAGAGGCTCTGGGAGACAGACCCATAGTCTCCTATAGACAACCACCTAACCTCAAGATGATTCTTACCAACCACCACAGGACATACCACACTAATACCAACCCTGGTACCTTCCCTTGCAACAAACCCCGTTGCCAGCTTTGTCCACATATTCATTCTGCTGATACCATTATTGGACCTAACCAAGTGAGTTATAAGATCAAGAACACATATTCCTGCGCATCCAGAAATATAATCTACGCTATCATGTGCCGAAAGTGTCCGTCTGCTATGTACATTGGACAAACATCTCAGACACTTCGCCAAAGGATTAATGCCCACAAAACAGATATCAGACAAGATCACAAAGAGAAAACAGTTTCTTGCCACTTTAACCAGAAAGGACACTCTCTAAATGACTTAGCCACCTGCATTCTGCTACAAAGACCTTTTACATCTGCACTTGAAAGGGAATCCTCTGAACTGTCATTCATGTTAAAATTCGACACTTACCAACAAGGACTTAACAAGTCTTTGAACTTTCTCACCCATTACCAAGACAGTTTCCCCAATTATCACCTGTAATACCATTAACTCACAAACATCCCACTCTCCCTACCTTTAATATCAGCAATTCACAGACACTTACCTTCCTTCCTCCCCCTTCCCACCCCCCCCCGCATCCCCCTTCTGTTCTGCAATGTGATTTGTCCTTTTCATATTTGTTCACTTTTTTTTAAATTGTATCCTTTGGTATATATGGTTGTGACTACTTTCTTCCACTATTTGATCTGAGGAAGTGGGTCTGGCCCACGAAAGCTCATCATCTAATAAACCATCTTGTTAGTCTTTAAAGTGCTACATTGTCCTGCATTTTGCTTCAAGTATCCCCATACAGTGTGTATTATTTCACATTTATCAACACTGAATTTCCTTTGCTATTTTCTTGCCCAATTTGTGATAATCTTTTGTAACTTTGGACTTAGCTATCTTGAGTAATTTTGTATGATCTACAAACCTTGCTATCTCACTCCCAGATCATTTATAAATACATTGAACAAAATTGGCCCCTGTACAGATCCATGAGGGACACCACTTTTTACCTCTCTCTGACGTGAAAACTAACTATTTATTTCATCCCTTTTTTTCCTATCTTTTAACTTGTTACTAATCCGTAAAAGGACCTTATTATGTCATGGCTGTTTACCTTGTTTAAATGACTTTGTTTAGGACCTTGATGAAGACTTTCTGAAAGTCCAAATAACCCATATCCACTTGATCACCCTTACCCACATGCTTGCTAACACCTTTAATTAATTCCAACAGATTGGTCAGGCACAATATCCTTTTACAAAGGCCATGTTGACTCTTCTTCAACAAATCATGTTCATCTATGTGTCTGATAACTCTGTACTTTATTACAAATTCAACCAACTGAAGTTCACATTTTTGGACTATAATTGCCAGGATTGGCTCAGGAGCCCTTTTTTAAAAAAAATTAGCATCACTCTTCTGTGCAATAGTCATCCTCCTGTCATCTGGTATAGAAGTTACTTGAAGTGAAAGGTTATATAACACAGTTAATAGCTCAGCAATGGCGTATTGTAGTTCCTTCAGAACTCTTGGGTGTATGCCACCTGGGCCTGCTGACTTTTTGCTGTTTAATTTATGAGTTTGTGCTAAAATCCTCTCTATTGACACCTTAAATTGGGACAGTTCCTCAGATTTGTCACCCAAAAGAATGGTTTAAGTATAGGAATCTCCCTCCTGCCCACAGTAATAAAGAGTAATGCAAGGAATTCATTTCGCTTTTCCACATTCACCTGGTTTTGCCGGAGTGTTCCTTTATCACCTGGATCATCCGGTGGCTCCACTGGTTGTTTGGCAGTCTTCCTGCTTCTGATGTACTTTTTAAAAATTGATTTTAGTTTTTGAATCTTTTGTTAGTTGCTCTGTGATTTAATTTATTTATTTATTTATTTATTTATTGCCTGCCTACTTCAAATTGGAACAACAAGGAGATACAGAGAGAGACATCTAAGACTATCCTACAGTCCACTGGCTAGGACACTCTCATAGGCAGGCAATAAAGGAAGACCTGCATTCTGAACCAGAGTAGAAATTTGAACCTGTGTTTTCCACAGGCAAGGTTCTTAAAGCAGAGAGGAACCGTCAGGGAATGTGTGTGTGTGTGTGGGGGGGGGGGGGGGGGGGGGGGGGAACTAGAGATGCTTTATGAGGAAAAACCTTACTGCATGACATCCTTAACAAAGTTTATATAGTTTCTATCATATTTTAGTAATTATTTCCCCAATTTTCTAATTACTTGGTCTTTAAAATGGCAAATAAAGTATTCTGTTTTATCTCTACAGCCAGCAGATTTCATTATGTTGCTTCCCACTCTTATATTGATTCTCAGACAAATAGGAAGTTAAATAGTTTCGTACAACTTGGTGAAAATTTAAAACATAAAGATTATGTTATGATCTCCTGCCCAAAATCAATTTAAGAACATTATTTTGTTTCCATATCCAGTGCAACATGAGTGAATTATGACTCACTGCTTCTGCCACTTATAGAAAAAGAAAGCTAATCCATTAGTTTTCTGCCAGTAGAGTCTCTGTTACACTGCACTGATATAAATGAAGGGGGGGTTTTGCTCCATAAAAATTGAAAATGTACCAAAACCAACAATCTTTTCTTCCCTACAAAACCCACCAGGATTACAACACATTGATGAAATGTTGTGTTGTAAATGCTCTTTGTGATGAATTGGAGATTATTTTCACAGTGAAATCACTGCATATCTCTTGTACAAAGCTTGCCCTGTTAAAGGTAATTTAATTAGTATTATGAGAACCATGATCAAGCTATGACAGAGTTGGCACATGAGAGGAAGAGAACTAAGGTAAGAATAATTACTGCCAGATGACAAAGAACAAACTTTGCAAGTTCTGAGGTCTATAATCCCATGACTCCGTTGCTTAAAATACATTTTAGAGGGAGTATTGTGTAATGGTTAAACCAATGAATGGAGAAATTTTGAAATTTTGTGGTAAAAAGGCATGTTTCAAAAATTGGCAGTCAAATCCTAGTGATGAAAATAGAAAGAAACATAAACTCTGGCATGTCTCAAGAAATTTTGTGAACAGTCTTGATTCTCCATTCTCTGGTTTTACTACAAACCATATCTTTTACTCTTAAAAAATAGTCAGTAGTTCTATTTGCCACCTGAATCAATGTTCTTTATCTTTTCCAACTGGTGTAACTTGACAATTTGACCATGCAAATATGGCAAAGCAACAGAGTAAAAGAGAATTTAAAAGTCTTTTAGGTTCTGTCCCAGGATGTTCCACTGAATCTCAGAGATTTGCTATGTTGGCATCTCCTTATGGGAGCTGCACAATGGAGTAGTGGAGGGTGAGGAGGAGGGCACATGGAGCACTTGAAAAGATGCAGAGATGTTGGGGAGGGCTCAGAGGTAGGTGCTGCTAACAATGCGCACCACCACAAAACTCACCTATGTCAGGGAGAAAGGAGTATGAGCATGGCTCAACCCCCCTGTGAACCAGTCAACAGACTATTTAAGTAGATTGACGCCATTAATGACTAGAATGAGCACAATGCCTGTTCCTGGTATCTACTGGGAAGGGACACATAGTACATTCTATTTCCCCTTTTGCTAGCAAAGCTCTAGCTCCTTAGACTACAATGGATCCCTCAATCCGTGTGTGTCACATGCATGTATGTCTCAGGTTATTTGGAATTAGGTGCAAATAAAATTTACCCAACATATGGTAAAAAAGCTTCAAAGGGGTAGCCAAGTTACAGACTAACTGTAAAAACCTAAACAACAATGAATAGTCTTGAAGCACCTTCGGGACTAATGAAATATGTTGTTGATATCATGAGCTTTTGTGGGCTCAACCCACCAGTTGAGATGAACGGAGTTATTAAAGGTCCAGTTTCTAAATAAATGGGAAGAAGGAAAAAGAAGGAAAAAAGAAAGAAAGAAGAGGGGAAAGAAATAATCAGAGTGTGCATGATACATGAAGCTGATAGAGAAGGTACTAATTGTTCTTAAGTACACATTGTTTGGTTTTTCATGTCATTAGGATGTGGAATGCAGCAGGCCATCCAGGCAATGGCTTTATTCATACCTCTGTTACAGGAATCAAACCTGTAAATTTTGTAAATTGTAAATCAAACTTGTAAATACAGTAATCAAAATTGTAGAAACTGGACTTTTAATAACTCTATTCATCTGATGAAGTGGGTTGTGCCCTACAGATGGTAGTTAAACCATGTTAGATGTTGGTGTTTAAAACACCTTGTAGAAGGCTAATGCTATTTATTTTCTATCTCCCACACTCTGTTTAGAGCACTAGGAACACAGAGGAATGCTTCATTCCCAGTTCTCAGGATGTGTATCAAATTACAGGGGTAGTAATTGACATATTTAAGTTGCCTAATACTTAACATTATAGATATGTCTTGCTAAAGCCGTAGTCTCCCTAATGTGGCCTCATTTTCAACAATCACTTTGCTTTCAGGCAGAATCCAGAGTCTGCACTTCATGATTTTCCCCTGTTCTCCATCAACTACTTCCTGCTTTGTGATTTAGATGAGACATTGGATATAATGGAAAACAGGCTTTGCACAAAAAGTTCATCATAAGCTAATTACAGGTAAGTAGGGAAAAGACCTCACATTGATGAAGGCCACATTGGAAACTTGCCAAATGGGCTGCCTCTAATTTGCATGTATATTTTCTTATGTATTCCTTGATACAGACACAGATTCTTATTAAGTGTTGAAAAGGTACAGTGATTTACATGCCTCAGGGACACACAAAAATGCTTTGATTAAACTTATAGGGAAGGAGTCGTAGGGAGACTGTCTTTGGAACCAATTTCCAGATGTGTGCAAAAAACTGCAATAAACTCATCCTATTCCTGAGCTCTGGTTTTACTAATTGAAACCAGGTGACAATTCACTTCCATAGGAGGTATATAACAAGCAATTTCTAATTCTGACTTCTGATACATGCCATTGATTATAGAGTCTGAAGTTACTTTAGAAGCAGGAATTATTGCAAAAATTACCATAATCTATTATGGTTTCGGATTTGTTGGAAGATTTTTTTTCTAAACTCAGAGATTTGCATGATCAAATTGTCAAGTTACGCCAGTTGGAAAAGATAAATAACATTGACCCAAAGGGCAAATAGAACAGTTCTCAAAATTTCTTTCAAAAAGGTTTTTGATGGAAAACACAGTTTGCAAAAATAATTTCAGTCTTTGTATCTGCATTAATTAAATATATTGACAATGAGAACTGTATCTAACTTTTAAATTTTGTGTTTGCCATTGCTTTTTATTCTGATTCAGTTAAGTTTCATGGTAGACTTTCAGGGAGATATAAACTGACTTGTAGGTTGTTTTTTGTTATCAGTCATAGGTCTCCTGGTTTTGGTAGAATGAAAAGAAGTATATAACAGATCACGCAATCCAAAATGACACTTTAAAACACTTATATAGTCCAAGTCTCAACATATGTAATAGTGTGATGGTGGCATTTTTGTTGTTGTTGTTGCTCATATTCAGTATTACTGTTTTAAGGATCGTTTCAGAATGTATGATGATCTAAATGTTGGAGAGCAAATAAACAAAACACTTTGGAATTGGGATAGTTAGTAAATATAATTTGTATGAACATGCCTTAATTAATGCATATTAATTAATTAATTACCACAGTTAATAGTTAACAATCACCTGTTAGAATATATCATTTTTTTCAACCCATCCAAGGTGCCCTTCAAATAAATGCATTTTTAAGTAATATTGCTTTTCTTAAAATGGGGCCTCCCATGTGCCAGATGAGTGCCTTAATTTCCAGTCTATGTTTGCACAAAGCATTTTGGTTTGTTAAATTGGAATTTTCAAAGTCTCAAGTGTTACTCTGTATGCAAATGTGTATATACAGAAATAATCCTATTTAGCAGAATCACTTCTTTAAATAAATACATGATTCAGAACATAAGGTATGGAAATTGTAACAAGAATTCAATCTCTGGAACCTTTTTACCTGAAAGACTAGAAATTATTACCATTTTTAAAGGAATCTTTTTATACTTCAAATTTCAGCAAGCTACAGAGTTATTGTGTTCTTTCAGGCTGATTGAACTCATTTTAGAAATCAGTTTGGGATCAGAGCAATTATCAGTTTTAATTAGAAGTGTTCCATGTTTACATTCAGTTGAAAAAAGATTGGCCCATCTATCGGACTGGTTATTTCTGAGAGTGTCCTCTCTTACTGCAGTTGTTTTACACCAGGCTATATTTGTGCAAAATATTTTGGTTTTTATCAAAATGGCATTTCCAATAGAAAAAATGCTGAAAATTCCCTTCCTCCAGCAAACAACTGGGTGAACTCCATCAAGTATGAAGCACTTGGAAAGGTGCTGTGATAGGCGTAAATTGTTTTAATGATAATCAATGAAGGCTTTATTATAATATCATCATGATAGTCCCAAAAGTAAGAAACTAGTGTAGGCTCCTTATGGTAATCTCTGTCTACCGTGTACAATAATCAGTGTTATGTTAACTCTGTAGGCATCATTACATACCAGTTTTGCCTACTTCATTTGACATCCATTGTATGACATCTTGTTACAGCAGCAAAAAAGAATTTATCCTTGTGATTAGCCTAAAATAATAGATCTTATAGTCAGTGTTGTGTAATTCTCTTTTCATAGAGAAACTCAGTATAGGTCAAAATGCCTTAATTTCCAGTTCTGATTCTCATCTGAGGTTCCAGGTTTGTTTTGAAAACATTCTGATTAACCTGGCTTGAATTCAAAACAAACCTAGGGATTTAAACATATGTGATTTGAGTCATAATCCAGAAAAAGTGAGTCTTCAACTGAGTTTCAGTTTAGTTGTAGGAGTTCAATATTAAAAATTACTATTACATTGAAACTTCTGGAACAATATGATGGCTGAGACTTAATCTTCAGTAAAAAGGACTTTCTCGGTTAATACTGTCATGATATCCGTAATTTAGGCCTATGGAGGAAAAGTATCTGTAAATTCAGATGGGTATCAGAAAAACAGGTTTCTACTCTGTGAGTCTGTCATTGAGGGATCTTTAGCAAATCACATAAGCTCTCTGCTTCATTATTCATACCAAGAAATGCTGATGCACTCCAAGTACCCTGACAGAGCTAGAAATCATGTTTAGACAATTGGCTGTGAAAAAATGAACTAAGAAGACCAATGAGCTGTTAGTAAATAAAACTGACACCAAATTATATATTGACACATAATGGTCATGGACCTTGATCTACTGAACTTCAGTTCTGTGTTTGCCATCTTTTAGTTACTTATAAGATCCTAGTATAACTTAAGTGTTTCTGTGTGTGAGTGTGTGTGTACACACACATACAAACCTTTACTTCTTGACTGCAAAATGTTTGCTTATTCTTTTTTGCCACTTGAAGAAAAATCTAATTTGCAAAAGGTACAATATGTAAATATTTCATAATGAGTGGTAAAACAGACACGTGAAAAAATAAAGACATGAGGTCAATACTGTAAACATGCATTGGTTGTACAGTGGACAAAAATGTGATTGTGAATGACATAATAGCAGATCTGTATCCCTGTCTTTTGTGATTTTATCCCAAGGCTCATGATATCCGTTATTTGCTTTTAGTTCACTGTGATAGATAAACGGCTAAGGCATTTGACCACAATCCACGATGTTGTGTGTTCAAGTTTCAGTTCATCTTATACTGAAAACCTGCCTCCTGTTCTGTAGAATGGTACCTGATCCATAGGGTGAAGGAAGTCAAAGGAGGCTAGATGTGATGCCAGTCACATCAGTCCATGCGTACAGTTGTCTATAGAAACTGATATGTTTTAGAGTGACTCAGCCTCATGACTCAGGACTTTTGTGACAAAGGACAAACTGTGACAAGCCTAATCCATCCTCTTTTGCAGTCACTGGCCACAGTCCCATTGAGCTGTACATTTATAAATCCCAAGAAGAGCTGCAAGTTCGGGCAGAGAACTGATGCATGGCATTAAGAATATTTATAAGTGGGCAGTGCAATGCTAGATTTGATTATTAGAGATCACGAGTCTTGTGATTTGTTTCTCCTTCCCCACCTGAACATTCAATATTCACTACTTCACATCTATGCACTAGTGGATCACATTGTCATGTCATTGAGCCTACCTAAACTAAACATTGAACAACTTAGCTACCTTTTAAATGAATGATAGAATATTATTTTCCCAGCATAGGCTTTCCTTAAATTTACATTGCCTTAAATGGCATTTTAATGTATGTGTTGCCAATTTACAAAAATAACTGCACGCACAATCAACTGCAATCAAAACTTTTAAATGCAGACAGTTATAGGTACAGACTGGATTTAGCCCTTCTCGATGGGATTTTCAAAGGCACTCACTTAGGAGCAGAAGTTTACTTTGTTGTATATAGGATGTTGCAGCATGTTCATTGCTATATGGGACAAGCCATTGGATTGCTTTTGAAAAATCTCACCCTCAATTATCAGATTTATGGGCTCATACTTTATGTTTATCAATTACATAAAGTGGTCAGATGTCTAAATATAATCATGTGCACCTTAGTTACTTCCACCAAAATAGAGGCACAATATTAGAAACTTGTTGAGGTGTCTTTGAAAATGTGGTCCATTGGATGACGGCAATTATGTGTAGCTCAGTCAAATATAGACTTTTTCCAGAGAAGTAATGCCTTGGGTTGCTTGCGTGAATTAGGTTCTTTTTCTGTAGTATGCAGAAGATTGAATAGCTCCAAGAAATACTTAGTTAGTAATTACAATTCTAACTTAAATACTTCACGATATAAAGGAAACAGCAGGTGCACTTTAGCTATTATTTTTATTGATTTCCTCACTGTGTTGATTGCCAGCAACAAAGTTTTAAAATCAGACTTTTCTTCATGTTTTGCTCTTATAGGAGCCATAGTGCAGAACATAGCTGTTTATTTAAAAACCATAATGCAGACCACAATAAATCACTGAAAAGTAATTCTTGTACACTAAGTAGAGCACAACTGATTGAAACAATCATAATTTAGCAGCTTGTGTGATAGTGTACATATTTCTGGTCTGATGCAGTTTACAGATGACAAAAAAAAAAAAAGAAAAAGAAAACTAAAACTTACCTTCACATTCCAAAGGAATCTAAGAAGAGAATTCCAGTTGTCCTAAAGTCTCTGAGCTCTACTGAGACCTGAAAAATAGGTAATGGAAAAAACATTATGGATATGAATTGCTATAAAGGTTTATGTCCCTGGAATTAGATTGTAAAGAGTGACAGTTTCACTTCTCAAAAAAACAAACTATTTATAAGCTTTTCCCATTGCTACATTTTTAACATTGTTAAGGCAAATACACTAAGGCTATGTCTACACTACAGCGTTATTTCGAAATAGTTTATTTCGAAATAATGCGTTTACACACAAAATGCATTTTGAAATAGCGTGTCCACACTGATAGGATGCTGAATCTCATTTAAGACTTGCCAGAACCAGTTCTGGCAAGGCATCAAGTCAGGAGTTACCTTATGTGGTTGATGCCTGAGGCTATCTGAGACCTGTGCTTAAAGGGACTCCCCCCCCCCCCCCCCGGTTCTCAGGTTTCCCTGCTTGCTTACCTACCTCAATGAGAGACAGCAAAGCATTTTGTTTCTGCGTGCTCTGGTTGCCCTCAGGAGGGACATGGAGCCAGAGCTGCCCCGGGCGCTCTGCTGCTTCTCTTGGACATGTTGCTGCGAGCCTGGCTGCACTTTCTGAAGGCTGCCATCCAGGAGGTCAATCAGGGGGCTGTCGGTATCCAGGAGGCCCTGCGGGAGAGCTTCAACCCAGAGGAGCACTAAAAGCCTTCCTGGTCTTCCCTACTGGGGGCTTGTGCCTCATTCCTACTTCACATCCTTCCACTTACCCCTCCCTAACTCCACTTCCTGATGTCAAATAAAATAAACGTATTTTCATGAACACAAACTCTCTTTATTTAACAAAACTAGGGGGCGGGAATGAAACTCTGGTGAAACTGGGGAAAGGAGGTGGGAGAGGGGAGGAAGAAACCTGGGAGGATGGAGCTGGAAGGGGGAAGCAAGGAGAAGAAGGGGGAGGGAAGCTCAGAGCTCAGGGTTGGGGGTCTCAATGGACCAACTTGATTTTCATGCAAACCTGCTCCTGGGTTCGCATGTTGCCTTTGGTGGCCAGGCTGGCAGCTATGCTGCCATAAAGAGCCATGTTCCTCTGTCTAGTGAGGAGATCATGGACGTTGGGGGCATCCCCCCTAAACCTGAATAAGGCCCATGATCTCCACCCTGGACCAGGAAGGTGCCCGCCTTCTCTGGGCCCTGGCAGGCTACTGGGAGTTGGCAGACTGCTCCTGGGGAAAGGTGGAGGACTGGATGCCAGTGGCTTGCTGGCTCATGTTTTGGGGCCACTGGGTCAGGGGCAGTGACTGCTGGCTCTGGGCTGGCAGGCTTGGAGCTGGCACAGGCACTGTGGCCAGAGTCAACCCCTTTAAGGGCTCCGGGGAGGGGAGAGGGAGAGGAGTGTTATTTGTTGAGGCTGGAGTGGCCACCAGGGCACCCTGGGAAGACTGGAGGCCCCCTATTTCAATATAAGTGTCTACACAGCACTTACTTCGAAACAGCTATTTCGAATTTGGTGTTATTCCTCATGGAACAAGGTTTACCAAATTTGAAATAAGCCCTCCGCTATTTCAAAATTAATTCGCTGTGTTTGGCTGTGTAGAGGCTAGTAAAGTTATTTTGAAATAACTTTGCTGTGTAGACATACCCTTAGTAAGCCAATGTAGACATCTGTGTCACAAGCATTTCTTCTTATTATTATTCTTCTGACATGTAGGGTACATCTGTCCAACTATATAAAGCTTTATCTCCAAAATGACATCCCTCTAGTACATTGGCCATGATCCTTTGCCATTTACATTACCAGGCAGCACAAACCATGCTTTTTGTTATATCCCTGGCTTTTTATTAATTGCAAAGATCTACTTTCAAAGGAGAAACCATCCAGATACATTTTAGATAAGGTGCTAGAAATTCATTATATTATGACAAAGGAGAAAATATGTGCGCCACAATTTGACACCCTTAACACTTGAAAAAAAACAATATTTTTCTTTCATTTCTTTTGTTACAATCAACCCAAAAAGGTTTTTAAAATGTATATTTTGTTATGGCACAGTACTCCTAGTCCAGTCAAACATAATATTTGATTGGCATTGTTGTGAATGCTCTGCATTTTGCCATGTCCAAAGCTGCTCTAGTATTATTGCAAAACAAAAGGTTGGCAACAAATCCCCAGATGTTCCAACCAGAGTAATTTAAAGACAGACATGAGAAGCAAAGGCTCTGATCTTCATGCTCAAAGTGGTAAATCAGGATGAGCTACGCTGAAGTCAACTGAATTGCACAGCATAAAATTGTGAGGTTAGATTCAGGTGCCGGTGTATCTATTACAGACCTCTCATGTTACTCTGTTCATTGTATCCATTAGCATAGTCCAGAGGAGATGGGTGCAGCACCAGAACTTTGAATTGTGTCTGCCTGATGCACATAAGTACAGCATTTCTCCCTTCCATCCATTTCACAAGGAATATGTTTTGTTTCTGCTTCCCAAGCTCCCAAGGTTGGCTATAGCAGCCATGATTTCTATATGAGAAATTTAGGCAGTGTCTTAATAACTCAGGGTATGTCTACACTACAAAGTTAGTTCGAACTAACAGACGTTAGTTCGAACAACTTTAATAGGCGCTACACTAGCACTCCGCTAGTTCGAATTTAATTCGAACTAGCGGAGCGCTTAGTTTGAACTAGGTAAACCTCATTTTACGAGGATTAAGCCTAGTTCGAACTAGCTAGTTCGAATTAAGGGCTGTGTAGATCCTTAATTGGAACTAGTGGGAGGCTAAGGCTTCCCAGGTTTCCCTGGTGGCCACTCTGGGCACCACCAGGGAAACTCTATGCCCCCCTCCCGGCCCTGGACCCCTTAAAGGGGCACGGGCTGGCTACGGTGCCCGTGCCAGGTGCAAGCCTGCCAGCACACTGCCAGCAGACCCTGCACCTGGCACGGATCGAGCCAGCCACCTGATGCCCCCCAGCCCTCCCCCTCTTCCCGGGACCAGCCTGGCGGCTCCCGGAAGCTTGCCCGGAACCGCAAGAGGCGGGCACCTTCCTGGGCTAGTGCGGACATCGTGGACCTCGTCCACGATCTCCGCACTAGGCACAGGAAGGTGGACATCTAGGGCAGGAGAGCTGCCAGCCTGGCCACCCAGGAGCAGGAGTGCATGAAAATCAAGGTGGTCCACTGAGACCCCAGACCCTGAGCCCTGAGCTTACAATGGCCATCCTGGGTCAGACCAAAGGTCCATCTAGCCCAGTAGCCTGTCTGCTGACAGCGGCCAACCCTAGGGACCCTGGAGGGGATGGACCGGAGACAGTGACCAAGCCATTTGTCTCATGCCATCCCTCTCCAGCCTTCCACAAACTTTGGGCAGGGACACCACTCCTACCCCCTGGCTAATACCAGTCATGGACCCAACCTCCCTCACTTGATCTCACTTCCCTTTAAACTCTGTTCTAGTTGTAGCCTTCACAGCCTCCTGCAGCAAGGAGTTCCACAGGTTGACTCTTTGCTTTGTGAAGAACAACTTTCTGTTACTAGTTTGAAGCCTGCTACCCATTCCTTTCTTTGGTGTCCTCTAGTCCTTCTTTATGGGAACTAATGAAGAACTTTTCTGTATGCACCCTCTCCACACCACTCCTGCTTTTAGAGACCTCTATCCTGTCCCCCCTCTGTCTCCTCTTTTCTAAGCTGAGAAGTCCCAGTCTTTTTAGCCTCTTTTCATATGGGACCTGTTCCCAACACCTGATCATTGTAGTTGCCCTTCCCTCTCCCAGCCTCTCTCTTCCCCTCTCCCACCTCCTTTTCCCAGTCTCCCCCAGGTTTGTTCAATAAAGACAGATTCCATTTTTGAACACAATTGTCCTTTATTTTGTACATCAAGAAAAGGGGCTACGGAAGGGTAAGTGGAAGGAGGTGAGGGAGGAATGAGGCATGAGCCCCCGATTGGGAGGACTGGGCTGGCTCTGTGGGCTTCTGGGGGTGGAAGCTCTCCTGCAGCCCCCCAATTGCCCCCTCTCCCCATTTGGCAGCCTGCGGCAAGTGCAGCCGGGCTGATGGCCGAGTGGTGTGATGTGCCCAGTGTGGGCACTCCGGGTACTCCAAGCCAGGACTGGTTTTCAAGCGGGGCACCCCTGAGAACTGTCTGTCCGGGGTGGGGGTCGGGACCCTTTAAGCACAGCCCTCGGCTAGCCTGAGACAGCATCTCCACGCTCTAAGTCCTCCTCTGATGCCCTGCCGGCACTGCTTCCAGCCATCCTTAAGCCCTGTTCAGGGTCCACTTAATGTGGACATGCTAGTTCGAATTAGCAAAACTCTAATTCGAACTAGTTTTTAGTTCTAGACGCGTTAGTTTGAATTAGCTGAGTTCGTATTAACTAATTCAAATTAACTAATTCGAACTAAGTTAGTTCGAATTAGCGCTGTAGTGTAGACGTACCCTCAAAGTTTTAGTCACCATGAATTCAACAAATTTGTCTCTCTACAGATCTTGAGAAATTGAAATATTTTAAAAATATGTTTTAGTTATTTACCCTGAATAATGTGCCTCACCTGCCAGGACTCTCAGTTTTCCTAAAAATGTGTGTCTTTTGCTTTTTTTTTTCCTGACAAAGCTACAAACTTTTCCCTTGTCCACACTAAGCAGGTATAAGTATTATTCTATTCTAATATACCAGTGCAATCGTCACCGCTCTCCACCCCATGGCATAGCTATTCCCATATGGGTAAGGCAACAGCTATACTGACATAAGGCATCTTTATCTTACCATAGGCCAGTCACTGAAATCAGGGCCGGTGTGTCTGCATGAGCGTTGGCATGACTCAATTAGCATAGTGACAATTTCCCTAATCTAGACAAGCCGTTGGATGGTAACAACTAAATATTTTAATAGCATGAAACTATCTTCTGCTTATATAACTTTACTCCCATTATGGAAAAAGAGTATGTCTGAAACTCCTCATCCAATAAAGCATTTTATTTTAAGTTCGCTCATGATCTAGTACCTTTATATTCATTAGGATTAGGATTTGTATGTGAAATATTTCAATAAAGTTTATCTCTCTCTGGCTAAATATACCATATAATGAGGAAAGATTCAATTTTTTCATGTGCAAGTTGTAAATGCTGTATTTATCATTTGGTAAATCACACTCATTTTTCTGCATTTTACCAGTAGTTGCATCAATTGTCATTTAACTGCTCTAAATAATGTGTTCTCTTCCCTGTTGTTTTAAACTATTTCTATCAAGGCTAATGATTTTCTGATTTCCACATGCCAGTGAGCGTGGCAGTAATGAATGATACCTCACTTTCGCATGTTGCAAGTAGTTTAAATTATATTTTACATACCCATTTAAAGGATCATTAGTTAAGTTAATATCCTTGCTATTCATGAGCATCAAGCATTTTGGAAAAGGATAATCTCACTATATATTTTCTAGATCTGATTACATCTTAAAAATAGATTTAGCTCACAAAATTCCACTGCCTACTAGTGACTATAGAAAACTTAAATGATCATATATCAAGTTACCCTGAACACCTCCCCCCATCCTTCTCCACCCAGTCACGTCATTCTTATAAGAACTCCCTCTGAGACATGGCAACTAGTAGATATAACACCACAAGGAAATCGATCAGAATTTAAATCTTGGTCACCTTTATGAGGGCAAAATTTCTAACAGAATTCTATAAACATACATAAGGGTGGTCAGAAAAAGTTCTGCCAGTCATTTCAGTGCTGACAGATCAGTCACTTTATTATGAGTTCCAGTGAGGATTGCCATAAGCAATGGCACTACCTATAGACCATCCAAAAATGCATAAATGTATTCCCTACCTTTGGGAACCAGCAATATCACCCTTACAATCAAGGCCCCCAAAATTTTGTGGCACATTGTATCTAAACTACATGGCAGCACAGCTGCATTCAATTATCCTTCAATGTGAGAATGAAATAGCAATCATTATGAAGTCATTTGACAAAACACAACCTTTCTCAAACTGAAGACTATTTCTCAGCACAACAACAGAGAAATATCAGCTTAGCAAGTCTCAGGAACTTCACTAGAAGAGTGATGAAACATTTGCATAAACCACTAAAAGGTAATGTGATGGAGGGATGTGGGAGAGATAAATACTGTCTGGGGGCTTGTCTATACTAGGAAATTATTTTGAAATAATAACTCCTAAATAACTATTTCAAAATAAGTTTATTCCCCAGGAAAGCAGGAGTACGGATTTTGAAATAACCAGCCTCTTATTTTGAAATAACAGCCTTGGTAATGTGGATGCTTTCTGCTTATTATTTCAAAATAAGTTGGGTTATTTCGAAATAACTCCCTAGTGTAGACCTGGGCTGGGATTCCTAACAGTATAGAAGTACAGCTTCTCATGACAGGTGACTTCCCTTGAGCAGCTCCTAACACAGTCAGGGTACGTCTAGACTACAAGCCTCTTTCGAAAAAGAGCATCTAGACAACAAGATTTTTGAAAAAAGCGAATCGCTTTTTTCATGCAATAGCGCCTTTTTTCAAAAGATGACTTTCAAAAAAAGGTGTTATTCCTCATAGAATGAGATTTACCGTCGTTGACAAAACCACTTTTGATTTACTGTCGACAGAACGCGGCAGCAGTCTAGATGCAGGTACATTTTTTTGAAAAAAAGGCCACTTTTTTCAAAAAAACCCTGTAGTCTAGACACACCCGCAGGCATGAAGGGCTGTCGGGAAGATCGTCATTCTCCCAGTTTCCAGCAGCTCCACACAAGATAGGGATTCACCCCTTTTTGCTCCTGGGTTATGAGCCTTCCAATCGATGCAACATTTTATCTTCTGCTGTTTCCCACAGTATTTTCCTCTAAAACCCTTCTTATGAGGAGAATTCAAAGGATAACCAATATAAAGAAGAAAAGCAAAGCAATTTATGGAGAAGCCAAAAGGTGGCAAGAAAGCAAGAGAATATCCATTATTTTGCATTTGTATCAACTAGTCATATTAAACCAGTTATCTGTGTGATTTGACTATGTGAAAATAGAAATTAAAAGCAAATATAAACCGTATAAGAGAGATAAGTAGCAATTAGCTTCACAACAACTTATAACTATGGTTTTTGGCTTAGCCACATTGAATGGGGCAGCCCCAGGAACCTAGGTTAGTAAAAGAGTTACAAACACACAGCCCCCCCAGATTAGTGTTATTAAGGCTTAAGTGAGTAAAAGGAACTATCTGTGAAGGTTTTTTTTCCTCTGTGTTGTTACTGTTACATCACTTATAGCTATGAATCTGTACTATAAACAGGATTTTACTTATAACTTGAAGTTCCATTAATACTTCAAAGGAAAGGCAAATTTATCAGCTCTAACAAAAGCCAACTTTTGGAAACATAGAAACACATTTTCACTGAAATCAGCAGGTGATAAAACTAAATTCAACTCCATTTAGATTAGTTTGTACACCTCTATGAATGATATCTGAATGATAACTATTTAGATGACAGTTGTGCAACAAGTTATTATAAGCTATGATTAATATTAATAAAGAAACTTGCAAGTATGTTTCTACAATTTCTCCCACTAGTTGAGCAATGGTTTAAGATGAAATGCAACATCCATGCATGAGATTATACAGTGTACTATGCTAGCAAGCTGCTTTTTTAATACATAGCTTTGAAGAGAGAAAAAACAGTCCTATAAGACACAATACTGGACCTTAAAATATGTGTATTTGTTTTGTAAAGTAGCAGGAAGTATAGATTAGTTCCCACAGTACAACAGTGTCCCTCAGTAGCATTTTCTCATTGATGTGTAAAGCTAGCAAAGATATGCTCCTAGGGCATATCATTTGTACTAGTGTTATATTTGCTGGAAAATCTCCTGGAAGATTCATCTACATATTGTCTAAATAGGTGCCAATGACAAATTGATTCCCACAGTATCATGGTGTTAACGGACAAAGTGTGTAGGAGACAATATATAGAGTCAGGGAAGACTTATTTAATTCTCAACCTGTACGTGAGAATATTATCTAGCTAAGAGCTGGAAAATGCTGACATTGGGACAAATATAACATTGAATCTATCCCACAGCAAAAGCTTTAGGAAGAGTTCATATGAATGTCATTGCCTTTTTCAAAACTGAAAATATTTAAAGTGGTTTTAAAAAAAAGATGAGATATGAATATGTGAGTTACTCAAAGCAGAACACTGTCCTAATATTATTGAAACGGGAGTTTAAAAGGCTATTATTGCCCTACATAGAACCTACATAGCACTAAGTGTAGTACCGAAAAGCAATATGACATGGCCTTGGACCCAAACAGCTTGTTGCAACACTCCAGTGAAATCAACAGAACCAGAGTCAATCCCATACTTAACATCGTAGCATCTTATTAATGTCATGCTTGTAGTAAAATAGCAAATAGCTCTCTCAAGCCATGTCTTCACTTGCTGTGCTAGAAATTGATCTTTGGGCATTCGATTTAATGGATCCAGTTAAGATCCATCTGTTTAAACAGGGAAACACTGAGGATAACTCCAGTTGGCACTGGTACTCCTGGCAGTCACAAGGAGTAAGAGAAGTTGATGGGAACGTTTGTTCCTGTCAGCCTGACTCAGGTAAGCCATGTCCAGCTATGTATTTTATATATCTGGAGTTGTGTACCGTAACACAACCTGCAAGATCTAGTATAGACCTGGCCTCAGTAAAGATTTAAAGCCAGATGGTTTGGTTAACTACCAAATATAAAACAAAGCAAGATCCAATTAAAAATTGAACAGGACTGTCTTCTTATATTTTTCACTCCAAACTAGAAATCATTTCAATGCTGTTAAGTTGATATATGCTTTAACTTTTTGCTTGAACCTAAAACCACCAGGCTCGCTATGATTCTGCAGCATCCTGGGGATAAATGCCTGGTTGTGAAGATGATGTCACCAGCAGAGCTACAAAAAGTGGAAACTAGGTCAAATTACAAAGCATGAATATAAATAGATCAATATGTAGGGATAAAATTATAAAGGTCAAGGTACAAAATGAGACCAAACTACCTAGAGACATAAAGGGTGACAAAAGCATTCTAAAAATACATTAGAAGCAAGAGGAATATCAAGGACAGGATAGGCCAATTTCTCAGTGGAGGCATGGGGACAACAATAACAAAAAATGTGGTAATGGCAAATGACTAGGCTTCCTAGTCCGAACTACCTAGTCCGTGCCGCATGTAGCCGCACGGCACAGAGTCCACACTAGCAGACATTTAAAAATGGCAGCACCTGGCTTTATGCAAATGAAGCCCGGGAAATTCAAATCCCGGGCTTCATTTGCAACTCCGGTTGCCTACATTACCACCCTAGTTCGAACTAGGGTGGTAGTGTAGACATACCCTAAGATAGTAAGCAACAGTCAGTGTGTATTTTTCAAGAACAAATCATGTCAAACCAAATTGACAGCTTTCTCTGACAAGATAACACACCTTGTGGATGGAAGAAAGTGGGAGAGGTAGTATAGCTTGACTTTAGTAAGGTTTTTGATACTGTCTCACATAATCTTCTCGTAAACTAACTAGGAAAACAAAACTTGAATGGGTATATAACTGGTTGGAAAGCCATTCCCAGAGAGTAGTTATCAGTAGTTCTCAGTCAAGACGGAAGGACATATGAAATAGGGCCTCACAGAGATAAGTTCTGAGTCAGATTATGTTCAATAGCCTCATTGGTTATTTAGATATTTGCATAGAGGGTGCACTTACAAAGTGTCCAGATGATACCATCTGTGGGGAGAGCTGTGAGTGATTGGAAGATAGGGTTATAATTCAAAATGACCTGGAAAACTAGTAAAATAGCCTGAGGTAAATAGGATGAAATTCAATAGGACACAAGGAAAGTACTCCACTTAGGAAAGAACTATCATTTGCACATACAAAATGAGAAATGACTGCCTAGAAAGGAATCTGTAGGTCATAGTTGAGTGCAAGTTAAATGTGAGTCAACAACTTAACAATACTGCAAAAAAAGTGAATATCATTCTGGAATGTATTATCAGGATTGTCGTAAGTAAGAAATGAGAAGTAACTCTTTCACTCTACTGATTAGGCCTCAACTGCATTATTGCATCTAGTTCTGGCATCATATTTCAGGAAAGATGTGAAAAAACTAGAAAAAGTCCAAAGAGGAACAACAAAATGATTAAGGACCTAGAAAACATAAGCAAAGATTGAAAGATTGGATGTGTTTAGTCTGGAAAGGAGAAACTGAAAGGAGACATGCTAACAATTTTAAGTACCTAAAAAATTGTTACAAGGAAGAGGGAGAACAATTGCTCTTTTTAAGCTCTGAGGATAGGACAAGAAGCAATGGGCTTAAATTGCAGCAAGGAAGATTTAGGGTAGACATAAGGAAAAAGTTTCTAACTGTCTGGGTAGTTAACTACTGGAATAAATTGCCTAGGAAGGTTGTGGAAGTAGGTTAGACAAACAACTGTAAGGGTTAGACAAACAACTGTCTAAATAATACTTGGTCCTGCCATTTGCAAGCAACTGTACCAGATAAACTCTTGGGTCCCTTCCTGTCCTATCATTCTGTGACAGGCAAAACTTGTTCTTGATACATTCATGCTGTTACTTATTACCTTACTATCTCCTAGATCTTTGCAAATTGGTGCTGACTTCACTTAAGGTTGACCAGCACTTTCAAGCATAAGAACCTGTTTTCTGTTAGTTACCTATTTGCATCAACCATTTAGTATTTAATCATTTGAATTAATATTAAATGACCAAAGTATTTGGGTCTTCTTGACATTTTTTATCGGACAATCACAAATATAACACATTTCACAAGAGATAATTTTACTGATGTTCTGTCTAGATCTGATAAAAATGTGATTCCCCCCCCTTTTGAATTTTGTCATTTCCAAAATTTGAAAAATGTCAACCTCCTCTATAGCTGCCCAAAAATGTAGTGGCAGGTGGGGACTTGTCAAAATTTGATAAAAGAAAAAGTGACAAGATTTAACAGTCTAGGCTTGGAAACTCAGTAAATTTCAACCTGTTCTAAAAGGCTCATTTCCCCCCCTTTTTAAATATTATCCTTCAACCAGTGGTGCTTCTCTATGCAATTTCTTTTCAGCTCAATGTTAAAATCTTTCAAATACTTAATTTAGTTAATAAATGCACATTTTATCCTTTGGTAACATAATGATTAAGTTTGGAACCTCTGCCAGCATGCAGGGAACAGAATACTCAAGAACAGACAGGACACGTATACTATTAAGAAAACATATCTTTTTTTTTTAAATGACACACAATCTCTATGAAAGAGCCGCTGAAATTGATTTCATTCTAGAACATAACTGTTGGCTACATCAGATATTTTACTTATTACCCAGGTAAAAAGGCAATGGTCTCAGGATATACTGATTTGTGAGTTTGACTGCCTGTCATTTGACTAAATTGATTTATTTTATCAGATGTTGCTTTGGCTATTTTACCTGTGTAAAGTTCAGTAGTTAGTATTCCTCAGTGACTTCTGATTGACAACATACCAGTTCATCTGGAGAGCGCAGCCCATGGCTCTGCTGCATATTATATAGGGCTCTGGAGGTGATACACTGTGGCAGTGGTGGTGGCCAGAGTCTCAGGCCCCTTTGAATCACTGGGTCCCAGGATAGTTTCCCTCTTTACTCCCCCTACCCTGTCGATGAGCAGTCATGGCCCAAAGCAGAACAGCACCAACATGGAGAGCAATTCAGCTCTGGGAAGGCTCAGTCATAGGGACTCAACACAACACTCCAGTGGGACCAGCCCCAGTGGGACCAGAATCCCAGATAAATCCCTCTCATTATGCATAAAGTTTATACAGCCCTCAATGAAAGAGAGAGATGCACAGCTGTTGTCCATCCTCAAGTAACAAGGATTTAAACTGAAACAAAAGACAGAACTATGCAGTACTTTAAAGACTAACAAGATGGTTTATTAGGTGATGAGCTTTCGTGGGCCAGACCCACTTCCTCAGATCAATATGTGGAAGAAAATCGGCACAACCATATATACCAAAGTGATACGATCAAAAAAATGAACTCATGAAATTGACAAATCAAATTTTAGAACAGAGTGAGGGTGAGGGGGGAAGGTTAGTGTCTGTGAGGTAATGACATAGGGGTAATAATAGGGGAAGTTTCTGTGAGGTAATGACATTATAGGTGATAATTGGGGAAGCTATCTTTGTAATGGGTGAGATAACTAGAGCCCATGGAAAAGTACCACATTCAAAATGGGTTCCAGTATCAAGTGACTCTGACACTTGCCTTAGCAGGACCAGCCCTAGACCAGACTTACAGGAAGAACTAAACTATTCACAGATCTTTGTACTGAGTACCAAGCCATTATGTTCCTTAAGTACCAGCAAATCTATGACAAAACTGTACTATAAAATGTTTCAAATTATATATATATTTTTTCACATTTACTTAGCTAGTATCTGATGCTCATGTTTAAACACAGGAAATGACAGGGGAAGAACTTTTTTTCTCCACTCCCTTCCCCTCCCCCCAAGAGAAAAGATCTAAACCAGGATTTAGAAGCTGCAATACAGTAACAACCAGCAGGAATCTATGAAATTATAATTAGGCATATAAAGTTTAGGTTAAAAACCCAAGAGGGACAAAGAACTTTTCAGATCAGAATGAAAGAGCTCTTTAAAAATCATATATTAAAAGACAAGACAAAGTAAATCCCTATGCAAGCTTAAAAGAAACAATTTGCTACAAATAGCTACATTGTATTGCAATTTATGCATAGTGAGTTTTGTGCTACTACTGTATATTCCATTGTATTGAATTATAAACCCCCTACCCATACAGGCAGCTTTTGATTTGATTTCCATTGCCTTCGGCAAGCATGATTGAGGACCCACAAGGATGCGTAAGATGTTGATTGATTCATTTGATCCTGAGAGATAATAGAAAATGTTTAAATTGATTGTAAGAAAAAGAAACCTAATACTAAATTGGGACTTCAGGCAAGTTGTAGACAACCTTAGATTTGTCATAATTTATAATATAAGAAAAAGGATTTTTTTTCATTCAAATTTTCCACATAGCCCTATCACAGGCTAAGAAACTATCTAATGGATTATGTGCTATAATTACTGGGAAGAGCAAAAGGTTTTTGAAATGTCTTTAAAAACACACGTTTAAAAATGTATCTGTGGAGATGAATTTAACTAAGTAAAGAATGAATATTTAGAAATTAATGTCCTTGCCTGATCTAGTTTGTTTCCACTTCAATACAATTCTCTAAATTCAAACCAAGCCCTTTATAACAAGCTATTGCTGGTTATGTCTGAAGTTCAGTGTTAAGTTAGACACGTACAAAATCATAGCAATGACTTCCTCTTGCTTGTTGTCTTTCACCACTTCACACACAGGCCAGGGATTGATTCTTCCTGCTCTGCTACAGTGGCAAAAAAGGGGCTGTAGGGCTGGTATAACTCTTGCTTTTTGTTTAGTCACATTGCAAACCCGGGAGAAGGAAGAGAAGCACGAGTAGCTGAAGTATTCTCGCAATCCAGTAATTCTGTGTTCTTTTCGTGCATAAGGGAGCCTTTGCAGAAGAGGTGCAAGCTATAGCAGCAGTGCCAGGATCCAAACCAGTCCCTTGCATTCTGGGTTCTTGGATGATCTGCTGAGAATCTCAATAAAGCTTCCATCTAGTGCCAGTTGATGGAGGTGCCATAGTACTGGTCTATGGGAGGTTAATTGAAGACCATTGACTATCATCACTTGGTAATAGCTAGGCTAGATTCAAGTTCTTGGCCTACAGGCAAGAGGCTGTCTCATCACCCATTA
This sequence comes from Pelodiscus sinensis, assembly GCF_052426305.1. NCBI lineage: Eukaryota > Metazoa > Chordata > Testudines > Trionychidae > Pelodiscus > Pelodiscus sinensis. The sequence continues at coordinate 31,771,613 of NC_143067.1, read as the reverse complement.
CCTGAGCCAGACAGTCCAGTATAATTCATTGAGCTGTCTAGTTTCAATATTATATTTTAATTGGATCATTAGGGCAAAAATGTGTTGCACACTAAATTTATGCTTAGTAATATGAAATTTCTTCTTTGAAAATATTTCAGTAGGAATCTGTTATCTCAGGATAACATTTCCAGTGATTTCTAGTTGAACATTTGGGTCTCAAATCTTTACTCTTGTGTGCATGTTTCATCACTTTGCCTGCCAAGCAATTTCTTCCCTATTTGATCTTTTTTAGTTAATTTATCTCCTTTCTCATCATTGTTCTATGGTTAGAGCCGCACTCTTGTTTTTGCTTCCCATATAATCTGACCATTTGTAATACCTGATGATTATGTTTCATGGATCACAATCTCAATAACAATTACACTAGACACCTCTATTGTGAGAAACTGGTATGCAGATGAATTCAATCACCCTTTTCCTGGAATTTATAGAGGGAGCCAACAAACATCTGGACAAAGATGATCCAATGGATAGAGTATACTTGGATCTTCAGAAAACCATTGACAATGTCCCTCAACAAAGCAGGTATGGGACGAGAGGGAAGATGGAGCAGTAACTTGCTAAAACAGATGAAATTCAATGTTGATAAATGCAGACTAATGCATACTGGAAAATACAATGCCATCTATACATAATAAATTATGGGGTCTACGTTACCACTGAAGAAAGAGATTTTGGAGTCATTGTGGATAGTTCTTTGACAGCTCAAAGTACAACTGCAGTGAGTTAAACACACAAAAGAAGGGGAGCCCCAGAAGCCTGGCTGGAAGCAGCCACCACTCCTCCTGCAGCTGAGCAGCCCAACCACCTCTTCCTGGATAGGGCACACCAGCTTACTTTCATCTCTGGGAGAAAGTCAATAAAAGAGGATAGGTTGGCTGTTGACTATTAGCCAAGATGGACAGGGATGCAACCCTATGTTCCGGTTGTCTCTAAACCTCTGACTGGCAGAAGCTGGGACTGGATGATAGGGGACGGAGAAGCAATAAAATGCCCCCTATTCTGCTCATTCCCTCTTGGGCACCTGGCACTGGTCACTTCCAGAATACAGAACAGTAGACTAGATAGACAATCAGTCTGATTCAGTATGTTCCCCCTTGCTTTGCTTTAGTTTATTCTCTTGCTTTTGTATTTTCCAAATATTTTCATTTCACACTCCAGTAATATAATAAGAAATAGTCATATACACCAGCCAAAGCATAAAATCACGTGCACTTTAATAGTTTAAATTCTTAGTTGATATTTAAATTTCATAAAAATAAAGTATGTTGCTATTTCCTTCCAGATGTATCGTAGCACTCTGCGCTCTATGCCACAGTCAGGTTTTTAACTGCTAATGGTTCATAGATGGTATTTTGTTACAGTTCAGTGCCATTCATAACGAAGTGCCCAATGCTCCTGCTTAACTTCTACAAGACAAGAAAAAGGAAAGTCATGGACCCGCAGCTGAATGCAGGAGGAACTTTACAAAAGAACTATACAGGAAGCTATATGGAATGTCCAGAGCCAAAAAGACAAAGAAACTGTGGTGCTCATATGTAGGAGCCAGGACAGGGAGCAATGAACAGGCACACAGCTTCAGGTAAATAACCCTGAAGGACTGAAACTTTTCTTGATCAAACCACACCCAAATTATACGGAGAGAAAATTCCAACCTCCAGATCATATTCAAACTTGAACAGGGGAAAAAATACCACATAGGTGAAGATTTGACCTCATGTCTTCACTTCCACATCTCAATGAGTGAGACTTTTTCCCCTGGGCCGTGTCCAGACTCAGGGTTTTTTTCGGGAAAAGTAGCCTTTTCCCGAAAAAACTTCCCCTGCGTCCAGACTCAAGCCGCGTTCTTTCGAAATTATTTCGAAAGAACGCGGCTTTTCTTTCGATGGCGGTAAACCTCGTTTCACGAGGAAGAACTCCTTCTTTCGAAAGTTCCTCTTTCGAAAGAAGGCGTTCTTCAATGTAAAGAGGCCGTCTTCGAAAGAGAGCATCCAGACTCGCTGGGTGCTCTCTTTCAAAAAAGCGGATTTCTCTTTCGAAAGATCCGCCTGCAGTCTAGACGCGATCTTTTGAAAGAGGCTCTTTCGAAAGATGCTTTCGAAAGAGCCTCTTTTGAAAGAAGCCTGCAGTCTAGACATAGCCCTAGTTGCAAAGGAAATACTGAATTTCAATTTAGTATTCAAACCTTGGTGTTTGATTTTTTGTTTATATTGAAAAAAAGATACTGAAATACTAACAGGACTGGGATATTAAGCCTCACTGATAACATTTCAGTTCCTTCATTGAGCACACAGAATTGTTACTGATTCTGCTATTCTGGAAAAAGAGACTTAGGGCATGTCTACACACCAGCATTGTTTCGAAATAACTAGGTGAGCATCTTCACAGCAAACCAGGGGCGGATATAGGGCAGGGAGAACGGGGCGGCCGCCCCAGGCCCCGCGCTTCAAAAAGCCCCGCGCTTGCGCCGTGGCGCCACCACGCATGCACATGGCATCACCGTGCATGCGCCGTGGCAAAGGGGGGGTCCCGCGGAGTTATGCTGCCCGGGGCCCTGCAAAACGGTCATCTGCCCCTGCAGCAAACCCATTATTTCACCTGGTGCAGGAATGCCAATGTCTACTGCTGGATAGCCGAGAGCCTGGGCCAGAGGGGACACAACTTCACCCAGGAGCAGGTGCAGATGAAGATGAAGGATCTCAGGCAGGCCTATACCAAGGCCAGAGAGCACAGCTCCTGCTCAGGGGTGGCACCACAGACCTGCCAATATTCTGACCGGCTCCACCACATCTGGGAGGGTGTCAGTCCTTTCCCCCCTCTTTGTTGTCAACTCGAGCTCTTCTACAAGGTGAACAATTTGTTCTCCAGCCATATTAGAACTATTTTTATTTTTAACCTTAAATCAAATAATTTACAATATATATTAAAATTAACAAGACCCAAACCTCTTTTCTAGTGGGATACAGAGCTTGCTCCTGGTGGCAAAGGGTGACCATCCTCTTCCACCCAAATATTCCCTGTTGAAAGGAGCAAGCTGGTTCTGGGATTTGCCTAACTTATCTAGCTGCCAAAAGGGGAAATGATACTGCCGGCTTGAGTTTAAGAGCTGGTTATGTACACAAGAGGGCAAAAGTCTGGCAGGAGAGTAGCTGGTAACACTGACAGTACAAGGGATAGATACAAATCCCTGGAATGGGAAAACATGGCTAGCTTGAAGTTATTGGCCAATATTACAGAATAGTTTAGGTCAGGTAATAAAGATCCATAGCCAACAAACTGCAGAATAATGTGAGGTAGGCAAAAGGTATTTACTAACAGGTAGAATCTGTATAGATGCTGTAAAAATCTTTGGTTTATTTCTCCATTTCTTATCTCTTCTAAACCACATTTATCCTGATAGTCCGCTCACACTGATGTAAATAACAGCAAATATATTGAACCCAATGGACAGTTACTTCAAAACTGTCACTGAGGAGAGAAGTAGGACCAACGTGTGTGGCAAGTCAGTGCTGCTGTCAGGGCTATGTATGGTATAGACTTTCCAGAAGGAATGGAGACCAACTGAGTGACTCTCACTTCCCACAACACCCAATGTTCCTTGGAGGTCTCACATCTAAGTTGATCCACGGTGACACTGCTAATCTTGTGCAGCCTGATAGATCACAGCACAATGGTATGGCTGCAGGCAATTTTTATTGTGCCACAGAAACAAAAATACTCTAATATTCTAGCACTCAGGATACAAGTATCGGAAGAACAGGCTGTCAAGTTTTGCTTTCCTCTACAGAATAATACATGTTCTGGAGATGCTGGTCATGACTTCATAGGTAAAGTTATGCTGAGCACTTAAATATTTATATGGTAGGCATATATCCTTACACAGAAACAGATAGAAGTGAGAATAATAAGTTCACAAGTGAAGGCTATCCATAAAGAAAAGCAATGCTGTTAAAAATAACATTACTGGCAGGGCGACTAGATGTTACATTTTTAAAGGGACAGACACATATTTAAGCCCTCCTGTGGGTGTCCTTTTTCATAAGAATGAGCAAATTGTCTATATTTTCTGTCTTCTCACCCATCTGTACTGGGGGCTCCTTGCTGGCCAGATACCTGTCTGCCAGCCTCCAGTCCACCATCAGTGGGTTATGGTGGATCCAGTGGTGGACAGTGGGGGTGGGTGTCCACGGTTGGTGGCAGAGCTAAGATGCAGTGCATAGTGCTGTCTGCTCCCCTTGCTGGTCATCAGCACAGCCCCTGCTGCACACCGGCTATTGGCCAGCAAGGCCAAACCTCCTGTCCCATTTCCAGCTGGCATTGGCTGCAGTGTTTGGTGAGTTTGAGAAGGTGCCAGGCAGTAGCTGGTTTCATGTCGCCACTGCTGCTCAACCATCAGCCCTTTACAGGCATCCCCTCTTGTTGTCCTCTCCCTGCTTTGCCTCTTCAATGCCCCCAGCACTACTGCTCCTCCATATTCCCACAGAGGGCACGTCCCACTCCCAGTGCTGCACAGAGAACCAGCCTGTCACTTGAGTGCTCAGCTCAGCTACAATCTGGTGGACTGGCTCCTTCTTCCCTCCCACAGTTTCTGGCTGCGTCAGTGCCCTGGGAAAGTCTAAGACCCTCCAGCCCAGAGAACTGGCCAGAAAGAGCTTAGCACTACACAGCACTAGCACAGGAAAGCCTCTCAGGGTACGTCTACACTACAGCGCTAGTTCGAACTAACTTAGTTCGAATTAGTTAATTCGAACTAAGCTAGTTCGAACTAACGCGTCTAGAACTAAAAACTAGTTCGAACTAGCGTTTTGCTAGTTCGAACTAGTAAGTCCACATTGAGTGGACTCTGAACAGGGCTTAAGGATGGCCGGAAGCAGTGCCGGCAGGGCATAAAAGGAGGACTTAGAGCATGGAGATGCTGTCTCAGGCTAGCCGAGGGCTGCGCTTAAAGGGTCCCGACCCCCACCCCGGACACACAGTTCTAAGGGGTGCCCCGCTTCCAAAGAAGTTCTGGCTTGGAGTGCCCTGAGTGCCCACACTGGGCACATCACACCACTCGGCCATCAGCCCGGCTGCACTTGCCGCAGGCTGCCATCTGGGGAGAGGGAGTAATTGGGGGGCTGCAGGAGAGCTTCCACCCCCAGAAGCCCGCAGAGCCAGCCCAGTCCTCCCCATCGGGGGCTCGTACCCCATTCCTCCCTCACCTCCTTCCACTTACCCTTCCCTAGCCCCTCTTCTTATTGATGTACAAAATAAAGATAACGTTTCTTCCAACATTGACTCTGTCTTTATTGAAAAAAACTGGGGGACACTGGGAAAAGGAGGTGGGAGAGGGGAAGAGAAAGGCTGGGAGAGGGGAGGGCAACTAACATGATCAGGGGTTGGGAACAGGTCCCAGATGAAGAAAGGCTACAGAGACTGGGACTGTTCAGCTTAGAAAAGAGGAGACGGAGGGGGGACAGGATAGAGGTCTCTAAAAGCAGGGGTTGGGTGGAGAGGGTGCATTCAGAAAAGTTCTTCCTGAGTTCCCATAAAGAAGGACTAGAGGACACCAAAGGAAAGGAATGGGTAGCAGGCTTGAAACTAGTAAGAGAAAGTTGTTGTTGTTGACAAAGCAAATAGTTAACCTGTGGAACTCCTTGCTGCAGGAGGCTGTGAAGGCTACAACTAGAACAGAGTTTAAAGGGAAGTGAGATCAAGTGATGGAGGTTGGGTCCATGGAGTCCTATTAGCCAGAGGGTAGGAGTGGTGTCCCTGCCCAAAGTTTGTGGAAGGCTGGAGAGGGATGGCACGAGACAAATGGCTTGGTCATTGTCTTCGGTCCATCCCCTCCAGGGTCCCTAGGGTTGGCCGCTGTTGGCAGACAGGCTACTGGGCTAGATGGACCTTTGGTCTGACCCAGTACGGCCATTGTAAGCTCAGGGCTCAGTGTCGGGGGTCTCAGTGGACCCCCTTGATTTTCATGCACACCTGGTCCTGGGTGGCCAGGCTGGCAGCTCTCCTGCCCTAGACAGCCACTTTCCTGTGCCTAGTGCGGAGATCATGGACGAGGTCCACGATGTCCGCACTAGCCCAGGAAGGTGCCCGCCTCTTGCGGTCCAGGGCAAGCTCCCGGGAGCCGCCAGCCTGGTCCCGGCAAGAGGGGGTGGGCTGGGGGGCATCGGGTGGGTGGCTCTGTGCCATGCCAGGTGCAGGGTCTGCTAGCTGGGTGCTGGCAGGCTTGCACCTGGCACGGGCACCGTAGCCAGCCCGTGCCCCTTTAAGGGGTCCGGGGCCGGGAGGGGGGCATAGAGTTTCCCTGGTGTTGGCCAGAGTGGCCACCAGGGAAACCTGGGGAGGGCTAGCCTCCCACTAGTTCGAACTAAAGGGCTACACAGCCCTTAGTTCGAACTAGCTAGTTCGAACTAGGCGTTAGTCCTCGTAAAATGAGGTTTACCTAGTTCGAACTAAGCGCTCCACTAGTTCGATTCAAATTCGAACTAGCGGAGCGCTAGTGTAGCACCTATTAAAGTTAGTTCGAACTAACGTCCGTTAGTTCGAACTAACTTTGTAGTGTAGACATACCCTCAGTCTCTCAGCTAAGTTTTGGAGTAGCTGGAGGGGGGAGTGAGCCTGCTCTATAGCAGCCTGGAGGGCAGGGGATTAGCATGTCCTTCACCTGCCCTGCCCTCTCCAGCCCTGGATGTTGCTCCCAGGGAGTTCAGGGCTGCTCTGTCCCCTAGGCACCTTCCTCTGCTGAGCCACCTCTCTGGCTGGGCTGGCTGAAGCCCCGCAATCAGGTTTCCTAGGCCCTGGCACACAATGCATCCCTAGGGATGAACCCCTTCCTGCCCATGTTGTAGTCAGGGGACAAGATGGGGCTGGGTTATGTTGGTGACCAATAGCAGCCTAGACATGTTCACTGCCTTTTGACACTACAAAGGCAGGAAGGGACAAGCTACTTCCAGCCACATGGGAAGAGTGGTGGGGGAGGAAGGAGGAGGAGATGAGCTCTGCCAGATCATCCCACTCTCTCCCCGGTGCCTGGAAGCACCTCTTGTCCCTTCTCTCTTGCACTGAGCCAGAAGGCTGCTTCTGGCCACATTCTGGTGTGAACCAAGGCAGAAATCTGAGGAGGGGCATGTCTGATCCTGTAGGCCCCCATGTTGCTCCAGGAAGACATTGTACTAGGTACCAGGAGAGAAAGGTCCTGGGTGCCCAGCCACACCTGGAGGCTGGTGAGATCCAGGCAGGAAGAGTGGATCAGTCAGTCACCACCCCCATGAGAGAGGTGTGTTGAAGAAAACACTCCTCTGTGGTTTGGTGGCTAATAAATAGCTTTATTGATCAATAAGGTACAGATTGAGCCCAGCGTGGTCCCAGCAGAGCCAGGCCCAGTAAGGTTGCTAATTCAATTAATCCTAGTATCTTTATACCCTTAACCAAACAAGTCTGACGTCAGGGCATCCAATTACAGAAATCATCAATTAAACTCACAAAAGCAAAATCGTTATCAGCAAGATAGTGGGCAGGTTCTAGGGAGTGAGGCTCCCTTCTTAACCAGCTCAATTAACACATTCCAATAGCTCATCTTGCAGGCCTCTGTCCTGGGGTAACAGAAAGTTCACTCACTGGCATACGTGCAGAAGCAAGAAGCTGAAATGGTTTCTGTTATACAAGATGGCTTCTAGCTAAATATGAAATGGTTTCCACAGGTGCATGGGAGGAGAGCGAGCGAGCGAGAGAGAGAGATCCGTCCCCATTTGAACCCTAAAGCCTTAAAGATAAGAAGTTAAATAAAATCAATCCAACTCAGTATTTGTTTTTAACAGGGGCTCAGTCAGCTTTATGTTAATTTGAATGTTTATGTGGCTGATTGCCACTGAATTTGCTTGACTATGAATATTTTACCAAGTGTCCCATATTCAGCATAGGGAAATATGGTCACCCTAACCACTGATGTGCTTATGTTATATCATAGTAGCTAAAAACAGCTTTAGTACTGAGATGCTGCTTGCATTGTAGCAAAAATAAATGAGAGCTTACTAAGTTCTTTGTTATATATAAATACATAGTAAAATAATTCATACTTTTGCGCAAACCAATTCTCCTCCCTCTGTAGTAGCTTTTCCTTAAAGTTAAGCTAAACTCTTACTAATATCACTGCCACATTTGTGTCAAACTGAAGTGCATGGCTCAGTGCTAAGTAGAAGCAAAAATATGAAAGGCTAAATAAATCCCAAAGTTCAGCGATCACATTGACATGTGTGGAACACAGCAAGACAGACGGAAAAAAACCGATGATTTAACTGATATTCAGAGCAATGATAGACATGAAATGCATGATTAGCAGAAAATACCAGGTCATTTCTGTGACCTTTTCTCTTATTGAGTAAGATGTCATCGAGAACCATTACCTGTAGTTTGTGGGAAATTAAATATCACAGCCGATTGAATTTGTGTAGAAAATATTGCTTGGAAAATTTTGTTATTCAAATCTTAGGGCATTTTTAGACTAGTTGCACAGTTGATCAGATGCCATTCAATTAATAATTTAATTAAGGCAACTTTCACTGAATAACTAAATCAGTGAATATGTTTTTAAGATCTCTAACCATATCTGTTAAAGATCATGAAATGTTACGTGGTTCTAGTCAACATAATTGTCACCTATGCACAATACCATCATCACCTAATGTGGCAGATAATTTAAATTTTAATATCTGAAAGGTAGAACAGGTGAAATGGACCATCATCCTAAATATTTCTAAAAAATGACCCAGGCAAAATTCTTGAGAGAAATCACAAAACCATCTGAGATGCAAAAGTACATCTTGAAATAGAATATATCATCTCAAGACATAAGTATCCTAAGGAAACTGCTAGATTAAAAAAAGATCTGATAATGTACTAGAAAAATTTTTCAAGTAACACTAAAATGTTCAGTGTAGAGCCCCATAAATGACCAATGTTACCGGTCTTAACTTGTGGAAAATAGCATTTCTTTGTGTGTGAATGTGTGGAAGGGAACATATTGCTGCCATAAATACAGTTACAAATATCCTCCTTTAGTTATGTACTTAAGGACCTACAATATTCCTTACTATAGAACCTGTAGAAGGAACAGGTTCCTTAACACCCTATTCCCTTACTTGTCCTCACAGAAATGAAAGAAATGACAAATTGCAAATTTTATTGGGAGAGGATTGGACAATGTTCCCCTAACCAGAAAAAATAAATCCTGTCTTTTCAGTGTGATAGACACATTAAGCTACACACCCACCAAAGGATTTATTTCCAGTCCAGCACAGTTTTAGAACCATCCTCCTATGACTCCATGAAAATCACATTTTCTGCAAATCCATCCAACTCTTATTATGCTCAGTTTCTGTTTTAAATGATGAGATTCACAAGTGCAGTCTCAATGATCCCTGTTGAAAATGTAGTGTGATCACACAAATAAGGCACTTTATTCAGGACCAGGATCATATGAAAACTTGTGTCATGCAGAATATTCATGAGAATCTTCATGGAAGGTACGTCTACACCACAACACTATTTTGAAATAACTAGCTCTATTCCGAAATAACTTAGTCCGCATCTACACAGCAGGCAGTTATTTTGAAATAATGTCAAAAAACTGTCAAGCTGGAGGATTTCCTACTCCGACTCCTGTAACTCTCAGAGTGCGTCTAGACTGGCAATATTTTGCGCAAAAGCGGCCACTTGAATTTGCGCAAGAGCACTGACTTTGTAATGTACTTTCACGCTCCCGCTCAGGAAAAAGCCCTCTTACACAAGAATACTTGTGCAAGAGGGCCAGTGTAGACAGGGAAGAATTGTTTTGCGCAAAAAAGCCCCGATGGCTAAAATGGCGATCGGGGCTTTCTTGCACAAAATCGCGTCTAGACTGGCCACGGATGCTTTTGCACAAAAGCACTTTTTGTGCAAAAGCATCCTTGCCAATCTAGACGCTCTTTTGCGGAATACTTTTAACGGAAAAACTTTTCTATTAAAAGTATTTCCACAAAATCATGCCAGTCTAGACGTAGCCTCATTGTACAAGGAATGAGGGAAGTCAGAGGAAGAGTGCTCTATTTCGAAATAAGTGCTGTGAAGACACTCCCTATTTTGAAATAAGCTATTTTGAAATAAGATACACAATTGATGTAGCTCAATTTGCATAGATTATTTCGAGTTAAGTCCTACTGTGTAGTCACACCCGGAGAGACCAGTGAAATGATCTAAATGGTTTCTAAATTAGAACCTGAGTGAACTGGAATAGGGTCTCAAAGGCTATGTCTAGACTGCAGGCTTCTTTCGAAAGAGAGCGTCTAGACTGCACGGAGAAATTTCGAAAAAGCGGCTTGCTTTTTCGAAAGAAAGTATCCAGTGAGTCTGGATGCTCTCTTTTGAAGAAGCCCTATTTACATTGAAGAACGCCTTCTTTCGAAAGAGGAACTTTCGAAAGAAGGCGTTCTTCCTCGTGAAATGAGGTTTACCGCCATCGAAAGAAAAGCCGCGTTCTTTCGAATTAATTTCGAATTAATTTCAAAAGAACGCGGCTTGAGTCTGGACGCAGGGGAAGTTTTTTCGAAAAAAGGCTACTTTTTTCAAAAAAACCCTGAGTCTGGACACAGCCAAAGTGTTAAAAGTACATCAAAGTGATCTATTACACAGGATGGGACAAACAAAGAGCTAGAACTGTATGAAAATGATCCAGATATAGAGAATCTGAATTGGCAAGAGGAAAGATCACCCACTCCATCTGGACTACAGCCAAATGAATTACCTTAGCACAAAACCATCAGCTGTTAGGAAAAGCCTACTAGCAGAGAACAGTTCATCAGTGCAATCACATGCTTCCTTATAACATTTACCTGTGAACTCCATAACATAGTCCCCTTTCTCACTTTCTATAGGCTCTCAGTGGAAGTGGATATAGTAATAATTACACATATTTAAATAAGTTCTTAGGTTTCCTCACAGTTCTAGCAGATTCTTTAGAATTTTGTAGGTCCCTCAAGGCACAACCCCTAGCTGCTGTGGTTCCTTTTTGCAGGATTTTGCAGAACTCTCATTTGTAGCTATTGTGTTTGCATATGCAAATAACTCCATAGCATCATTCGCCATAATAACCTCCATTATGTTGAATGACTTCATTGTTTGCAATAATGGAATGTTAGATGACAGTTCCATGGGAAATGTATAGAGCTGACATGTTGATGAAGTGTACACAGTTTCCTGTTTAGAACAGACATAATGCATTGTTTGGCATCAGAGCTAGTGTCAGGACTTACCCAATCATAAGTTATCAGTGTTATCCACCTGCCTAAGCAACTGAATGTCAGCAAAATTCACTGCAATGTAAAAGTGAATGTGAAAGGAGATATGTGTATGAAATAGCAGTGATAGAATAAAGGGACAGATTGTGAAACTCTGATCAGTTATGTTGTGTGCACATCTAGCACATGTACAAGACTAAAAAAAGTGGGGGAGGGGAAAGGGGGAGGAAGCTAACGGGGCAGATATGAAGGGAAAGGAGTTGAAGGGAGGGACAACAAGAAGCTCTACTTAGGGTACATCTACACAGCACCCTTGTTTCAAAATAAGCTATTCCCAAAGAAATACTCTGAATTAGCTTATTTCGAAACCGCACATCTACACTACAAATTAGTCTAAGTCGGGGTCCCCTAATGTGGATGGGCTACCTTGATTTAGAACCCCAGGAGGCACTGGGAAGTAATTACTTTGAATGGCCCTAGGGAGGAGCTATTTTGAAATAACAGCAGCAGTGGAGTATCCACACTACGGCTATTCCGAAATAGCTATTTTGGAATAGGCGTTATTCCTCGAGGAATTAGATTTACAGAAGTTGGAATAAGATGTCCGTTATTTTGAATTTATTTTGAAATAATGGAATTGCTGGGTAGATGCTCACATTGATATTTTGGAATGATGATCATTATTTTGGAATAACTGGAGAAATGGTCCTGGTCCTGCAAAATCCCTTTTGTGGCATGGCTGGGTCCCGAGAGTGCCGGACTAGAGAGGTCCAACTTGTATAAGTAGCTCCAATGTAAATTCATGTGAGTAACTACCCACCAACATACATAAAGGGGTGACATGCTGACCCTCTATTCTCTAACAAAGAAAGACGGTGGGAGGGGAACAGGGCCTTGGAAATTGGAGAGGGCAGATGTGAGGGTTGGAGGGTGTGAGGAGGGGCTCGGGGAAAGGGTCACATCCGGCAGGACTTTCTCTCATTCCCAGCCAGTGTGCCTGGGCCTTCTGTCTTCCTGCAACCTTCCTGGTCACCAAGGGCCTTCTTCCCTCCCCCAGCCCTCCTGGCTACCACAGGAATTGCCTTTCACCCCTCTGTCACTTTGTCCAGAGACCTAGAGGAAGGTGTTTGGGGCAGAGAGGCTACTTACCCGGTTTGGTAACAGGCAAGATGGTGAGCCCCAACACAGCTGGCCACTCCCTTGGTGTGGCTACCCCCAGTGCCCAATCTGCATATAACTATGCCCTGTATGCTCGCTGTCACCAGTGGCCACTCTTAGTATCATGTCCCTCCTGTCTGTGCCCCTGCCTTTTGAGTCCCTCCCCTGCCTCTTCCCTTTCCATGTTATGAAAAACAGACCCATTCCTGACACTTCCCATTTTCTTGTCACAACCATACCCTGACCTTGCTTTAAGTTAGGCAAAGAGGAAGCTGAATACCACGTTTGGTGGTCCTTGCTCTTACCATTTAGGAGGAGTTCTTGAGCAAACAAACTTGCAGACAGATAGACAGACAGACATTCCTAAAATGTATAGTCAGACAAAATAGACAAAGGCTTGGCAGAATTCATTTTTTAAAATAATGTTGACAGATAAATTCAATGTTTATTTTAAAGCTCTTCTTTCGTTTTCAGAGATGTGAGTGTTCACTTTTGCCCCAAATTATGGTTGTTATGGATTTTTATTTGAGTGTTTACAGCTGCGGGAAACTATGGTAGGTCAGACCACCATTATTTCATGACAGCAGAAAATTATTTCAAAAACGTAAAGCTTTATAGTCATTAAACCACAAAATGTCAATATCGCATGTCAAAACATACAGAAAGCCTTATATCAAATTCTAATCAGTTCTCAAACAGCATTTTTATTATTTTGCCAGGCTGTAAAAGTTGATCATAATCAACAGAATTATTTTCATTAGTTATGTGGGAAACCACCATATCTCAATAAAAACCTAATCTTTCCTAATCCTACAATATTTCTAAGGCTCAAAAGAAGTGGCTTTGGAGTCTCACAAAATATGCTTACAGTGATGTGCTCTGAAGACTAACAATTTGTAGACTTAGTTTTCATTCATGAATAAAACTGCTTTGGAATTTATTTATTATCTACTTCTCTGCAAACACTCACAGGAGTGTGCTTGGTGGTTTCAGTGGGACTATTCCATAAGCATTACTCCTGTTTAAGTGCTTCATGTCTGGATGATGCTCTTTGTAAACACAGAGACTTCAGGGATGATTCCAGGCACTTATTAGGCTCCAATTCTGCAAAGACTTAGGTAGCCTTATAACTTCACCATATGGCAAAGAATCCCACAGAGTTCAATAAATGAATGCCAGTACAGTATATATAAAGCAGCATGGCAATATTTTTCTTTAGAGTTATGGGATGACACTATGGCTCTGATACAAGAAAACATGTAAGTCTTACAGGAATCATTGGGTACGTCTAGATTACAGACTTTTGTCGATAGAAGCTTTGTCGACAGATATTGTCGACAAAGCTTCTGTCAACAAAGAGCATCTAGACTACAGCCAGTTCTGTCGACAAAGCAAGCCACTTTGTCGACAGAGAGTCTAGAGGCTCTCTTTTGAAAAAGTACAGTGTGGATGCAATAGTGCCTTTTGTCGACAGAACTCTGTCGACAAAAGGAGTTATTCCTCGTAGAATGAGGTTTATCACCATCGACAAAACTGTCACGTTCTGTCGACTTACTGTCGACAGAACTTGGCGGTAGTGTAGACACAGGTATAGTTTTGTTGACAGGTCCACTTTTGTCGACAAAACCCTGTAGTCTAGACACACCCAATTGGGATTTGTCCATTTGCTTCCGTATTCTCCTGAATCTGGTTGCTCTCCTAAATAGAGCTTAACTTTCTATTTATCTTTTCTCCTGTATATATTAATCTTGCTGCTATAATGTCTTCAGTTTATGTTTTCTGTTTGAAGAAGTTAGTAGAGTAGAACTTTGTAGCAAATAATGTTAGATCTTTCCTGTTAAGTATCATTCCCGATTGCTTTTATTAATAGGAGATCCAATTCGTATTCTTTTCCTATGAGAAAGGTCTTCTTCATATTAAAATAAATTGCTGTTGTCATTTATTAGTTTTATTTTTCTATTGTGTAAAATTCAGGTGTGTGGGGTGTGGTAATTCTTAGATCTGACAACTTTTGGCTCTTGTCACTTTGCTTTTTATTTTGAGTATGCATTTCTATTGTAGTGAAAATATTCAATAAATAAAAAATATAGGTCCTTAGGAAGAAAAAGGGAAGTTCGCTCATTTTTAGCCTCTTTTCTTGTTATCTACTTTATGAGATTGTTGAGAAATCATAGAATCACAGAATTATAGCATTGGAAGAGACCTCAGGAGATCACAGAGTCCAACCCCCTGCCCAAAGCAAGACCAACCCTAACTAAGGGTATGTCTACACTACCCCGGGATTTGAATTTCCCGGGCTTCATTTGCATGAAGCCGGCCGGCGCCATTTTTAAATGCCGGCTAGTTCGGACTGCGTGCCGCGCGGCTACACGCGGCACAAATTAGCTAGTTCGGATTAGGCTTCCTATCCAAACTAGCTGTACGCCTCGTGGAACGTGGTATGCCGCGTGTAGCCGTGCGGCACGCAGTCCAAACTAGCCGGCATTTAAAAATGGCGCCGGCCGGCTTCATGCAAATGAAGCCCAGGAAATTCAAATTCCGGGCTTCATTTGCAACTCCGTATGACTACATTACCCCCCCTAGTTCGAACTAGGGGGGTAGTGTAGACATACCCTAAATTATCCCAGCCAGGGCTTTATCAAACCAGGACATAAAAACCTCTACGTATGGAGTTTCATCCACCTCTCTAGGTGACCCATTTCAGTGTTTCACCTCCCTCCTAGTAAAATAGTTTTTTTTCTAATATCCAATCTAGACATCCTCCACTGCTTCTTGAGACCATTTCTCGTTCTGTCATATGTCACCACTAAGAACAGCCTCTCTCCATCCTCTTTGAAGCCCCCCTTCAGGTAGTTGAAGGCTGCTATCAAAAAAATCACATGCTCCAGCCCCCTAATCATTTTTGTTGCCCAACCCTGAACTGTCTCCAATGTAGCCACATCTTTTCTATAATGAGGGGCCTAGAATTGTACACAGTACTCCAGATGTGGCCTCACCAGTGCTGAAAAAAAGGAAATAATCACTTTCCTAGATCTGCTGGTATTACTCCTAACAGAAATATGCTGTTAGCCTTTTTGGCTAAAGGAGCGCACTGTTGACTCATATCCAGCTTCTCATCCACTGTAATCCCCAAGGCCCTTTTCCAAAGAGCTGTCACTTAGCCAGTTAGTCGCCAGCCTGTAACAATGCTTGGGATTCTTCCATTGCGAATATAGGATTCTGCACTTCACTTTGTTGAACCTCATCAGATTTGTTTTAGCCCAATCCTTCAGTTTGTCTAAGTCATTCTGGGCCCTGTCCCTACCCTCTAGCGTATCTACCTCTCCCCCTAGCTTTGTCTCATCCATGAACTTATTGAGGGTGCAATCCATCCCCTAATTCAGGTAATTAATAAAGATGTTGAACAAAACTGGGCCCAGAACCAATCCCTGGAGCATTCCGCTTGATACCAACCACCAACTAGACATCAAGCCATTGATCACTACTTTTTATCTACCTTATCCAGCTATCCAATTCAAACTTTTTTAACTTGCCAGTAAGAATATTGTGGGAGACCATATCAAAATGCTGAATATTTACCACTCATCAATCGAATTCCAATTTCCCCTAATACTAAATAATCTGGACTCTTTATTTATTATCATTTTCATTTATTATATGTGTCCTATGGCTAGGCTTACAAAAGTAGGTACTGCTCTTATATTTCTCATAGCCATCCTGCTTGTTAGCCAATCCTCACCAATATGTGCATAATTTAGTCACATTTAAAATTAGAACTAGCCTTCTGAAGTGTACACAATGGAAGAATAATACTGGCAGTGTGACAATAGATATAGTGGGCACTGACAAATTGAGACGAGAAAAAGATTTTAATCAAAATATGTCATATTTTTCATTAGATATTCTTGAGGTAGAAAGGGCTAACAGTGTAGAGATTCACTTCACTTATAAAATTGATTAGTTTGGAAACAATCACTTGTGTAATTAAGATAGGTCAGACCAAGTTTCTCTATAAATAATTCATAAGGAAAATACTCTATAAAAACCTGAAGAAATGTCAGCCCAGGTGCACTCTTCTTAAACCATTTCTGTATAAATCAATTAAGGTGTTTTATTTTGACACCCAGTGTCACTATTTACCAAACTTAGATAGACATGTCCATCCCCACTGCATACATTTGCAAATAACTTTACCCATTAATGTTTAATTAAGACAGAGAAAAACTGTCCTTGATATTTTGCTGCAATTAGTGCTCTCTCTACCCCACTGAGTTTCCATGATGAATTACTTTTCAAATGAAAAGTGAAGTGATTAAATAAAGCTGAAGATACTTTATCCATTGCACATTGCCTATCCTACACTTTTAAGTAAATGCAAAAAATTTTACTATGAATAAGTCACCCTCAGCTCAAAAAAATGTTGGAGTTACTATTGTAAATCTTTATAGTGTTTCAATTCTCTGGTTAAAAATTAATGTGTTAAATTCTAATTCATTCACAGCATTTCTAGATGAGCTAAAATACTAGGGTGAGCTAAAATACTGATTGGCTATTCAATTTGGGGAAAAAAACAATCCAAAGTTCAGATTTTTGCCAGAAGGATTTGGGCTAAATCCTGACTTTATGATTCTTTTGTAATGTTAAAGTTTAACCCAAAATATATTGATATTTGCACAAGTGAAAACAAAAAGGACATTGGTCCCTTTCATTTGCATAAGTGCTTTGAAAATAGAGCAGTGTGGGAAACCAAATTTTGGTTTCATGGAAACATTTTGGCTACGTCTACACTGGCCCCTCTTCCGGAAGGGGCATGTAAATTTCACGAGTCGTCGTAGGGAAATCCGCGGGGGATTTAAATATCCCCCGCGGCATTTAAATAAAAATGTCCACCGCCTTTTTCCGGCTTTTAAAAAAGCCGGAAAAGAGCGTCTAGACTGGCCCCGATCCTCCGGAAAAAGTGCCCTTTTCCGGAGGGTCTTATTCCTACTTTGAAGACCCTCCGGAAAAGGGCACTTTTTCCGGAGGATCGGGGCCAGTCTAGACGCTCTTTTCCGGCTTTTTTAAAAGCCGGAAAAAGGCGGCGGACATTTTTATTTAAATGCCGCGGGGGATATTTAAATCCCCCGCGGATTTCCCTACGACGACTCGTGAAATTTACATGCCCCTTCCGGAAAAGGGGCCAGTGTAGACGTAGCCATTGAGTTTAAGAAATATTTTCTTCTTGAACTGGGATAAAAAGACAAAAAGAGATTTTCATTGAAATTCCAGCAGTATTTTGTACCAGAAACACAGGCGTGAAACAAATTAAGTTATCTGGGATTCCTGCTGCCTATTTGGTGAGCTTTCTTAGAGCTAAGAAATTCTAGAAACCCTGGAAGCCTCTAAAAAAATTTACATGATTCTTGTCTGTTTCACTATTTCCAACCACTGCATAGCAGGGGTAAAATTGGCCAGATTTTTGTTGTAAAGTTAACAGTCTGATCAGTTGCAGCACTGGTGTTCATCAGTGGGTAGAAGAACTGGAGGGGTGATGATTTTCTGACCTTTGATAATTTTCAAGATTTCAAAACCTTGAGAAAAAGAGAAAAAGAGATTGAGGGTCTGGTTTAAATGTATAACCATAAGTATGGCTGGTGTTTTTTCCTGGTGCAAAAAGTCATCTGACTTCTTAAATTGTTGCCTTGTGCACTTTTCCACAACAAAGAAGAGTAGCTACTCTTCTGAATCACTCTGAATAAAACAGAAGCACTACTAAGGCAAAGATTAAGGAAGAAAATCCAGTGCAGTGTAACAACCATGTAATTTATGGAGCACTTAATTAAGACTCAAATTTCTCATATCATGCCTACTGTGTATTTATGCTGGGAGTTTAGAATCATTGTTCTGTTAGACACCAAAAATCCTGGAATGAAGAGACACTGAAATTATGAGTTTTTGCAACAAGTTGTCACCAACTAACCTCCTCTTTTTGCCCTATGAACACAGAGGGGTTGATAGAACACTCTATTTTGAATGGTCCCTTAGAATAGGTACTATTTGTTTCACCTTGTGTTTGCTCTGAAGCTGGGAATTCCTTCCCTTGAAAGAGAGCTCTCTCCAGCTCCAATGCTTGTCTCTCTCACAAACAGAAGTTGGTCTCACTAGTAAGAGGACATTAGAGATCGTACTGCCCAGAGATGAGATGCATTGTAAGTCACGGAGGAAGTGCAGCGTGACTAGGATAATGTACTTAAAGATAAATCTTAGGGGGATTGGCAGATGGGAGTGAAGAGCAGCTTTGAATATTTGAAGAAGAAATGGAGTAGTGAGGACTATGTGGTGAGTCACAGCAGCTGCAGTTGCCCTTCTAGATCACATGGAGAAGCTAATCTAGGGTTTGAAGTAACGTATGGAGCTTTGAAGCATGGTATCTGCTGGCAGTACTAACTTTGTAACGTGCTTTGAAGTTTGAGAGTTTGAAGAGACAGCGAGTCACAAAGTCACTTTGGAAGGGAGAGTGCAGTTCCAGCGGGAACTGGTGGATTCACCAAGCAGTGCACAGGTCTAATAGAGCAGTTTTCGTAGTCCCCGGTGTAAGGCAAAAGTACAATAAATTCCAAGAGTCCTACTTAGAGAGAATGCATCATTAGAACTACAGAATGACTTAATGGGAGCCCCCCTAGAGCTGTAGAACAAATGATTTACAAAGCTATTTTACAGATTTCCTATAACTGCTGTACTTCTTGGGGTCTTCTCAAAACTCCCTGGTGTTGTAGACAGCTAAAATATGACACCTCAGGGAATGCTTGAAGCCATGGACCATGGCAGGACAGAGTGTCCTGATCTTCAAGATTACATTTTGCAGTCCCTATGAGATTTTATCCAATTTAGTCCCTTTGGAGTTAGGAACTGGTTTACAAGCTCCCCAGGGTTTTAAATCACATTACAAAAATCCTTTGGGAATGTCAACTATAGAAGTTGCTTTACTCTCTTGACATTTCTATTTGCCTACTGAAAAAAATAGATTATACAGTTAATCAAAGTATCCCCGAACAATTTATATTTGTCCTGAGATAGATGCAAAAAATAAATACACGCTGCTAGAAGGTGTTGTGTGCAGTGTAGTTATAGCTATGTTTGTTCCAGTATATTAGACACACAATGGATGAGTGATAACTCTTACTGGTTAGATCAACTTTTTTTGGTAAGAAAGATGAATTTTGGAGTTACACAGCGCTCTCCTTCAGGGACAGGAATTCCCAATCTCAAAGCAAAACACAAGGTGAAACAAATAGTTAGTAAACATTATAAGGGACCATTCAAAATACAGTGGCCCATGAACTCCTCTGTAGTCACAGGGAAAAAGAGGGGCTAGTGGGTGACAGATTGTTGCAATAAATCATAATTCCAGTGTTTCTGTTCATTCCATGATTTTTGGTTAATATACAGGTTGGCTGATTTCTTCCTTCCCCTACCACAGCAGTTGTAATCCCAGCTTCCTTTCCTTCTGTCTCCCCCCCGAAGCCAGGATCCTGAGGAATCTGCTGAAGGATACAGCATTCTTCACTATTGCTCTGGGTACATCTACACTAGCCCCCTAGATCGATCTAGGGAGGCTAATGAAGGCCACCTGAATTGCAAATCAAGCCCTGGATTTAAATATCCCACGCTTGATTTGCATGTTCCCGGCTGGTCGCCATTTTAGAAATTGACTAGCCCAAAGTAACTGCCCGCATCTACATGTGGCAGTGAAATGGGATTCCAATTTAAAGCCCCTAATTCGAATTAGCTGGTAAACCTCATTGCAGGAGAAATACCAGCTAATGCGAATTAAGGCTTTAAATTGGAATTCCATTTCACTGCCACGTGTAGACACGGGCAGTTACTTCGGGCTAGTCAATTTCTAAAATGGCGAACAACTGGGAACGTGCAAATCAAACGCGGGATATTTAAATCCCGGGCTCGATTTGCAATTCCAGTTGCCCTCATTAGCCTTCCTACATCAATCTAGGGGGCTAGTGTAGACATACCCTCCGTGTTTTATTGCCACGTCTTTCATAACTTCTAGAACTCTCCAACTCCCCCTTAGTGGAGTGAGCTTTACTTTCCATCATGTCACCACAAAGGATTGGTGCAGAATGAATCCCAGGAAGAATAGCCAATTCCTACAAACCCCAGAGCCCATTTCCATGGAGGGGCCTTATTACAGAGAGATGGGTGCATCTCATGAAATAGAGTCTCATGTTCCCCTAGCTGTGATCTACCTAGTTCTTGCCTCCATGCATACATGCAAAAGAGAGCAGATGAGTCTTGGGGTGCGTCTAGACTACAGGCTTTTGTCGACAGAAGCTTTGTCGACAGATACTGTCGACAAAGCTTCTGTCGACAAAGAGCATCTAGACTACATTCAGTTCTGTCGACAAAGCAAGCTGCTTTATCGACAAAACCCTGTAGTCTAGACACAACCCTACATGCAATAACACCTTCTGTCGACAGAATTCTGTCGACAGAAGGCGTTATGCCTCGTAAAATGAGGTTTACCAGCGTCAACAAAACTGCTGAGTTCTGTCGACGTTATGTTGACAGAACTCAGTGGTAGTGTAGACGCAGGTATAGTTTTTGTCGACAAAAGTCCACTTTTGTCGACAAAACTCTGTAGTCTAGACACACCCTTGGGTTCAACAAAGAAAAAATTGGCTACAGAGTTTCTATATACTATTATATCTATTATATATATCCTTATATAAGTGAGTAGTTGTTGACTGGGCAAAGTCATTTTGTGTAGATTATATGTATAGAAAAGTTCAAGAAATTAAATCTATGCCATAGATCAGTATTAATGTGCTTGCAAAAGGGAAGTAGAAGAACAGTTTTAAATTTGTAGGACTTCAACTTCAAAACATTATTCATTTTATTGAATAATTACCATCCATAGAAAATTTGAATCAGAAACTCATAAAGCTTACATTACTCTTTTCAAAACCAATTTGAATTATATTGTGATTTGTAACAGTAAACATTTTCTTTGTGCTAAGATGACAGTAGAATAGGTGGTTCAATTTTAATTTTGTTAGCAAATATTTTTATGAATTCTAATCTAGCAATCATGACTTTTATCCAATGAAATATAAAAATAATTATTTAAACCTTTCACCCAGCATATTCTGGTGTAAAAAGTAGTGTGTTCTATTCATTCAAGTGGCAGGATTGTTTATGCAAAATTTGGAATCTGTAGGTAATTGCAAAGTATGACTTTATTTTGTACAAACAACTCTACAAACAAACAAACTCTTCAAAATATATAATAAATATATTATATTATTTATTATTTAAATATATTTATATATGTGTTTGAGTGTATATCTCTTGGTTTTATATATAATGTGAGACGAAATATATATAAACCAAGAGACAAACTCAAACATGCCCGCTTTTGAAAACCTGGAGGTCCCATTGACTTCACTGAGGCTAGAAGTTGCCCAGTTATTTCTGGGAAAATCTGACAAACATGTAGCACAGGTTTTGTGACAGGATAAATATGCTAAATCCACTTTACCTCCCCACATTAGGCCAAAGGACTTCCCTACAACAGAAACCCATTCTTCAGAAGAACTCCCTTTTCTATTCTGGCTCATAAACTGCCATGTACAGATTTTCTCATTCTCCTGATAGGAAGAGAGACCTCATTCACAAACAATGTGTGTTCCTGTTAATTGCTGTTAATCACTCCAAATCACTCCTGCACCATAAGGCATATGGTGACATGCTCTTCAGCCTGTCTGGTGAGCATCTATTCTTGCCCTACAAAATCCATTTGATCATTTGGAGGAGAGAAATAGAATGGCATATTGCTGTCAACTTACATGCGATGGCTTCTGCCCTGACACAACTAGAAATGACTGAGGTATAATAAATCTGGGGATCAGGGAGGGGGAAATTCTGACAGACCCTTAACTGTAGCAGCACTACTGGGTGCCACTTATAATAACAATTCAAAGATCGAGCTATCAAACAGGTTTACTGATGGAGAACTCTTATCAAAGTTCCTGCTGTTAGTTCTGACAGTTTCGCCACACATGGTTGCACATGGTTACACTTTCATTCACTCAAATATACAAGAAATGTTCTAACACTGAGCCACTGAGTTTGCTATAGTAATGGTTTAATTGCCAGGATACGGGAGAGCGACTAAAATCTGATTATAAAGGTTTTCACATGCTATGGAACCTTCTCTGTCACTTGCTAAACAGGCTACTGTTCTGTTCAGACCATACTTTGCCTAGCCTTGTGTGTGGGCACAATATGAAATGTGAGGGTATGTAGCAGAGCATAGGAGCCAGACATAAAACCAGTTCTTGCACTTGTGCGTTTTGATTCTTCACTGTACCGCAGTATGTATTAATACCATCAGTCAACACTTCTGAGGAGATTGTCTTTCTATATCATGTAGATGCAATTACAGTAAACCTGTCTGGGTTTTTTAATCAAACTATATTCTCCCAATGGAGCACAGCAAAGCTAAATAAAGGGTCTGATTCACCATTGCTCTGTGCTAGTGCAAAGTGTAGAGTGTTTATGCTCACCTCATTCAGGTGTGAATGACAATATAAGGAGCAAGGCAGTAGATTGGATACAATATATATTGGCAATATAGTACAGTGATTCACTTCAAATTACACACAAGATTAAGTATGTGTGTGGGGACAGGGGAAAGATTTGAGGATCCTTTCCCAGGAAATTTGTTGAGAATACCTGAAATTTGGAGCACAGCAACCATTCTCACTAGCACTCACTCTGTTCTAGTGTAGGGACATAGTAAATCAAACCCATCATATTTTTATAGATCAAATACTTCCATTAAAATTTGGCTTAATATACATCCATTTGCACAATGGGATTGCCTCTTTCTTTGATTCTAAATAGCATGTGCTCTCTTTAAAGGGAAAAACAAATTAATAGCTTATTTTTTCCCTCCAGGCTTACTAAGTATTTGTAGACACAGGGATATATATGATCTCCAGTAGTAGGGTAATTTGCAGTTGGGGTGGGGGCAAAAGAGATCAGAAATTCCATCAATTTCAGTTTTGCGAAACTTTAAAATAGGGCTGCACTACTGGTAACCCATATTTTGTGTTATTCTTTTGATTGCAGCTATGCATGGGAACCCTATGCTTCCTGGAACTGAAAAATGCCTGTCATTGGCAGTGTGTTCATATTGCACACACACACACACACACACACACACACACACATCTCCATGTTTAGTAATTAGTAGCCATCTGTGTTATACAGGAGACAGTTACCAAAGTTCTATAAAAGATAAAGTTTATCAGCCAAGGACTAAATTAGTTATTACCGAGGCACTGAAAAAAGGAAATAAAAACAGACAGGATCATTACAGAGCAAGTTCTTGTCCAAGGTCTCACACAGCAGTGAGAACTTAATCCAGCTCTCCTTGGTTCCACTATACTTTCTCTCTGGGGGTATGTCTACACTACCACCCTAGTTGGAACTAGGTTAATGTAGGCAACCGGAGTTGCAAATGAAGCCTGGGATTTGAATTTCCCGGGCTTCATTTGCATATTGCCGGGTGCCGCCATTTTTAAATGTCTGCTAGTTCGGACTCCGTGCCCGCGGCTACACGCGGCACGAACTAGGTAGTTCAGATTAGGCTTCCTATTCCGAACTACCGGTACACCTTGTTCAAAATACTATATATATAGTATACATTATTAGTCTCTAAGGTGCCACAGGGCTGCTCCTTTTTTTTTTTTTTAAGTTACAGACTATCACAGCTACCCCTCTGAGAATTTCTCCATCTGATTAGTCTTCACAGCATAGGTGTATTTGTGGCTTTTGAATGTCTTTCATTGTCAATATCATTTTGACCCTCAGGTGGTCACTGTCTATGAAAGGAATATCCTGTTTCAGGATATAATTATTTTTCTAGCTGACTGTGAAGCCATGGAAGGGTTTTATCAGCCCATCATGTCCATGAAGGATCTGGTAGTGGGGAAACTCATCATTAGCAGCTGTACTGATTTTTATTTAAACCTGAGATGGCCTGAACCACTTGAGAAACATTTAAGTGAACATCAGCAAAATCCACTAGCATTTAAATAGCTATAATAGGAAAACTTTTCAGAATACTTTTCAAATCCATTACCCACACAACTCTCACTTAACACACACACACACACACACACACAATAGGGCCATTCAGAGAGAGAGATTTTTAACTTATAAAAGGTTTGCTCATTTCAAGATAGTGTTACACTTTTCAGTAGGAAGTTACCCAACATTCAAATTACATGTTTCATAGTGTGAAGTAGCCTGGATTACTACGAAACTGTTGTGTGTATCAAGTATCTCAGGGCTAGCCTTTTTCATATGGGCAATTTCTTGCTTTTAAGTAGAATTTTATGAAAATCATTTTCAGTTATGGTATCCTGATTCCTTCCCTTGTGAACTGAAGTCTTTAAACAGGAGGTCCTAAGAAATCTAGGAAAACAATTTATGTTGTGCCATATTGGCATACCTCTGCCTCAGGGTGCATAGCACTAACCCACTGTCCTTATCTCTTCCTCTAAAAGCTTGTGGCTCCTTCCTGTTCTTTTAATTATATGTATGTTCTCAAACCACACATCCAGAAGCTGCTTAAGAATGATGTACCCTCCAGGGGAAATAGTTTCTTTCTGCTATCCAAGCTAGACCATCCTCACTGTATCTTGAGACCATGGATACTTGTTCTGTCATCTGCCACACCACTGAAAATAGCCTGGCTCCTTCCTCTTTGATACTCCCCTTCAAGTAGTTTAAGGCTGCTACCAAATACCCCATCATTCTTCCCTTCTGTGGACTAAGCCCACTTCCCACAGCCTCTCCTAATATGCTATGTTCCTCAACCCCCTAATCATTTTCATTGCCCTCTACTGTATTCTCTCCAATTTGTCTTCCAAACTCCTAAACGCAGGGCCCAAAACTGGATGCAATACTCCAGACGCTGCCTTACTAGTGCCAAATGCAGAGGAACAATCACTTCCTTTGTTCTACAGGCAATGTTTCTACTAATGCAGCCAATATGCCATTATCCTTCTTGATAAATAGAGTACACTGTTGATTTATATCCAACTTCAAGTCTACTCTAATCCTCAGGTTCTTTTCTGCAAAACTGCTGCTTAGCCAGTAGCAGTGTCTCTGCCATCACATCAGACAACTCTCTCAGCATCCTCTGATGCATTAGATCCAATCCCATGAGACTTGAGAGCGTAATGAGTAGGATCAGACCCAACTTGAGAGTCTTCCTAGCTTGTGAGAAAATATTATTAGAATTATTAAAAAAACTTAAGAAACTACAAATAGTCCTTACAGCTGAGAGTTTAACAAAACATGTAGCTGGTATTGTGAGCTTTCATGGGCACCGACCACTTCTTTAGATGAATGGAATTATTAAAGGTCCAGTTTCTAAATAAATAGCATATAGGGGAAAGGGGGGGGGGGGGAGAAGAGGAGAACGAAAAAGAAGGGGAAAAAGGAAAAAAGGGGAAAACATTAGTAAATTTGAGTGTCCATGCTACATGACGCTGATAGAGACGGTACTAAGTGTTCTTATGTACCCACTATTAGACTACTCCATGGGTAAGAAATTGCATGTAACAACATTTCTTTGAGTATTAGGCTTAGCTGCTGTGTTTTTTTCTGTTTTGCATAGTAACTTTGATGTCTCTGCTATCACTTGTAACCACTCAAATACTATTTTTTATACTTAATGAAATCACTTTTCATAGAATCATAGAACCATAAAGCTGGAAGAAACCTCAGAAGGTCATCCAGTCCAGCCTCGTGCCCTAGGCAAGACCAATTCCAACTAAATCAACCCAGCCAGGGCTTTGTCAAGCCAAAATTTCAAAATCTCTATGGATGGAGACTCCACTACTTCCGGAAGTAACTCATTCCAGTACTTTACCACTCTCCTAGTGAAATAGTTTTTCCTAATATCCAACCTGGTCTCTCCCCCGGCAACTTGAGACAATTGTTCCTTGGTCTGCCATCCGTCACTACTGAGAACAGCCTTTCTCCATCCTCTTTGGAACCTCCCTTCAAGAAGTTGAAGGCTGCTATCAAATCCCCCTCACTCTTTCCTTCTGCAGACTAAACAAACCCAAATCCCTCAGTCTCTCCTTGTAGGTCATACGATCCATCCCCCTAAATAATTTTGGTTGCCCTCTGCTGGACCCTCTCCAATGAGTCCACAGCATTTTTGTAGTTGGGGGCCCAGAACTGGATACAGTACTCCAGATGTGGCCTCACCAGAGCCAAATAAAGGGGAATAAACACATCTCTTTGGATCTGCTGGCAATGTTCCTCCTAATGCAACCTAATATGCCATTAGTCTTCTTGGCTACAAGGGCACACTGTTGACTCATATTCAGCTTCTCATCCACTGTAATCCCCAGGTCCTTTTCTGCAGAACTGCTACTTAGCTGGTTGGTCCCCAGCCTGTAACAATGTTTGGGATTCTTCCGTCCCAAGTGCAGGACTCTACACTTGTCCTTGTTGAACCTCATTAAATTTCTTGTGGCCCAATCCTTCAATTTGTCTAAGTCACTCTGGACCCTATCTCTGCCCTTGAGTGTATCTACCTCTCCCCTTAGCTTAGTGTCATCTGCAAACTTGCTGAGGGTGAAATCCATATCCTCATCCAGGTCATTAATAAAGATATTGAACAAAACCGGTCCTAGAACCAAAGCTTGAGGCACTCTGCTAAAAACCGACCGCCATCCTGACATCGAGCTGTTGATCACTACCCGCTGGGCCCAACCCTCTAGCCAGCTTTCTATTCATCTTACTGTCCATTTATCCAATCCATATTCCCTTAATTTTCTGGCAAGAATACTATGGGAGACTGTATCAAAAGCCTTGCTAAAGTCAAGGTATATCACATCCACTGACTTTCCCATTTCTACAGAGCCAGTTACCTCATCAGAGAAGCTAATCAGATTGGCCAGGCATGACTTGCCCTTTCTGAATCGATGCTTACTGTTC
Source organism: Pelodiscus sinensis (assembly GCF_052426305.1). Taxonomy (NCBI): domain Eukaryota; kingdom Metazoa; phylum Chordata; order Testudines; family Trionychidae; genus Pelodiscus; species Pelodiscus sinensis. The sequence goes on along the minus strand of NC_143067.1, from coordinate 31,744,128 downwards.
TTGATCACTTTTCCCTCTTCCAAGTGCCTCAAACTGGAATCTTTAAGGATCCCTTCCATGATTTTTCCAGGGACCGATAATGACCAAAGTTTCCTCAATGGCATTTGCCAACTCCCTCAGTACCCTCAGATGCATTAAGTCCGGATCCATGGATTTGTGTTTGTTTAGCTTTTCTAAATAGTTCCTAACCTGTTCTTTACCCACCAAGGGCTGTCCATCTTCATCCCATCTTGCATCACTTAGTGCATTAGTCTAGGAGCTGACCTTGTCCGTGAAGACAGAGGCAAAGAAAGCATTGAGTACTTTAGCTTTTCCCACATCATCTATCACTAGGTTACCTCCTTCAACCAGTAGGGGCCCCATACCCTCTTCTTCTTGCTAACATGCCTGTAGAAACCTTTCTTGTTATCGTTCACATCCTTTGCCAGTCGCAATTCCAATTGCACTTTTGCCTTCCTGATAATTCCCTGAGCATTCCGGACCTATATATTTATAGCTCTCCCTGGTCATTTGTCCATGTTTCCACTTTTTGTAAGCTCCAGTTTTGTGCTTAAATTCACCAAGGATTTCCCCTGTAAGCTAATCCGATCTCCTACCATGGTTCCTTCTCTTGCTACACATCAGGGTAATTTCTTTTGGTGCCTTTAATAAGGCTTCTTTAAAATACTGCCAGCTCTCCTGGACTCCTTTCCCCTTCATGTTAGCATCCCAGGGGATTCTGCCCATCAGGTCTCTAAGGGTATATCTACACTACAGCACTAATTCGAACTAAATTCGAATTAGTTAATTAGAACTAAGCTAATTCGAACGAGTGCATCTAGACCTAAAAACTAGTTCGAATTAGCATTTTGCTAATTCAAACTAGCATGTCCACATTGAGTGGACCCTGAACCGAGGTTAAGGATGGCCGGAAGCAGTGCTGGCAGGGCATCAGATTAGGACTTAGAGTGTGGAGCTGCTATCTCAGGCTAGCCGAGGGCTGTACTTAAAGGGACCCGACCCCCACCCCAGACAGACAGTTCTCAGGGGTTCCCTGCTTGCAAAGCAGTCCTGGCTTGGAGTGCCCTGAGTGCCCACACTTGGCACATCACAGCACTCGGCCACCAGCCCGGCTGCACTTGCCGCAGGCTGCCATCTGGGGGGGGAGTCAATCGGGGGGGCTGCAGGAGAGCTTCCACCCTGAGGAGCCAGCACAGCCACCCCAGTCCTCCCCATTGGGGGCTCGTGCCCCATTCCTCCCTCACCTCCTTCCACTTACCCCTCCCTAGTCCCCCTTCTTGATGTACAAAATAAAGGACATGTGTTTTCAAAAATAGAAACTCTCTTTATTGAACAAAACTCGGGGAGACTGGGAAAAGAAGGTGGGAGAGGGGAAGAGAGAGGGTGGGATAGGGGAGGGCAACTAAAATGATCAGGAGTTTGGAACAGGTCCCATATGAAGAGAGGCTAAAGAGACTGGGACTTTCCAGCTTAGAAAAGAGGAGACTGAGGGGGGATATGATAGAGGTCTATAAAAGCATGAGTGGTGTGGAGAGGGTGCATAAAGAAAAGTTCTTCATTAGTTCCCATAATAGAAGGACCATTCTAAGCTCAGGGCTCAGGGTTGGGGGTCTCACTGGACCACCCTGATTTTCATGCACACCTGCTCCTGGGTGGCCAGGCTGGCAGCTATCCTGACCTAGACGGCCACTTTCCTGTGCCTAGTGCAGAGGTTGTGAATGAGGTCCACGATCTCCGCACTAGACCAGGTGGGCGCCCGCTCTTGTGGAAGTGGGCAGGCTCCCGGGAACCCCCAGACTGGTCCCGGGAAGAGGCGGAGGGCTGGGTGGCAGCGGGCGGTTGGCTTGTGCCATGCCAGGTGCAGGGTCTGCTGGCATGGTGCTGGCAGGCTTGCACCTGGCACGGGCACTGTAGCCAGACCATGCCCCTTTAAGGGCTCCGGAGCCAGGAGGGGGGCAGAAGAGTTTCCCTGGTGGTGCCCAGAGTGGTCACCAGGGCAAGCTGGGGAGGGCTAGACTCCCTCTAGTTCGAATTAAGTGGCCACACAGCCCTTAATTCGAACTAGTTAATTCGAACTAGGCATTAGTCCTCGTAGAATGAGGTTTACCTAGTTCGAATTAAGCGCTCCGCTAGTTCGAATTAATTTTGAACCAGCGGTTTGCCTGTGTAGTGCTTATCAAAGTTAATTCGAACTAACGTCTGTTAGTTCGAATTAACTTTGTAGTGTAGACATACCCTGAGGGAGTCAAAGTCTGCATTTCCAGAGTCCAAGGTGTGTATTTTACTACTCTCTTTTCTTCCTTTGGTCAGGATCCTGAAATCTACCATCTTATGATCGCTGCTTCTGAGGTTGTCATCCACCTCTACTTCCTCTAATAGTTCCTCCCTGTTTGTGAGCAGCAGGTCAAGCTGAGCATGGCCTCTGGTCAGATCCTTCAGCACTTGTACCAAGAAGTTATCCCCGACATTCTCTAAAAACTTCCTGGATTGCCTGTGCATTGCCGTGTTGGTCTCCCAACAGATGTCAGGGTGATTAAAGTCCCCCACGAGAATCAGGGCCTGCAATCTGGAAACTTCTCTCCGTTGTCTGAACTTGTTTATTAATAAACCCAATGTTGTTACCTGGGTGGGAACAGCTGTTCATATCTCTCATTAATAAAGGAGGCAAACAATTTATGAGCTTGCACTGTATAGAACTTTATGCAGAGTAAAATGGATTTTGCTGGGTTTTGGTCCCATTGGAGCTATGCACTTGGGTACCGGGGCAAGCCCCTTTGATGGAGCCTTCCCAGCACCCGGATGATTGCAGTATCTGTATTACTCTGATGTAGACTGGGACTCCCAACTCTCTGCCATTGCTGCAGGAGACCAGAGGATATGGCTCAGCCAGACACAGTGGTAGAGCACCCCAGGTATACAGGCTCAGTAGTATTTCAATGCTTCAGGTAAGAGTCTCAAGTGAATTTCTGTAGCTAAACCCATGCCAGATAGCTTCTTGTGGAATGGACTGTCTCTTTTGTTCTAGATGTTTACAGTATCTCCCACATTTGGGTCTTTTGCCTGGAATTCTGTAACTGTTACTACTATTCAAATGACTAATAATTGGAAAAGGGGGCCAGATGAGCATTTTTGGCATGCATGCTCACATGGTTTATGGGTCTGGTACAGCACTGGTATACCGGAGGAACCAATCCCTGGCAAACAAGGATTATGAAAGGTTCTAATTATTGTTTTGTCAGATGATTATTTTGCTGCACACGATTTTATTAAACAGAGTGCTCTGGTGCATGAATTACAGCAGAACATTCCTCAAGGAACTTCCTCACCAGCCAGGAATCTGCTGGGGAGAGGTTGCACAATAAAGACCGTACATACTGTACTTAATTGCTGGGCAAGATGCCTACTGATATCAAGTGTGTTAAAAAGTCAGGTATTGCTTGGCTGGTGTGTGTGGTTAAATCATTTTTTTCACAATGTATAAAAAGCTACAGGCCACAGCTTGCGGGAGGAGAAAATACTCCCATTGCAGACACTTCTTAAGTGCCTGCTAATTGCCTTGTTTCCCAAGCAAAAGCAGCAGTGTGGATGCAGAGTGCTGCAGCAGGAGAAACCACTGTCTGCTTCTGCAAAATGTTTATATATTTTATTATTTCATTCAGGATCAGAAGGCAGTGACCATGGTCCTTTGAAGAGGGAACGTCTCTCTCATCCTCCATTTCCTGAGAGATGTCACAGCTGTGACAAGGAGGGGTTTAGAATGCCACAGTTCGGTGCCTTCATAATTTATTCTCTCTGATTTTATGCTCTTTTAGTCTCCTGCTCAACCATCCACTAACAAGCAGGGATATTAGCCAATAAATCAAAGACGTCTGCTTGTCACCACCAGATGCTTGGCCACATCGCAGCCGATTATGAAACGTACAAAAGGACAATTTCATGTAGAGAGCTCAGCAGAGGTGTTCCACTGATATTCTGTTTGATAGGAAAGCAGCATGTAGTAGAACTCAATAACTTTTATGCCTCATGGCAATTGAGAACTAAGGTGAAATAAAACTGGGAAGTAAATTAGGACCTCACCTTTATGACTATTCCTTTCATGAGCCTGCATCTTTTCCTCCAATACTTTGATACAGGTTAGCATAAAAATAAATCTGTCAATGTAGCCAATTCACACTTTGCTGGGTACAGAAAAGCACTAATGTTTTAATGTTCAGAAAGAGCAGAATAAGGTATTTGATATCAATTTATAGATAAGTGCATCAATAATTCAGGTGTTACTTTTTTCAAAGATTATCTATTAGCCTAAGCCGTCAAAAATACATCGAACATACCCAACACAAAGACAGACTGGTTTTTTTCCCATTTGTTCTATGAATACCACTATGGATAAGATCCACGGAGTGCTCTGCTCTCTAGAACAGAGTAGCAGAGCTCAGTTTGAGTCTTAAGTCACATAGTTATTTCCCAATGTTTCATCATGATAAGCCTGCAGCTGACCCATATAAATGTTTCTTATGAACCAGATGAGCATACACTAGTCTATGAAAAAATCCAGCCTCCAAAGGAGCAGAAGCAGCATATTTTTATATTAACTCAAGCACTTAAATACATAGCCTGTTTGGGTAACAAGGCCTAAAATGAAGCAATATTATTGCTAATGGCTGCCTAGTGAGCTTTCATCTGCAGTCTGGGAGGAGGCATTAGCAGTTTGTGCATGATTACGAAATAACTTAGTCCATGTCTACACAGCAGGAAGTGGTTTCTAAACAATGTCGAAATACTGTCAAGCTGGAGCACTTCTTTGATTCCTGTAACCCTCATTGTATGAAGACCAAGGAAAGTCAGAGGAAGAATGCTCTATTTCGAAATAAGTGCTGTGTAGATTCTCTCAATTTGGAAATAAGCTACAGGCAGTCCCCGGGTTACGTACAAGATAGGGACTGTAGGTTTGTTCTTAAGTTGAATCTGTATGTCAGTCGGAACTGGCGTCCAGATTCAGCCGCTGCTGAAACTGACAGCCAGTTCTGACTTACATACAGATTCAACTTAAGAACCCCAAGCTTCCCCAAGTCAGCTGCTGCTGAAACTGATCAGCGCTGATTCCAGGAAGCCTGGGGCAGAGCAACTCTGCCTCGGGCTTCCTGTAGTCAGCGCTGGTCAGTTTCAGCAGCGGCTGACTTGGGGATGCCTGGGGCAGAGCAGCTGGGGTGCTGCTGGGTTGCTCCAGTAGCACCGCTCCTCGGCGCTACTGGCCCAACCCAGCAGCACCCCAGCTGCCCTGCCCCAGGCGTCCTGATTCAGCCACTGCTGAAACTGACCAGCAGCGGCTGAATCAGGACCTGGGGCAGAGCAGCTGGGGTGCTGCCGGGTTGGTCCAGTAGTGCCCAAAGCGGGCGCTGCAGGACCAATCCGCAGCGCCCCAGCTGCTCTGCTCCAGGGTCCAAAACAAAAGCCTGGTCTGCTGGGGGGGGCACACTAGCCGCGCCCCCCCCAGCAGACCAGGGACACGGGGAGCAGAGCCGCAGCGGCAGCGGGGTGCCACGCCTCTGAGGCTTTGCTCTGGCAAAGTCTCAGAGGTGCGGGACCCCCCCGCGGCTGCGGCTTCAGTCCCGGTGCCTGTGGTTTGTTGGGGACGGTCCCCAGCAGACCACAGGCACCGGGACTCAAGCGGCAGCAGCGGCGGGTTCCCGCGCTTCTGAGGCTTTGCTCTGGCAAAGCCTCAGAAGCGCGGGAACCCGCCCGGTGCCCCTGGTCTGCTGGAGACGATCTCCAGCAGACCAGGGGCACCGGAGCAGCTTACGAACGGGGCTTTCTCGCCCCGGAGCTCGCAGGTAGCATAAGTCGGATCCGCGTAAGTCGGGGACTGCCTGTATTTTGAAATAAGCTATGCAATTTATGTAGTTCAATTTTCATAGCTTATTTCAAGTTAAGTCCTGCTGTGTTGATGCACCCTCAGCGTTAAAGTGACATGAATACTCACTTTTTTGAACTGGACTCAGAGGTTCCTTTTTTTCTACTGCTGCTTGACTCAGTGGCAATAGTGATTGACACGTGGCTTTTACCTTCAAAATTGCTAGCTATATAATAATTCTCTTTTCAGCTCAGTGTTTGCCTTAGATTCATAGGGAAGTACAAATTAAATGAACTACAGGAAGAGAAGGAGAGTAGAGGCATGTGCATGATACAGTACCAAGAATATCTTCCATGGTATTCAGAAAAGTGAGTGCATCATAAAGGGCAAAGCAAACACCACAGAAAGCAATCTAACTGGATTTTGTATGAATTAACTGGCAGATTTGGTTGATCTTGTGTGTGATACCCGAGTTTGGGGGTTGAACCAACATGATTACTCCAAATGACAATGTAAGGAATTCTTGTGGCACTTACCACCTAACCAATAACCTGGCACCACGCTCATGTACAAGGTTGAAGCTCCCCTCCCCTTACATGAAGGGCTTTCTAAAGAGGGTGTTTTACAAATCCCCTTCCTTTCAGACATCTTTGGGAGCAGCCAGCTAGCCACATCTCTCCACCCCAAGCTCTTCACAGGGTAGGTAGCTCATTCTTTTCCCTACCCTCCTCCTCTTCTGCAGCCTTAGTGGAAGGTTCTTGTCACCTAAATCCCCTGGAAATATCACAAACGGCCTTAAGAAGGCCGGACAACAGATTTTTTGTTTCATGCTGGTGTAATGTACTCTAGTGCAATCAGGAATTCTATAACGATGTATTTGAAGATATTTCCAGATGGTCATGTGGTGGGGATTCTGGCAGATCAGGTGTTAGCTCATGCCAGAACCCCAGCTAATTCATTTATTTATTTGTATAGATTAGAGTGATTGTTGATGAGTGGCTATTTCAGACTACAGGTTGCCCCGGAGGTAGGGGCTAGATGAAGACTGGCAGTGGGTCACTGAGGCAAGATGGGCATAGGGGGATTGGGATTCTCTGGGGGTATGTCTACACTACCCCGCTAGTTCGAACTAGCGGGGTAATGTATGCATACCTCACTTGCTAATGAAGCCTGGGATTTGAATTTCCCGGGCTTCATTAGCATAAGCGGGGAGCCGCCATTTTTAAAACCCCGCTGCTTCAAACCCCGTGCAGCGCGGCTACACGGGGCTCGAACTAGGCAGTTCGGACTAGGGTGCCTATTCCGAACTACCGGTACACCTCGTTTCACGAGGTATTGTAGACATACCCTGGGAAAGGACCACAGCATGAGTGCAGGGGCCGTGGTGTGGGGCAGTACCTGAAGAAGAAAGGCAACTGAGGGTGAGGCACTGGTCAATAGGAATGCTCCAGGGCTGGAAGAGCTAATTCCCAAGAAGCCTAGCAGGAGGCGCCATATCAGTGAAGGGATCCTGCTACAATGCCCCTGTAATTAAATAATCCAACAGATGAGAAAGAAACCTGGTAAAATGTGAATGAAGAACTTTAACAGGAAAGTGCTCATCTCAAAGCACATGGCCACTGTGTGTGATGATCAGAAGTCAAAGACTCAAAATGTATTCTCTTGCCATCAGAAGACAAGCCCAAGCTGGCAGTGGCACTGTCACCTTGTTTTCTCTGAAAAAGAAGCTATAAGAATGGATTCAATGAAAGATCATTCATGACTGGACTGTTTAGACTTTTACAAGGAAGTGTACCAGATACAAAGTGGAGATCCCCAGGGAAAATCTGGATATTCCGAAAAAGACTTTTGGCAAACTGTCAGTTTATATTATCATTTGGAATTACAAGCAGTAACTCACCTGTGCATATATTGTACCTGTCATAACCTTTCAATGACGCTTACTTCCTTTTCTTAGCTACTAAATTTTGAGTTAGTTCACTATGGAATTGGCTACCGGTGCTGTCTTTGGGGTAAGGCCTAGAGCAGTAACGGTGTAAGTGACTGGTCTGGGAGCCCCCTGATGTGGTGTGATTTGAGGAAGTACAAGGAACACAACATAGGCTTGTGGGTATTGTACATATAGTAGCTTAATCCAAGATTTCCTTTCCCATTAATGATGCGCTGATGGATCCTGTCAAAACCATTTGGCTGATCCCTGCAACTGCCCCTCCAATGAGCTACTGGTCTGAAAAAACATATTATTTCCCAGTGAAGGACTCAGATTCTTTCTCTCACACCCAGCATCTAATTCTCTAGAGATCGAAGTGTCCCACCAGTGTGGCAGGGAACAGCACCCCAAGTTTGTCTATAAGGTTTATTCTGCAGCCACACTTCACCTCCACAAGGCCAACTATGCAGCACTACTAGCAAAATATGACTACATGAGCTACACAAAAATACCTGAATTGATTGTTCTCTCTTCTCCTCATCAGTGAAGTTAATTTGCTGCACTTGCAGCAGAGGGGAAACTCATCACCAAGAGAGCCCTACAAGCTGCACTTCATGCCATGGACATGGGTGAAAGTTCTGTGGCAATGGCCCTGGCATTGTGAAGGGCCTCATGGCTTCCCCAAAGAGGAGCAATCCACCGTGTAAAACCTGCCATTCAAGGGGCTCAAATTACTTTCTGAAAAGACAGTTGAGTCCCTCCACTCTCTCAAGGAATCTCAAGTGACTCTGATCGGGGGATATCACCAGCCTACGTATTCACAGCATTCACAGCCCGGTGCTCTCACTCCAGCTGCCTGGTGCTCCCAGTAGGGTGCAGGGTCAGGGCACTGGGGCTTGTCCCAGTTCCGGTGCTCCAGCCGCATCGCAGCATTGAGGGCTTGCCTCACTTCTCCTGGCACCCAACACTCCTGCTGGAGAGCAGGCTCAGGGCAAGGAGGCTTTCAAGGGGGCTTACTACATTCCCTAGAAGGAACACTGGTGGGTGAGTGGAGCAGGGCTATCCACTGACACCATTCCCCATGTCTGGCTGGACGTCTGCGTGAAGAGAGGGAAGCCCCTGTGTCTGGGTGGTAGCAGAGTGGGAGGTAGGCCTGGATCCTATGTGAGTGGGCCATGGCCCATCCAGACCTATGCAGGGCTATGCCTGTGTTTGATGATGAGCATAGAGGAATCAGCAGAGGTAGAGCCAACTGTCAGGTCCCTGCTGTGCAGGTCTGAATGCTCATTGTGCCTTCCTGCATCTCAATGCCAGGGCTGCAGAGCATAGGGCAACACTATCGGCTGCATCTCTGCAAGTGACGGGCGAGCCTGTGAGGAAGCCACTTTTTGAGGCCTCTTTAGAGGCTGTTTGCAGGTTGTGTTTGCTTTCTTAGTGGTGCAGAGGCATGTGGTTTTGATTTCCCCTTAGTCTCTCTATTGGAGTCTATGGATTCCCTTGTTCTTTCATTGCCAGTATTGCCAGGGTTTGCCATTACCACAGCTCGCCAACATCAGTGTTATCCTGCCTGTGGAATGGTGCTTTTTGACCAAGTCCTGTTGTGTTTGGCAGCTTACTCCAAGGTGGGGGCTAGAGGAAGTACCCTTGTCAGAAGCTGTGGTAGGTGTGATAAATCCAGGAGGGTCCTGAGTTTCAGGCTGTGATGCCTGCATCTAACAAGCTTCTTAAGGAGGAGTTTGAGCTACGACTCTATTCTAACCCATCTTCTTCTAGTCATGATCCTGAGGTAGTGTTGACACGTCTGTGGGATGAGTACTTTACCTTGGCAGCAAACACACTGATCGTGACTGTCCAAAGCAGGAATTACAAACTTGCAGATGAGGCAGTATTTGAAGCCTTGGAAATTGGCCATTCCTCAGTCTTCAAGAAGGCTCTGTATGTCAAGAGGTGTTGAAATGCTTTGCAGGCAGATTTTTTTTCTTTTTTTTAACCGGGAGAAAGGAAAAGGGAAGGAAGCTAAGTATCTGCTAACAAGGAGCTGAGTAACTAACTGTAAGATAATTAATTTCAAAGTAGCAACATGCTGCTGAATGTTCCAAATCCTGCGCTAGGACAGCAGAGAAGCAACTCAGTGGGGGTTGGTCACACAACGTCCATTAACTGCATGAGACAGTGCGAGGCAGGTAACATGCCCATTTGACTCAACTGAGCACTGCTCCAGAAAGCTCTGACTACAAGCACAGGGGTGCACTTGCAACCGCTACCATGCAGATTTGAACCTGGGACCTCTGGAGCTTAGTGTAGGAGCCTCTATGGCTTGAGCTATAAAGTCAGTTGGCTCTCAGCTTATGTCCATGGTCACCAAACAGTAGATCGTGATCTACTGCTTGATCTTGGCGCCTCAGCTGGTTTGGCCAGGAAGCCAAGCGCTGGCACTTCCGTTGTCCTTCCACCCACTGTCATGCTGCTCCTGCCCTCTGCTTTGGAGCTGCTCCCGGGGGGCAGAGGCGCTGATGTCCGGGTGGCCCTGTTTCCCCCCCCCCACTTCTGTACCCTATCTCCACACACAGAGAGAAGAGAATGGAGGGAGCTTGGCAATGCAAATCTCTGTCACTCTCACAAACTGTGTGTGTCTCTGTCATTCTCATGAACACACACTGTCCTTCACTCTCATCTCCCAACCCAACATGGGGTATGTCTACACTACCCTCCTACTTCGAACTAGCGAGGTAATGTAGGCATACCGCACTTGCAAATGAAGCCCGGGATTTGAATTTCCCGGGCTTCATTTGCATAAGCGGGGAGCCGCCATTTTTAAAACCCCGCTGGTTCGAACCCCGTGCAGTGCGGCTACACGGGGCACGAACTAGGTAGTTCGAACTAGGTTTCCTAGTTCGAACTACCGTTACTCCTCATTTCACGAGGAGTAACGGTAGTTCGAACTAGGAAGCCTGGTTTGAACTACCTAGTTCGTGCCCCGTGTAGCCGTGCTGCACGGGGTTCGAACCAGCGGGGTTTTAAAAATGGCGGCTCCCCGCTTATGCAAATGAAGCCCTGGAAATTCAAATCCCGGGCTTCATTTGCAAGTGCGGTATGCCTACATTACCCTCCTAGTTTGAACTAGGAGGGTAGTGTAGACATACTCACGGGGAGTTGTTTTTGTTACTTCTTTTACTGCTTGCAAAGTGAGTTATTTTTGGTTTTTGACTGGTCTGTGCATTTCATAGTTTTCATTTCTCTCTTATGCTTAAATTTAATTCTTTGAAGAGTGAGTTCTAAAATGCCTAACCTGATGTGGCTGGAGTAATTATCCCCATGGTAATTGCTGCTCCTAGAAGTGGCTGGCAAGTCCCTGCAGCCCATGGGAAAGGTAGAGCAGGGGTCTCCACATGTTGTCCTTGCCTGCAGACACCACTCCTGCAGCTCCCAATGGTCAATAATGGGGAATCGTGGTCAGCAGAAATTGTAGACTCAGTGCCTGTAGATGAGGGGCAGCACTTGGCACCATGGAGCCATTGCTGTACACGCCAGCTGCTTTCAGGAGCAGTGCAGGGCCAGGGCAGGAGTAAGCTTGCTTTAACCCCACTGCTCCACCACCCAGAAGCCATCTCAATAAAATAGTGCCCATCCAGAGCCTGCTTCCTGTACACCTGTCCCAGCCCTGAACCCCTTCTTCACCCAACCTCTTGACCTAGACGTGAATCCCCCTGCACCCAAACTCCTTCCCAGAGATCGCACCCCGAAAACCCTCCTGGATCCCATCCCCACCCTGGGCTAAGCCCGGAGCCCCTCCCACACCCTAAACCCCTTGGCCCAAGACCAGAGCCTGCATCCCAACCCCCTAACCCAGCCTAATGAAAGTGAGTGAAGATGTGGGCGGAAAGGGGATGGAGTGAGCAGGGTGAGGCCTCACAGAAAGAGTGGAGCAGGGGCAGGGCCTCAAAGAAGGGGCAGGAAGGAAGAGGGGCAAGAGTATTTGGGTTTGAGGTATATTTTACATTGCACTTAAGTTGAAAAAGTGAACTTATGGTTAAAAAGGTTGGAAACCAATGGCTTATGCTGTAGAGCTCACTTGCTGAAAGTCATTTAAGTGCCAGTACATAGGACAGTGAACCACACTAGGGGTATGTCTACACTACCCTCCTAGTTCGAACTAGGAGGGCAATGTAGGCATACCGCACTTGCAAATGATGCCCGGGATTTTTAAATTCCCGCTCGTTCGAACCCCATGCAGCGCGGCTACACGGGGCACGAACTAGGTAGTTTGAACTAGGCTTCCTAGTTCGAACTACCGTTACTCCTCATTCCACGAGGAGTAACGGTAGTTCAAACTAGGAAGCCTAGTTCAAACTACCTAGTTCGTGCCGCGTGTAGCCGCGCGGCACGGGGTTCGAACGAGCGGGGATTTAAAAGTGGCGGCGTCCCACTTATGCAAATGAAGCCCAGGAAATTCAAATCCCGGGCTTCATTTGCAATTGCGGTATGCCTACATTACCCCGCTAGTTTGAACTAGCGGGGTAGTGTAGACATACCCCAAGTGTGTGAGTTACACACAGACACTTAAAGTGCAGTGCCCCTAGGTATAGCACTTGAAGAAAAAAACCTGTCTTTCATGCAACTGTCCTGGGATGAATACTCTCCATTATGCTTCAAAGAATAGTTGGCTCAAGCAATAGCAACTCAGGTCTGAGAACCTGAGTTCACCTAGTCCAGGTGTAAGCATTCCTACTGCAAAACCCTAACCATGTTGCTGTGTCTTCACTGCTTCTGCATTTATCTATATGCGGCTGGGGGTGTACCCAAGAGTTTAACATGCCAAGATGTTCAAGGATTGTCTCGGAGGGTACGTCTACACTACAGCGCTAGTTCGAACTAACTTAGTTCGAATTAGTTAATTCGAACTAAGCTAATTCGAACTAACGTGTCTAGAACTAAAAACTAGTTCGAATTAGCATTTTGCTAATTTGAACTAGCAAGTCCACATTGAGTGGACCCTGAACAGGGCTTAAGGATGGCCGGAAGCAGTGCCGGCAGGGCATCAGAGGAGGACTTAGAGCATGGAGATGCTGTCTCAGGCTAGCCGAGGGCTGCGCTTAAAGGGTCCCGACCCCCACCCCGGACACACAGTTCTAAGGGGTGCCACGCTTGCAAAGAAGTTCTGGCTTGGAGTGCCCGGAGTACCCATACTGGGCACATCACACCACTCGGCCATCAGCCCAGCTGCACTTGCCGCAGGCTGCCATCTGGGGAGAGGAGGCAATCGGGGGGCTGCAGGAGAGCTTCCACCCCCAGAAGCCCGCAGAGCCAGCCCAGTCCTCCCCATCGGGGGCTCGTACCCCATTCCTCCCTCACCTCCTTCCACTTACCCTTCCCTAGCCCCCCTTCTTATTGATGTACAAAATAAAGATAACGTTTCTTCCAACATTGACTCTGTCTTTATTGAACAAAACTGGGGGAGACTGGGAAAAGGAGGTGGGAGAGGGGAAGAGAAAGGCTGGGAGAGGGGAGGGCAACTAACATGATTAGGGGTTGGGAACAGGTCCCAGATGAAGAGAGGCTACAGAGACTGGGACTGTTCAGCTTAGAAAAGAGAAGATGGAGCGGGGACAGAATAGAGGTCTCTAAAAGCAGGGGTTGGGTGGAGAGGGTGCATTCAGAAAAGTTCTTCATGAGTTCCCATAAAGAAGGACTAGAGGACACCAAAGGAAAGGAATGGGTAGCAGGCTTCAATCTAGTAAGAGAAAGTTGTTGTTCACAAAGCAAAGAGTTAACCTGTGGAACTCCTTGCTGCAGGAGGCTGTGAAGGCTACAACTAGAACAGAGTTTAAAGGGAAGTGAGATCAAGTCATGGAGGTTGGGTCCATGGAGTAGTCTTAGCCAGGGGGTAGGAGTGGTGTCCCTGCCCAAAGTTTGTGGAAGGCTGGAGAGGGATGGCATGAGACAAATGGCTTGGTCACTGTCTTCGGTCCATCCCCTCCAGGGTCCCTAGGGTTGGCCACTGTCGGCAGACAGGCTACTGGGCTAGATGGACCTTTGGTCTGACCCAGGACGGCCATTGTAAGCTCAGGGCTCAGGGTCGGGGGTCTCAGTGGACCCCCTTGATTTTCATGCACACCTGCCCTAGACGGACACTTTCCTGTGCCTAGTGTGGAGATCGTGGACAAGGTCCACGATGTCCGCACTAGCCAAGGAAGGTGCCCGCCTCTTGCAGTCCAGGGCAAGCTCCCGGAAGCTGCCAGCCTGGTCCCGGGAAGAGGGGGTGGGCTGGGGGACATCGGGTGGGTGGCTCGAGCCGTGCCAGGTGCAGGGTCTGCTGGCTGGGTGCTGGCAGGCTTGCACCTGGCACGGGCACCGTAGCCAGCCCGTGCCCCTTTAAGGGGTCCGGCACCGGGAAGGAGGCATAGAGTTTCCCTGGTGTTGGCCAGAGTGGCCACCAGGGAAACCTGGGGAGGGCTAGCCTCCCACTAGTTCAAATTAAGGGGCTACACACCCCTTAATTCGAACTAGCTAGTTCGAACTAGGCTTAGTCCTCGTAAAATGAGGTTTACCTAGTTCGAACTAAGCGCTCCGTTAGTTCGATTCAAATTCGAACTAACGGAGTGGTAGTGTAGCGCCTATTAAAGTTAGTTGAAACTAACGTCCCTTAGTTCGAACTAACTTTGTAGTGTAGACATACCCTCAGTCAGTTTTGTCAACTCACTGTCTTTCAAGGGAATTATGGGCAGTGCACTCGAGGACTGTCAGCACGTGAGCAATTTATTCTGAGACTTTACTCCATACTGAGTTCAACCAGTTCAGGCTCTTGAACCTCAGATGATCTGGATTTGAATTAGACCAAGGTAAATGCTTTTCTTAAGTATGTAGTGAAGATATACCTTAGCCTATCGTATGGTACATATACACTGCACAGCCATTTTAGGATACCAGAGGTATCCTGAAATAGCTACCCCACATCTACACAATCTGCCCATTATTTCAAAATATTTTCCAAAATAACGGGTGCACTATATCACCATCCCGCTAAACCTTGTTACACGAAGTTTAAGGGATGGCTTGAAATATTGTGTTATTTTGAAATTTGTCACTGTGTAAATACACCAAATTTCAAAATAAGCTATTTTGAAATAGATTTGAGATACAATATGCAATTTGCATGCACAAATTGCGTATCTTATTTCGAGTTTAGGGTGCTGTGTAGATGTGCCCTTAGCATGGGCATGTCTACACAAGGAAATTATTTTGAAATAACTACATTCAACTTAATAACTCTTGATTTAACAAAATCAAGCATGTCCCGACTAAGAGGAAGCCTCAAAATTAGTCAAAGGCAGGCTCCATTAATGTGAATGCGCTACCTCAACTCAGAGCCCCAGGAAACACTGGAGTAATTAGTTCAATTACTCTGGAGAGTAGTTATTTCAAAATAGCAGCTTTGGAGTGTCCACACTACTACTATTTCAAAATAACTATTTCGAAATTAGGGTTATTCCCTGAGGAAAGCAGGAGTACAGATTTCTAAATAAGTGGCCTGTTATTTTGAAAAACGGGTTTGGTATTGTGGATGTTTCACTTATAAATTTGATCTAAGTCAGCTCCATTCAGGGAGCCCTGAACCGCAGACTGAGTGGGGCTGATGAATCACCTGTGAAGATGTGCTGCCCCAAAGCGTAGAGGGAACACTGAGAACTACTTCATTCCTCTTGGGATACTGGGCTAGAAGGACCTTTGCTCTGACACAAAAATGGCCATTCTTATGTTTTATAAGTCTTTGAGGGATCAGGACCCAACCACAATTGAGGCTTCAGGTAAAAATTTGTCTTTTTCCAGAAGTGGAATTTTACATTTCTATATTTTAAGGAAGAAAGAAAACTTGAAGAAATCATTAATTCATATTAACTCCACTTGTATTTCAAAGCAGCCCAATGTCAACTTCTTCAAGTACACTAGGAAAAAAGTATTGCTTTTGATGTAATTCCTAAACTAAATGTGTGAAATTAAATTTGATCTAATTAGGCCATAGCAAATTTCAATTTTAATTAGTCAAATAATTCTGATTCAATTCTGTAACATTTTCATTAGTGGATTGCTAAGGCATGTGAGGAGTAACACTGATTTCAGCAAGACTATGCTTAAAATTAAGCATGAATGCAAGCAATTGAAGGATTGGAGCCTTCTGAAATAGAGCTATTACAAACTATGTTAAAAGCTGAAAAGCAAAGAATAGGGCTGGACTCAGTTTGGGGTGATTGGCACCATCTCTGGTAATAAAAAACAAAAGACGGAATCCTTTGACTTGTAAACAGTGGCCAAATATGGCTCTAGTAAAATAAATCACAAAAGCGAGGTGGTTTAATGGCTTTTTAATGAGCCTAATGTTTTTCAGTTTTAATAAGACCTCTTACATCAGCTTTAATCATTTTATGAGACTGGAAAATGATTGAGAAATGGCTTGCCTTAATTCAGTTTCCTGTGCAATCTTTCCACAAGCCATTATAGCATAGCGACTAATGGGAGAAAACTTGGATAAGTGGAAATGTAGACAATAGAATGATTGCACTAAATATATTTAGGCAACTGATATGTTAACTAATGATAAGGTTATTGGAGACTTATTTTTAATAACTGCTAACTTTTGTAAAGAGCACAAGTAAGCACAATCATCTGCAATGCAGGTAACATTTAAGTAGGATAGTTTACATTAACTATAATATGTTGTCATTAATACTGTGAAATTAAATCATTGCTTTTTCCATGGTTATGTTAACAGGGTAACTAATGCCCAGGATTAAAAATAAGTGCAAATTGCGTATTTGGGGGAAAATAAATTACATCTTGTCCTCGCATCTTTTTATATTAGACTAGCCCTTTTCAGTGCATATCATCTGTAATCTTAGATGAGAGTGTTATTATTCACAATCTATTTCAGTTGCAAATGCTATTAAGGACAAAAAGGTCTAATTCTTGACTTAATCCTGCCAATGCATTCAGCCTTCCAGCCCCGTCTATCAAAACACTATTTGTTTTCTGAGGAGTTTTGTTGGACTGGGTTACAGTGCTCAGCATGTGGCAGGATCATGTTCTCTGCTTTGATCTTGCAGTTGCCTTATGTAACTTCAGTTGAAGTACACCTGATTTGCACTTGTATAAGTGAGTTCAAAATCTGACCCAGAACATATAAAAGTCGGCTCTCAGGTGAACCATAAAAATTATATACTCTGGAATTTACACATGGTTAACAGTAGAATTTGCACCAAAAGTTCAGTTCTCAAATTTTTATGCTGGCTGCTGTTTGGGAAAACAATGGGAATTCTGTTTAAGTAAGCACAGCAGGATCAGACTCAAATCACTGTGTCCCACATTTATTTTACAGCATCATAGATATAGGAGGCCAAACTCACCTACTTTACTTTAGTTACAAAAATATGAACCTGCTCAAGCCACAGAACAGTACTGAGAAAAGACATGACCAGCAAAATTAAAAGGGGACATACCTCACTGGAAGCTGGATTATTTCCAAGTGATGTGCATCTGTACATTTAAATGTTGGTTACTATGGACCGAGTTGCCACCCAGGCACCTGTACTTTTTCCTCTTTTCTTGTGAAAGAACTCCATCCACACACACCTTTTCCCAAAAGACTTCTTTCAGAAAAAATCTTTTTCCTTGTAGAAAGAGGATTACCAATGCTGGAAAAACCCCTCTGTTCTTTCCATTTTCTTTCAAAAGAATATGATTTCAGTGTGGATGTAAGTGAAGGGTTTTTTTTGGAAAAACAGCCATTTTTCTGAAAAAAGCTCTGTAGTGTAGACATACCCATATATAATGAAAGTGAAATGATTGGGGAGGGAGGAGACATTGAGAGAAAAATACAAACCTGATATGGGGAAAAAATGCTTGGAAGCAACCAGGGTAACACTTCTTAAACATCAAATACTCATGAAAAAAGTAACTAACAGACAGTTTTATATCAACCCATAATCTATGTATGAGACACTGTATAATTCCCACAGTTAAGGGAAGATGATCTGAGGCACAAATTATCAAGGCATTAATAAGTTTTACCTATGACTAGATAAGAGTGACAAATATTTTCTCTTATCTGGAATGAGAACATGGAATGAGAAAAAGCTGTAGTTTGTGATGAGAGGGGGCAAAGTATTAGTCAGCATGATTAATGGATCTAAGAATTTGTCTTGATATAAACGTGCTGTTAGTCATCGCATGTGGGGAGGGAGGGCTCTCCTTAAATTGGGAAACTTGTGGTTGTGTTATGTTATCACAAACACAATATTATATGTAGCCTGTCTGAGGTAATCTTTCAATTTTATTTGAACACAGGAAATTGTTGTCCGGTAGCTTGCCATCCTTTAGCCCCAACACCATTCAACCACACTCCTGGGCCATGGCCAGCTGGGCAGAGTTTGCTGACTATTGCAGTGTTCAGAGTTACACTCATTTCTATTTGAAGCACACATTAACAACTCAATTTCACTGATAAATGTAAGAGCAATGCTACACATTTTTCTATTCCAGTAGATAACTGTATCTCTCTTTTAACTATGTATCAACCCTAGCTGGGCTGCAAAATATGAGATTCTCTTCTGGATTGGGGCAGGCTGTATGGGGTGGTATCAAAATTTCAGGTGGGTTAAAAGTTTTTAGACTGCTTTTGATTACTGGAACAAAAGGCCTAGCTCTTGACATTTGACTGATTACATTTCAAACGAAGTTTACATAAGTGTTAATAACTTAAGAAAAAAAAAAGATTCTTTTTAAGTCCTGGCTTGACAAAGCCCGGGCTAGGACAATTTAGGTGGTTGTGGGTTGGTCGTGCTTTGGGCAGGGGGTTAGATTCAGTGACCTTCTGAAGTCTCTTCCAACCCTATGACTCTATGAGCTTTCATATGTACAACCCAATTCTTCAGGAGACAAAAACTATATATTTTTGTTAGTCTCTAAGGGTATGTCTACACTACCACCCTAGTTTGAACTAGGATGGTTAATGTAGGCAACTGGAGTTGCAAATGAAGCCCAGGATTTGACCCGGGCTTCATTTGCATATTGCCGGGCGCCGCCATTTTTAAATGTCTGCTAGTTCAGACTCTGTGCCCGCAGCTACACGCAGCATGAACTAGGTAGTTCAGATTAGGCTTCCTATTCTGAACTACCGGCACACCTCGTTCCACGAGGAGTAACGGTAGTTCGGAATAGGAAGCCTAATCCGAACTACCTAGTTCGTGCCGCGTGTAACCGCGGGCACGGAATCTGAACTAGCGGACATTTAAAAATGGCGGCGCCTGGAAATATGCAAATGAAGCCCGGGAAATTCAAATTCCGGGCTTCATTTGCAACTCCGGTTGCCTACATTAACACCCTAGTTCGAACTAGGGGTGCAAATGCAGGCTTTTGAAATAGTCAATGAAGCAGGGATTTAAATATCCCGAGCTTCATTAACATGATCTCACCAGCGCGCTATTTCAAATTACAGCTGATTCGAACCAGGAAGTGCATGCTGGGACACGTTAGTTTGAATCAAACCTCTTGGTTCAAACTAACTTTACTCCTCATTTAATGAAGTGCAGGATATTTAAATCCCCGCTTCATTGACTATATCAAATGCCTGCATTTGCATCCCTAGTTCGAACTAGGGTGCAAGTGTAGACATACCCTAAAGTGCTACAGGACCACTCATTGTTTTTTAAGCTTTTTTTCTTTTAAGTTACAGACTAACATGACTACCCCTGAGACATTGGGTTAGTCTCACACACACAAAGTGAAAGTTTCAAACTAGAACTTTTATCCATTTTTACAGGTCTCTGTTTCACTTGCATAGCATGAATCCTAAACATTTCCCAGAGAAAGTTCATAAGCCTGAGTAAATGCCTTTTACTCTCCTTTTCTGCGTCAGTAAATATTGTATTCATATTTTCAAGGAGAGCTTGACTATTTCTAGTTGACTCATAGATTTGTTTAGCATCTTAAAACTGTGCATATTTTTATGTTTTTACTTAATGGACATGTCTTTGATTTATTTATATAGCTATTTTCAATATGCCCCATTTTACATTGTAGTTATGTATCCCACAGTCCCTGGCAATACCATTTATCACTAGGTGTTTTGGGACAGTGCAACACATCCAGTCAGGCACTGCTTTGTTCAGGGGCTTCTGTCATACTTTCACCCCTTTTTTCCAACTGTAATTCTCTACTGTGCAATCTGGCATCTGTAGTGAGAAAGAATGGATCCCACTCTTCTTTCACATGCTCTGTTTACTGTGGTTAACCCATAGAAGTAGAGAGCACCTTGATATTACTGACAGAGGAAATAGACTCCAGGGAGCCTGACAATGTGCATGATATGGACAGCGACAACCTGTCATTACATTTGGCACTCAGAGCAGCTGAATAGGTTATCTAGGTGCTTTTGGACTAGGGAAACCGGCACTGAGTGGTAAGATTGCACTGTCATTCAGGCATGGAACAAAGAGCAGTATCTTCAGAACTTTAGAATGCATAAAGCAACCTTCCTGGAGCTGTGGGCTGAACTAGTCCTAAAACTGCTGTGCAAGGACACCAAAATGAGACACTCTATTATGAGTGTATCTATCATAAAAGACTATAAAATGCAGTGAGTATGTGTATATATGTGTGTGAATGTGTGTGTGTGTGTCTGTATTTACTTTGAATGCTCATATGATGCTTATGTAACTAATCTAAATGATATGATTATAAAATGTAGCATGTATTTCTATCTACAAATCCAGATCTATCTATCTTCACACACTTATTGCATTTTATAATCT
Organism: Pelodiscus sinensis; assembly: GCF_052426305.1. Taxonomy (NCBI): domain Eukaryota; kingdom Metazoa; phylum Chordata; order Testudines; family Trionychidae; genus Pelodiscus; species Pelodiscus sinensis. The sequence goes on along the minus strand of NC_143067.1, from coordinate 31,723,544 downwards.
TATTGTTTAGATTAGTTCCATAATCAAAACATGACCATTCACTGTATATACCGCTGGCAGATATTACAAAATACTGACACAAAAATATGTTAAAAAATTACAGAAATTCTTGTATACTGTTCCTGTCATTTTTATTTTTCAAAACCGTTCTAGAGTGCTTGGGGCATTTTTATCTGGTATAGAGAAGTTCAAGAAAATCGTGAAAAAATTCATACAGAGTAACATCTGACTGGGTGAAGGGACACATACACACACACACACACACACAGATATATATATATATATATATATATATATATATATATATATATACACAGAGAGAGAGAGATTTCAACACCTATATATCACATGAAACATAACAGACCCTGCTGTCTATGCTATATTCTCAGAGGCAGTAACATGTTGTGGCAACTGTATGACTGCTTTCTCATCAGGCATTGTTCCCACTTTCTCTAAAAATAGCTCATCTTAAAAATAAATAATAGCAATGTTTTTCTGAGCAAGCCTAAGGCCTCTTGTCAGTAAAAGAAAATAAGAAAAAGTCTTTGTAAAATACTTTCAAAGTTATCAATGGCCTGGCAAAAAGTGTTAGGCCTTTAAAGCATAAAAGCCAAATGCTGACCTGGAAGTTTGTCAGCTCTCAGGATCATCCTATGTGAACTGGGGAAAATCTTAGTGGCCTAAGTGGGAGAAGTGAAGATTGAGGAAGAAAGCAGCATCTTACTGTTTGCAAGAATGTGGTCAGAAGAGAGTGAGCAGTAAGGTATAGTAGGGAAGTTAAGTAGAGGAGTCAAGGGCCTTGATGGAAGTGTGGGAAAGGAAAAGGATCAGGGAGCCTTTCAGGGAATGGTTGCCTCAGTGCCAACAGGAAAGTATTATCCCTACAAGACAGAGATTGTCTCTTCTCTATTTCTGTACAGTGTTTAGCATTTTAGAGCTTAAATCCTAACTGGAGTCATTGGGTGCTACCATAGTACAAATATGTATTACTAAATTACTACAAACCTGAGCACTCCAAAATGATGGAATCGTGGAAGAAGAGCCTTATGGTACATTCAACAACATTGTGCTGAATTCTGCTCTTCTTATTCATTTGAATAATCCCAATTACTTTAAATAAATTTATTGACTTCACGGATACCATTCATGTGTAAGGTGAGCTTCATTTGGAGCGGTTAGGTCAAGCACACTAAAATGTGCGGTCCAAATTAAAACAGCTTAGGTTGTGAGATTAAATCTGCAGATAATGAAAAATCCAAGGGACACAAACAATTTATTTTATTAATGAAGAATTCATTCACTTAATCAACTCATTAATTTATTCACATCTAATAACTGACTTTGTTAGTATCAAGAATAACTAATTCTGAGAATTTAAAAAGATATAATTTGGGCTCACATTTGGAACATCAAGCTTGAAGAGGAAAACAAGGTCAGATTCCCCTGGTGGAAGCCTCCTAAATTAATTTAGGAAGTATATAAATTAATATATTTAGAAAAGATTAAAAAGTAATCTTCAGAAAAATATTGTAGGCTCAAAAGCCTTATGGATCTATGATTCAGATAAGAATGTAATATTGTTTCAATATAAACTTCTTCATTGTAGATTCTTCAGAAACTATTTTATTGCAGAATGACTGACAGTTATCAATGAAATCTTGTATTATTGTGCCTTTGGTGTTCATGCACATACACACATATACACATGCAGAGTGATGTATAAAGTCATGATCGTTGCAGTTCCACATTACTAATGTCTTTGCCATGTTCTTTGGTAAGTGGTCAGTTGTCACTTGATTTGTTAATATCTCTTCTTTTTGTGAAGCTCAAAGCACTTTGAGTATATCTACAAAGCAGCGTTATTTTGGAATAACTGACGGTATTCCGAAATAGCAAAGAGCGCATCTACATAGAAAGCCATTATTTCAAAATAATGATGAGCTGGAGGACTGCTTACTCACTCCTGTAATCCTCATTTCACGAGGATTCTTCCTTTAACTTCCTGTTGTGTAGACTGCATCAAAAGCCGATTTAAGCTATTTCGACTTCAGCTATGCAATCGACATAGCTGAAGTTGGATAGCTTAATTTGACTTTTGCCTTGCTGTGTAGATGAGCCCTTTTTAAGAGTATGTCTACACTAGCCCCCTAGTTCAAACTAGGGAGACCAATGAGGGCGACTGAAATTGCAAATGAAGGGATTTAAATATCCTGTGCTTCATTAGCATGTTCCAGGAGGAATAACAGCTAATTCGAGTTAAGGCTTTACTTTGAACTCCCGTTTCACTGCCGTGTGTAGACGCGAGCAATTATTCCAGGCTAGTCAATTTCCAAAATGGCAACCGCCCAGGAACATGTTAATGAAGCGCGGGATATTTAAATAACACTTATTTTAAATTAGTTATTTTGAAGTAGCGGTAGTGTTGGTACTCTGCTGCTGCTGTTTTGAAATAACTACTCCTCAGAGTCATTCAAAGTAATTGCTCCCCAGTGCTTCCTGGGGTCTAAGTTCAAGTAGCATGCTCACAGTAAAGACCTTGCCTTAGTCTAATTTCAAGGTCCCTCTGTAGTGGGGACAAATTATTTTGATTTTGTTATTTCAGAAGTTATTTCAAATTATTATTATACATTTTAAAGTTATTTCATTTATTTCAAAATGAAATAATTTCCTAGTATAGACATGCCCTTAGTTCTGTTTATTTTTCTTGTCTGACACAGGAACTGGACATGAATAAATAAAACTGGGTCACAAATGTTTCCACCCTATTGTTGTGCTTACCAAGAACAATCTGCTCCCAGTGTCAGGTATATCCTTTCCCTGTCATTTTTTCACCACTGTTGTTTGTGCAAACTAGGTGATGCTGTTCCAAGAGCTCTTTTCCAAAGACTGACTAATTTGTAATTTTTCTACCACGAACTGATACAGTTTCCTCCATCTACTTTTGATCAAGTTTCTGGGGATATATAAAAAGATATTTATCTGAGTTCTCTTCTTGCATCTAAATAGCCTTGAGCCTTTGCTAAGGTAACACCAGATCAACTGAAGGAAAAAAGTTAGTTCACCTTTCTTCAAACAAGGGTATCAAGCCCAACCTTGAAAATGTAGCTGAGAACAATCACTGAGAATTGCACCATAGTATTATTTTGAGCTGGTAAAGGCTGCCATGATAGTCTCCCTTAGTAGCACTGATAGTTAACATATCATACTTAATGACACAAGCCCATGAAGTCTCAATGAGAATTTCTTCCATCTCCTTTGGAAACTCTTTTGCTGCTTCTTTTTTCAATCTGAATAAATACCAATACTTAAGCAGGAAATTTTCTTCCTGGGTTATTAAAGTGATTGGCTATGAATTGCCTTTGTCTGATATTATCAGTAATTATACTCAATTTTCTCCTCCAAATACACTGTAATCAGACATCAGAAATTTAGCTACATTGATAAATAGAGAAAGCTGATGATACATTAAACTATTTACAGATAATTTATCTAGGTACTTTTGCCATTCTCCTGGGTGTGGTTTCTCCTCTGTTCCCTAGGTTCATTGTTTTCCATCCTAAAAATCTTTTATATCAGTTGTTCTGGTATTGCAACAGGAAATTTTCATGATGAATGTACTATAGATTCTATAATGGAATGCACTTTAATCATGTTTTTCCTGGGAAACTACTTTATTCCATGACCTACATTTTGTAAAATATTTTTGTTTATAAGTTCAAAGTTTGCTTTTTGGTCATATTCTGACTCAGAGGCTATGTCTAGACTACAAAGGTAAGTTGGAGAAAGATGCGTCAAGTGCAAACTGCAATTTGCACATCTTTTTCCACTTTTCTGTCGAAAGAGGCTTTCCTGAAATCTGGCATGTCTACATGGCGCCAAATTTCGGAAAAACCTGCTCTTTCAACACATACCTTCTTCCACGAGGTTTACAGGGATGGTGAAAGAGCGGTCCGCTTTTCTGAATTTTTTTTTCGGAAAGCAGACGCGTTCCTTGGACACGGCATTGCTTTTCTGGGATCCCAGAAAAGCACTGCAGTCTAAACATAGCCAAAATGTGCTCCTCTACAAGCATTCATGCAAGTAAACTTATTCAGCTAAAATATAAATGGGAAGTGAACACAATGCAAACCCTGCCACCACAAATTCCTTTTTTAAAAATTTGATCTATATTCAATAATTTTTCAAGTGTTCATTGACATCTCCCAGCCAACACATAAATTTTAAGTTTTGTACTTTGCTTAAATAGGATCATCAAAGATCGTGCATAGATTGATATAACCTTGAGATTTAAAACACCATTTTTTCATAGGTCAAAAGTAGTAGGAAATTGCCAAAAGTATAATTTTAGGTATAGAAATGTATAATTATCATTTTTCCTTCCCATGTGATTTAAGAAATAAAATCTCTTGGAAATGAAAACTTATTTTCTCCTTCCTCTTTACACATACACACGAATGTGCACACACATACACAGTGTATGTGGGCATATGCTGGTGCATTGGGTAAAATCTCCTCCATCCCTGGTACAGGTTGAACCTCTCTAGTCTGGCTCTCTCAGGACCTAGCCAGTTCCAAACAAGAAAATGGTCCAGACCACAGAAGGTCAAAATTGTCTAATAGCATTACTAACACTTCCACTTCTTACTGGGCTATTAGAAGACAGTTAGGGGTAAATTAGAGCTAAATAACAGCACAAAATACTGTGAGCTAGGACTGATTGCTGTAAACAAACTTTACAGAATGGCGGGAAACTTGGCCACATACATGAAAAGTGGACATCCGGCTAACTTAAATAATCCCGGATGACAGACCTTTCCAGACCAGAGACTTTTGGACTAGAGAGTGTCAACCTGTTATGATATTGAACATAGATTCAGACATATGGAAACTGATTTTTTCAAGATTTAAAAAAATTACAAGTGTTCTCCCAGGTACCAGACATTTTGGATAATCAGAATACAGGCAGTCCCCGGGTTACATGGATCCGACTTACATCGGATCCCTACTTACAAACGGGGTGAGGCAACCCTGCACTAGCTACTCCCCCCCAGCAGACCAGGGAGACGTGAAGCTAGCGCCCCCTCCCCCCCCCCAGCAGACCAGGGAGACACGGAGCGGCTTTTCTCAGCAGACACCTCAGCTTGAGAATAAAGGACTGAGGGAAGTGAGGTGTGGTAGAATAAAACTGAGCTCTGGAGAAATGTTTGGCTAGAGTTTCCCCTACAATATGTACCAGTTCCGACTTACATACAAATTCAACTTAAGAACAAACCTACAGTCCCTATCTTGTACGTAACCCGGGGACTGCCTGTACTCTCTATATCCCCTTAATATACCTTTTGCCAAAGGAGGGAATTCTTTGTCCTCAGTTCAATCTTTTCTCACCTCAGAAAGAAAAGTGCAAGATCCAAAAATCGATTTTAAGCATCAGTGGCCTGGCCCCATATCTTTCTAGGACCAATTGTGGTTTGGGCTGACAAGATAATCAAAACTATTCACAGGTCATTGGTTTGTGCACTGAGTCATTAAGATCCTAAAGTACCCATAATTGCTCTTATTAGCACATTTAGAATTAAAACCAGATTCACACTTCATATTTCTAACTTCACCTACATGAAGACACAAATTGTACCTTTAAAATCGATGTGTTATATGAATTATTTTGTCTAAATCATCTTTGAGTTATGCGTATTCATAAGCCAATTTTCATAAAGCACCGGGGGAGGAGGTGACAACTGGAACTTTAGATGTGGGCAGACTCAGAACAGCAACTAAGCACCCAAGGAACTGTTGAGAGATTGAAAGCATACTTAAAGGATTTATTAATGCAATCAGAAGAAACCTCTACTCCAGTTACCGTGATTTCAAGGATTTCATTGCCATTTAATCTTCTTGCACTGTAACATGTAAGTTATGCTTCCTTGTGTACAAAGGGTTTTCTCAATCTCTTCTAGTACTATAAAGTATAGAATATCATTTTTTACTTGCTAAGTGAAGCATTAATAGGATTGTCAGAAGCAAGATGAAACATGCAATAAATATTAAAGTTTAGTGTTATAGTGATTTATGGTGCAGAGATTATATCTCTAGATTATGAGATATGATTATTATCCTTTGTGGTAAGATATGATGGGAAAATATCTTCATGGCAGAAGTAACTTTCTGAAGCTTTATATTCAGCAAAGTCTCTATTCAATATTACTAGGGGCTGTCCCAGCTCGCTGAACTCGCTAACTTCACTCCCCTCCCTTTCCCCCTCCCTCCGATCTCTGGCTGTGAAAACCCCCTGCTCTCCATGCTTGCCAACCCCCCTTTCTCTGGTGAGCCTGATGATGTCTCTCTGCGAACATCTAGACTACAGGCTTTTGTCGACAGATACTGTCGACAAAGCCTCTGTCAACAAAGAGCGTCTAGACTACAGCTAGTTCTGTCGACAAAGTTAGCTGCTTTTTTGACAGAGAGTCTAGACACTCTCTTTTGAAAAAGCACAGTGTGGATGCAATAGCTCCTTTTGTCAACAGAACTCTGTCAACAAAAGACGTTATTCCTTATAGAATGAGGTTTACCGCCATTGACAAAACCGCCACATTCTGTCGACTTATTGTCGACAGAACTCAGCGGTAGTGTAGATGCAGGTATAGTTTTGTCGACAAAACCCTGTAGTCTAGACACACCCCAGGTCATGCAGTAGGAAAAACCTTTTATAAAGAGAGAGAGATAAGACAACCTGAGTATATGTACTGTAAAAGCTACTGAAACAGATACTTCATACAGTATTACACATTAAATGGAATATTTTAGTGGTCACCAGGCTCCTACTCTGATCATCTCATTCATCATGTAGAGAGACATGACATAAAGGGAGAATGTTGTACTTGATAAAGAAATACCATTGTTATCTCAATCAATTAGGAATCAAATGTTCTCACAGTAGACAGTAAAACAGGATTATCAGATAAATAAAACTAAAGAATTTACTAAAGGAAGTAACCACATCCATGAACATTATGTAAGTCTGCATTGTCTTTATAAGACTTGCAGTGACATTTACATTTGAAAACTGTCTTCAATTTCTGCGTTTCCTAATAGAACCAAGTAGGTGGAATAAAGCTTCCTCCATTGTGTTGACTCATGGTCCTCACTTTTCCTCTGATGTACAATGATCTGTATTTTAGGAAAGTTTTATAAATATTAGCTATGTGAAATCTAAATGGCATCAAATAGAGAAAATCTAGGAAATTATGAATTTCATAGAGTTTGTAGAAACAGCTGAAAAATTCTTTTTAATTATTTAAAATTATTAGCATTTTGGTTCATTCTCCTCTCGGTAAAAATCAGTCCATGTATGAAAGAAGTGGATGTTTTTTGAGTGAAAAGCAGCTTTTAAGATCTAAAAAGTATTGGCTGACTTGAAACAGAAATTGGTGATAAAGTTACATATTTATTGAATGTGGGTGTGTCCACACTTGCACCCTAGTTCAAAATAGGGATGCAAATGTAGGCATTCAAAATAGTCAATGAAGCTGGGATTTAAATATCCCCCGCTTCGTTAGCATGATCTCACTGGTGTGTTACTCTGATCAACAGCTGTTTTGAAAGTGAAAGTTTTGAGGCAAGAAACCTCAGAAAAATACTGTTTAGCTTTATTAAGAAGTCTAGGGCCATTCTATTTCTCTAGGATGCTCATGTATCCAGTCGATTAAAGACCTTTTTCATCCCCTCTCCCCATCGTATGCACTTTACATCATGAAAATTTTAGTCCAAGACACTCCAAATAATTTGTTGTAAGTCGAACAAAAGAAAAGAAAACAAAACAAAACAGGAAGTATTTAGACCCTGACAAAAAAGGTTTTTATCCACCCTTCCTTTAAGAGCAGTTGTTGCTATGCACCTTTAACTCTTTCTATGCAAAGTTGGTCATAAATCAACATCTTCTAAAGGGTACACCGTTAACACATTTTGTTAGAAATCATGTGTGTCAATGATGTAATAGGTTTTTCAAGTTTCATTAATATTACCTATATTATATAAACAGTTTAAAAACTGTACAATTCTAAATACCACAACTATTCTAAAGAAGACTGTATAAATAATGTTGATTAATTTTTGGACAATTCAAAGAGCACAGTATTTTCTGTCATTGGTGTGTTCTAACGTGTTTCTTAGTTTTCCCTTCATAGTGTATGCTTGTATTTTCATTAAAAGGTAGCATTAGGTTGTTAAACTGTGTTGGTATTTTTTAAAAAACACAAAATATTTTAAGCAATAGAGAAGCAAAAAAATAACAGAAGCAGTGAGCATGGCACGTCTTTCTCTCCACTCCTACATTTGTATACTTCCCATATAAAAACCTCTAGGAGATGAATGCCCTTGTCCAAAATTGCACAGAATTCAAGGCTTGCATTTCAAACACATTCCGTACTTGCAGGCTTAGCATTTCTGCATAGCAGCCAGGGACAATGCCAAATTTTGAAGCATCTATGAGGGCATGTCTGCATTATGGAGAAGATCAACCCTCCAGAGGTCGATCTTCTAGCATTTAATTTAGCGGATCTAATGTAGACCCCTAAATCAAATGTTAAGGGCAGCCTCTGGCATCATGCATGCTCATTCTGTGAGGAGTAAGGGAAACTGATGGGAGCAGGTGCAGTGTAGATGCTGTGGCAGTTTGGTTTAAGGAAGCTGAATCCAAACTACGCAAAATGTGTAGCTGGGTGGCATACCTTAAATTGACCTGCCTGGTTTTGTGTTGACCACACCTAAGAGATTACACAAATACTAATAATCATTGCAATGAAAAAAGTCAACATTGTAATGCACACTGTAGCAACAAAACATGACATAGGCCACAGCTACCAAACACACAAAAAGCAGGATTGTTGCGTTAAACTTATAGGCTGTGTCTAGACTGCATCCCTTTTCCGTAAAAGGGATGCAAATTAGACACATTGCAAATGCAAATGAAGTGGGGATTTAAATCCCCCACTTCATTTGCATAAACATGGCTGCCGCTTTTTTCTGGCTCGGAGCTTTGCTGGAAAAAAGCGCCAGTCTAGACGCGGATCTTTTGGAAAATAAAGCCTTTTCCGAAAGATCCCGTATTCCTTATTTTAAGGAATTAAATCCCCGCTTCATTTGCATTTGTGATGTGTCTAATTTGCATCCCTGACCATTTCCAGAGCAATCTGAATTGAACTAGATCTGTTTAGTCCATCTGTAATGAATCCCAACTTATGAGAGTTTAAGGAACTTGGAGGTTTGTTAAAGCAACTGGCTGAGTTAAATTGAGTCTTAGAGCAGATTATCAATTTTTCGGAAAAAAAAATCAACGGCTATGTTACATTGGTAGTCCATGTTATAGGTTTTACAACAAAACAGAATTCTGTACCTAACAGAGAAACAGTTATATAAAGACAAAGTTTTGCTCTAAATGAATAATAAATTATAGGTTATGTGTCTCTTTGATTTTAAAGGATGCATAATTTACAATGATAAATAATTAACATATCAAAGCATCTAATTTAACTGATGCCTTCAGCATTAGTACAGCCAAAATATAAAACCTTCTGTTTGGTGCTTAAAACCCATATTCATAGTGGAGATGAGTAGCAGCTTTACTTAACTAGCTGTTACAGTTTCTAAGGGGTAATTTCTGCTTATCATTTAAAGGTATTAATAAATGTCAAAAGTTCCATTTCTTATGTATGATATATAAGTACAGTGACACATTGTCAGAAAGGAAGATATAATTATCATTTCAGCTATGAATACTTTGTTCAGGAATTATTTTTGAGTGGTGTTCGTATTCATACGCATATACGTATTGGAAAATAGTCCTCCCCACACAGATGAAGATCTTCTGTCTAAAAATACTATTCATTGATGCCTAGAATAGTGTTATTCAGTTGTTCATCACTAGTATTTCCTATTTTAATAATTTCCTTTACACCAGATTACTTATAAACATTAGTGGAGAAATTCATCAGCAGATCAAGATTTCCTAGATCAGTCCTCAAAAATATCACAGCACTCTTATCATAATAGTTCCTTCAAAAGCTGCTAACGTTGTCTGCAATATGCTAAAAAGACAAAACTTTTCAAGGACAATAGATTTTATCAGTCCTTTTTTCAATAATATCTATGGCCTATGTGTGCTATAATGGAAAGAAATGGTACAACCACATGGGGGCTATGTCTAGACTGCAAGCCTCTTTCGAGAGCCTCTTTCGAAAGAGAGCGTCTAGACTGCACGTTGAACTTTCGAAAAAGCGGCTTGCTTTTTCGAAAGAAGGCGTTCTTTCTCGTGAAATGAGGTTTACCGCCATCGAAAGAAAAGCCGCGTTCTTTCGATTTAATTTCGAAAGAACACGGCTTGAGTCTGGACGCAGGTGAGGTTTTTTCGAAAAAAGGCTACTTTTTTCGAAAAAACCCCTGAGTCTGGACACAGCCGGGGAGACATAATACTACAGGAAAGACTCTTGAAGGGGCTGTGAATAGCTGGCTAACATACAACACCAGCCTCTCTCTACTAAAAATTAACTAGGGCAAAACTGTGTCCTCCTGTGATGATATTGCTGTAGAAGGCAGACAAGAGACTGCTTTTCTCTTACAGATAAAACATTCTTCTAAGAAATGATGGAACAATGGCCTGAGAGCCATGTTCTTCCCTTCTGTTCTGAGTTGCATTGGATCATAAACCCTCCTGATTGAAATTTACTGGGAACTCTGCATCCAAATCCTTGGTTTGACAAATCCTTTAACAATCTCTGTCTTAGTGTTTAATTGGTGATTAATGATGCAAAACATTTGGGTTATATAAAGCCATATGTATTTGTTAGTTGTAGGTTTTGTTTTATCACAGGCCTTCTTGGCTGGGTAGTAGCTAGCTGAACAGCCATCTTCATCCTCATCATTTAACTCTGTAGTAAAAAGAAATCACTAGAGTATCCATAACACATGTTTTCTGCACTAAAGCTCTAGGAGATCCCAAAAGCACATTCTAAGCACCACTGTTTATATAAAGTGAAACAAATAGGAACACATCTCGTTCCATTCCCCAGTTCTAGTGCCTCATGCACTAGGAAGAAAACAAGAGACTCTGTTATGCCAAATATTATTTTTAGTAACTAATGACTTCTTATATCTCTATAAGAATCTCCATCTCTGGAGATATTTAAGAGTAGGTTAGATAATGTCTATCAGGGATAGTCTAGACAGTATTTGGTCCTGCCATGATGGCAGGGGATTGGCCTAGTTTTGGGGTTCACCACAGATCCTTTTCAGAGAAATCATAGAATCAGAGAATACTAAGACTAGAAGGGACCTCGAGAGGTCATCAAGGTCCCTTCTAGTCCTAGTATTCTATGAGTCTATGATTGGTCTGAAAAGGATCTGTTGTGAACCCCAAGACTAGGCCAACTGAATAACTCTATTTGGCCATCTCAGGAAGTTTCCTTTTCAGCTGGAATGACAACCATGATTAGTCAACATGCCCTTTATATTTAAAGATTCTTATTTTTCTACAACTCCACGATTAAGCAATTGTGATGAATAGTGCAATTAACCTGTTATTAAAACAATTAATTGCAAAAATTAAAGAAATGACAAGGGGCAAAATATTAATGCATAAATTATTGGGTTCAGGAACTGTAATTATTAATACATGTACAGTAATTGTGCCATAAGCAAAGAGGACATACCATATGCAGAAGTCAGTAATAAAACAGAGTCTTTTGTTTTCTGCAGAAAAAGACAAATGTGGCTTTCCATTTGGCATAAGGACCCAATCCTGCCAACATTTACACCTGAGCAATTAAATCCACATTGCTATTCCCACTGACTTTGTCCTTCTAACAGTGTTGGCACCCATCTCTCACGAGCACCTATTCTAGTTGGAAAACAATGAGTAATCCTGTGGCACCTTAGAGATAAGGGGGCTACTTATTGTTTTTAAAGTTACAGACTAACATGACTACTCTTTACTCCTTTCAGACTATTCTGGCTGGGTGTATCTGTATTCTTTTCAAAAAGTAGTCAGCAGCCTGATATCCTCTCTGGAGACACTATCTTCCTGCAGCCCTCCACAAACTTAGTTCTCACAGCCAGCCAGGAGTTTCCTCGATGGTCCCCTGGTCCCTGCTAGCAAATTGTCTTTGGCTTAGTCCTAACAGCCAGCCAGAAGCCTCTAGATCTTCTGGCTCCCCTTCAGCAAACTGTTTTTGGTCCTGCTGCTCTTCCAGCCAGATCCACAGACCTTTCTTCTGAGGTTATAAGCAGCAACTAACTACTGCTGTTTTCTGCAACTCTTTTGATAGGGTCCTCCTGTCCCCTGATCGGTCATTGAAGCATCATCGTTGATTGGTTACCTGTCTAGGCCACTTGGAAGACCTCTACTCTGGTCCTTTCCTGAGATGGGTGTAGCAGAACACCGAAGCCTCCATCAGGGAGCCTTTGGGCTTATTCCATACCACTGCAGATGTACTCCTATGTTTAAACGTTAATTTGATTTGGCTGTTGGTCTGAGCCAAACTGCGGGAAATTTGCACACTGCTCCATCACTATAAACTAAAATCTAAGAAATGTTTGAATTATGTATAAGTAAATAGAAGTCACTTTTATGAGAAAAATAATAAATTATAATGAAGAAATATGCCACATAAAACAGTGTCAATACTAAAACTCCAGATGGAACACAGGTAGCCAGAATAATTGGATATGAAGTATTTTAGCATTTCAATATGGAAATATTTTGATGTTGCAATGCTGGAAAAATCTATATAAATGAAAATGAACATGGGTGATAACAGAAACTGCATGATCTATGGAGGATTGTATGACTCATTTACCCAGAGGTGTGAATGCACAAGTAAAAGGGACCAGGGATCACTAATGAACAATTAGAAGCTCTGGGAGTCAGACCCATAGTCTCCTATAGACAACCACCTAACCTCAAGATGATTCTTACCAACAACCACAGGACATACCACACTAATACCAACCCTGGTACTTTCCCTTGCAACAAACCCCGCTGCCAGCTTTGTCCACATATTCACTCTGCTGACACCATTATTGGGCCTAACCAAGTGAGTTATAAGATCAAGAATACATATTCCTGCGCCTCCAGAAATATAATCTATGCTATCATGTGCCGAAAGTGTCCGTCTGCTATGTACATTGGACAAACGTCTCAGACACTTTGCCAAAGAATCAATGCCCAAAAAACAGACATTAGACAGGATCACAAAGAAAAAACAGTTGCTTGTCATTTCAACCAGAAAGGACACTGTCTGAATGACCTGCTAATCTGCATCCTACTTCAGAAGACATTCAAATCTGCACTTGAATGGGAATCCTCTGAACTGGCATTCATGCTAAAATTCGACACTCTCCACAGAGGAATTAACAAAGACTCAACTATCTTACCCATTACAAAGATAGCTTCCCCAATTATCACCTCTAATACTATTAACTCACAGACATCTTCCTTTCCCCACCTCTAATATCATTAACTCACTGGCATTCACTTTCCTTCTCCCCCCCCCCATCCTCCTTCTGTTCTGTAATGTGATTTATCCTTTTCATGTGTGTTCACTTTTTTTTAAATTGTATCCTTTGGTATATATGGTTGTGACTATTTTCTTCCATTATTTGATCTGAGGAAGTGGGTCTGGCCCACGAAAGCTCATCATCTAATAAACCATCTTGTTAGTCTTTAAAGTGCTACATAGTCCTGTATTTTGTTTCAGCTACACCAGACTAACACGGCTACATTTCTATCACTATTCTAATGAACAATTGTGAGTAGAGCTGGTCAAAAAATGGAATTTCCATGAGGTGAGAAATTGTAATATTAAAAAATATGGGTTCAAGCTGAATTGGGAGAAAAAGGAGAAATCTCATAATTTTTCATGAATGAAATAGTCTGAAAAATATTATGTTTTGATCTTATCAAATTTGTTTCAATACAAGGTCAAAACTAAATTTTTGATGGAAAGTTTTCTGTTGAAAATATATTTTATCTAAATTGATTTTTTTTCTGGAACACATACCTTCCACTACATTTTTCAGTGAGGAAAAAGTCACACTGTTTGTTTTGACAGTCAAAATATTTTGTTCCAACAGTTTCATGTAAATGGATTTTGTGTTGACAGTTTCTATTTTATTACATATAGATTATATTTTACTAAAACTATGCAATATTTTATGATACCTGTGTAATATATTACTTGCTATTTAATATAGAATCAAAATGATGTCAATGTGATGTGAAAAAAAATCATACCAGTATTTTCAACAAAGCAGTATTCCAGTGACTGACCATCTCAACTTAAAATATTTCACCTTAACTTTGTTTCAATTGTATATTATAAATTACAACATATATGTTAAAATGTTTCAATGATTATAAATTACATCATGTCACTTTAATTACACATTTCATTCATTTTTACAAAATCAATACAAAGTATATTTATTTTGATTTAATGAAATCATCATTTTCCAATGGAAAAAATGAACTGTCAGATAACTCTACTTGTCAGATTATTTAACAGTCCTAGACTGTTTGCTGGTCCCTACTATGTTTGTTTGGACGAGGTCCTCAAGTGGGGTAAATCAGTACAGCTCTGTGGCAAACAACAGAACTTAAAAACAACAAAAACAAACATAAAAATCGCTGCGCCACCTTACTATCTGCTCTGGAGATTATCAATTGTATCAGAGAGGGAGGGATAGCTCAGTGGCTTGAATATTAGCCCAGGATTGTGAGTTTAGCCCTTCAGGGGGCCACCTAGGAATCTGGGGCAAATCTGTCAGGGATGGTACATGGTCCTACTGGGAGGGCAGGGGACTGGATTCAATGACCTTTCCACCTCTATGAGATAGGTATATCTCCATATAAAGTCTTGTTTAAAATCAATTGGCCAGAGAGAAGAAAGGAAATTCAGTGGAATTTTGACGATGGTCTGAAAGTATACATTTAAATTTTGGTTTAGTGGTTCACTATTCATGTAGAAGGAAAGATTAAGGGGAATAGCCTTCAGCATCCCCCAAACACCTGGTGAGATACTATAGCTAAATTATGTAACAATGTACTTCTGGACTGTGCAGCAAATGGAAAATTCCTCAGCATATGGAATGCATGAAAAAAAAAACATTCAGAAATGAAAGATTTATTTCTAAATGAATTACATTTTACAGTATTGACTGTTGTTCTCTTTAACATTTCATAAAAGTCTCTCTGGCTGCTTGACATATGGTTCAGTTTGCTCCCTAATATCCATTTTTTCCCTCGGGATGTAATTTTGTCATGTCACAAAAATCAAGAGAGTTTGGTTAGAATTTATATTTGGAGCGCCTCTTAGAATGGACAGACTCTATTCACCTCTTCCCTCTGATTATTTGCAGAGGGTATCAGAAGGTAACAACAGAAGAGAAGGAAATGGTCACAGGTAGAGACAGGATGAATAGGAAGTAGAGCTGGTCAGAGAATAGATGGTATTCTACCCACAAATAATCTTTTTATTTTTTAAGAATTTGAGTTTAAAATATCACAATTCAGGACCAAACCTTTATTTCATCATATTTCATGAAACACAGTTATGAAAATAAATTCACTGTGGATTGATTGATTGAAACATTTAGTTTTAATAACTTTGACATTTTGATTTTGAGCCTTTAAAAACATTTATATATAATATAGTATATTTTCAAACCAAAAATCATGTCAAAATGATAATAAAAACACATAATTCCAAAAATGTCAAAATGAGACACTTGATATTTTCAGACTTTTTTTTCTAAATAAAATGTCATCCAAATTAATATGTTTTGAAAAAGAAACAATAATTTAGTTGAACCAACATTTTCGGACAGAAAACTGTTTTGACAAAAACGTTTCTTTTACCTCTACAGAAGAACGGCCATACTGGGTCAGACAAAAGGTCCATCTAACTCAATAGCATAGGCTGTGCTGGGTGTGCCTAGGCACACCCTAATGCAGAGGCAGACTGGCCCAGCGGGACAGAGCCACCGGGCTCTGCACCCCTGCACTGGAGCCGTTAGGGGCACCGGAAAGGAGGACAGCAAGCTGACCCAGGCTGGGGAAGGTACCCGGCCAGGGGAACGGAAGCCGTCCACCCAGGCGGCAGCTTTGGGAGGAGCCGGGGCTGCACCGGGGGTGGGGTCACAGAGGGAATGAACAGAACAGGGAATCATCAAGTGAGCCCCCCTCCTCCTCATGACCATTGCCAGCTTCTGACAAACTTCTAATGAGAAGTGACAGGAATGACTCTTGGCAAACAGGGTTCAGAACAAACATTTTTAAGCCCCATCTCACAGAATTATGGATTTATCTCTCCTCAGGATTCACAGCCATGAACCCTAGCCTATAGTTAGGCACTGAAATTGGATTAGTCTTTTTTTCATGAAAAAAAATGAAGAAAATTAAAAACTAGACCATATTTTTGGCCACAAAGCCTGGTATGTACTGTAAAATCTACATTGCTACTACATAACTGGTAGCTGGGAGTGGAACAGCATGCCTTTGCTTATTAGACTAATACAAATAGTAAATAAGAATAAGAAAAAAAAGTCAGTTTTTGTATACCAATTAATGGGACAGCAAGGTGGTATAATTTTGATACTCTTAATTAAGTTGCACTTGGTCACCAACACAGAGGTATTAAGTACAGATTCTCAGTTATTAAACCAAAGTTCCCATAAAATCTGTCATCCATTCTTATTCTTGCTATTATCTTGTACTTTGTTCACGTCCAAGTCATATGCATTTATTAACGATTCACCAAGCAGATATAGAAGAAGCTAAAAAGGACAAAGGTATACTATACACTCTGAGAAGAGCCATATCACTCATAACAAAGTACAGCTTAGATGTACTCACACAGTTAATTCTAAATGTTTGTGCCTGCATGTTAATGTAAGAAAACAATCTTGTTATAATATAAAAAGTTATTATATGATGGCCTTTCCTAAATACAGGTTACTAGAGCATGGCAGGTGGTGGACAAAAGGCCAAAAACTGTAAGAAGAAATTACATTATGGAATTTATGTGTTCTCTCTGTTATTAACTAAATTTCTCTGAATTCTAATCTGATCTTTTTAATAATGTGTCAGGCCTGACACCCCTGTGGACATGAAACTCATAATGTTCATGGTTGAATGAATGCATCTATTCAATTTTTCCCTTTCAAATATCTTTAAAAATTAATTTATCGGATTGCTCATACTATTATCCAAAATTTGTTGAATTTCTTTTATTACTAATAAGCGCCTTCCTTGGCTTTCTCCTCACTACTGGCCAGATAAGATTTCTCTGCTCTTACTGATAATTGATTACAAGAAATAATGAAACAGAGTGCCTAAAAGAAATCCTGCCTAGCTCTCAGGAGGCTTGCATCAGACACTGGGTGAACTCATAACAGAGTGGCAGCCATTCTGTAGCTTTCAGCTACAGCTTTGCCCTAAGGGTGATCTCTTAACTCAAGCTCCACCCACCCATGATCCTTAACTTGAATTCAATAATACTCGAGTACTATTTGCGTAGTACAAATTGCGTAGATTATTTCAAGCTAAAGGTGCTGTGTAGATGCATCCTATCTGAAAAAACTTGAAAAACAGCATAGTCTTGCAGCACTTAGGGTATGTCTACACTACCCCGCTAGTTCGAACTAGCGGGGTAATGTAGGCATACCGCACTTGCAAATGAAGCCCGGGATTCGAATTTCCCGGGCTTCATTTGCATAAGCGGGGCGCCGCCATTTTTAAAACCCCGCTCGTTCGAACCCCGTGCAGCGCAGCTACACGGGGTACGAACTAGGTAGTTCGAACTAGGCTTCCTAGTTCAAGCTACCATTACTCCTCGTGGAATGAGGAGTAATGGTAGTTCGAACTAGGAAGCCTAGTTCGAACTACCTAGTTCGTGCCCCGTGTAGCCGTGCTGCACGGGGTTCGAACAAGTGGGGTTTTAAAAATGGCGGCGTCCCGCTTATGCAAATGAAGCCCAGGAAATTCAAATCCCGGGCTTCATTTGCAAGTGCGGTATGCCTACATTACCCTCCTAGTTCAAACTAGGAGGGTAGGGTAGACATACCCTAAGAGACCAACAAAACATGTAGATGGTATCATGAGCTTTCACGGGCACAATCTACTTCTTCATATGAATGGAGTATAGGAGTCCAAGTTGCAAATAAATAGCAGAGAAAGTGGGGGGATGGGGAAGGAAAGAAAAAAGGGGGAGAAAAGGAGAAAAAATGTCAATAAGAGTGTCCATAAATGAGGCTAATAGAGTGGACTATAAGTATTCTAAGTACCTAGTGCTTAGCATTTCATGTCATTAAGATGTGGAAAGTAGTGGCCAGTCCAGGTTAGGTCTCTGTTTAAATCTCTATTCAAGGTGTCAGACTTGTAAATGAAATCCAGTTCTGTAGTTTCTCTCTCCAGGGGACTTTTGAAATTGCTTTGAAATAATATAGACACTTTTAGATCCATTAGTGAGTACCCAGGCAAGTCCCCAACAGATTTCTGTATGTTACCATTTCAAATATTTGATTTGAGTCCATTAATCCTTTCCCGTACAGACTGTCCAATTTGGCTGATATACATGGCAAAGAGCCATTGCTGACACTTGATGGCATAGATCACATTGGTGGATGTGCAGTTTTACATGCCTCTGATTTAGTGGTTTATGTGGTTAGGTCCTGTGATGATGTCGCTTTTATAGATGTGTGGACAGAGTTGGCACCAAGGTTGATTGCAGGGCTCAGTTCCTGAGTGAGTATGATGGAGGTGTGCTGTATGGCTGCTGGAAAGAATTTGTTTGAGGTTAGGGGGCTATCTGTAGGCGTGGATTGGTCTGTCACCCAAGGGCTGTGAGAGTAAGGGGTCATTTTCCAGGACAGGTTGTAGATAGTTAATTATGTGCTGGAGGGGTTTACATTGGGGGCTGTAGGTGACGACCAGTGGCGTTCTGTTGTTTCCTTTGTCGGGCCTATCTTGAAGAAGCTGATACCTGGGTGCTCGTCTGGCTCTGTCAATCTGTTTTTTTTCATTTCTTCAGATGAGTATTTCAATTTTAAGAATTCTTGGTATAGATCCTGTAGGTGTTTGTCTATCTGTGGGATTGGAGTAAATCCAGTTGTATCTTAGGTCCTGGCTGTAAACAGTTGACTGTGAAATGTGTCTTGGATGGAAGCTAGAGGCAGAGCAGATTTCCAGTATAAGGTGGTATAAATGTGACCATCATGTAATTGTACTGTGTTGTCAAGGAAGAGGATCTCTTGTGTAGACTGGTCCAGGCTGAGGTTGATGGTGGGATGGAAGTTGTTGAAATCCCTGTGGAATTTTTCAAGGGTCTCCTTTCCATGGGTCCATATGATGAAAATGTCGTCAGTGTAGCTTAAGTAGAGTAAGGGTGGGAGGGTGTGATAGCTGAGGAAACCTTGTTCAAGTTCATCCATAAAGATGTTGGCATATTGTGGGGCCATGCTGGTGCCCATAGCTGTGCTACTGACTTGAAGATATAAATTGTCCCCAAATTGGAAATAGTTGTGGTTGAGGAAAAAGTCACAGAGCTCGGTAACCAGGTGTGCAGTGGCATCATTACGGATAGTGTTCCTGACAGCCTGTAATCCATCATCATGTGGAATGTTGGTGTAGAGAGCTTCTACATCCATGATGGCCAAGATGGTGTTTTCAGGAAGATTACTGATGCAACCACCATCTTGCCAGGATCTGGCAGTCCAGCCCTCTGCCGCCCCTCCGTGAGGCTAGAACACACAAAATCTAATAGCCTGTCCCACCACCACCAGTGCTCTGGTATGTGAAGGGAATGTGAGGAATGTCTTTCAGTGATTTTTTTTTTTTTTTGCTTCTCGCTTGTGTGTGGTCCCCATCTGATTTTTCTATGGGTCAACAACTCCTGACCCAAAAAAGTTTCCCAACCCTGGGAAAAGGATTCAGGGAACCAGGAATTGGGGTGGGAGTCTCAGATTCTATGCTGCTTTTTTTCAGTTGGAGTCAGAGTCACACAGACAGGACACTCAAACTTGGGTGCCTAGGAGTTCTCCTGGGTGCTAGGCTTCATTCCTACTTACCACTTCAAGGAACTACACTAGGTAGGGCACGGACCAGGGACAAGTGTGTGGTTGGGGTTGCTTATTAGTTTGAAAGATACATCGGGGTTTGGGGAGGAGATGTGGTCCTGGCCTGGCAGATTGCCCCCTAGGCGATTTGCATGTTGGTTTGGTGGGTACAAATCTGAGGTTTGGGTGGGGATTGCGTATGCTTGCTGCTTTGTGTCTGGAATTAAAAAAACCACCCTTTTTGAAGTATGGCTTGTTTGGGGTGTATTTGTTGAGAGTGGGTTGAGCCAACTGAAAAGGGAATTGCCTGTATTTGGATTGTTTGTTGACTTTGGCTGCATTTTTTGGCTTGTTTTGCTTTTTTATCTTGTGAGAGTTGGCTTCTTACCTCCATCTAGGAGCTGGACCTGCTGCTGGCTGTTTCCAGGGCAAAGTGCAGGCTGCGGTGCCAGGATAGGAAGGAAGCAGTTACCTTAGCACCCCCACTGGTCACCATGTCACCCTACAGCAGGATGACAAAGTGCCTGACTTTCCACAACCCAGTACTGGGTTACAACCTGTACTTTGAAGACCAGTGGACGAAATCATGAGCAGGGGCAGAAGTGAGGTGGCTCCCTCATTTTGTGCTCCTGTGCAGAAGGAAGCCACAATCTGGTCTTCTATCTGGTGTATGTTTTCTTTCCCTGCCTTGCAATCCATACATGGATTTAGCATTCCAATTTTTGACATATCAAAGGGTGACGTTTGAAATTGCTAAGCTCTGAAGTTACCTTGTAACAAGAATTCCCTTGTGTCTCTGTCTTCCACTGGCAACTTATTTGAGAATTTCTGTTGACAGCACCCAACTTCCATTATCAGGAAATTTATCAAACACAAACTCTGTATTACATGCCAGTACTAAACATATTCCATCCAGTCAAGGTTTGCTGTTAGTGGTGTTATTTTAAAGATGTATGTAATTCTATTGCAAAATAAACCTGTTGCATCAACACTCTCGGGATTTATTTGTCTTCTCATTTGAGCATTCTGACATTTAAAGTTTGTTCTTATGTATGTGAATGAATGAAAAATGCACATTCCATTTCCTTTTAGGTAATATCGTCCTTTTAAAATATTTTAGTTTCTAAAGCAGAACATCTGGTTCCAGTTCAGTACAGAAGTATTTCCTCTGAAGTGGGGTATGCATTAAAATATTTTGTAAATAAAAGCACTTGTGCATAAAGAAAAAAAATCAAGTTTAGAAATGTGATAAATGAAACCCTCTAAACCGCTAAAAGGAAAAATCTTCCAAATATCAAAATTATTCACTTATTTTTAAAAGACATTGGGGACAGCAAACCTTCAGAATATAGCTCAGTATAATCTGTTAATGTGAAAGCAAAGGTGATAGGGTGCCTATTACACTTTCCATGAAAATTACTGTCATAATACAGTCTGAATCTAACAGTAGAATCTAATCTAGCACTTTAAGACAATTAATACATTTCCAAAGGGGAGGGGGGTATATACTATAACGGTAGATTTTGCAAAAGTGCCAACCACTGGCCTAACTCTACTCCCATTGAAATCAATGGGTTTTTTATTGTTGACTTAGGCTCAGACTGAATGCTATTAAAAATGTTACCCTCTGTGTATGGTCTATATTAGAGAAAATTATCTCTCAGATCTCCATGTTTCAACTCCAGTACTGACTTCATTTGAGTTCATCAGATAGTGAACCCAATTTGTTGATCAAGCCTGGAAAATTCCCACTGATAGCAGTAGCAGATCCATGCATGTAGAGTTTTGCCCTTTTGTTTTTTAGAGATGTGCCTGGAGCCATATCTTAGAGCTGAACACCTTCTGAACTTTGGGGAAATCAGACCTGAACTTTGTGGCATAGGCCCATTTCTGCTTGCTTTCAGCTGACAAAATCTTTGTCTCTTTGATTGCAGTCATAGCTGGATAACACAGCTGAATCAAATACAAATATTAGGGCTTTTATGTTTGCTTTCTATCTTGAGCCTAACAGCAAACAACTATGTTTGTCATCATTTCACAAAGAGCTTGAAGTGGGACTTTATGTCTAAGTTAAAATTGCTCTTGCACAGCTTACTTCACAAAGTTTCAAAAGATGGATACACCTCAAAAACTGAACACTATGAATGCTTCTCAGAAGCTAGTTTGTGTTAAAACAGGAATGCAAGTGACATGAGATCAAGGCTTTTTGTGAGAACTCCTTTACCTCCTGGCTTCTGTCCATCTTAGGTACCTACATAGCCCCCTTTACTGTAGTATCTGTGCATTACTATGTTTACTATGTGTTGTCTCTGAAATACAGAGAAACTAAGGGCCTGATTTTTAAAGGTATTTAGTCACCTAAAATGCAGATATATGACTGGTAGAAATTAAACACACACACACACACACACACACACACACACACACACACACACACATGCATTTGATAAAGTGGGTCTTTGCCCATGAAAGCTTATGCTCCAATAAATCTGTTAGTCTATAAGGTGCCACAGGACTTCTCGTTGTTTACACACACAGAGAGATTTCAATGGGAAGTAGGAGCTTAGACTAAACATCATAAAGAATCTGGCCCTAACTGACTTGCCCAAGGTCACACAGAAAGTCTGTAGCGGAGCAGATCATTGAATCTAAGTTTCCTGATCCCAGGTTACTGCCCTAAATCACCAGAACAGTTTACCTGTCTTGTTCTGCTCAGAGTAGAAATATCAGAGAAATCGCCCCCCCCCCCATGATATTTGAATTATGCTGCTTTCAGAGTTAATCAATAAAAGAGTGTGATCTTGCAGCAAAAAAGTCAAAGGAAGATTTTCTACTGACTTCAGTGGGTACAGGATCTAAGCAAACAAAGACAACTGAAGACATTTATATCTACAACCAATGGCTTGCTTCCATTCACATTTTGCACAGAGGCACATCCATTCATAGAACACAGGACTGAAAGGGACATCCTGGGTCACTGAGTGCCGTCTCCAGCTACTGTAGGCAACTTTATCATATAATTCTTCTCATAAAATTATCATGCTCCATTTTAAAATTAGTTAGGTTTTTTGGTCCTTATTGGCAGGCTGATCATTATTGGGAATTTCACTACTCTGATTATTAGAAAGTATTTTCTAATTCTTACAGTAAAACACTTGGCAAGAACTCTTCAAAATAGTTTACCCTTATTTTTTACAAAGTTTGAAAAAACACTTAACATTTTTGCTGTCAATTAAAGTATAAAAAAATCCAGAATCCCAAACATTTCCAATTAAGCTCTTCCTCAGTTTTATTTTATGAGCCAATCACGTGATGATTTCCTGTTGTGTTTACTCCCTCTTGGGCATCTGGCACTGGCCAGTGTTGGAAGACAGGATTCTGGCATAGATGGACTTTTGGTCTGACCAATTGTGGCCGTTCTTATATTCTTATGTTCTTATGGTATTTATTTATTGGAGGAAGGGATAATAAAAAAATAACATTTATCAAAAAAACTCAAAATTCACCAATTTCAACCATCGCTACATAGCAGAAATAATGCCAAACCAAAATCAAAGCTCTGAAAAAGTTAGGCAGGAAATATTTCCCCCCCTTGAAACAAAAAAGAGAATACTTTTAGATCTACAATAAGAAACAGAAAATAATTGATTTTGTGAGTTTTTGTACAATTTTTTATTTGTAAAAATGTAATCTATAGTTCCCCTGTTTTTAGCAACAAAATCCCAAACAGCTGATCAAGGACAACATTTTTAACTGGGTGAATAAGAAAATACATACAATTTTAAAATTGGCATTCTTAACAATTGCCATTTTTAACCAAAAATTTTATTTTCATTGGCTGCAGGAAAAGCTTTGAATTAAAAATTACTTCCAGTTGTACATCTGAACACTCGTGCACTTTAGGAAAGTTTAGATTTAAAAGCAATGAAACAACCTTAAAACTTAGTTTTTTAGTACCAAAAGACAAAAGTTCCTGTCACTTAAGTTACAGAAAAAACTCCCAATAGCTGGTAATAGATTAATCCTCTGTGGAACAATCTCTAGAGAGGAAACAGGATCATACAGATGTAAGCAGTGTGTTACCAATACATCACTCGTGAAAAAAAAAGTTAACTCTATCTGTCTGAAGTCCACAAATTAAAGTGTCTGATTTTGACCTAAATATATCCAGCTAAATCGAGAGTTGTTCCACTTAAGCAACAGTATTAAAGTGGTGAACATGAGATCAGAATCATCAGCACGTCTCCTAGCAAGATTACAAAAGACTGTCAGAGGGAATTGAAGCTCAGACCTTCATTATATAAAGTAGAAGCCCCTAATCATTAAGAGTAACTCTCTTAACTTTAAATTGGAGATTGTAATAGTCACTGGTATAAGCATAATCATACTAACATGACAGCTTCTCTTTCATTTTATCTGAACAAATTCAAGCACCTCTGTTCATTATACACACAGACAATACTGTGCTAAGGATATTTCATGTCAATACTAGCACATCTGCCTTTAATTGAAGAAAATTAAATTACCAATATCTTACACTTCATCTTTAAAATGAGATAGATATTCAGGACCATATCTAGTCCTCAGTTATGCCAGTGTAAATCAGAAGTAACTCCAATGATGTCAAATGGCTTACTTTACTTACTTCAGCTTTGTATCAGTTTAAGAGAAGGCAGAATTCAGCCAGGAAAGACTGACAGAAATACAATATAACTTACTTTAGAAAGAAGGGCTACTCTGTCCCTGTTTTCTGTATAAGTGTTTAGAAATAATTAACATTGAGTAACTTTGTTTATATTTCTAAAGTTATTCTGAAATCAGTGAATGCAAATATACAAATGTTTTGGGGGCACAAGTTAATTTCACCATTATCGTATGATAATGTACTACAGGATGTGTTTCACACAAGCTTGCTATGGCCATTCTTCAGAAGAGGAACACTTAATGCTCCCCAGGGAGCTGTGGAAGGAAGGCTGGTGGCCTAGTTCTATGCTCTAGAACTCTGGTGAGGGAAAGGAGCAGATGGGGAAGGGCGGGGCTTCAGGCAGAAGGGGAAGGAGTAAGGGTGAACCTCCTCCAATGGCCGGTTCATCCATGGGTATAACACATTGTACAGGAATTTATGTACAAAGTGATAAGTTACAGTACATTTACTTTCTAGAAATGGATCAGTTCCTGAGCTGTACAAATTACAGATACGCATAGCCTAAAACTTTTATATTTC
Source organism: Pelodiscus sinensis (assembly GCF_052426305.1). Lineage (NCBI taxonomy): Eukaryota > Metazoa > Chordata > Testudines > Trionychidae > Pelodiscus > Pelodiscus sinensis. The sequence continues at coordinate 31,698,220 of NC_143067.1, read as the reverse complement.
ACATTTGCGTAATGCAATAAAATGCTTTTGAAATCACTAAACCCTGCCTAGAGACAATCAATCATTTCAGGCTGCATAGAACTCAGTAAATTATGAATTTGAAGAGATTACAACTGTCATCTTCATCATTTATACTGGCAAGAGATTCATATTTCAAATCTTTCTTATCTTTGCATTCGATTCAGTTCTATACTATCCTGCCATCTACTAATCGTGATTTGGGAAAAAGATGAATCTCCCATATTCAAACATATATTTTTCTCTTAGCACAGCAGCACTATTGGCTCCAAAATAGCTAACATAACACTGGTGCTTCCACTATAAACTTTTGATTTCCAGGAGATATGTAAGTTAACGGTCAAATTCTGCTCTGGGATGAAATTTATGCAGGATTATTAGGCCAAGATTTATTTGTCTATTTGCTATTACAAGGTTTTAGAATTTCTGCCTTCTCTTGTAAATCAAAAAGTTAAATCAAACTACAACATTTACAGGGCATTAGTTCATAATATGGCTTTGGGTAACAATTCATGAATTCAGAAATGTATGAACAATAGTCCACATCATTTCTTCAGGAGCTGTTATACTGTACTGAATGAGAAATGGCTTAGTTAAAAAGCACTTAAAATGTATTCCCTGATAAAGCCTATTTTTTACGGGCTATGGTATGGCTGGTTTTATTTGTTAAAATATATATGTTTGAGCAAAATATTTAGTTATCAAAAATAAAATTCAATGAATCTCTGAGGAAAACAAATTATAGTCTGCTAAGTAAACAATACACCTCTTCCCAATTAATTATATTCATTAAAAGTTAAAATGGAGGAAAAATATGTGATGCCCGAATTCATATGTACTCCAGGAATACGCCAGAGAACTGTGCTGTAAAACTGACATTCCATGCTTGAATATTGTACTTTCTCTTGTCATTTAATTTTTATTCTACTTGTTTAGAGGACAGAAAAAAAGGGGAAATACAAATATAAAAGTACACAAAAGGAAGCAAACCACAAGCCATCTCTGGTGCAGCTACTTACGTTTAGGTATGTTTAAGAACTTTGCTGAGTTAGGATGCCGGGCTTTTCTTTCTCTTACAGTGCTCTGCACTATTCTTGCCATCTAATCCTGTGCCCCACTCAATGCTACTGCAGTCCAAAGAGAAACTCCCCTTCCGAACTCAGGGTATGTCTAGACTACGTGGCTCCATCGACGGAGCCATGTAGATGATTTTTCTAGACATAGGGAAATGAAGTGGCGATTTAAAGAATTGCCGCTTCATTTACATCAAAATGGCCGCTGTGCTGTGCCGATCAGCTGTTTGGCGGCACAGCGCAGTAGAATGGACATGCCGCGGTCGACAAGGGAAGCCCTTGTCAACTGCCCCAGTATGCCTCGTGGAATGAGGTTTACCGGGGCAGTCGACAAAGGCTTCCCTTGTCGACCGCGGCGCATCCAGACTACCGCGCTATGCTGCCAAACAGCTGGTCGGCACAGCGTGGCAGCCATTTTGATGTAAATTGCCGCTTCATTTCCCTATGTCTAGAAAGCTCATCTACATGGCTCTGTCAATGGAGCTATGTAGTCTAGACATACCCTCAAGGACTGAAGTGATTCCACATAGGCCTTGACTGAGTTCACAGGTGCATGAGTGGCACTTCAACCATGCAGCTCCCTCAGCCTACAGAATACAAGATACAAGCTGGAATGAAGACCACTTTTGCTGAGAAAGAGGAGGAAAGTGGAAGGAATCGGCATGAAACTTGGAAGGCAGTATAGGAATTTCTGAGACCTATGTCCACTAGTGAGTACCCAGAGACACAAGCAGTACACTGAGGATCATGCTATGTCTATAGCATCCTTTGTCACCTCTGTCAGATTGGAGACTCTTCTCTACTCACTCCTCCCCACCCCCACACACAAATGCATTCTCCAACAAGAGGGGAAAGCATTAAAAAGCACCAGCAAATTGAAGGGTTAGGGCAATTATGCAAGAGGCTCCTGACAATCATCTCCCTACTTTGCTCAGCATCAGCATCCCCCCCCCCCCAACTCAGGAAAGAGAAAGCGGCAAGAATCTCCAAGCAACTGAAGTAGCAGGGATGCAATGAGGGAAGCTCCCCTTTTGCCCTTTCCGGCTAATCCCAGGTCCTTTCCCCTACATCTTCCATTAGAAGGGAATCAATGGGAAAAAAGTTTTCAGGAAAGTAGGTATCCAGGAAGGTAGTATGGGAAATACTGTTCATAAATGCCTGTCAATTGAAATGAAAAGCGGCTGGTGGAGAACGTTAAAGCAGAATAAACAGAGAAAATAAATATTTTACCCTTTTCTGTCATAACTAGCCAATTAGCCCATCATAAGACGGGATTTTCAGGTCTCTCCTCCACGTCGGTCTTCTCTCCTTTGCCTCCGGTCTCTCACTCCGTCTCTCTCTCTCTCTCCTCCGCCTCCTGCCTCTCTCTCTGTCTCTCTCTTTCTCTTCTCTTCCCCCTCCTGCCTCTCACTCGGGGGACCGCGGAGCCCAAATGACCTTTTGGGCTCTGCACTCCCCGTGCTGTATGGGGAGTGCGGAGCCCAAACGGTCGCTTGCGCCACTTGCTTCCACATGACAGCCCAGTTGAGCGGTGCAAAAATCAGCTGAGCACCACGGCGGGATGCAAAGGGTGCGGGGGGAGATGATGTTCACAGCCAGGGGGCGGGTCCTGGAGCCGCTGTCACACCGCACATCACTGCTCCGCCCCCTTCCCCTCCCGCCGTGGTGCTCAGCTGACTTCTACACTGCTCAGCCGGGCCGCCACGGGGAAGCAAACAGCTGTTGGACGCCACACTCCCCATGCAGCACGGGCCGCCCAGAGGGAACAGCCAGCATTTCAGCGTTACAGACTCACAGACACTGGGCTACTATATATATGATGGCCAGTCTGATCTGTCCTTGTTTGCTCATGTTCCAAACAACACAAGAGCTAAAACCCTCTCTTAAAAAACTTCTAAAAGATTAACGTTCTATCATACCAGGCCCCAAGCCAAAGCCTAGACAGGTAGGGTACGTCTAGACTACTGCGTTTTGTCGACGGAAGTTTTGTCGACAGATACTGTCGACAAAACTTCCGTCAACAAAGAGCATCCAGACACATTGAGTTCTGTCGACAAAGCAAGCTGCTTTGTCGTCAGAACTCTGTAGTCTGGACGCAATGTTACAGGGAATAACACCTTCTGTCGACAGAGACCTGTCGACAGAAGGTGTTATGCCTCGTGAAATGATGTATACCAGCGTCGACAAAACTGCTGAGTTCTGTCGACGTTATGTCAACAGAACTCAGCGGTAGTGTAGACGCTGGTATAGTTTTGTCGACAAAAGTCCACTTTTGTCGACAAAACTAGGTAGTCTAGACACACCCGTAGATGCAAACGGTTTGCTTAACTCCCTTGGGCTATGTCTATACTGCAGGCTTCTTTCGAAAGAGGCTCTTTCGAAAGCATCTTTCGAAAGAGCCTCTTTCAAAAGATCGCGTCTAGACTGCAGGCGGATCTTTCGAAAGAGAAATCCGCTTTTTCGAAAGAGAGCAACCAGCAAGTCTGGATGCTCTCTTTCGAAGACGGCCTCTTTACATTGAAGAACGCCTTCTTTCGAAAGAGGAACTTTCGAAAGAAGGCGTTCTTCCTCGTGAAACGAGGTTTACCGCCATCAAAAGAAAAGCCGCGTTCTTTCAAAATAATTTCGAAAGAACGCAGCTTGAGTCTGGACGCAGGGGAAGTTTTTTTGGGAAAAGGCTACTTTTCCCGAAAAAAAACCCTGAGTCTGGACACGGCATTGTTGTTACTCTGAAATCTCAATGACCTAATAGCACAAAAAGCAGATAGTCTCATTTGTCCTTCAGTCTCCAGGAGGACGCGCAAGACTGAGATTCAACTCTGAGTTGAATTCTGACTGATAAAGAACTTTCCAACTTTGAAATCTACCCAGAATAGTGAACTGCAGCAATTTCCCTCACTGAACCACATATTCACTCTCTCAACCTCCCTCTGAAGAGCAAGGGCATTTTCTTTTTGCAGTTTTTCAGCTATAGATTCTTTTCTGAATGGAAAAAGTTTTCACATCTCCCCTTAGCTACCCAACAAAATAAAGGTGCATGCTTCAGCATCTATGCCATTGGTACTATTACTCATTGCCAGCAAAAGCAAATGCTGGGCTTTCAGTCCTGTCACTTCAAGAGATAGACAGACTCCACTTGTTGAAATCATATGAAACAAGACATTCATAATGTGCACTCTCATGACAGCTAATACTATCCATATTCAGAGTTACATACTGTACCCCAATAGTCAACACTGATTCATTGGAACCTCAAGGCAGAGTCAAGATTGGCATTGTATCCAGAAAACAAATGATGTAGGGCTATGAATAATCCAATAGCCAGCTAATTGTGTATCATTATTTAATAGTAAAATGTGTTCTCAATTTATCTTTAGCACTGAGCAAGATAAAGGCAAGGACAACTTTCAGTTGCCCTTTTCAACACATTAGCCTCAATTGCATTTTCCAAATATGTTATCAAAATGGTAATTCCATGCTTTCCTCTCTGTAGATAGTCCAGTATTCATAAAGGTAGCATTATTACTACAAATATATTGGGGGGAAACTATTTCAATTACTGGGAGAATATGTAACTCCAAGTCTATTTATTTCAATTTATTCAACTGTCTTGATATATTCGTGCATAGAACTTTTACAAAGAATGAATAAATTCACCTTGAAATTGTACCAATTGACTTTGGCTGGGCGAGGCTGAGAGAAGGAATCAGAATCACTTTTTGAAATAAACTCTGACAATGTTGATCAATACAAAGTGGCTACTCATTTATTAAACTGACAGCTTAGCAGTGGTTTCAAGGTAGGAGATGATGTGGCCTAGGGTGTTAGCCATGGCCTGAGATGAGAGCTGCTAGTCATTTGGAGGCTACATCTGGTGGGGTGAAATTTTCTGGGGCTCCAGCACCTGCCCAGATATCAAGCAGCAGGAATGAGCAGTGTCATCCATTTCAGACTGATATTTCATGAATGACAAGTTAGCCCTGAGAAACTGCACTGTCCCATTTCTCTTTTTTTTACTAACACTCCAATCAAGATCCAAAGAAAGAAAGGAATTAAGGAAGCATATTAGATATGCATAAGACCATGTGTGTATTATGTTTATTGCATACTAGACAATTAGCCATCGTAAAATGGGATTTTCAGGTCTTCTCTCCTGAGCTCTCTCGCTCTCTCTCTCTCCTCCTACTGCCTCTCCCCCTCTCCCTCAGCTCTCCTCCGCCTCCTGCCTCTCTCTCCGTCTCTCCCTTTCTCTTCTCCTCACTTGGCTGAGTGCTGCTTGCTCAGCCAGGCTGCCTCAAGGGAGTTGGGCAGGGAGGTGTCGTACACGACCGGGGAGTGGGGCCGTGTATGTCACCGCCCTTCCTTTCCCTCCCACCCCGGGGGAGCCCAAACAGCCCCTTGCGCTGCTGGATCCTCTGGCAGCCCAGCTGAGGGGTGCAGCACTCAGCTGAGTGCCACAGTGGGAGGGGAAGGGGTCGGGGCCATGTACGCCACCGTCCTGCCCACTTCCCCTCCCTCCGTGGTGACACTCAGCCGGGCCGCCGTGGGGGAGGAGGGGCGGGGCAGTGATGTACACGTCCAGAGGGCAGGGCTGTCTACATCACGACCACCCCCTCTCCCGCGGAGGCCTGGCTGAGGGGTGCACCACTCAGTGCCACGGTGGGAGGAGGAAGGGAGGGCCGTGACGTACACGGCCCTGCCCCCTGGCTGTGTACATCACCACACCGCCTCCTTTCCTGTCCCACTAGGGCTCAGCTAAGCGGCGCAGTGCTAGCGCCACTCAGCTGGGCCGCGGCCAGGGAGCAAGTGGCGGCAAGTGGCCGTTTGGGGTCTGGCTGTGGCCAGTGGCTGCACCTGCCCTCCTCGCCAGGTCTGCTTCCCACTCCCCTCCTCCATCCAGCCCTATGACCCCCGATCTCCTCCCCCAGTTCTGCTTACCGCCCCCTCTTCCTGCCGGCCAGTCCCACGGCCCCCCAGACACCCCTCTCCTCCTCCTCGCCAGTGCTGCTTGCCTCCCCCTTTCCTCTGGGCCTCCCATCCTCCTCTCCAGCCCCACAGCCCTGATTCCCCCCAGCTCTGCTTCCCGTCCCCCTTCCCCTCCCTCCATGGCGGTTCGGCCAAGAGCTGCGCTGCTCATCTTGGCCCTGGCAGGGGAGCAAGTGGCATTTTGGGGTCCTCGCTCCCCATGCATAGAAGTCTAATCTGAACTAGCTACTCCGTGCCACGTGTAGCCGCGCGGCACGGGGTTCGAACTAGCTGGGTTTTAAAAATGGCGGAGCCCCGCTTATGCAAATGAAGCCCGGGAAATTCAAATCCCGGGCTTCATTTGCAAGTGCGGTATGCCTACATTACCCCGCTAGTTCGAACTAGGAGGGTAGTGTAGACATACCCCTAGTTGTCCAGGACAATAGGCACGTGTATGTACAAGGCCAGCATTATGCTTTTAAGTGCTCACTATGCATCAGGAACACCTCAGAGATCCAAAAGGAGCAGCTAGACTTGGTGTGGTGGCAGATATGATAAGAGACAGGTCAGGTCTCACTCTTTTCTTCCACTTTGAATGCATGTGTCACATAGCACTTGCAAACACGAGCTCACAGAGCTAGGCAAGCGTCTGCATTTGCTAAAGGGGGCCATGTTGGCATGGCAGCAACAGAGCTGTGGCTCATGCAGTGACCATGTGTCTGGCACTCCCTGTTTTCCAGGCAGGAGAATTCAACTTTCCCTTTCAACATGAGCATGCGGTTGGGAGGAGAAAGGGATCCTGGGCTTGTTGAAAGGTCAGGGGCTCACCCAGACACCGAGGATCCTGCGGTGGGTATCCTTGTTGGGGATGAGCAAATGGACATGTACTGTGGTGGTGTCAATTACATAGCTTGCTCTGCCTCACCCAGGAGGTCATGTGCAATATCAGTCCTCTGAGTGAATGTGACAAGAAACCTGAACCTTATGCTGCGATGCTTTCATTTACTGGTGGCTTGGTGTGGAAAGGTGTCCTACCACAGAGGATGGAATAAAGCAGGCCTTCCAGAAACCTTGTGAAAAGGATTAAACAGTTCTTCCAGGAGAGCTACATGCAGATGTGTAGGGAGGATTCCTGCTCTATTGCCAGGCATGTTAAAAAGCTATTCCAGAGAGCCCCCGCCATGTACACAAAAAGTGGCCACCACAGATCACACCCAATTGCCTTAACCCATGTGTGGCATGATTAAAATGTGAACTCACCATAAGTGCCTTCCCCACCATCAGGGCCTGAGAGCAATATGACCTAAGAAGACGGGAACGGGCTCCAAAGTTATAGAAAAGTCCTGGCTTTTGGTAAGATTGGATGTTTGCTTGCCTGATGACCATTCTCCTCCTCCTTTTCCTCATCCACAATGTCCTCCCAGGTTGCCAGGGGAGTGTCTTGAGGGTCAGTAACATGGAGTCAACAGGCCTAAATAGAGGCCTGTAACATGAAAACAGCAACAGGCCTTGCAATCTAGTGAGCAAGACTTTGGTTCAGTCACACAGGAGCCAAGAAAGAAGCCCTATTGATAATTGTGTGATTGTGTAAGTTAGGTCGAGCATGGAAGGACACAGGGAGGTACTGGGTACAGACTGTAAGCCAAAGGGGAGTAATGGAACATCTTAATAAGAAATGTCTTGGTACAAAAACTCCCTAAAAACTAATGCACATACCGACCTAGGTTCAGGACAGGGTCGAGATTGACAGCATGAAGGATAGTAAGTAAGCCACCCTTCCATAAGGTGAGGGGTGGTAACTAGGCAACAGAGGGTGGCAACCTGGTACGTAAAGAAGTGATGTAAGTTGTTTGTACCTGTCTATAAAAGGAGGGTGCTCTCCGGCCGACCTTGGGGGGGGGGGCGCACTAGGTGCCTGAACGGCAGGTGTCACTGCCTAAACTTACAGAATGCACAGTAGCTTAACTTTGACCAACTGCTGTTAATATCTGATATATGTCAATAGGTCTGCCCGGTGTTGGTACCTTTTCAACGTGGGACATAGTGCCCAGTGGTATAACATTGTACTGATCTCTGTTACCAACTGGTAGAGCTTCGCATTTGACAGTAAACCTGCTCAATTGATTTCAAACCTTGCCTGCATCTGTCGTTTCCGGGGCCTCTCAGAGATCTCTTGTGTTGACCCAAGAGCACGGGGTCTAACACTCTAGATGAAGGGAGTACCGATTGTTACGCACGCCCCCGAAAGTTTATTATCACCGACGGAGTAGAGGTCCTGTCAGGAGCGCGCCACGACGACCCTGACCAGATGACGCTGACACTGACAGTCCAGACCACTGAAGGTACCGAGGTACGAAAACACCGAGGTACAACAGGAGGACTCCATGGACTCACTCGAGAAATTGGGCAGTTGCCCCCTAGAATCCTAGATAACTGCTCATAGTAGCATAAGAACATAAGAACATAAAAATGGCCGTACTGGGTCAGACCAAAGGTCCATCTAGCCCAGTATCCTGTCTGCCGACAGTGGCCAGCACCAGGTGCCCCAGAGAGGGTGGACCGAAGACAATGATCAAGTGATTGTCTCCTGCCATCCCTCTCCAGCCTCGGACAAACAGAGGCCAAGGACATCATTTTATCCGCTGGCTAATAGCCTTTTATGGACCTAACCTCCATGAAATTATCTAGCTTCTCTTTAAACTTAGATAGGGCCACGATAAGGTGGGTGCATAATTGGCTGGATAACCGTAGTCAGAGAGTTGTTGTTAACGGTCCTAAATCCTGCTGGAAAGGGATAACAAGTGGAGTTCCACAAGGGTCTGTTTTGGGATCCGTACTGTTCAATATCTTCATCAATGATGTAGATATTGGGATAGAGAGTACGCTTATTAAGTTTTCAGAAGATAACAAACTGGGTGGGGTTGCAACTTCTTTGGAGGATAGGGACATATTCAAAATGACCTTAGCAAGTTAGAGAAATGGTCAGAGGTAAACAGGATGAGGTTTAATAAAGAGAAATGCAAAGTGCTCCACTTAGGAAGGAACAATCAGTTCCATACATACAAGATGGGAAGCGACTGTCTAGGAAGGAGCATGGCGGAAAGGGATCTAGGGGTCATAGTGGACCACAAGTTGAATATGAGTCAACAGTGTGATGCTGTTGCAAAAAAAGCAAATATGATTCTAGGTTGTATCAACAGGTGTGTTGTAAGCAAAACTCGTGAAGTTATTCTGCCGCTCTACTCTGCACTAGTTAGGCCTCAGCTGGAGTACTGTGTCCAGTTCTGGGCGCCACATTTCAAGAAAGATGTGGAGAAATTGGAAAGGGTACAGAGAAGAGCGACAAGAATGATTAAAGGTTTAGAGAACATGACCTATGAAGCCAGGCTTCATGAACTGGACTTGTTTAGTTTGGAAAAAAGAAGATTAAGGGGGGACATGATAGCAGTTTTCAAATATCTAAAAGGGTGTCACAAGGAGGAAGGAGAAAATTTGTTCCTCTTGTTTCTGAGGACAGGACAAGGAGTAATGGGCTTAAAGTGCAGCAGGGGAGGTTTAGATTGGACATCAGGAAAAAATTCCTAACTGTCAGGGTGGTCAAATATTGGAATAAATTGCCAAGGGAGGTGGTGGAATCTCCCTCTCTGGAGATATTTAAGAACAGGTTAGATAGACATCTGTCAGGGATGGTGTAGACGGAGCTTGGTCCTGCTTTGAGGGTGGGGGGCTGGACTCGATGGTCCCTTCCAGTCCTATTATTCTATGATTCTATTATTCTAAAATCTATTATAGTCCTAGCCTTCACAGCCTCCTCTGGCAAGGAGTTCCACAGCTTGACTACACGCTGTGTGAAAAAGAACTTTCTTTTATTAGTTTTAAACCTTCTCCCCATTAATTTAATTTGGTGTCCTCTAGTTCTTCTATTTAGCAGCATGTTTGAAGTGTTGTCCCAGATATTCCGTTTGCCTCCTTAGTCTTCTTGTTTGCCTGTGTGAGCTCCTTATGTTCACACAACATTGCTGGGTGTCCCTGGTGTATCCTTTCTCCTCCATATCCTTTGCAATCTTTGCATAGATATCAGCATTTTTTTTGATGCTTTGTAGTTCTACCTGAACTGACTCCTTTCCCCACACAGCAATGAGATCCAGGATCTTCTGCACACTTCATGCTGGTGCTCATTGGTAACCCTGGTCAGGTGTTCTGTTGAGGTGAGCCTGATCTGAGGTCTGCTTGCCACTCTAGCCACATAGAAAATAAGTTTTTCTATGCACCTGGAGAGAAGCAGAATTGCAAGTACTGGCCAAAGTTGTCACATTGGGGCACTGCGGGACACCTGCTAAGAACATCGACTTTTCCAGTGCTGCATCTGCACTACCCTAAAGTCAACTATGCAAAGATTTTATCGTTACTGCTCATGAAAAGCATGGACTTCAACAGCCCTTAAAATTGATGGAAGAAGCTTGGCAGTGTGGACTCATTGTTTAGAAAATCAACCCAATGTGGTTAAGTTCAACCTAAACTCTAGTGTAGACCAGACCTAAGAGGGAGATGCTGCTGCTGCTGCTGCTGCTGCTGCTGCTGCTGATGATGATGATCTTAAAAAATTGTTGAATGAATTAAGGCTTTTCTTCTGTGTATGAATTCTTTGAAAATTGTTTCTGACTACCACATATGTATTAATTATGCATTCACCAAGCAGTTTGAGAATAGACCAGCATAAGAGTTAAACAAATTTGCATATGAGCCTTTGCAAAATTTCATTTAAAAAAATATTATAAGTACTTAAATTTAGCTAATTATAATTCATGTCAAGCAGTGTAGCTGAATCAGGGGCATATTAAGACAAACCCTTGAGTTCAGACTTAGACTGTCAAGGGGCCAATTTCTTATATGATTTTCATTATTTATGCAATTGCTTGGCTACTCCATGTGATATTGCTTTCTGCTTACTGACTAGATGACAAACATTTTAAAAAACAAAATGATAATGATTAACGAATCATTCTGTATGTACATGTAAACAGATGTTTGCAAGGAAAGATGAATAATTGCATGAACAGATGCTGTTCCCTAAACATTTGCAGGCATTTACACAAGTGTTCTAATATAATGGGGGTCAAACTGAACAGTCATTCAGAGCTGGAACCAAGTACTTTTCAGCATTGTATTAGCTCTAATGTATACTGACATGACTATGTAATGATTAAGGATGGGACACTATAACATCCACAAACATTTAAGGGTATACATACCAACGCCTGGTCTACACTAGGGCAGCATCTAGACTGGCAAGTTTTTCCACAAAAGCAGCTGCTTTTGTGGAAAAACTTGCCAGCTGTCTACACTGGCCGCTTGAATTCCTGCAAGAACACTGACGATCTCATGTAAGATTGTCAGTGTTCTTGTGGAAATGCTATGCTGCTCCCGTTTGGGCAAAAGCCCTCTTGTGTAAATGCTTTTGTGCAAGAGGGCCAGTGTAGACAACACGGTATTGTTTTGTGCAAAAAAGCCCCGATCGCAAAAATGGCGATCGAGGCTTTTTTCTGCAAAACCGCGTCTAGATTGACACGGACGCTTTTCCGCAAAAAGTGCTTTTGCGGAAAAGCATCCGTGACAATCTAGATGCTCTTTTCCGCAAATGCTTTTAACGGAAAAACTTTTCCGTTTAAAGCATTTGTGGAAAATCATGCCAGTCTAGACGTAGCCTAGGAGTTTACATCAACCTTAGCCCCATATAGTCAATTGTCCAAGTGATGCATCTGCATTACCAAGCATGTTGTGTCACCCTTAGGAGCCACTGAAGTCTATCTCTGTACTCCTGCTTTTCACCAGGAGTATCGCTATTCCCAACATTGCATGGTCAAAGTTACACTAGTATAAATGAAGCATTACCAGAAATTCTATGCTGTTGACTGCTAGGAGACCTCTATACACTCTGGCCACAACTTCCACCTCTACTATTCTCCTGTTGAGCTCAAAAAAGCCCCAGGAACTTTTAAGAATGGCCTGTCCCATGTGGCCAGCATTACAAGCAAGCAGTACACCATGTCACACATAGAGATGAGATTCCTTCAATGTTCCATTGGATACTGCAGTGAAGTACTTCTGCTCCCATGGGATCCAGTTCCCAGGGGCGTAAAAGAGCACCAGCCTGGTGGACTGTCCAGGAAATCTTGTGTGTGAAGACGAAGTCATCCTGAATGAGTTCAGAATCACCAAGCAGGACACCGAGATTTACAGAAGGATTGAAACCTCCCAGGCAGCTAAAGGATATTCCAGAGACAATCAGCAATTCGGTGTAAAAATCAAGGAGCTGTGCCAGTTGTAACACAAAGCAAAGGAGGAAAGCAGATACTCGGGGGCAGCACCTCACATGTCCTGCTCCTATGAGCAGCTGGAACCAATTCTAGAGGGCTCCCAGACAGCTCTCCTAGCATGGTCATCAAGACCAGACAAGATACACCTGGTATCAGCCTGGAGGAGAGCGGGGTGGCAGAGGAGCAGGAGAAGGAGGAGGAGACTAGGCTGCCACCAATGTCCGAGATTCAGATTCATGACACTGGAGCTGGTCCCCCTTCCCAGGACATCTCCCAGTCCATCAATGACCATGGTGAGGGCACTTCTGGTGAGTTCACAAACTTTGTCTAGCTACAAGCGAGTTGGACACAGGGGGTGTGGAACAGCTTGTCCTCATGTCTGCAGATGGAGTGGGAGTCTTGAGATAAAGATAAAGATCTCATGTAGGAACTTTTTGATCCTTGTCACAAGATTTTTAGGAAGTCCAGCCTTATGTCACCCTCCACAAAAGGATACCTTACTATGCCAAATCACCAGTAAGAGGACTGGCATCAATGAACCACAAAGCACTGCAGTATAAGGCCCAGATTTATGGCCACATTCAGTCAGCATACACGTCTAATCACCTGTTGTGATTCAGAGAAGACTTATATCTCAAATGGCAACCTGCATGAAGGAGGAGGGAAACCTATTATCATGCTAAGTTGGCGGCCCCATGTGCTGAACCTGGTATGTTCCAGACACACCAGGAAACTCCTAGCAGGTTCCTTACCCTGCTGGCTTGACTGCATACAAAGTGAGTCTTGATGCTCCCCGAGATGTCTAGGTACCTGCTGTAAAGTGCCCACTTTAAAGCAAACGTTTGGCATTGCACATAACACTTCTCCACTGTCTTTACAGAGACCTTTGGTGTATGCTAGGAGATTAGGATTAGGTTTCACACAATGTATCTGCTGAAACATCTGCCTTGTAATTTTTCTTTGCAGCTGGGCCAGCAGTCGGCTCAGTGCATCTTCCATCTCCTACAGCATCTGCTTGCCTGCCTATGATCCACAGGCATAAACGCATGAAGAAGATGTTCCAGGAGCAGATGGACTGCATGCATATCCTCATGGTAGAAATCCAGGCAGAGGAGCAGGACTGGATCACCAAGCAGCAAGAGAAGAGACTCCCTAGGGAACAGCTGGCATGGCAGCATGAGACAATGTTTGCCTCCTTGACAGTTTTCTTGGAGCATGTCATAACCTGCCTTGAATGGGCCACCTTCCAGAACCCTGCCTACCCTGAAGACAGCACCAGTCTCTCCTCCAGCCCTGTGGCTTCCATCCCAGGAATCCAAGGGTGTGCTGGGCTCTGGACATGGGGAGAAACTCAAAGTGAGCTGGAGCATCTTGGCCCTCGGGAGGCCAAAGGTAGTCCCACTCCAATTATTGAGCTAACCTTCCTCCTTCCAGTTCTCAGTTCAGTCCTTTCCCAGCTGTTTTCCTCAAAAACTCCCGTTCTTTGAACAATGGACTTTTTATTGATTGTATTGCAGGTGCGGTGTGGGGGGTTAAGGGGAAACCCAAGGAATGCATCGTAACTTATGGAAAGCCATGGCAAAAAGTCTCAAAAGAGGTCTTGCATAACATTATCCTTTAAGGTGTCTCTGATTTGCATTGCCCCTTGCTGTGGTCTCCATATGGTGTGGGTGTCCAGCTGCTCAGACTCTCGGGCTACGAACTCTGCCTCAACCTGCCAGGAAAGTTTCCCCCTTGTTCTTGTACAGGTTATGGAGCACACAACAGGCCGACACCACAAAAGGGTGTTGCTGTGGTCTGAGTGGGTAAGGAGACTCCTGAACTTCTTCTTTAAATGTTCAAAAGCACATTCTGTAGCTGTTCAGCCAAACATATATATACACATACCCATACACAGATATTGGCTGGGAACAGCATGTTTTAAAATACAGCATACAGCTTCTGTATATATATATTCATTTTTATTTCAGTTTCTCCTCCTTCCCACAGCCAAACTTGCCTATTACTCGTTTCTTTATCCCCCTTTGTTATCTACCTCTTCCTGTCTATTACTCTGTAATACTGCACTTTATATTTCCATTGCCATTTTTCCTGCTAACCTGAACATGCACATGATCTCTGAAATGAAAATAAGAATAATAGATAATGCTTCAAAAGCTACAGCAGTATCTTCTATGTATTCATGTTGTGAGTCAGAGAGAAACTCCTGCTAAGCCTAACAAATTTGGGAGATTGAAAAAAAAAAAGAATGAAACCCAACCTTTTTCTTGGAAGTAAATTAGTAGTCCTACAGTAACAGAGAAATGCTTACAATACAATTCACAACATTTTACAATGATTTAAAATCTAAAACCTAGCTGACAACACTAAAACATTTGCAGTTATACGAATTGCCCCCTGCTGTGATTTATAGTTGAAATAATCAGTAATATTAAATAAATAAATGAATAAGATTATTTACCATAATTTTTCCCCTCCTGCCATCATGAGTAATAAAGAATTTGGAAAAGACAGATAATCCTTTTCCCCGAAGTTTATTTTTCCCCATCAACTTTAATAGAACAATTTGCCTTCTGGGTATTTTTAGGTTGTATAAAAATGCATCTCTGCTAAAGCACTTAATAGAGACAGGTTTCAGTGGTAGCCCTATTAGTCTGTTTCAGCAAAAACAAGGAGTCCAGTGGCACCTTAAAGACTAACAATTTCATGAAAGCTTGTGCAACAATAAAATTATTAGGCTTTATGGTGCCACTGGTCTCATTGTCATTTTTACTAGAGACACATAGACACATGTAGTGTGATTTCTGAGACTGACTAATTGGCTGGGAACAGCATGTTTTAAACTACAGCATGCTGCTTCTATTATCTGCCAAGGAGCTTATTTGGGAAGCGTAATAAAACCAGACATTTTGGGAATTTTTGTTGCTGTGAGTAGTGAGAAAATGCATAATGAATGAAAGATCTCAGTGTGAGGAAAAAGAAAACAGTTCTTTCAGGGCAAGAAAGAGCAATGTGTTATTCAAGGAGATATGAGATATAAGGTAACCAGTAATCCATTATCCCAGAATTAGGCAAAATAAGAGACAGATATGTGGAAAATGACTTCCAGTACAATAAGCATGTAGGAATTAGAAATTATACTGGTGCTGTTGTCAGGGTGTAAGTACATGTATATGGCATATCAGCTGTAGCAAAAGGATTGAAATTCATTGCTTTAATAGGAAAGATTTGCAAGAACAAATGTCATCTGATTTCTGACAACAGAAGAAGACAATTAAACTAAATTGGGGACATTCTTGAGAGCTCTGAAAGCTGACATTATTTGCTGTAAAAACCATCCAAATGAAACTTGGTATCAAATCAGCAACTTCACTTGGGGAGAGAAAAAAAGTATATATATATATATATATATGTTCAAAAAAATATGAAGTGTGCGATATCGCATGGTGGTAAGAAGAGTCTTAGAGAGGTCTACGGGTCAGCCACTTTACCTGACAAAAGATTTTTTTCCATGAGCTGTTCTCCCCTCCACAAATACTTTTTTTTTTAAAAAAAGAGAGCTAGAAAATGAAAAGGGGAGTTTCAAAAGCAAATATTTTGCAATGTCCTGTAGCAGGAAAATAGCAGTGAATAACTGACCGATATTAAAAAGTGCAGGCATACTAGGCAAATAACAAATAGCCACTTTCAGCCTGAATAGAATGTATAATTATGCATAACATGTGCCTAAACACCATAGGCTCATGTTATGCATAATTAGCCCAGTTCCAGACTGTGATTGCCTGAATGAATTTGATTTTGAAGCATTAGCGATGTGGACTAACAAAGTAAAGGAAAGTGTGTTATGTTAGGAACGCCTCTTGGGAAGAAATGGAAAATTGTCAATGGCAGCAGCTGAGATGGTGAATGTAATACAGAATTTGATAGTAGTCATAGGACAGCATTTTATGTCTCTGTTGTTCTATCACAGGATTTATCACTGTCTTTGTTAAAATGAGATTTTCTTGTTTTGTGTATTCTGCAGTAGGCCTATCAATATGAAAGCACCAATGGAGAGAATTATAGTATATCCCTAATCCAGGAAAGGCTAAAATACGACGCTTTATTTCTGCCAAGCAGGAACAGTTAATGACCCTGAAAACACACTTTTGCCCAAGAGTCAAAAATGCTAATAGACTTTCTGGCTCTCTCTGAAAGCCTTGTGACTTTACATAGATGCAAATGCCTGGAATTTTTCCAGCAAGTTCTCCAAAGGCTCAAACAAAATTATCTACTGCAAATAAAGAGCACAAAGGGATATTTACTTCCTACTGCTAAATTTAGAATTGATGGGATGAATTAGCTGATGGCATTAGAAAGTGTCCATGCTAAGTTGCTAATGGAAGGAAAAGCTAATTCAAGAGAAAGATACAAGATTTAATTATGTAAGAAATGATGTAAAATGTAGTGTCTCCTGCAAATTGATTGAATACAACCTAACCGACAATATACAATGTTCTGAGACAAGGATTTTCACACTTTTGGACAGTGTGAGTCACATCTTCTTAGAGAAATTTTCTATGATTTTATAAACACCAGTAAATGCAAGGATTTACAGTCAAAATTTAGAGAACAGAATTTGGCTCTAATTTAAAAGATTATGTAATAAGGTAATAGACCTGAGAAGTTAAAAATGGATAAAGTCATTAGATTTTCCAAACAATGTCTTTATCTATTCAAGATTGTTCCCTGCAGTACATTTTCTAGGTTGTTGTTGTTTTTTGGTCCATTTTAGATCAAAATTTGTTAGTGATTGGCTTTCTGCTATTTCCCTTGCAAGACTATCATCAGTGTCAGAAAATGTTCCCTATTCTTTGAACTATTTTTTTCCTTTCCTAAATTTCATCCTTTGCTTTGGGCAGTAGTTATACCTTGAAATAGCAAACTAAATTTTTGTATGCATACTTGGGGCACATCTACACTATGAGATTAGGTCGAATCTACTATGGTCAATTTCTGGGTACGTGACTTTGAGAAGTTAAAGGTCCGTGTCCGCAGCACAGGGAAGAATCAAATGTTGTCTGAAGTAGTTCATCCCCATTAGGGAGCCTATCATTGACTCAGAGAACAAGACATTGTGGGTAGCTTTGCAGTCTGGGTTATGTTTCCACTCAGTCCACTCAGCTGTAGTTGGTTAGAGGGGTCGTGTCGGTTGCGTCCCATAAGGCACTCCCCTCGTCCCTCCACGCTCATGCTAGATAAAAGAGACACAGTGTGCTTGTGCCTTTTGGTACCCTGGTTGCCCTCATGGATGCCAGAGCACTGTGAGCATGGAGCCTAATGTACAGGAAAATATCATTTCGGTCATGTGTATCATGGTGTGCCACATGGCACTGTACTTCAAGGGTTTATGCATGGGACTCTGCCAGGAAGAGGATGAAGATGAAGCTTGGAGTGTCATGGAGGAGCTGTCAAGGCCTGGCACTCTCATGCTAGCTCACCTACCGGTCAATCCTCAGGGCACAGTTGAACACTGGTTCTGGTACTGTGAGACAAGCTGAGACCATTGTGATGCAGAGATGGGATGATCAGCAATGGCTGCAGAACCTCCACATATGGAAGCCATGTTCCTGGAACTCTGTCAACGGCTTTCCCCTTGGAAATGAGGTGTAACAGTAATTCGAATTAAGGACTTAGTTTGAATTGCCGTTTCACTGCCGCTGGTAGTCACGGGCAGTTACTTCGGGCTAGTGGACTTTCAAAATGGCAACCGACGGGAACATGCAAATAAAGCCTGGGATATTTAAATCCTGGGCTTCATTTGCAACTTCGAATGCCTACATTAGTCTCCCTAGTTCGAACTAGGGGGCTAGTGTAGACATACCTACAGATTTACTAGGGTATAATCTTTCATGGGTAAAAGCCTCTTCAGCAGATGAATCAGAGTGTAAGTTAGAGAAGCAGCTTGGGTACACATCAGGGGTAGCTATAAGGAAGAAGTTGTTTGTGTTAATGAAACTAACCCTAACTTTGTTACTATTGTGATCATAATTCCACCACCTCTGGCATATTACCATTATCTGTATATGGAAAAACTGAGATCTAAAATACAAATACTATCTGTACAAGATGCAGGTACTTTATGCACCTTTAGTAATGCCACATGTTAAATTCGAAAAGGAAGTTAAGTGTGTAATAAAGAGCATTGCTTATCAATGACATAATTATTCACTAATTAATCTCTTTGTACTTGCAAAATATGGCATGGTGTTTGTAATTATAATAGCTCTTTCAATCTTTATATGAATGCCTATCCATGAATATTTGTCTAAACAAAGACTCACTCTCCGTATAAATGACTGTTACAATGGAACATTAGAAAAGGACATAAGCTATGTTTTTGCTGAGAAATAATGAAACACATTTGATAAATAATGCATTGGTACCTACTATGCGTAACAATCACTCTTAATGTATAAGCTTTGGCAAAAATATCAGCTAACAAGTTGTCCATTAGAAAACAGGATGCACAGGTGTGGTGTGCAATGGCTAACAAATCTGGAAACAGAAGATTTGGGTTTATAGGTAAATGGAATGTCTCCTTTTTTTAATGTGTTGAATCCAAATCCTTTTTAAGCACAAGCAAACATCACCAAAGTGTTTTTCCACTGTGATATCTTCTACTCACTTATATACCATACCACCCTTATGGTACAGAAAATGGATATGTTTATCATATTTATCAAAGATCTGTCATTATTATTCTATATTTGGTGGACAGGACAAACTAAAGATAAAAGATACGTTTATTTTTGCTATCTTCACCTTCAGTGTAGAACTCTACTAAGCCATTCATTCATATTGGAAGAAGCCCACCAGCCTATAAGATGGCCACATGTTGCACATTTCTATCAGCATCAGGATTCATGGCTGAGAAAGTTTTGGGGACCCCCTTTTACAAAATGTAAACTGTACTCTTTTAAGTGATTTAAATTAATTTTGGTTTGAATTGTGGATTCTACTTTGTTTGAGAAAGAGATGGGTTTATGCTTGTAAAGGTGCTGCATATAGAGTGAAGTCCACTGAAGTGCACAGAACAAGTAGGCTACGTCTACACTATGAGTTTTCTCGGCAAAAAATATGCTAATGAGGGACTCACTTGCATGAGTCGTGATCTCATTTGCATATTTTCTGCTGATCCAGTTTTTCGCTAGGGTTTTTACACAAAAACAAGCATTGTGGACTTTTTTTTAGTGTACAAAAACACTTTTTCCCACAAGATCATTACTGATCTTGCCCTGTTCTTTGCCCACACAAAAGCAAATTAGGAGAGTGAAGAATCTAATTTTAGAGGATTGAAAGTCCACGCATTTTAGATATACTGAGACATACAATGAAATATTAAACACTGAAGAAATCCAATCTAAATACTCATTGTACAGGGCTAAATCATAATACAAGAGAAAGACCTTAGGCTGTGTCCAGACTCAGGGTTTTTTTTCGGGAAAAGTAGCCTTTTTCCGAAAAAACTTCCCCTGCATCCAGACTCAAGCCGCGTTCTTTCGAAATTAAATCAAAAGAACGCGGCTTTTCTTTCGATGGCGGTAAACCTCATTTCACAAGGAAGAACGCCTTCTTTCGAAAGTTCCTCTTTTGAAAGAAGGCGTTCTTCAATGTAAATAGGGCTTCTTCAAAAGAGAGCATCCAGACTCACTGGATGCTTTCTTTTGAAAAAGCAAGCAGCTTTTTCGAAAGTTCAACGTGCAGTCTAGACGCTCTCTTTCGAAAGAGGCTCTTTCGAAAGTATCTTTCGAAAGAGCCTCTTTCGAAAGAGGCTTGCAGTCTAGACATAGCCTTAGAGTGAAAAGACATAGGAAGAATACCACAAGGACATAGACTGTCAGCCTGCCATTACATAAGACATGTGATATGCGATTTGGAAATGGCATCTTGGTTAAAAGGACACAAACAGGTGAGCAAGATGAGTCATAGCTTCACCAAGCTCAGAAGGTCAGAGAAAAGACTTGCACAGCTATGTGGAAGATACTGTTTAGTACTTAAACCTGTAGGCTTTTCTCCTGGTAAACTAGAGTTATTCACAGTGTCTAAACTCAGCCATATTGTATGCCTCTAGTCTTGCCTCCATTTTCTAAGAAAACATTGACCTGTTGCAGATGAAGCAGGTAGCGATGCTTGCACTGAAAGTTGCATAACACTATCATAAGCTCCATTTCCAGTTCTTACAACTTTGCTTACTTTTAAGTGTTTGACCTCAAGTTTTCTATACTTGGTTTCAGTGTCAGTCTGAATATTTAAGAGTCTACAGTTTAAGCAAAAACAGCTGAACCACTAATTACTTACCTGCTGTATATCATATTCATTTTCTCATTGGAGCCAACTGCCTCTCTTGATATAAACTGAATAGAAGCTTTATGGGAAAAAAGCTATGGATTTTAACAGGAAATGAAATGTTCTGTAGTCAGCAAAACACTTCTTAGAAGGAATAAAAATCTCTAAAATTCCATATATTGGCTTAAAACCATTGTGGAACATAGTAAATGCTCCCAAATTTTGTGTAATTTCTGTGGGGTCTTTGATGGTTTAAAAACTAGTAAATGCTACAGAACTTTTCCATAAAAAGAGAAAACACTTGAATATAGAAACAGTGACATTGCCTATTGAAGGCCAGCAAAATATTCCTGAAAGCAATGGCAATAGATATTAACACCTCTTAAATTATTTGAAGTAATTATTCTGGGGAAAATTGTCCCCTAGAGCGGGCTTTTCAAATGATTTAGGCACCAACTTCTATTGAATTTCAATGGGATATGGGCAGTTAACTCCATTAGGCTCTTTAAAATCCAAGCCCAAAAATGCACAACAAGAAAAATACAATAAGGAACATTAATTTACTTTATCAGTTCCCCCCTAGCTTGAGCAATTATTTGCTTTCCTTTTGTGCTTGTTTATGAGACAGTGTAAGCATTCCACTTATGCAGAAACTGCTATAGAGTAGCCCTCTACTGCCACAGGTAAATCACTGTTCTGGACTTGAACAGTTTCTCAGTGGTGTTCTCCTAAGTGAAACTAACAAGGTCATGGCCAATAAAAGAGAAAGGAATTGAAAAGGAGCATTAGGAATACAAAATACAAAACATTGCTTGAAGATAAAACAGTGATCTGCCAAGGTGGCACTGCTGGTACTGTTTTAGCTGTGTGTGTAAGAAACATTGTATGAGAGAAATACACATTCAAAGCTTTCAATCTCTGCTAAAGAGGATTTCATTATAAAATCAACTCATATTGAAAAGTCCTACATAACTCAGCAGACATGAAACCAATAGGAGTCTGTACAGGTCACTCAAAAACGTGTAGAATTCAATAAATAATGGCATCTGCTCTCTAGGTGCTTCCTTTAATATTTCAAAATATCCTATAGAAAAAAATACAACTTTCTGATCAGTTGCATAGGACTTTTCCATAAGGAGCAATCCATACACTTGAAAAACTGACAAGAGTTAAAGTACTGTACCTTGTAAATTATTTGACCATCACCATTATGATTTTATACTAAAGGCAACACTAATGTATGGATCACTTTGGTCTACTTACTTCTTTGATTACCAAATCCTTCATTCCTCAAGTAGCTCAAAGTTCCCTTCCATTCACTTGAATGCAATGACATTTTCCCCTGAATAAAGACTCACTAGGATCTACAGGATTTGGCTCTGAAGAATAAGGCCTTTATACCTGATTTATGTTGGAGGACAGCCAGAGGCTGTAAAATTAGACAAAACGGTTAGCAAATTCATTTTGCTAACTTTTCAAACCCACTCATATATTGCATGTTTGGTACTTCAGCAAGGAATAGAGTTAGAGTGGGTTAAAAATCTCAATGGAATTGTTATCCATCTAAAGACAGTGGTTCAACAAAACTAAAATGTTTCATGGGAACTAATCAATTGTGTCAATGTTGTCAACTGGAAATTCCAAAATCTTTTGTTTCAGTTAGGCCAAACTATTCTGTTTTAACTAGTACTTCAACCGTTATGTTAATGGAATACATCTCCCATAATTAAGGAGGACACAGATATTCCAGTTACAACCCAGATCCAAGGCCAGATTAAGAAAAGGGCTACAGCCCAAGACCCTAAGCTAGGTTGGGGGCTGGGAGAAGCTGCAGCCGCTAAAGCCCCTGTCTTCCTGGCCAGCTCTTCTTCCCCCTTTCTGAAGCTGCATCACCACAATCTTCAGGAAGCTTTGTCCCCTTGCTGCCCTCACCTGGACGCTCTGCTCCCCAGCTCCCATTGACCGAGATTCACAGCCATTTGGAGCTGCCCGAGGTGATGCCCCAGGTGAGTGTGGGGCAGCACAGAGACACCTGCTCTCCTCCCCACCAAATGGCAGCTGCCCAAGATTTTTTTATTTTAAAAAGCCATTTTACTTCCAGACCACTTTAATGTTTTGCCACCTGATACAGTTAAGTGTATCTATAAGACAAACATATTTCATAATCTTGGACATCTCAGGTGTTTGTAGTGAGCAGCACATTGTATGTTGCATATTACATAAACTTTGTAGCTGTCCAACATACACCCTGCACTCCAATCCCTTGCCCCAGCCCTGAGCCCTCTTCCATGCCCTAATTCCCTCCCAGATCCTGCACTATAACACAGAACCACTGGGGCGAGGGACTCCTGGCCACTGTGTGCCTGGAGCCCTGGGCCCTATAAATCACTATCAGAACCCAGTGTAGCACACTCCAGGTGGCTTTAAGGGATGCATGGCTAGCTGTCCCCTCCTCTGCTGGAGGTCCTACCCCTTCCAGCAACAGAAAGCCTGCCCTCCCCCCTTGCCAACAGGCCTGACATGGCTGTTGGCTCCCCTGCCCAGAGCCTCAGCCCTGAAATTACTTCTGCACCCTAACTATCTAACTCCTGTCCAGACCCTGAATCCCAACCCTGCACCCTAGCTCCCCTCTTAGGTCGCACGCGCCAACTGTGAGCCCCCTCCTACATCCTAACTCCCACCCAGACCCTGTATTCCCACAGCAACTGCCTGCCCTGAACCCACTCATACAGTCCAAACCCCAGTCTGAAGCCCCCTTCTGCACCTCAAACACTTCATCCCTAGCCCCCCGAGCCTTCACCCCCTTTCACTCCTGCCTGTCTGTCTGAAATTCCAGCCCCTGAACACCTCTATTTTTTGCTCCACCCAGAGCTTAAGTGACTCCACAAAATCTAAAAGCCCTGGGCCCCCAGAAGAGTTAATCTGACCCAGCCCGGGTCAATGAGTCATGCTTCTACTACACTTCCAAATGTACGGCAATAACAGATAGAATATCAAATGTCAATTACCACCAACCACAACAGTCTATATTTTGTAACAGAAATATTTTAAAAAGCCGTTTTACTTCCAGAACACAGTAATGCTTTGCCTCTTTATGCAAATAATTGTATCTGCAAGAAATTACATAGTTGATAATCCTGGACATTTGGGATGTTTGCATGAGCAACATATTAAATGTAGGTATATTATGTAAATCTTGTAGCTGTCCAACTGATCTATCAACCTGCCTAGCTCACCATTAGGTGAGCACCGATGCAGAGCAGGCTGTCAGGTACTCAGCTAGAGACAGTTATCCATTTAATGTTTCTGGCTCCAGATTATATTTGATGTTTTATTTAGCACATTGGATAACTTCATTTAAGAAAACCCTGTCACGCTAATTGGGATTAAACAGAAGTGTACTGATTCCATTCATGAGACTGAAAAATATTGTCATACACACACACACATATTGGAAACAAAACATACACAAAGCCCAAGACAGCAAATGAGGAATTCACATGTGATAAACTTCAGCGTCCAAATTCAACATGGAACATCACCAGAAACAATCACTTCAGAGTTGTGTGGAAAATGACTGTTAATATGTGGGGGTTTTTTTCAATAGAAAAACAACAAGCGTCCTAACTTGAATGTGTATAGTTATGTTTTTCTTCTCCATACTCAGCACCTGGCTTTTTTAGTACCAGTAGCCATAGCAACTCTTTCATATTCCAAGACCAGGACACTACTCTGAGATTCCCCTTAGCAAAGTAATAGCCTGTATTGGCTGCTAAAGTAATTTGCATTTGTGAAACAAACTTACTCCAAACACCTCCCTACCTTTATCCCCAAGCATGACAGAGGTTGGTTTGTTTGCTTTTTAAACTAGATCAGTAGCAAATGGAATTCTTATAAAAATAGATATGACCGCTTTTCACATGGAAATCTCACTATCATGCTAGAATTTAGAAAAAGCATAAAGGAGATTGAGACACTAAGCTCCCTTGTATTGAACAGTACTGTCATAATCTCTGTACAAAAGATGCCTTGTGAAGTATCATTTGGAAGCTAAAAATTCACGGATTCTTTGCAACCTATGTCTAGTATAGACACTCATGGTGTAATTTGCTTGCCTGTAGGCTAGTTCTTGGAGCCTACAGCAGGAAAGCATTGTGAGTACCTAGGGTTGAAAAGCAAATGGTGACACAATCTCTTAGAGTATGTCTACACTAGCCACCCTAGTTTGAACTAGGGTGGCTAATGTCATTTGAACTTGCAAATGAAGCTCGGGATTAAAATATCCCGGGCTTTATTTGCATGTTCCCAGGTGCTGCCATTTTTAAATGCCTGGTAGTTCGGACTCTCTGCCCGTGGCTACACACGGCATGGGCTAGGTAGTTTGAACTAAAGCCCCTAATTCGGACTACTAGCAGTAACGGTAGTCCGAATTAGGAGTTTTAGTTTGAACTACCTAGCCCGTGTCGCGTGTAGCCGCGGGCAGGGAGTCCGAACTACTGGGAATTTAAAAATGGCAGTGCCCGGGAACATGCAAATAAAGCCCCCAGGATATTTTAATCCCGGGCTTCATTTGCAAGTTCGAATGACTACATTAGCCACCCTAGTTCGAACTAGGGTGGCTAGTGTAGACATATCCTTACTGATCTGGATTGCATTTTGTACCCCATCAAAGAGATGATCAAATGTAAGCCTTGGAGAGATCTGAGTGGTAAACTGATGGAAAGACTAAGAAACAAATGGCAGAAAGGTGTCAGAATTTAGTTATTAAAAACTAAGAATCAATTTACAGTCCATTGAAATATGCATTAGAGTAGCTCACAAAGTTCCAGTACAAGTCATATGAAACAATCATTCTTACAAACGTGTATGTGTGCTGAACGATTACACAGAAAAACGTATGAACCCCACTTTTATTTCACATAAGTGAGCGGAGTAGGGGCCCAAACTAACCTCTGGAATGCATACCTAAAGCACTTATAGTGGCAGTCTCTCTCTTTCCCTCTCTCCCCCTCTCTCCAGAGTGTGAACTTTTCCTCCTGCAAACATCTGGCTTGTAAAAACAAGGGAGATACAGAAGTGGCATTGCCTGAAGGGGACTGCGTCCATCAAAAAATCAGTGAAATCCTTCATTTTGTTACAATATATGTTGACAAGTCATGGGGGATTGTTTTGTATTGTTAAGGCATCGGGTTATTTGAAAGCTGCAGCCTAAACCTTCCCTTCATTTTTTCTTTGTTCTGTTCCAGCTGTATTAATGTGATCAGCGGTGTACAGTTACCCAACACTTAAAACACAAACCAAAATCTCCAAAATCTAAAGAAAAAATGTGAATAGTTTAGAATTCATTCAGATTAAAAACCACCATTGATATTTTACCTGAATCTATAAGCAACAGATTTCTGACTAGAGCGCAAAGAATGTTCTCTCTGAGAATTACAACTTAAAATGCTAACATTCCGAGCTTTAATCAAGTGTGACTGTAAACTACTAAAAATGAAAAGAGCATAAGATATTTTCACACTTGAAGCAGTCAGACAATAATAAGTTTCCACCAGTTAACATATTAATAACAATGTTAAAGAGTATGATGTTCCCGACACAGTGCCTGAGGTTTTACAAGCCTGTACAATTTTACATCTGTCAAGAAGTGCTTTTTGCTTGTTAGCAACTGACTGAACTATCAAAAAGGAGGGGAACTGAAGGAAGGAAAAATACCACATAAAGGTATGAACCAAGTTGTGGGAATCCAGCAACTTCATTTATTTAGTACTCAGCTGGATAAAACATATGGGAATCGACAAGAAATAATATTTCCCTAGTAAGGAGTTTGGACTCAATGACCTCACATATCTTTTCTGTCTCTAATTTCTATGATTAATGTGATATACACATTCTGAAATGAAAAGCTGATGAAGAAATAGGATGTTATCAAAGTTCTATAGAAAGGAGATAATGGATAAGAAGAGCAAAGAGAGTAATTAGATAACACTCATGGAAACAATTGCGTTAGTAAAATAAGTAGGACACATTATAGGGCGTGATAATATAATGAGAGAAAAGCAAGTTGATGGCAATTAGATTTCTGGAATGAAAGAAGAAACACAGAACTGAAGGGATCACCCTGGTTGTGCAGAGCTGAAAAAATAATTCATGGTGAATAATTTGCCCTCTTTTTAGCTCCCATACATTCCCCCAACTGACTAAAATTTCTTCACATTCCTTAGCTGAAATTTACACATCATTTTGCATAAGTGGTTCTTTGATTTTATGTATTGATTGTAAGCATTTTTGGAGTATTTGTAACAGGGAGGCTGCTCACACCTTAAGAGCCAACCAACCCTCATTACAGAATGAGCCATACATGGGAGAGATCACACTGATTGCCTATCCAGATGCAGGACACAAGTGGGAGTGTAGTGCAGGGATTAGAAACTGATATGAATGAACAGAATTTAATAGAGTTTTTGGAGTTAGGATTGAGAGGCAGGCAGGTAGGGCTATCAAGTCACCTGCCAAAGAAGGAAAGGTCCCAGGCAGGCAGACGATCTGTGAAGAGAAAGAGAAACCTTTTTGTGTGGACTTTTCAAAGCTCTGGAAACTTTAGTTTGAATGTTTGCTATTTTAATGAAGTACAACACTAGAAGGGATGGAAATGGAGAATTGTCCATCCAGTGCAGTATCCTTTTTTCTTACATTTAGGTTTTCAGAATAACCCTGTAACAATATGGCTTTTCTGTAGCCATGTTGGAAGGCCTGTCATAGGCCTGAACCAAAGCTTCCTGCAGCCAGACTGAAGAGCAGCAGCCGATAGCCGAAAGGCCCGGAGTCCCATACTCATATTTCATCTAAATAGTATTGAAAAGTGTCACACCAAGCTGTGAGGAGAGGACTTTGTCCCCCACTGTCACTAGATAAAGAAACAAGATGGGTAAAGAAAACTCAAGTAACACCATTCTAACTGGCAAGAAACTGCTTATCAATAGAGAATGTGGAATCCTCATTCTATGATCATTGTCATTATTACACTTTTCTATTGTTTGACTGTATGACCTCTGTGTGATTTGTAACTGTTCCTGTCTGATATATAATTAATTTTGCTAAGTGTAAATCAGTTAAGGTGGTGGGGTCTGATTGGTTAGGTAATTTTGTTATGATTGGTTAGTAAAATTATACTAAAATAATTGGTTAAGGTATAGCTAAGCAGGACTCAGGTTTCATTATATAAATTGGGATCCAAGAAGGAGACCAGGAAGAGGATCGGAAGTAACAGAAGCAGAAGCAAAGAAGAAAAGGCTGGAAGAAGACCAGGAACACAAAGAGAAAGGGGAAGACCTGGAAAAGAAGAACTCACCTCCAAGACACAGCCTAAGACCAGAGAGACTGACATTGCCTGGCCAACAGGGGAAGTCTGCCTGCACCTGTATTGGTGAGCATGACATTGTGTGCTTAGCATGTGTATTCTGCTTGTTTGGGAACTGTCAACAATCAGAGGATAAGGATATTACTGTGTAAGGCTCTTTTAGTGGCTAAAGATCCTGCAAAACCGGCAGGAAGATGCTCCTTGAGCCCTAGGAAGTGGGTAAGGGTGGGTGTATAAATTAACAGAGTTGCACCTTGAGCCCTAGAAACTGAGTAAAGGTGTGTTTCCCTACAGTGTGGAAGGGATAGAAAAATTTGTGCTGGTAACAATTCCTGACAATGAGTTTCATAGGTTGACTATGTATTTTGTGAAGAATTTTTTTATGCTTGTTTTAAACATGCTGCATATTGATTTAATTGGGTGACCCAGGTTCTCGTGTTATGTGACAGGCTAAATAACACTTCCTTATTCATTTTCTCCATCCATTACACAATTTTAGAATAATAAAATAATAGTTGAAAGAGGCCTCAGGAGGCCATTGACTCCAACCCCATGCAGAAAGCAGGACCAATCCCAACTAAATCATCCCATCCAGGGCTTTGTCAAACTGGGATTTAAAAACCTTTAGGCCGTGTCCAGACTCAGGGTTTTTTTCGGGAAAAGTAGCCTTTTCCCGAAAAAACTTCCCCTGCGTCCAGACTCAAGCCGCGTTCTTTCGAAATTATTTCGAAAGAACGCGGCTTTTCTTTCGATGGCGGTAAACCTCGTTTCACGAGGAAGAACGCCTTCTTTCGAAAGTTCCTCTTTCGAAAGAAGGCATTCTACAATGTAAAGAGGCCGTCTTCGAAAGAGAGCATCCAGACTCGCTGGGTGCTCTCTTTCGAAAAAGCGGATTTCCTCTATCGAAAGATCCGCCTGCAGTCTAGACGCGATCTTTCGAAAGAGGCTCTTTCGAAAGAAGCCTGCAGTCTAGACATAGCCTTAGGGATGGAAATTCCATCACCTTCCTAGGTAACCCATTCTAGTGCTTCTTCATTCTCCCAGTAAAACAGTTTTCCCTAATATCCAAGGGTCTGTCTACACTACCACCCTAGTTCGAACTAGGGTGGTTAATGTAGTCAATCAAAGTTGCAAATGAAGCCCGGGATTTAAATATCCCAGGCTTCATTTGCATCTTGCCGGGCACCGCCATTTTTAAATGCCCGGTAGTTCGGACTCTGTGCCCGCGGCTACACGTGGCATGGAGTTGGTAGTTCGAATTAGGCTTTCTCATTCGAACTACCGTTACTACTGGACTTTTGCCAGTGTAGACGCAGCCTCCGTGACATGAGGAGATGGCGCATTTAATACATTAACACTATCAGGGACAAGACCCATTTTGCATAACAAGGAATATTGGGTAATTGAGGTTCAGATCACCAAAGTGGTCCTACACTGTGGATTGAAGTTTGTGTGTTTTATATCAATAATATTGAAAAGGGACACACTTTAGAAAAACAAGTTGAGCAAAATTTAATCATATTCAGTACAACAATCTTAAGGAGGCTGCAGGTCTAGCAAGGTCAGCTGAATGACACTGTTGACAGCCCTGGGTTCCATTCACCGTCTCATTCAGGGAAATACCATATTACTTCTCACACAGCATGCAAGTCCTATCGTAGCTCATTTTCCTGACATTTTGGCCTCAATCATTTGCCCTGTCAACTGTTTAAGCCACCTCGGTTGGGAGCCTCTGTTAGGAGAGTCAGTAGTTCAACTTTGCTATCAGCACTGTGAACAAGGTCAAGCCTGGGAGATGGCAAATGATTGCAGAACTTTTATTTTCAGTGCTTTAATCTTAGCCTTGTTCCTTGCTGTCAACACCTTTGTGTTTTGACTAGGGAATATAGGAAAAAAGTATAGGCCATCCTAAAAAAAAAAGACAGGGTAGCTTTGGTAAAAACATCCACTTTGTTTATCTTGATGCCCCATAATTCCCAGAGCACAAATATATTTTGGCTATTTGTTTACATTTTGTTTGTACTCTTTTGTCGCTTGAAGCAAAATTAATTGAAATCCGTGGATTACATATGTGTAACCCGCTAAATACCGTGTGCTGTGTGTTCCCCTGTGCCTGATCCACTGAAGATGACCGACTGTTACAGCTCCCATCCAGAGCCTGGCTTTGTAGACTCATGTTTTCAGCTCTGGAAATTCCCAATTCAATCCAGGGTCTTGGTCAAGAAATGCTCACTATATAATCACCAGATCAAATTGTCACAAAAACAAGAAAGATGTGTTTGGGTGTTCACGCTCTTCACACTGCTATACAAATTTCAGAGTTGCAACCATTTATTGAGTAACTATTAATTAATCTCTTAACACCTTTGCTCATCAACCATTTGCATCTCTTGCAATAAAATCAAAAGGAACTAGACAAAAGCTTTGAGGTAAATAGGATGAAATTCAACAAGCACAAACACATCGGCTACGTCTAGTCACTCTGAGGGCAGGTGGAGGGGGGCCAGAACTTGAGCTGTTCTGAGGGGACAAAACTCAAGCCTACCATGCACATAAATGACTAGGCCACTCCAGAGCTTAGACCTATACCTTCAGGCTGAGTCTACACTGCACCCCTTTTCTGGAAAAGGGATTCAGATTAGACACATCGGAATAGCAAAATCCGCGAGGGATTTAAATATCCCCCGCGGTATTTGCATTAACATGGCTGCCGCTTTTTTACGGCTTGGGGATAAGCCGGAGAAAAGCGCCAGTCTAGACATGATTCTCCGGAAAATAAGCCCTTTTCCTTTGAAGTAGGAATAAGAGATCCTCTGGAAAAGGGCTTATTTTCTGGAGAATCACGTCTAGACTGGCGCTTTTCTCCGGCTTATCCTCAAGCCGGAAAAAAGCGGCAGCCGTGTTAATGCAAATATCGCGGGGGATATTTAAATTCCCCGTGGATTTGCCTATTCCAAAGTGTCTAATCTGCATCCCTTTTCCGGAAAAGGGGTGCAGTGTAGACACAGCCTCAGAGTGTCTATTATTCTGCTCTTCAAATGCAGGAGGCAGCTATATTCCTGGGGCAGCCTGTGTTGACTGCTTAACTGCTCCGAGGGTGGATATGAATTGAACCCACCACCCCATGTTAATGCCCTATCATCCAGTCCACTCCAGAGCCCACCACACCATGCTCCCTTCAGAGAAGACTTTTTTTTTAAATGAACATTTTAAAATTAGATTAGGACCCCTTTGTGTTTGCTTTCCTTAAGAGTTAGATTTCATTGGGTATGAAAGATTATAAAAGCAAATTTCAAAGTTGTTATAAGCAAACATTTCTTCATGGTCAATTTTATATTCATAGTGATGTGACTTCATACCAGAATTTTTTAGGTGTTCGCTCATTCATTTCGGGGTTAGGAGAGCTGTCTCTTCTGACCAGTGACAGCTAACAATGAAGCGATTGTGATAATTTTGAAATAAAAATCAAGTATTTGGAAAATGTTTCCAGCTAAGCCATAAAGTTAGAAAACATCTCTCTCCCACACACAAAGATCTCCCTCTGCCCACCCTGGGAGCACCTGAGCGGACTACACAGGCTGCCCCAGGGATGGAGCTGGCTCTCATATTAGGAAGACAGGATAAGGGATGCCCTGAAGGGAAGCAGGTGGGGTGGGTTCTAAAGTGGGATAGGGCATTCACCTGGGGAGCACAGTGTGGTGGCTTCAAGTCCCACACACCCAAGAAGCAGCCAGACAGCTAACAGAAGCTGCCCAGGAATGTAGCTGGCTCCTCTGTTTGGAAAGCAAGATAATAGGCATGCTGAAGGTGTGGGCCTCAGCTTGGGAGTGGCTAGACAATAGGAAATTCATGTGGGTGGTGGACTTGAATTCTGTCCCCCCTCAGCAGTTCAAATCCTTGCCCCACCCTCTGAGTGACCAGACAGCCAATACAGGATAAGGGACACTCTAGAGGCAGCTTAGGTTCTGGAGTGGCCACAGGGATAGGCATTTGCCTGTGGAGCACAGGGCTGTGGGCTTGAGCCTTACACCCCTGCCCACCCTGGGGCTATGTCTACACTGGCTGATTCTTGCACAAGAAACCTGCCATGTGCTTTTGCGCAAGAGCATCCATAACCGTGTGGACGCTGTCTTGTGCAAAAAACCCTTCCATGCATCCACATGCGTCCACGCTGCCCTCTTGTGCAAGAGGGCTTACACTTGTTAGAAAAGAGTATAGCTCTTACACAAGAAGCTCTCTTTTACCATGCTTTATTGTAAATCTTTTTGCACAAGAGCAGGTGGGAAGTTTGGACGCTCTGTGGAAGAATGTCCACCCTTGTGGAATAACCCGCCAGTGTAGACATAGCCTGGGAGTGGCGAGACAGCTGTCCCCAGGAATGGAGCAGCAGAGCCAAGACAGGCTTACTCCTGAAAGTAGCTCACATGTACTGCAGTGGCTCTGTGTACCTCCCGTCATCTACAGTGCTCCATCATGGATCTATGGGAATTGCAAGAGTGGTATCCACGGGCAGGGACAGCATATGGAGACTCCAAACGCAATTGCCACAGGGATAATTACTCCAGACATGTCAGGTTAGGCATTTTAGAACTCAGTACTCAAAGAATTAAATTTAAGCATAAGAGAATCAGTCAGGATCACCTGTCAGAAGCTCCAAGATCTACTGGTAGATCCAGATCTACTGGTTGGTGACCACTGGCTTAAAGTAAGCTAAATTCATCTATGAATACCTAGATGGCATTCCTTAAGCTAACCTCCCTGATCTAATGTTGACCAGACCTTAGAGCTGATTGATTGGAATTAATTTTTAGAGTGACTGCAATTTTAAGCAATTAGAAAAAAACGCATTCTAATGCCAGCTGGTTTGAGAAGATACTTTCTGAAACATTCCAAAAATCCATGTTCATACCATAAGACAGCTGGTTACAGTGATACAATCTTTTATGAATATTAATGATCATATATGGCTTCAACCCATCATCTCTCAAAATCGGTTGATAAATCTGTAATAAATCGAGGAAAGCACATTTGACAACATCTTCATCGTCTCATTATATTCGCCACATATTTTCACTACATTCATGTGTTCAGGTACTGTGTATATTGAAATATATCTTTTCATGTATATAAATCTATTTCCTTATAGGTGAATAACTATAATAACTGTTTCAATGTAAAAGGTAATATGATTGGACATTTTAAACTGTGTAATAAATTATTAGCCACATTGAAGTTTTATGCATTGAATTAACTCATTTCCTGACACTGAAATTCATCCTGGGAATCAAAGTTCATGGGACATCAAGTGCCATTTGAAAGCAGTAGTAATGTAAGATCACTTTTTGTTAAATATTTTTTTCCTGAAATAAAGATATGCTGAAAATAGATCAAAAGTAGGCCGAAAACTTATTAAGGGCCAGATTCTAACATTCTTAGTAATTTTGTGTAGTTCCTTATTCCACAAGCACTTCTGTACAGTTTTGTGGGACCTCTCTGTGCAGTAGGGTACTATTCAGTGTGAGTAAGGATATCTGACTCTAGCCCTAAGAAATGAAGATTCCAAATAGTTTGAGATTCAATGTGGACAAAGTTAAAAAAATTAGCTGCTGATCTTAACCATCCAAAATGTTTTGATTGAAAACTCTTATGAGAACAGTGTATTTTCAGAGGTTTACAGTACCTCATTTTTACAGTAACTTGAAATAGCCAAAATTTAACAAAGGTACATGGTCTAGATGCTTAGAGCATGGGACTGAAGTTAAATTTGTGATCTAGTCCTGATTAGATATACTATATGACCCTGGAGCAATTAACTTAATTGTCCTGGACTTCAGTTTCCTCCAGATGTACTATGGGAATAATACTATACTTGCCTACCTTTCAGGGGGACTGTGAGCTTAATCCATTAAAGGCATTGTAATATCATTATGTGGAAATTGCTATTCACATTTTATTTGAGGGATCACCTGGGTCTGACTTGTGTGATTTGAGGAGACGCTTTGTTATTTATGGCAACAATGTCTTCCCAGTCCTACATTTTATGCCAAAAAATTACAGTTTTCCACAACATTTCTAAAAGTTTGTGAATCATTAATATAATTTGTTGCAACTGATTCAAGTTGTACCTCTTCTATGACTGTAGACTCTGCTGCCCTACTATTAATCTGCATAACTATACCTTTGTCAGGTACTGTGTCTGTGATGACTAGGAGGAGTGCTGTCCAGCACCCGGTGACTAAGGGGTTAAACTGAAGTAGCTAGCAAGGGTGTTGTCAGGGGGCCAGAAGAACCAATGGGGATACTGAGCTGAAATCTGAATTGTATTTAGATAACTGGACTGCTCTCTTTGTAGAAAAATTCTAAGTTAAGGGCTGGAGGAAGCAAATTCAGTAATCAGAATTACCATGCCTATAAGAAATATTAGATGTGGGAGTGAACTGGGCCTTGAAGTATGGATCAGCATGGATTGTGAGTAGAGGGAAAATATTTATTTAGTAGTGATCAGTGTACTTTCCTTTTTTTTTTTGGTTGTTTAGTTAAATTTCTCTGTGTGAATCTCTGCCTTCCTTCCGCACTTATCATTTAAGTTACAGCCCGAAGAACTGTGATTCTTTGTGTTTTGAACTGTTCTTTTCTTCATTGCTCTGTAACACCTAGCAACCAAGTATGTGTTATTAAGTATATCTTTTTGTTTTGTTAATAAAATCGTCTTTTTTAAGGCGATGATTTGATTCTTGTGACCTGGAATATCTGTGTGTGTCTGCCTAGCCTTGGAGGTCAGCTATCAGAGATACAGTTTGTTTTCCTGTGTTTTTTGCTTCTTTTTTCAAGCTCTCTTAGGGCAAAAGAGCTTGGGATAGCCCAGGTGAAGGAATTCGAGTGTTCCTTCCTATTTTTCAGGGTTAAATTACGTGATGGTGGCAGCTACCCCCCGAAGTCAGCAAATCTGTGACTCTGGGAAGTTTTTCTAAGCAAAGCCTTTAGAGCTCCTTTGTGGGGCCCCATCTTCTCCATTTCGGGTGTGTCTAAACTACATGGCTCCATCGATGTTGGAAGTCTAGGATGAGATGCCCTTTCACCTCCATCATAGTAACAGTTACTGGTTGAAACCTATGACACCTAACAGAATTTGACATAGTAAGGGATGTTCCCCACTATGACACTCGAAGGGTACGTCTAAACTACATGGCTCCATCGACGGAGCCATGTAGATTTGTTTGTTCAGCAAAGGGAAATGAAGCCGCAATTTAAATAATTGCGGCTTCATTTAAATTTACATGGCTGCCGCGCTGAGCCGACAAACAGCTGATCAGCTGTTTGTCGGCTCAGCGTGCTAGTCTGGACACTCCCGCGCCAACCTAAAAGCCCTTTATCGACCTCCCCATTATGCCTCGTAGGATGAGGTTTACCGGGGAAGTCGATAAAGGGCTTTCATGTCGGCAGGGGAGCATCCAGACAGATCAGCTGTTTGTCGGCTCAGCGCGGCAGCCATGTAAATTTAAATGAAGCCGCGATTATTTAAATTGTGGCTTCATTTCCCTTTGCTGAACAAACAAATCTACATGTCTCCGTCGACGGAGCCATGTAGTTTAGACGTACCCTTCAAGTGCCATAGTGGGGAACATCCCTGACAATGTCAAATTCTGTTAGGTGTCATAGGTTTCAACCAGTAACTGTTACTATGATGGAGGTGAAAGGGCATCTCATCCTAGACTTCCAACTGGGCTTGAGTTACATTTGACAGTCTCATCCCCTTTGACCTTTGTACCCAAGGATACAGTCTTGATAGTTCCCGTTTGAGCTTAGGGGTTAGCCTTTGATTTTATATATCAGACATTCTCTGTAAATATTCTGTGTTTCTGTAAAGAATGAATTAATCTCCATAGCTAACGACAAAGTTAAGTTGCTTAAATATGTGTTGTATATAATGCTTTTCTTTGTAATGTTTTGCTTTTATTATGTTTGGCTATCAATTTACAATTTCTGTACATTTGGAAATTGTCTGCATTTTCAGGTTCAGTACTTGATAGATGTATTTGTGTTTTAAGCAGTTATTATGTTGTCTATATAATTGATAAAGAACACTTGATTCATGTGAATCTGCTTTAAAATGAATCTTTGGAGCAATAACTCCAGATATATGTAAATGAAAAATTCAACACATTATTTACACCTAAGCTTCCTGTGGTTTATAAAGCACCTTGTGGATTTGAAGATCAACCATCACCAGAAAAATGACTGCAAGCTTATTCTCCTCTCTGAAATTGTATACTACATTCAAGCTTGCACTAACTGGTCCAGGTTTGATTTTAAACTCTTCTCTTTCCACTAAAATAAAGCCACTTTCTATTCCAAAGCATTTTTGAAGTATGTTACTGAATTATGTCAATGATTTCTCTTCTTTGATCGATCGGGCTTTCATTTACTTGTCTCCTTCCAACTGGTAACCATTTTAATTTAGGCTAACAAAGTGTGCCATTCATTATCCATTCTTTAGTGACAGAGTTAACTGGCACACACTCATATCCTATCCATATTATTTTGGATATTTGCTACCCTTCCCCAGGTAAGATTAAAAACATTTATTCATGATTCAGCCTAGTACATGTGCAAGAAACACCGTAATAGTATTTATGTATTATATTTAGGAGATGCATGTCCCTCACAGAGTAACACAGAATTGAGACATTTGAACAACAGTCACAGTGGTTCTAAATTCCCTTTTTATGTATATAATATCTCAAAAAATTAGAGAATTGTTCCAAATTTTGTGCTGTCTTGCGGAATAGTTTCTTAGCTCAAACAATATATATTATAATGCTTTATAAATATAAATACATGATTTAAAATAATATGAACACTTTCTTCAATATACTAGTTAGAATTTAGAGTAGTCATATGTTTTAAGATGTTTCATTCCTTAAAAATAACCTGGTAGAGGAATGCTTTGATCCATTATGCTCACTGCTTAATTATACTATTTAGGCACATTCCTCTGGTGCACTTGCACAGACACTTTCCCCAAATCTAAGGCCCTTTGTGATCTCCTAGATGTTCACACCTTCTAAGAGTGCATCCTGCTTCACAGAGAGTGGAGAGGGATAGTGGGAAGCATTGTACCCACACATACGCCCATGGGTCATGGGAGGGAGTAATCCCGGTGTTTCTCTTGAATAAAGGGGCTTTAATCATCACAGGCTTTTTGTGCCCTCCTCTACTACCCTAAAAGACAGGCACAAATGGTCAAATAATTAGTAAACATGTATGTCATAAAAACCTGCCCTTTAGATTGGAGCTGTCTGAACAACACCACAGAGCATTTCTCTAAAAGCAATTTAGTAACTTTTTACAATGGTTTTTCTCATGAAAAAATTCCAAAAGTTTATGAATAACAACATTCTCATCTGATTTTCCAGATTATAATACTTCCAGACAGTCTCTATTGATATGTTCAGCTCTATCTGCACACATGGCTTGAGATTTTGTAGATTGACTTCACCACCTTCAAGAGAATATTATTCTGGATTTTGCCAACTGTACATGTAAACTTCTGTCAGAGTGTGACTGTGCTAATAACCATGGAGTGAAATATAGTACCAGATGGGTTTAGAAGGCTCCTCAGAGCTCTGCATTTCTTTGCCCAACTGGGCTACTGCCATTATGTCTAACAGCTTGAATCCAGTTTCCTTGGCCTGCAAGAACTCTGTATCCTGCCACGATACTTTGCTCACTCTGAAAAGTCTGTTTCTGTCTTTCACTTCATGTTTCCAAAATACCCAATTTATCTCACTGTTCTGCTTATTATTTGGAGGTTTCTGCATATCTAGCAAGGCTGACAAAATTGCTGGAAAAGTTTTTGCATTAAATGTCTAACTGAGTCACATCCCATGGTGTGAGAACCCATAAAATACTTTGTTTTTCATAAATGTGTAGGGCACAATTTTGCTTTGTTTTGTTTTTACACATTGAATTTACTTCTTCCAGGAAATTTAGCAAGGTTGCATGTTCACTATACCAAGAAAGTTCAACCTTTAGCAAATTTTTCATTTGAAGAGAAGTTGTGATGGGACAAAGTAAGAAAGTGACAGATACACTTTTCAGGGATACTCTTGCTTGGTGTGTCTGAGCTCTGAAAGATCATGGCCAACTTGGGATAACAAAGAGCTACAACTTCTTAGATACAACCCCACCGTGTCCCAAAGAAACCAGGACCCAAAGCCTCACACTTTTGACTTGGGCACTGTAAGTAGTGGTGCTCCTCATTTCATCATTTTCTCCCATTTCCTTGCAGGGAATGGGGATATAGTGTATTCGCAGGCATGAATGACTCTGTCAAGGTGTTTTAATTCAAGCCGTACTGTTCCCCTTGCCCACCAGGATCCTGCATTCATAACAACATGCATGACTCATTTTCACCCTGACTTAATTAGCTTCATTATGCCCTAATAAATCTGTTAAGCCAGGTCTACACTAGGGCTATGTCTAGACTGCAGGCTTCTTTCGAAAGAGGCTCTTTCGAAAGCATCTTTCGAAAGAGCCTCTTTCGAACGATCGCGTCTAGACTGCAGGCGGATCTTTCGAAAGAGCAATCCGCTTTTTCGAAAGAGATCACCCAGCGAGTCTGGATGCTCTCTTTTGAAGAAGCCCTATTTACATTGAAGAACACCTTCTTTCGAAAGAGGAACTTTCGAAAGAAGGCGTTCTTCCTCGTGAAACGAGGTTTACCGCCATCGAAAGAAAAGCCGCGTTCTTTCGAAATAATTTCGAAAGAACGCGGCTTGAGTCTGGACGCAGGGGAAGTTTTTTCGGGAAAAGGCTACTTTTCCCGAAAAAACCCCTGAGTCTGGACACGGCCCAAGGGTATGTCTAGACTGCAAGCTTCTTTCGGAAGAGAGTGTCCACACTGCAAAAACGCATCGAAAAAGCCATCTGCTTTTTCAAAAGAGAGCGTCCACACTCATTGGATGCTGATACTGTCCCTGAGGCTGTGCCCTCCTCTGTGAGCAGCAAGTAACTGTCCTTGGAACAGGGGACAGTGATGTCTCGAGAGCAAGGCCAGGTGTGGCCTGCACAGCAGGCCCAGCCTCACAGGGGTACTGAGGTGCTCAGGGGACCATCCTGCCCATTCCCCCCTTCCCCATGGACAAGCAGGCCAGGGAAGTGTCCAGCCACAATGGGATCCCATGGGTGGGAAAGGGGCCAGGAGTGGCCTGGCCTTCCCTGAGACCCACACACACACCTGCACCTGGCAGCACTGTCTGCAGGAGGGGGTGGTGCCTCACGTGTGCAGGCATGGCCATGTGTTATGTGCCACACTCCTCAGTCTGTGGGGAGTTGTGCATGCGTCCCTGTGCCCAGCCTGCTTCCAGCAGTGGCTGGCGGGGGAGGACAGCCCTCCCAGGGGTCAGATGTTTGTGGGGTGTCCTCCTAGCCTGTGAGCAGCAACCTAAGTGTGCTCCGGGATGGTTCCTGAGACCATGTGATGCACACTGCCGCTGCATGTGCTTGCATGTGCACGGACAGCTGCATACCATCCAGGCCGAACATGCTGAGTGACGATCGCACCCCATCCCCTGTGTGCCCACCTCCCCTGCCCTGTGTGTGTGACAGACTGAGAGCACTCACCTGATGATCCCTCCTTGGCATCAGATGATGCCTGGGAGATCTCAAGGGCACTCTATAGTATGAGCAGGAGTGGGTCCTGCCCCAGAGCAAGAGCTGTGCTCTCTGGCCCAGGCGTACCTTTGCTGGAGCTCCTTGACCTTGCTCTGGAGTTGGTCAAATGTGCAGGGGTGGTGTCTTTCAAGCCTCCTCCTCCCCCCACAACTCCAGGAGCGACAGGATCTCTGGCCCGGTCCAGGAAGGTGCCCAATGTTTGGTGTCCCTGGGTGGGTCCTAGGACCCATGGTGCTGCTCCCTGGAAGGGCCAGAGGAGCTCAGGGGCCTTGTGGCTGTGCTATGGGTCAGCAGGCCTGTGGCAGGGAGAGCCATGTAGTCAAGGTGCTGCTCCAGGGCCGCAAGGCTTCTCCTGAGTGCCTGCAGCTTTAAAAGCTGGCAGGAGACAGGAAATATAGAGCTATGATTAGTTTGGATGGAGTATCCACCTGTGCTTTTTCCTGGAGGCCTTTTCTCTTAAAGAGCTCCTTCTTGCCACACACATCTTTTTCTGAAAGAGCTCTTTTGGAAAAGGCATTCTTCCTCATAGAATGAGGTTTACCAATGTTGGAAAAACCTCTGTGTTCTTTTGATTTTCTTTTGAAACAACAGGATTGCAGTGTGCACGTTGGTGAAGTTTTTTCGGAAAAATGGCAGTTTACAGGTTTACAGGATCATTCAAAAATGCTTCTATTTTCAAAAGAACGGCTTCTAGACTGCGGTTTCAATTTCAAAATAGTGCTTTTTCGAAGGAGTGCCATAGCGCGATTATGCAAATGAAGCATGGGAAATTCAAATCCCAGCTGCATTTGCAATTTTGAAGTGTCTAATTTACATCCCTCTGTCGAAAGAGGGATGTAGCATAGACACACCCTAAGGGTACGTCCACACTACAAAGGCAGATTAAAGCAGCTGCTGTTGATCTTCCAGGGCTCAAATTAGCAAGGGTAGTTAAGACAGCTAATTCAAAGTGAGAGGGATACTCTATTTGATGCCAGTAACCCTGCTTTCATGAGGAGTAAGAGAAGTCAAAGGAAGAGTGTCCTTCCTTGACTTTCTGCAGTGTAGACGGCACCAAAAGCCGAGTTAAGCAACTTTGACTTCAGCTATGAAGTTAACATTGCTGAAGTGGCGAATCTTAATTTGACATTGTCCCATAGACATACTCATAGGGTTCATTTAGGCCTTATTTTTTATTACCTATTCATATTGGTGCACAGGTATTCTTGGCCACTCTAATAATTAAATTGTTAGTTCATTTTATAAATTAACTAAATATCTTCAAACAAGTGAAATATGGGCTACTGTTGCCTAAAAGTGTTTGACATTCATTTAATCTGTCATTTTCCCCTTTGCATTATAATGCAACACATAAATTGTATAGTTGCTCTTCCCCTCCTGGCTTACCACCATCTGCAAACTCATTTTTGTCCCTCTAAAACAATACACAGTGCTCAGTGAGGCATATCTTATGTGCTAGCTGACTTTATCAAAGTCTGCTTATTGAATGTTTTAAAGAAAGCTGAAACTTCCATATACTTCATATACATTATTCAATATATCTGGTAAATTTGGAAATTGTATTGTATTGATCAATTAAAAATAACATAGGCTGGAAATTAGGCACTAATAATTGGCTAGATAAGTTGCACAGCATTGTGTCTGTTTCTGGATCATAGGAGTATGAATACTTCAAATTTGGAGACTTGTAAACAAAAAGAATCCTGACCCACATTGTATCATCCCATTACTAGATGGAAATGGGAATATTAATAATAGTGCAGAAAATGCAGGAGTGTTCAATAAATATTTCTGTTCTTTTATTTTGGAGGGGGTGGGAGAAACAAATCATATCATCTTGTCATATGGTGATAACACTCTTTCAAGTCCACTAGTTTCTTTGGAGGCTGTCAGACATCAGCTATTAAAATTGGACATTTTTAAATCAGAAGAGCCAGATAACTCACATCCAAGAGTTTTAAAGTAATGCAATATAGTCAATGGAAATCAACCTACACTTATGGAGATCCTTTCAATCTAATTTGATTTTTTAACGAGATTACAAGTTTGCTTGATAAAGACAACTATGTTGACGTAAATACTTCTATAAGGTATGTGAACTTGGTAGCACATGACATTTTGATGAAAATATGAGAGAACCACATAAAATTAACGACACATATTATATGGATTGAAAATGTTCTGAATGATAGGTGTCAATGAAACTGTGAACAGGGAATGCAAACAGATCTGTTTTCAATGGGGTCCCACAGGGATCAGTTCTTGGCCCTATTCTATTGGACTTTTTATTAATAAGCTGGAAGAAAGCATTTCGATTGTAACATCTTTTATAAAGTTTGCAAATGATACAAAAATGGGGGACAAATAACAAAGAAATCAGTATCGGGGCATGGACCCTCCAATACCCTAGACTCAGGGCTTAGGACAACCCCCCTGCCTCAGGCCCCACCCTGCCTCTGCTCCAACCCCACCCAACTGCTTCCCCCAAACCCTGCCACTGCTCCACCCCCATTAAACTCCTTCCTGCCTCTGCTCTGCCCGCTTGCCTGAAGCACCCTACTCTGAGCAACGCAAGCTGGGGGATTACCCGGGGAACTTGGCATGGGGTGGCAGCAAGGTTCACCTTTGCCCTTCCTCCCCCGCTGCACTTACCACTGTGACCCAGTAGCCTGCTCCGCTTGCTCTGCCATCTTTTCCCAGCCTGCTGAGCTCAGAATGCTGTTGTGTTAATGTCTGTGCTTCCCTCCTACCCTCTCCCATTTATCATTACAGTATATGCCTTGTAAAATCTAAGAGCTTTGAGTGGCTCTTTGTCCTCCCAAACAAACATTGTACCAACATCTTTTGCTTACTTGTAGCAGTAGAAGTCAGAACAAGTTTTTGCAACTTGCTGAGGAAATGAAAGGATATTACATAATAATCAACTTTCGTTATTGATTTTATACTTTACTATAGAGAAAAAGAGAGGAAAGAGTGCTCAGCACACACTGGTCAAATAGCTTATATTTTGTGACATCATTTTTCAGTGGTAAATGTTTATTTGATGAAAGGTCATTTCTGTATTTCTTAATCTGTCAATTTCATTTGAAAGCAAAAATATAAAACTGATTCAGCTTGATATGGATGAAATAACAAGGTTTTGTTTAAGTTCTCTATCTCAGGTTCAATATAGAAGTAATAATTAAAACGTTCAAATCAGTTTATACTAAAGAACAATGAAGAAGAATGGAATTCCTATTGAAACAAGGTGTGACAAACTTGACCATTAGAAGTCAGCATCATTAATGTTAATTCTGTGGCCACTAAAAATGCAACAGTGATTTGTCATGCGTTATTATGGCGGTGTTATCCAGCTCTCATGCAATTTATTCTTGTGGCACTAATTCAGGGATAGCTCTTCTGTACCCTGAAATTATTAAGGCCTAATACAGTGATTTCTCTACAGACCTATGAATGTTTATTGTAGTGTTTTATTTTCAGGCAGTATCTCTTCACCTGCTTCCTCCCCAAGTAATGCTTGCATTTCAAAACTTGTTCATAATTAAGTAAAGAAATGTAAAACTATATGTTGTATGCAACTTTATTTTGTTTTAATATAGCAGTTTTGTTAATCGATTGCTGCTGTTTGAGGACAGTGCCTCAATAGGGGAGGATTGAACTGGGGAGCTGAGTTAGAAATCAAATTCACCATATAGTTATAATGGTACAAGCTCTACTGAAGTCAACACACTTCAACAACAGAAAACTTTTTAGCCCTAACTTTTTAATGTCCTAAGCAAGCAAATTCAGTGAAAGTTATTACCATTGGCAGAAATGGCACTATGGAAGCAGAAATTGCCCAAAAGTCTCAAGTTGCTTTAGCACTTAACTGCAAAAATAAATAAAAACCCCAGTCTTTTAGTCACATTAAAAATCCAGTTGTTTAAAGGAAATGTATTTTTAGCTTAATCTAAAAACACCAAACGTTCAGCACCTTAGCTATTTCCTACTGCAGCATAAACTTTACATAAAAATTATTCTATAAGTGAGTGCTAATCAAATGCCAGTTGTATATGATCAGAGGACATTATGAAGGCTTGCCTCTACGGAAATGGGAATCAGTTTTATCTTCAAGCCATGTTTATAAATAATATATTATCCCATGTGCATTTAGCAATTATCGATGCACTGATTAATCTGTTCCTCTTCTTATGCCACAAAAGACCAGAAACTTAAAATATACTCTGCAGGCCGGTTTCTCCATGTGGTTAAGTAAATATATGTTAGTTTTCATCGATGGAGATCCATGCAGTATTTAAACAGATAAACAACATCTATAGAATTTTCACACTATAAGCTACAACAATAGTAAATTAACTTTACCTTTTATAGTAAATATTAAGGCTATACCCTGTGCTTATTCTTTAGGTACTCTTTATAATTGCATAAACAATTATACAAAATCTATTTACTTTATTCTTTCTTTGTACTAGTGTTGATGGTGGAAAAACATCATCACAGAGACTGTCACTCTTTGCCTGCTTTCCATTAGATAACTGATTATACATTTGGTATAGGTTAGGTTGACAAAGCATCTGTGATTATTAATTTATGCAAATTAAAGGTACCAGTCTCAACAACTGTAAGCTAGCAATCTCAACTGTTAGCTTATCCTTTCTGACTTCTTTCTGTCAAAGTATTTGTTTGTATATTATCTAAATACTGTATGATGAGCTTTCTGGATCAGGAAATGTCTTAGTGCAATGAGGATCTTTGACTTGTGTCTTTAGGAGTAGAGTGACCATATTTCCTCATACTGACTATGAGACACCTGGCAAAATTACTCATATTCAAGCGAGTT
This sequence comes from Pelodiscus sinensis, assembly GCF_052426305.1. NCBI lineage: Eukaryota > Metazoa > Chordata > Testudines > Trionychidae > Pelodiscus > Pelodiscus sinensis. The sequence goes on along the minus strand of NC_143067.1, from coordinate 31,653,643 downwards.
CAACAGCAATCAATTGTGCAAATGTTCAGATTAACAGCAAGTTGACTGAGTCGGTGTTAAAAAGAAATACTGTGTAGCTGAATTATTTTATTTACCTTCTCTTTAATATTTTAGTGTTCAGACAAGAAGGGATGACACACATACACACACTTCCATACACCACTCTGATATGGGGTGGGGCTGGGGTGAAGTATAAGAGGGGATGTGGCCAACAAACATAACCCAACTGCTTCCTGTTCTCCTGCTATGGTGTGAGTGGGAAGGGGTTAGGTCCTAAGGATCCAAGAATCCTGGGTCCAAGAATCCTGACTCTAGGGGTTTCATGGAACCCTGCCAGAGTGGTGTCTCAGCACAGGAGGGTGTCTTGGGAACAGAACAACCCTGTGCTCCCTGGGGCAGGACGTGTGTGTGTGTGTGTGTGTGTGTGTGTGTGTGTGTTCAGAGTGTAAACAGGCTGAACATTGATTCCCCCAACCCTGCCACTTCAGATCTTAGCAGAGGGATGGAGAGGCTTTCCCAAGCCAGAGAAAGGTGGAGCCTTGGCACACGCAGAGCTTGGCTTTTACTGGCCAGCACCCTCGCCTGGAGGGCCTTGGGCTTTCCTGGTGCACAGTCCCAGCCAGGGGTAGTAGGGAAAGGAAGAATCCTGCCAGCCAAGCTGCAGGTGAGCTCAACACTCCAATTAGAGCTGGGTCTCCACATAGTGTAGGGAACAGGATATGCCCCTTCAGACGAGATATGGAGGAGCAGTGGGAAGCGGGGAAGCAGAAAGAGGACCACAAGAGCATGTAAAGGACCGGTGGATGGACAGCAGAGGTAGCACACAACTGGCTGCTGGCTGCCACGTGCCCACACTCACCAAGCACAGCAGCTGACAGCCAATTTCAGCAGTCAAAGAGAGTGGGGGGGGAGGGGAAGAGGAACAAGACCGGCACACACTGGATTTCATTGATAGACCAGCAACAGAAGTGGCTGACTCCATCTTCTGCATCTTCACCCTGCCACCACCTTGCACCCCCACCCCCACCGCTGATCACTGGACCTCACTGGTGGATGGGCATCGGGTGAGCAGGGATCCAGCCAGCAGCAAAACCCACCAGTACTGATGAGAGGCATGGCAGAAATCATGGGATAATTTTCCCATTTTTAAGAAAGAGTAGGAGTGCTTAAATATGGAGCTGACTCTTAGAAAACTGGTCACCCTACTTAGGAGTAACAGTAGAAATGATAATAAAAATGAATAAGAATTTCTTGTTTTACGTGTATTATTTATGATTTAAACATGATTTCTGAGTTAGACAGATAAGGGAGTTAACTGAGATGTTGGAAGCTAAAAATATGAAAAAAAACTCTTCCCATCTTGGGTCAAAAATATATAGAAAAACGCAAGCTACTGCTCATCTAGTTTTATTATCAATTGGGTCATATAACCCTCATTCAAGGTAAGAATATTAAGTATTCTTTTGACCCTAAAGAACAGCTACATATACTGATTTTTAAATGTTCATGCTGACACCAAAAAGGATATGGATTTTCCTTTTAAATTAAGTATTCAGAGATGGATTCTGATCTTATGTTGGTTTTACACTGGTGTACCTATTAGTCTCAGTGAAGTTATTCCAAATTTATACAAGAATAAATAAGATCAGAATCTGGCCCTCAATCTTCTGTGGCTGTGAAAGGTGGCCAAAAAAAAGACCTGGCTTGATTACATCTCTAGTTAATCCTTCATAGCTGCAGAACATAAAGAAATACTGCCATGTATCTAGAGTGCCTCAACTGTCTAGACTGCAGCAGCATGTCACTAAAGGTTTCTGTAAATAACAAAGTCTTAGACATAAAAGTCATATAATCATAATCCCACAGGGCAAGGTGTGGACTTCTATAGCTAACATCTGATGCTTGACAAAGCGAAAGGGGTTAACAGAGGTCAACTCGAGGAAGCATGTGGTGGACTTTAGGGTTGAACAGATAACTGCTTGGGACAGACACTGTGCAGACTCTGAGAGATAAGTATCAGTAGTGATCAATACAGCAGTGCAAAACCACAAGAGTTAAGAAATCATACAGGAGCAGCTTAAAAGAATCAATTTTTTTCTCCCTCCAACAAACTACTTGCAAGATTATATTTGGGTCAATGTCACTCAGACTTTTTAAATCGCTAAGGTTTCTTGGAACATATATCATATCCATCTCGCTCGCTCTTGTTCTCTCATCTCCTCCTCTCCTTTTCCCTATAAAAACTAAGAAACCTAAGAAGCCATAATGAAGTATAACTCAGTTTTCTTCCTCCAAGTTAAAAATTCCCATATTAGCCTTCACATAGCATTCTCACAATATAACAAACGTTGTGATATAGGTTATTTAAACTCGTTTTTCATACAGTCAGGACGGCAGAACCCACATATTTTACATTGTTATTAATTTTTACCTTAACACTATCTGTGCTCTTACTTGAGTAAACAAGGTGCCTTAACCTGCACATTGAATACATGAAATTTATGTAGAATGATAAAGTGTCATGATCTTTGTGTTACAGCCTGTTTAGGGTGAAACTTAGATGTGTCTTGAGCATGAAATGTGTGGTCTGGGGGTTAGTGGGAACAACTGGGGTTCTGTTTCCAGGTCAGTAATTAACAATGGCCAACCTTGTACTAGTCATTAAACCTCTCTGTTTCTTTGTTTCCCTATTTGTACCTATTTTACAGGGGCTTTGGGAGAATAAATATTGTTTGTGGGTTGCTATAGAACAGGACTACAAAAGTGTAAGGTTCAGATTGTCTTGAAGCTTGTTGCTTATTGCAACAGAAATGCCATAGCAGTGTAAAGGGACCCAAGTGTATCTGTCATTAAGGTACAGATTATTTACAGCACTGTAAAAAAAAAGGGAGAAAAAACATGGTTTTAGAAAATATGGTCATCCCGTCAAAAGAACCAAATACAATAATTCAGAAAGAAAACCAACTAATAGTGACGACCCCAGCTCAGACTGGAACTGCATCCTCTTAACAGGTGAGGCAATCCAGATTCTTTGTAGGTATTTGCACTGGGGCTTATCTCAGTGGTGGCTGAAAGAAAAAGGAGGGGCTTCACCAAACATGTTTTTAAATATACAGGCATAAGCAATTGATCCTTGCTGTATGTGTGGACACCCATTGTCCTCAATGAGAGTTCAGTGCAGAGAGCAAACATAGCTTTACAAGTTGTAAAGCTGGATGCAGTGTGATTGATGCCACAAATTTAATGAGAGCAGCAGTGAGACTCCAGCTGGGAGAGGGCCATTGTATTGTGTTTTTTCTCCCTGTGTTATAGGTATTATATAGTTTATAATGTGCCATGTGATTGTGTGCAATAGCTCCCTGCAGCAAAACCTTCATGAGAGGAAGGTGGTTTGTTACGTGACTAGAGCTTTCATGTATAAAATGATTATATAAATAAAGTAAAAATAAAGAAGATTACATTTCTAAACAAATGAAATAAAGCCATTATAAAGGGGCTCCTTCCAGTGCAATGATGCCACACTGAGAAGCTATCTCCCATGATCATTTTAAGGAAGACTTCAGACATGAAAAACTCAGTTGGCAGGGAAATTCAAGACACAGAACAAATATTTCCAAGTCTATAAACCCTTGTTTCCAGATTTCAATCCAGCCTAAACAAAAAGTTTAGAAATCTTATTGCAAGTAGAAACAAATGTGGATTAAATAAAGTCAGTCTGGAAAAAAGTGAAACAAATATTTTATGGAGAAAAGCCAGCAAATAACTCATATTCTGTGTACAAATAAAACCCAGTTCCCATATAAAAGCCAGCAAATAACTCATATTCTGTGTACAAATAAAACCCAGTTCCCATATAAAACCCAGTTCCCATATAAAACAGGTCCCATATGAAGAGAGGCTAAAGAGACTGGGACTTTTCAGTTTAGAAAAGAGGAGACGGAGGGGGGACAGGATAGAGGTCTCTAAAAGCAGGAGTTGGGTGGAGAGGGTGCTTACAGAAAAGTTCTTAATTAGTTCCCATAAAGAAGGACTAGAGGACACCAAAGGAAAGGAATGGGTAGCAGGCTTCAAACTAGTAACAGAAAGTTGTTCTTCACAAAGCAAAGAGTCAACCTGTGGAACTCCTTGCTGCAGGAGGCTGTGAAGGCTACAACTAGAACAGAGTTTAAAGGGAAGTGAGATCAAGTCATGGAGGTTGGGTCCATGGAGTGGTATTAGCCAAGGGGGTAGGAGTGGTGTCCCTGGCCAAGGTTTGTGGAAGTCTGGACATGGATGGCATGAGACAAATGGCTTGGTCATTGTTTCGGTCCATCCCCTCCAGGGTCCCTAGGGTTGGCCGCTGTCGGCAGACAGGCTACTGGGCTAGATGGACCTTTGGTCTGACCCAGTACGGCCATTGTAAGCGCAGGGCTCAGGGTCGGGGTCTCAGTGGACCACCTTGATTTTCATGAACACCTGCTCCTGGGTGGCCAGGCTGGCAACTCTCCTGCCCTAGCCGGCCACTTTCCTGTGCCTAGTGCGGAGGTCATGGACGAGGTCCACGATGTCCGCACTAGCCCAGGCGGGTGCCCGCCTCTTGCGGTCCCGGGCAAGCTCCCGGGAGCCGCCAGCCTGGTCCCGGAAAGAGGGGGAGGGCTGGGGGGCATCGGGTGGGTGGCTCGATCCGTGCCAGGTGCAGGGTCTGCTGGCTGGGTGCTGGCAGGCTTGCACCTGGCACGGGCACCGTAGCCAGCCCGTGTCCCTTTAAGGGGTCCGGGGCCAGGAGGGGGGCATAGAGTTTCCCTGGTGTTGGCCAGAGTGGCCACCAGGGAAACCTGGGGAGGGCTAGCCTGCCACTAGTTCGAATTAAGGGGCTACACACCCCTTAATTCGAACTAGCTAGTTCGAACTAGGCTTAATCCTCGTAAAATGAGTTTTTCCTAGTTCGAACTATGCGCTCCGCTAGTTTGAATTAAATTCAAACTAGCGGAGCGCTAGTGTAGCGCCTATTAAAGTTAGTTCGAACTAACATCCGTTAGTTCGAACTAACTTTGTAGTGTAGACATACCCTCAGTGAGTTTGCAGATGACACTTAGCTTGGGGGTGAGGTAGATATGCTGTAGGGCTGGGATAGAGTTCAGAGTGACCTGGACAGATTAGAGGATTGGGCCAAAAGAAATCTGATGAGGTTCAACAAGGACAAGTGTAGAGTCCAGCACTTGGGGTGGAAGAATCCGAAGCATTGTTACAGACTGGGGACTGAATGACTAAGTAACAGTTCTGCAGAAAAGGATTTCGGGATTACAGTGGATGAGAAGCTGGATATGAGTCAACAGTGTGCCCTTGTAGCCAAGAAGGGTAATGGCATATTAGGGTGCATTAGGTGGAGCCTTGCCAGCAGATCCAGAGAAGTGATTATTCCCCTATATTCAGCTCTGGTGAAAATAGATCTGGAATATCGTGTCCAGTTCTGGGCCCCCCACCATAGAAAGGATGTGGATGCATTGGAGAGGGTCCAGTGGAGGGTGACTAAAATGATTAGGAGGCTAGAGCACATGACCTATGAGGAGAGATGTAGGGATTTGGGTTTATTTAGTCTGCAGAAGTGAAGAGTGAGGGGGGATTTGATAGCAGCCCTCAACTTCCCGAAGGGAGGTTCCAAAGAGGATGGAGAAAGGCTGTTCTCAGTAGTGACAGATGGCAGAACAAGGAGCAATGGTCTTAAGTTACAGTGGGAGAGGTCTAGATTGGATATTTGGGAAAACTATTTCACTAGGAGGGTGGTGAAGCACTGGAATGGGTTACCTAGGGAGGTGGTGGAATCTCCATACCTAGAGGTGTTTAAGTCTCAGCGTGACAAAGCCCTGGTTGGGTTGATTTAGTTGGGATTGGTCCTACCTTAGGCAGGGGACTGGACTTGATGACATCCTGAGGACTCTTCCAGTTCTATGATTCTATGGTTTTATGTTTCAGGACTGTTGCCTGGCCCCAGTGCAAATACATATGGAACTGTTTCTGTTGGAAAACTAACACTGTTTTATAATGCCCAGCCATTAGCTACGGCAATGAGTAAGGTACCTTACTTTAACAGCTAACAGCCATAACTTGCAGTGTATGAAAGACAACACATCTCCTCTCTTTCTCAATGAGGAAGCTTGATATCGAGTCCCAGATTGGTATAGAACTTTGAGCAGCTAGTAGCAGTCTTGTATCTACCATGAACCAGCAGGACATTCTCCCCCACAAAAGAGGCACAGTGTATTAGTAATTACTGTGCTTGATGAGCGAAGAGATTGCTCCCTTCTGTGGCCCTCGAGGAGCACAAATAATTCCAAATGGCCTGTGCCTCTTCTAAACAAATGGTCTTTGCCTTCTTGCAGAGTCTTCTGGGCATGCCAAGAGAGGTAAGCCACACCAGTCTAAGGGCGGGTGCAACCTCTGTGCCTGCCAGAGAGTTCAGAGTCCCCTAGAACTCCACACTACAGTAAAAGCCAGGCGCTTCTGGGGCACAGGCTGGATCCTGTTGAAGCGGCTTGATTCAGTGCACATTTACACTTAGAGCAGAATGAAGTCAATGCCAACTGCACCCAAGATCATGGGTGGACAATAATTTCTGCAGGGGGGGGCCACTTAATGAATTTTGATACTGGTCATGAGCCAGCTCCATCCTCCGGCAAGGGCAGAGCCTGGGGTGCAAGGGGCAGGTTGGGGACTGGCCTCTCCACAGAGCTGTCTAGATCCAGAGGCGCTGAATTAAAAACACAGCAACAGTCTCCCAGCTCCCAGCCTCACTGCTACCGCATTGCCTGGCAACCACATGGGGTTGTTTAAAGGGCTCACAGCTCCAGCCCCGGCTGGGGTAGTGCTGACCGGGAGCTGGGAGCCATTTAAATAGGATCCTGCTGCCAGACTCACCACCTGGAAATCTGGTGGCACGGGCAGCAGGATATAAATAGAAAGGGCCAGATGCAGTCCTCAGGCCAGATCCAAGTGTTTAGTGGGCTGGATCCGGCTCCCAGGAGGCATCTTGCCCAGCCCTACTCAAGCTGTTCCCATTACCTCATTAGATGGCATAGCATGGGATAACACTTTCTACACAGCTTGCTCTGACATAAGCTGTCTTGTCGAATAAGAACCAGCAGCTTTGGAGAATAATATTACTGGACACTTCTTGATAAGCTTCTCTGAACAGTGGTCTCCTGTGCCTCCTGCTGCAAGCTATCACAGAGGCAAATTTTTAAGACATCCTTTGACCATACTTATATATTGATTATCATATTCTGTTTCCTTTTGCAAAGCTGGGAAGGACAACGTTACTCAGCTCATGTACCACAACTGCCTCATCCTGTTCAAATTTTCACCAGTAGGGACAAATTATAGACACAATGTTTAGTGGCAAAACAAAAGACAGCTATATAAAACTACTTATATACACTACTGATGAAGAGTTATTTTTATTAATAAAATACTGTATCTAGTTTGGCCTCAGAAAACGCTATTTCTCTTCTTCAATGTTAGTACAGTGCCTACCACAATTGGTCTTGGTTCATGACTAGGTCTCTGAGTCATACTGGCAATACAAATAATGTATATTAATACAAATAATAGTATACAGCTGTGCAGCACATGCATTGGAAAGGATCCATTTTCATAGTTACTGTCCTAATTGTTGCAATTGGTTCTGTATTGAGTAAGAGAAATGTTACTACAATGTAATGCTATTACTCAACACCAACTTCTTTGCTTGATAATCAGTAAAATTGTTTAATCTTCTACATTATTTTCACAATAAAGAAGATCCTTTATTATAAATATGGGGGTCTTTTGTGATAAACCATCACAGACTACAGACTGGGGGCCAAATGCTCAGCTGGTGTAAATCAACATTGCTCCAGGGGAACCAAGTTGCCATTTATGATGGTGAGCTCTTGGGGACCAGGACTCTCTCTCTCTATCGTTAGGTACATATATTTGCCTGATGGAATACAGGACATTAGGCATTACCATACTATAAAAACACATGGATTTATAACAGTCTAGAAGCTTCCCACCTGTTTTTAATACAGGCCACACATTCTGCAAAAACATCATTATGAAACTTTGAAAGAAAGCTCATTGTATCCAAAACAGAATGCAGGGATGGAATTATTTGGTTTGTACTTCAGATTAAAATTTAATTCTGTCAGCAAGCTAAGCAAATACCTACGGTCACAAGCACGGATGCTGTCTTTCAGGAACGTGAAGCCACTAAGCCTCTGTTATTGTAGGAGGGTTGGAAAACAGTGCTGCTTATCATGCATTGATCTGTTGTCTTTGGCACAGCCTAAGACATTTCCTAGGGGCATACAAAATCTTTCCAGCAAAATGTAAAAGTATTTGAATTTAAAGTTTGCCATTAACTCAAGAATATGCTCACTTTCTTGGAAACTTTAACTAATATGGCATTTTAGAGCAAAATACTTGGCCAGTTTTCAAACAAAGGACATTTTGGTATTTGGAAATTCTGATTTGGAATGAAAACAAAAGAAGTATTGTGAAATACCCTGTGAAACAGAAAGCCTTGTTACATGGTAACATAACATAAGCTAGGGTATGTCTACACTACCCCGCTAGTTCGAACTAGCGGGGTAATGTATGCATACCGCACTTGCTAATGAAGCCCGGAATTTGAATTTCCCGGGCTTCATTAGCATAAGCGGGGAGCCGCCATTTTTAAATCCCCGCTGCTTCGAACCCCATGCAGCGCGGCTACACGGGGCTCGAACTAGGTAGTTCGGACTAGGTTCCTATTCCGAACTACCGTTACTCCTCGTGAAACGAGGTGTACCTGTAGTTCGGAATAGGAACCTCCTAGTTTGAACTAGGAGGGTAATGTAGACATACCCCTAAGGTGTTAATATAACTCATTCGCTGTCCTACTTTAAAAAGTGATAAACAAGGTTTGGTGCACAGAAACCTCAGCCTGCTTCGTACAGTAGCAAACATTCTATTAAAAATCCAGCCATCAGAGCACGCAACTCATACACCCTTCCTGCAGATGTAATCATGCCATTTTATGACACAAGACAGTCAGTGAACAAGGTGCTAAGGGCTCAAATTCAGGACCTGTTAGAGCCACCAGAACCATACATAGATTCTGCTACGGACAGGAGGATGTAGATGGAGAAGCTTTTTCAGGAATCAAATCACCATGGCATTGGAGAAGACTGATTTTCCTCGAACAGGGGGATGAAATTTGCTGCTAGATAAACTCAATGAACTAAGGTCCTGTCCCTATTTCTGAAACTGTTGCAAGTACAGGTTGAACCTCTCTGGACTGCTACCCTTGGAACCTGACCGGTCCCAAAAAAGGGATTTTACCAAAGCAGGGGAGGGCTCATGCTACTGGCCCCTCAGCCCACTGCCCCTCTCTGTTGCCATCCTCACTGCAGGGCTGCCATGATCCAGCTCTCTTACCGGGCAGCTGGGCTGCCATGGCCCCAGTCCCGGCTGTGACTCCACTACCTGGACTGCCACTGCTCTGACCCCAGCCTTGGCTCTGATACCAGGGATGTTGCTTCCCTGGCCTGGGTTCTGCTACTGGAGCTCTACTGCCAGAGCTTCCACCCAGGTACCAGCCCTGGCTCCCAGCTGCCAGCCCTCCTGCCACAGATCTCCCAGCCAGGTCTCCCTGATCCAACAACATTTGTGGTCCTACTGGACCATGGATGTTGCTAGACCAGAGAGTCTCGGTTTTTGGAGTTCCAATTGATACTTCAGGATGTCCTGGATATGAAGTCCAGATTGGTTAGATCCTGCAGAGAATGGTGCCATTTAAAGGCTACCTAGTGTTCCTTGAGTGACTTGCCACAAGATGTCAGAACATGTTAGTACAGGTTGGACCTCCCTGGTCTGGCACTCTCAGGACTAGACTGGTCCCGGATGCGGGATTTTGCCAGACCAGGAAAGGTCATTTTTGGATCCCCAACCTGGCTGCTGCCCTTCCAGCTGTCTTTCTGAGCAGCCCCGCATGCTGCACACCAGGGCTTCCTGAGCAGCTGTGCATGCTGCACCAGGGCACCAGGAGCAGCCCCACATCTCAAGCGCTGGTGCTCCCGGGGCCGCCATGCAAACCACCAGGGCTTGCTGAGCAGCTGCATATGTTCTGGGGCTCCCAGCCCCACTGTACAGCCACACACAGGGTCTCCTAAGCCCACTGAGCAGCCCCACTGTCATGTGCTGAGCAGCCCCGTCATTAACTCCCTGTGGGCAACCCACTGCTCTGCCAGCCCTACAGGGATCTTTACTCCCTTTGTTGGCTCTCCACCAGGACTCTTTGGTCCTGCAACATCCATACCAGATCATGGATGTTGCCAGACCAGAGAATCCCAGTTAAGGGAGTTTCTACCTATATTAAAAGCTGAGTGAATCTAATATTTAATTAATTTTCTTTCTTTTACATAGGAATTATATACAGTCCTCCTGTCAGCTAATTGCTAATTTATCTGCCAAAAGTTATCTGAGTATTCCAGTGCTTCAGTAGCCCCTGAAAAAAGGTGATGTGTCGGGGGTTGGGGGGAAGGGAGAGTGTTCTTTTCCCCATTTTGCTGCTTGGCTTGAACTGAGCATGCTCAGAAATACCACTGAACTCAGTCTGTCTCTTATGGTCTCACTCTCCCCACCCCAATCACAGCATGCACAGGTATCTTCCACCTACCAAAATCTGAAATGTCACTCCGACTTGCAAGCCAAGAACCACACTGAAAATCTCTTCAACTTCGTAAGTAGACCATCCTGGAAGAACACTTCTTACTACTGAGTAGGACTTGTAAGAACTGCTTTTCCTCTCCATTCAACCATGAAGCAGACATTCTATGACATGTAGGAAATGGAACACAGGATACAAAGTGCAAGCCTGATTATGAATGAGTAGGAAAAAAAGAAAGTGACATAGGAGTCTAAATCAACAGCATGAAAAGTCAGAGAACAAGCACCACCTCAGCCATACTGGGGCAATGCGAATGAACCATGAACCTGTGGGTCACAAATGACAATAGCAAAATTCAGGACTAACTGCGAAAAACAGGGAAGACACTCCAAAACTGATGAATATTCTCCCATAAAATATAGTAAACCACCAACAAAAGTCAACTTCTGTTTCACCAAACTGATTAAAAAGGAGTCAGAAAGCCTGTTTTCCTAAGAATTCCAGTCCTTGAATCACTGTCAAAAACACTGAACTTAATGATGAGTAGTTATTTAAAACCAATTTAATCAAACAAAACTCAGGAGGCAGAAGAGGCCAAATTGGAAGACTGGGTAATAAGAACAGTGTTCTTCCACAACAAAGCAAAGGAATTTTCTGTGGTTTAGTAAAATCACCACATGAAAGTACGTACCCTGAAAGTCCAGAACGGCAGTCATTCTGAGACAACATGGAAGAGACAGTCACTAGGTTGGCAGTTCTGAAACTCATATATCTAATGTATTTGTTGAGACCACAAAGGTCGAAGATGGTATAGGGCTAACATTAACAGCATACGGCCAATAGAGCAAGTACTAGGCTTCCTAGTTCGAACTACCTAGTTCGTGCCCCGTGTAGCCGCGCGGCAGAGGGTTCGAATGAGCGGGGTTTTAAAAATGGCGGAGCCCCGCTTATGCAAATGAAGCCCGGGAAATTCAAATCCCGGGCTTCATTTGCAAGTGCGATATGCCTACATTACCCTCCTAGTTCGAACTAGGAGGGTAGTGTAGACATACCCTATGGGCTGTCAATCAAGGTGTCCACCAGATGACCTTCATGGATCTGCACATGTACAGGTCCTGCTGTGACTGTCACTCAGGTGAAGGTTTCTAATCATTACCTGCCCAGCACTAGTTTTCATCCTGCCCAGCAACAGTTTTGGATTAGTTTTGTTATTGATTCACAATAAATATTGAATGCACAAAAAATAAATGTATAGCTAATGTGAAGGCTGTTCTGCACTCTGGTACTTCGAGTACAGAAATTGGGGGCCCACAAAAGACTTTAAAAATACCTTGCCTCTAGACACGTCTGTTTTAAATACCCTTCAAGGTCACAGATTCATAGACCTTGGGAGATATGCTGCCACTACCCAAGTGAAAAAAAATCAGGAAGATTCATTTGGGAACTTCTTCCAGAGAGGTAACTCAAGCTCTTTTATTATGAAGGTTTGTCTACACAGCACCATTCACTCAAAATAAGCTATTCAATGTGCGCACACAAATTGCATAGCTTATTTCAATACTATATAAAAATAGCTTATTTCATAATTTGGTGCTGTCTACACAGAGCCAAATTTTGAAATAACTCATTATTCTGAAATTCCCCTTAACCTTATGGAACAAGGGTGTGAGAATAGCTGTCCATTATTTTGAAATCTATTTCAAAATCTATTTCAAAATAATAGGCTGCTTCAATAGACACGGAATATCTATTTCAGGATACTTCTGGTATCCTAAATAGCTCCAAAGTGTAAACGTATTAAGAGAAACTTGAAAAAAACCTATAATCTCAGAGGCTATGTTAACACTACCAGGTTATTTCTAGAAAAAGTTAATTAGAAATATTAACTCCTGAAATAACTATTTTGAAATAAGCTTATTTCTCTTCACAAACAGGAGTTATTATTTTGAAATAACAAGCCCATTATTTCAAAATAACAGGCTTTGAAATACCATTTCAAAATGGTAGTCTTTAAAAAGGTTATTTTATTAACAAAATAAAAAAGATATACTTGGTAAAGCATACTTGGTTGCTAGATTTTATAGAGCACCTGAGAAAAAATTGATTAAAGCACAGAGAATTGCTTCCCTGAGTTTCAGCTTTAGTTACGGGGAGGGGGTGAGGACACCTGGGCTACGTCTACACGACAAGGTTTTTGCACAAAAACCGGCGGAATGTACACACCTTGCACAAGAAAATCAACAGAACAGAGGGCTTTTGCTGATAGTTATTCCTCTCCCCATGAGGAATAACTCCTTTTTGCACTATAGCTCTTGGGCAAAAAGGCAGGTGTGGACATTCTACAGGGTTTTCTTGTGCAAGAAAAAGCACAGGTGCTCTGATGGCCATGCAGTGTAGATGCTCCCTTGCACAAAAGCACATCGCTTTTGCGATGCCCTTTGAGGTCTGGATGCGCTTTTGCGCAAGAAGTTTTTGCGCAAAAACTCTTGCACAAAAGGCTTCTCCCGCAAAAACCCTGCGGTGTAGACGAAGCAAAGGACTCAGCACAAAGGAATTTAATCAAACTACAAAACAAAGAAATTAACCAACCTCTGGGAAACTCTAATTGATACCTGCTGCCAATCAGACATCCAGCCATTGATCACTACCCATTGAGCCTGACAATCTAGCCAGCTTTCCAGCCACTTTACAGTCCATTATCCAATCCATACTTCCTTAACTTGCTGGTAAGAATACTGTGGCAGACTCTATCAAAAGCTTTGCTAAAGTCAAGATGTATCATGTCCACTGCCTTCCCCACATCCACAGAGCCAGTTACCTTCTCATAGAAGGCAATCAGGTTGGTCAGGCATGACCTGCCCTTTGTGAATCCATGTTGCATGTTCCTGATCACTTTCCTCTCTTCCGAATGCTTCCAAATGGATTCCTTAAGAATTCCCCCCATGATTTTTCCAAGGATTGAGGTAAGACTGACTGTTCTGTAGTTCCCTGGATTGTTCGTCTTGTCTTTTTTAAAGATGGGCTCTATAGTTGATTTTTTCCAAATCATCTGGGACTTCCCCCAATCGCCACAAGTAATAATGGCCAATGGCTCTGCAATCACATCAGTTAACTCCCTCAGCACCCTCTCATTAGATCCAGCCCCACGGATTTGTATATGTACAACTTTTTAAATAGTTCTTAACCTGTACTTTCTCCACTGAAGGCTGCCCATCTCTTTCCCATACTGTGTTGCCTACTGCAGTAGTCAGGGAGCTGAGCTTGTCTGTGAAGACAGAAGCAAAAACAGCATTGAGTATTTCAGCTTTTCCCACATCATCTGTCACTAGGTTACCTCTCTCATGCAGTAAGGGTCCCACTCCTTCCCTGACCACCCTTTTATTGCTAGTATGCCTGTGGAAATCTTTCTTGTTACTCTTTACATCCCTTGCTAGCTGCAATTCCAGTTGTGTTTTGACCTTCCTGATTACACCTAGCATACTCAAGGAATATATTTATACTCTTCCCTAATCATCTGTCCAAGTTTCCACTTCTTGTAAGCTTCCTTTTTGTGTTTAAGCTCACCAAAGTTTTCACTGCTAAGCCAAGCTGGTCACCTATCATATTTACTTTTCTTATTGCACATTGGGACTATTTGTTCCTGTGCCTTCAATAAGGTTTCTTTAAAATACCACCAGCTCTCCATGACTCCTGTACTGAAAAAAAAAAAAGGTTTTACCCCTTTCTACCATTTCTAACAAAGACAATATCGTGTTGTGAAAGCAAAAGTCATCTGAGCATCATCTAATTTAAACCATTCAGAGGCGGTGTTAGCTTATCATAATGGCAAAATAAATAAGAGAAATTCTCTTTTCATACTTGGAAACAAAGGGGAACATCTTGTCCTGAACTTGGCTGAAGTGGAGGGGTTAGTCTTCAAGATAAGTATTACTATGTCTGACACCTGGAAAATATGCTGGGAGGATTCTGACTCTGAAGCTACTTCTTTTGCCTGATATATTAGTCTATCATAAAACATGAGCTTGGATGAAGGACTGGAAGGGACAAAGTCTAGTTTTTTATAACCTGATTTTTAGAACTGATTGGAAATGGAATTTTTGTCCTGTGGGAAATTCCAACATTCTGAACTGCATTTTTGTTCTGGACTAGAACAAAAAAAAAAGTTTTAAAAAAATCATATAGCAAATATTTTGACTAAAATGATGTGTTGTACTGTTTTACTTTGATAATGTCAAAACATCTTATTTTGTTTTAACAAAATATTTTATATCAAAATATAATGTAACAATGTTGAAATTATTCCATCTACAATTCAGTTCAAATTTACTGAAATAAATGTGTGGTCACATGCATGGAAATAACATGTTTATTAGCAAGGACAGAATTTGAGCTATTCAGAAGCATAACCTCCCAGCCTTTGAAAGAAATAAATAGCTATATCAACTGTAAGGCTATGTCTATACTGCAGAGCTTTTCCGGGATATCAGAGGTAGCCTTGAAAACCTATGCTGCATCCAAGGAACACATCCACTTTTTCAGAACAATTTCCAAAATAGCAGATGTGTTCTTTCAGCATCCCTCATATATTCCTCATTGAATGAGGAATAAGGGATGTTCCAAAAGAGGAGGTTTTTCTGAAATTTGGCCCCGGGATGACGGGCCAAATTTTGGAAAAGTCTCTTCAGAAAAAAAAGCGGAGAAAGGTACGCAAATTGTGGTCTTTTCCAAAAAGATCTTACTGAGAAAAGCTTGTCAAAGGAGGTATGATGACTGCATTTAGCCAGCTCCTCTATTCAAAATAATGTGGTGCTTTTTGAGCTTTGGAATCATCCAGGAGTTTAAGTCCCATTTGCGATACCATTTTGTAATTAAGTCATAGCCATATAATACGTATATACAGACATATAATCCCATTCCCATGATTTTATCATGAGTCTTATGCTTATCATGAGTCTGTGTTTCTCAGCTTTTATTATTTTTAAAAATGTTTCAAGCTCTAAATTTCAGAATAAACATTAAAATTATGACCCAAAGTCATCTTAAATTCTGCTAGAAGAAAGTAATTAAAAAGAGTGTAATACTCATTTTAAAAAAAACTTCTAAAGATTTAAGATAATCTCATGATTTCAGGCCTGATTCATGATTTTTTAATGCTTGTGATTGGCAGTACTACAAGACACAAGCTGTAAAGCAGAGATAACTCAAGTGGTAGTGGTTTGTGCTTTTGAGATTTTTTGAAGTATCTAGCCATAGGATTGTTACATTACCTTCCTCTGGCAGGAGTGTACCTTTTTGTGAAAAATCAAAGCAATTCCCACGGTGGATTGATAATCTTGCCACCAGGAAATAACATACTCTGCTTTCTGCTAGTGTAGATCTTATTCCACCTTTAAATTTGGCAAGTCTGTATATTTTATTAAATGTACAAGTCTAACAGGAAAAATATTTTTCAGTCCATTACAAGTGGTTGCATTTCTGTTGAATGGAATTTCTGTTGAGTGGAAAGAGTTAAGTTAACCATTAAAAGACAAATGCATTTGAAATGAAACACTCTGTTCCAAGATAAATAATATAGCAACATTGAGTTATCAATAAATTTGTCTGAGCTTTATGTGTGGCTGTAAGGATTTCACATTGCTAATGTTTAGTTATCCTTAAAAACAAGCTTGATTTTTTTCATCCCACCCCTTGTATCCTTGTCGTACATACTGATCATTTTGTGTGTGTAACAGTTTACCATAGAGTCAATGGAATGTTACAACAAACAGCAATAGCACTACTATGCCATCAAGAAGTCTTCCCTATCCTACCAAACCAAGCCAAACCAAACCAAACCAATCATCCTCAGTTTTAAGGACTGTATTTAGGAGAGCTATTCAAACAAAGCTTAGATCAACAGTGGTGTGACCTGACCTTGGAAGGACAACTCTTAATCTGAACAAGAGAGTTTGGCAGCCCTGCTGTCCTTGGCTTTCATGAGACACTCAGATGAAAAGCAACTGAAAAACTACCATCCTAAATTCAGGGTAAAGAAGACATGCATGAAAATGACAACAAAAAAATTCATTATCTTCTTCTACACCTGCACCTCAGATAGGTAGTAAAGATGGCAATAAGCACCCCCCCCCACACACACACACACAAAGCCCATCTTCCTGTGTCATTTAAAAAAAATATCTGTTCTGATATGTCACAAAAGGCATCCTGATAAAAGAGCGAGCACATTTACGAATTCCTCTAATCTCTTTAAAGTTTTTCAATAGTTCTAAATTAAATCCCTTTCACCCTTATCTCTTTCTCCATCAGAAAATCCAGGGGGTATTTGGACTCAGACATCTATTGCACCAAAGATCTTTCATTACAACACACAAACAAGCACTTTTATTGAACAAGTACCCAATTACTTAACCCAGCTTCAGGTTTCATTCTACCCTGCTGCCTCCACGTTGACATGGACCTACTAATCTCTTCTGACGGGCACTGCTACATATCAGTTCTAATACACAGAGATGATTCCTAACCTTTCTTGCAGAGAGCTACTGATTAAATAAATTGAGATGCCCATCTCAGTTTTCTTGGACCAATGAATAACAATGAGGAATCAAAGTGGTAGATATGCACCTTTTCCCCTTTAATATGAACCACATTCAGAAAGAGAAAGAAAATGAAGAGAGCTAATTCAAACAGAGAACAGGATGAGAAACAGCTAAATGTTTATATTGCCATTTATAAACTTAGATCAGTCTATGTTAGGCTTTGTGTGTGTGTGTGCATGTGTGTATATGTGTGTGTGACTCTCTGCTATAAATTAGTAAACATTTGTAAAATGTGAGCTATGACATAACTTGAAATTGCTTATGAGGGAAGATAGAAATATGGGAAGGTGAAGACTTCCATCTGTTCTGCTTAGAATTAGTGAAAGAGCTCCAAAGGCTAGTTAACTGCAATGATAAATTACCTCCCTGGTTTATCTCTTTCCCTGAATGGTGACAGACAATCATCCTATTTTCAAAGCATACCAGACAGAAGGCACTTGAGTGAATGCTGATAACTGATGCACCTGGGAATCTTGACTTAACCCAGCCATACAGTGGAAAGACAGACAAAAAGAGAGAGATCAATAAGAGAGAGAGAGTTTTCCTCCCACAACTGAATTCATTCTTAGAAAAGCAGATTGCATTAGGACTTCATCCAGACTCCCATTAACTTCAGTGGGCTTTGCATTAGGCCCAAAATAAATTAATTAGATATAATGTTCTTAGCAAAGAAAAAATGTCATTTCTATATAAATAGTATTTATTTAAAATAACAGATATAAATATAGAATAAAAGTAAAACAATGTAATCATGAACGTGTCCTATATTTTCTTTCACAGAACAATTAATTGCATCAAAGATCCTCAAATGGTGAGAACACAGTTATTGGTAGAAAGGTAGAAAGGCAAATGAAGAAGAAAGATACAATAAGCAAAGAAGGAAAATGAAAGAGAACATAATGGAAAAAGTGGAAGAACTAAAAACCACCAGCCATCTCTAAAGGTTTTTAAGTCTCGGCTTGACAAAGCCCTGGCTGGGTTGATTTAGTTGGGATTGGTCCTGCTTTGGGGAGAGGGGCTGGACTTGATGACCTCCTGAGGACTCTTCTGGCCCTAGGATTCTATAATTCTATACATTGAAGGTATGGGAGTGTATAAACAACATGTCAGATCTTGGAAGTTCATGAGATTTTATGCTATTCCGTCAAAGGGCACATCTACACAACAGAACTAAAGCCGAAATAAGCAACGCAACTTGAGCTACATCAATTGCATAGCATTAGTCTAAATAGCTTAGTTTGGCCTTTGACACTGTCTACACAGCAGGAAGTCCGAGTTAGAGCACTCTTCTTCTAACTTCCCTTGCTCCTTGTAAAATGAGGGTTTCAGCAGTCAGAGTAAGAAGTCCTTCAGGTCAACATTATTTTGACATTATGTCGAAATAAATGCTTGCCATGTAGACATTGACTATGTTATTTTGGAATAATGTTGCTGTGTATACATAGCCAAAAAGAGAAGAACAGAATCCTATATAATATTTTTTCTTCTGATATGGTAGTTTTAAGTACTCTATTCCATTTTATTCTAGGCAGAGCTGAGTGATTTTGTTTTTCGGACAAATAGTAAAAACACCGAAAAAAACATTCATGGCACCGAAACAAACCTGGAAAAAAAATTCAGAAATATTGTTTCAACATTTCTGAAACAAAATGCTTCTGCATTTCATTTTGATAAGGCATTTTATTTAGAAATACAGCTATTAAAAAAACGAAAAATATCCCAGAACTGCTTGACATACGAAATAAACCCTGACCCATTACATTTCATTTGTCATCTAACGTTTTTATTTGACCCCTAATAATTTGGGGGGGAGGCGCGATGTTCATTTTAGCCCCCAAAATGAGCAAATCATTATTTGTTCAGCTCTAAATCTGGATAAAGAAGGCTTGTTGCAGTTTAACTTGTTGAACCATTTCCAACAGTAGATTGTACAATGAAGTCCAGCATCATGGAATCTGAATTTCAGGATTTTTTTTTAAACATGTTTTTTTTTAAGCATGAGATCTATTGCTCACTGGAATCAGTTTGTTCATACATGGCTGAGATTGGCTTTCGCATACTCATATATATTTCTGCCTTAAAAGCAGTGAAATTGCCCTCAGTGAATAAAAATACTCAACACTCTGGTGAACACTCCAGTCATCTGTGCCATATACACATGTTTTGTTAGTCTTTAAAGTGCTACCATACTATTAGTTGTTTTTTTAAGTTTATCCTGTACAGACTAATTCAGCTACCCCTCTGAAGCTTTTAAAAATACTCAGTTATGGTTTATCTCATGCACAGAGATATAGTTTGGCAAAGCACTGGATGATTTCTGAGCTTTTCCCTGTTTTTGGGCTAGACTCAGTTCTGGCAAGTTGCATGCTACTAATGTTTTAGAGCAGGGGTCTCCAAACTACGGCCCGCGGGCCGAATGCGGCCCGCGAGGCCCTCTCATCCGGCTCATGGAGACCGTCCCTGGGGCGCCGCCGAACGGGTCCTTCTTGCCGCGGTGGGGGGGCCCTGTCAGGGGTGTGCGGCGTTTACTCACGCCGCGCCGCGGCAGGAGAAGCGGGCCGCTCCGCTGACAAGCGGCCACGCGGCGGCAAACGGCGCAGGGGGCGGGGGTTAGCACGGGCGGCGTTCCCCTGCCCAGACTGACAGGGCAGCCGGCCAATCGGGGGCAGGATGGGAGGTGGTGGTAACGCCCGCCCGGCGACGTGCAGGGGAACGTGAACCCCCGCGGGAACTTTAAAAAGGTGACCCCTGATTTAAATCGATATTAAATTCTTTCAGATCTCTCCTAAAACACCAGATCTAGTGCCTAAAATCAGCTTCTAGGTGAGGAAAAAATGTTAATTTTTAATGCTTCATTTGTCCCTTGCTCCTTTTAAGTATTTTTCTCACTCTCTGGATTTCTTCTCGCTGGCCTGAAGGGTGAGTTTTCCCCAGTGCATTAATGCAGTGCCCCATAGCATGTGCCTGGCATGCTGCTAATTTGTTTTTGGAACAAGTACAGGCCAACAACTTGATGCACTTTCAGCAGTGCAAGGTCTTCATGGCTGAAGCAACAGCTGAGTTCCCCACATCAGAAATATGTGAAGAACAATTTGAGAACAAACTTGTCCGATGATAATCTCAGGTCACTGTTGATGTTAGGGACAACAAATCTAAAGCCAGAAATGTCTGCTATTTTGGCATCCAGGAAACAATTTCACCATTCACACTAATACAGGTGTTCATGTGTAGTGTATCAATGTGTTATTAAATAATAACTGAATAAAATAATATTAAATAAATAATTAAAACAACATCCATGTTTTGATTGTTTTTTATTTGGACCTCAAGTGTGTAGTCGGCCCCCGAACTGCTGTTTGATAGTTAATGCGGCCCTCGGGCTGAAAAGTTTGGAGACCCCTGTTTTAGAGGATGATTTAGAGGTTGATTCCCTTCAAGCTTCATGCTTAAGTTTTGCTATGTATAGCTTTGCAGTCTTTAACATCTTCCTAACACAGTTAAGCACAAGAGTTGCATTTTTTTGTTGCATGTTCCAGAAGCAAGTAAGATTTATTTAAATAGGGGAGGATATTTTGTTTGTTCATGTCATGAACAAGCATCAGAAGCCTAGAAATTATGATATATTCCCACAGCTGTTGAATCTAAAATCAGTGGTGGTTTCCCTTCTGTCACTAAAAAATGAGACTCAACAAGTGAGGTTCTATTAAAATGAAAATATGTTTTTCTGACTCTATGTCTAGTTTAAAGGAATTGATTTTGATCTTTACTACCCAAGAACCAAAGGCTTAAATGTAGATAGAAATGGAACAGGTGAGTCAGTGCTGCTTAAAATACTTTTCCCATCCATATTAAAACATACCATTATTTAACCATTCCTTTGATTATTTCTGGAGCTTTGTATAAAAAACTAATACATCTGAACAAATTAAGAAATAAACACCTGTAAAATGATTGAGCTACTTGCTTTACACAGTGAACAATGAGGATATCACATTTGAAGAAACTGAGCTTCTCTTTAAAAAATCTTGACTGAAAAGTTTAACATAAATCACTGAGGGTATGTCTACACTACCCCGCTAGTTCGAACTAGCGGGGTAATGTAGGCATACCACACTTGCAAATGAAGCCTGGGATTTGAATTTCCCGGGCTTCATTTGCATAAGCCGGGGGCCGCCATTTTTAAATCCCAGCTAGTTCGAACCCCGTGCCGTGCGGCTACACGCGGCACGGGGTTCGAACTAACCGGGATTTTAAAATGGCGGTGCCCGACTTATGCAAATGAAGCCCGGGAAATTAAAATCCCGGGCTTCATTTGCAAGTGCGGTATGCCTACATTACCCTCCTAGTTCGAATTAGGAGGGTAGTGTAGACATACCCTGAGATTATCTTTCATTAATCTAAACACAATAAACATCTTATTTTGTTTTCAGATTGGCCATTTATGAATCTATCTCAAAGGGTTGGTAGTATAATTTTCTCGTATTGTACTCTTGTCTTCTGATATAACATTGAGTGGCTCCTGCTGTTTAATTGAAAGCCACTTTATTTTCCAGAACATACTACCTGTTTCATCAGATGGAATTTGTCTTTAGGTTATGTCTGCTGTCTAAAGGGTTTGTTTTTAATTTCTACTCAAACACATGGGCTATGTCTAGACTGGCAAGTTTTTCCGCAAAAGCAGTTGCTTTTGCGGAAAAACTTGCCAGATGTCTACAGGGGCCGCTTTAATTTCTGCAAGAACACTGACTTGAATTTCTGCAAGAACACTGACTGCAAGAACACTACTGTCTGAAATCAGTGCTTCTTGCGGATATACTATGCTGCTCCCGTTCGGGCAAAAGTCCTTTTGCTCAAAGCTTTTGCGCTAATGGGCCAGTGTAGACAGCTCAGATTTGTTTTGCGCAAAAAAGCCCCGATTGCGAAAATGGCGATCGGGGCTTTTTTGCTCAAAAGTGTGTCTAGATTGGCACGGATGCTTTTCTGCAAAAAGTGTTTTTGAGGAAAAGCGTCTGTGCCAATCTAGATGCTTTTTTCCGCAAATGCTTTTAACGGAAAACTTTTCTGTTAAAAGCATTTGCGGAAAATCATGCCAGTCTAGACGTAGCCATGAGGTTTGAGATTTCTGATTGTACCACACTGTCTTTAAGGACACATGTATGCAGCATATATTCAGCTGGTATAAATAGGGGTAACTCAACTGTTTTCCATGCAGTCACACCAATTTATATCAGCTGTGGATGTGTCCTACAGGTGGAATATTTTTCATTATGATTCTGTTAATTGTCATAAGGAAGAATTCTTGATTTCTTTAGGTTTATTCAGATTTACAATTGAGTGCTTTTAGTGAAGGATATGTGGTATCTATTACATGTGTCAAGTATTGTCCCCTCAAGGGCATTTTTAAACCTAATACTGTCTATAAACCCATCGAAGATGATCTTCACTCGTTTCCAGGACTGCATCCTCTATCTTGATTTGTCCACCTATTTCAGCACTTTAAAGTACTAAATAAAACTACAAAGGAGAATTGAAGTCTTTGCGAATAGCCCTCTCACCTCCTATGTGCTTAACTGCAGAACTTTTCAAAGGAACACCCTGGGGCTTTTATCACTAAGTAGAGATTTAGATTCTTTCAGACATATTTCAGGAGATCTTCTGTTATCTGCAATGGTTTAGCTTTTTAAGAGATGTCGAATATGACTATTGTGGCGAGAGAGAAACATTCATTCTACCAGTTAGATTTCTTGCAGGTTTGGCTGATTCCAACTTCTGACTATCAATAAGAAATATAGGACTTCTCCCAGCCAGAACTGAAAGCTTCACAGATTACTCACAGTGATATTAATGCAGACCTCCACTTAGCCCATCTTTTAAAAACCTGTATTGCTTGAAGATTATTTCCTAAATATCTTTTCTGTCTAGAAGACTACTGCACCTTATCTTCTAGCCAACTTGAAATTGATGGAAAAACTCTTCTGTCTTATTTCCAGTGTGGATCTCTATTGCATATTCTGCACATGGAATGAGTACAAAATTTGCAATAGGAAGATGGACCATGAGAGGAAAAGATTTTGTACTCATTAAATTTGCTGAAATATGCTCCTTTCTTTGCTTAAAGAAGTTATTTCAACTCAGAGATAGTATAACTCAGACAGGCGCATAAATATTAAGATCACTGTCTCAACTGTAATTTCTTCTATGGAACATATATACTGCCATATTTTTAATGCGTGCTGAGTCCTGCCATTTGAAGTACAATGTCAGTACTAAATGCAGGTAGAGGCTTCCGTGTTCTGCTACTTTACCTGATCACCTGATTTCTGGATATAGGCTGGTAAAACTCCTGCCAACTTCCCGCCCAAGATTGATGGCACATAATCAAACTTCGGGTTTTTTTTCCACCTGTCACTGTACGGGAAGTACAGTCGTTGTTATTATTTATACAATGCTGTACCACAGCAGCTGATTATATTACTTAGATGTAGGTTTGTTGATGCCATAAGCATGCAGATTAATTATGTCTAATTAATGCCACTGTGGCAGGGTCCCTCAGCCAATAAAACTACAGATAAATTAACACATCAGAGAGGATCATAGTCTTATAATTTCAAGGTCAAGATGTCAAAGTTTTGGCACCAATTATTAAAAGAGTAAAAGAGTACAGGAAGGAGAGAGAGCTGGTATCTCTTAATCATATTCAGTAGAAGGGATTTTTGCCAGTGTCAAATATATTAACTGAATTTTGGCTGAAAATCTTCACAAGCAAATGTTATAGAGAAAACATCTGCTTTTTATCAGTAGAACTAAATGAGGGAAATTGCATCTCTCTTTAAATATTTACATCACCAAAGCTGTAGTGTACTGCCCTTTGTCAGTCAAACAGTATTCTGGAAAGGTGACTAGAAGTATCACTGATGTTCCATCTGTTCAGTAGATTAATATACTCCTCCATGCTATGCTGACACTAGCCAATGTGCATGTAGGATGGGGATTTCATGTTGCTTTACAAACTTGGTTGTTGTGTCATTTTCAGAGGTTGTACCTCTGAAGTACTTAGCTTTTAGACAGGACATTATAGCCATAGAAAGCCTGAGAACTAAATAAGTGGGCTGAGTGTATTCCAGGCAAACTTGCTGGAAGCCAACAAGGCTTACTTCCAGATAAAACCTTACAGGACCACAATAAGAAGTTTAAAGCTGGGTACACTAAGACTATGTCTACACTGGCGCATTCTTGCACGAAAACAGCCACTCTTGCACAAAAACATGCCGCCTGTCTACACTGGTCGTGTGTTCTTTTGCAAGTAAACTGACGTTGTACTGTAGAAAATTAGGGCTTCTTGCGCGAGAACTCTGACGCTGCCTCTCAGGAAGAAGCCCTCTTGTGCAAGAGGTCTTCCAGAAGTGGCCAGAATATACAGGAAACATGAATTTCTTGAGCAAGAAGCCCGTATGGTTAAAATGGCCATCAGAGCTTTCTTGCACAAGGGAGTGTCTACACTGGCATGGATGCTCTGGTGCAAAAGCACATCTCTTGCGCAAAAGCACATGCCAGTGTAGACGCTCTCTTGTGGAAGAGTTTTTGCACAAGAACTCTTCCACAAAAGAGTTCTTACGCAAGAAGCTGCCAGTGTAGATGTAGCCTTTAATAGTTTGTAATCTATAACTGAGTTTTATAGTAACCTCTTACAGCATACAAAGTAAGATTCAAGAGTCATGTTCTGGAGACGCATCTGCATCTGAGTTTTTAGAGTTGTTCAGGAAACTTTTGCCAAATTTGTTCACAGAATAGGAAGTGGCACAATTCTACAGAATATAGGGGGAAGTTAGACAAGAAATATCTCTGTTTTTCTGCCAGCTTCAGTTAGTTTGCACAAGTTTGCCTCAGCTGTGCCACATATTAATGATTATGCCATCCATGCTCATTCTTGTTGCATGGTCTAATTCTTCATTCTCCACCCAGTCAAAAATTCCCATTCATGCCAACACATTTTAACTGCAAAAGACTCCAGAAGTTATAAGGAGGTATTGGCAGTGAAATAGCAGGGGAGACCACCTTGTTATCAGGGCCCTTCATCTCATTAAATCAGAAGTTTCTTGACCAGATAACCTGGGGATGGAATTTATTTGAAGTAGGAACAGAAAAGCACTTCCCTTAATCTCAGCAACACTGAGTGCAAAGCTTCTGCCTTGCTTCTGAAACACAGCACTCTAATAAATGTTATATCCCATTTTATTTGGATAGTTACGTAAAAACTGTTTGACTTGCAAGGACTCTGCCGGTTCTATGAAGGTGGCAGGATGAGTATTCTCACAAAAAATCAACACTACTAGTCAAGGCTCAAAGTAGCAAACAGCTGCATTTTGTTGTTTAAATGCAAATAGATGCATGACTTAGCCTGTATTAAAATGAATGGGAGCATATTGTGCAGAACAGTGTTGCATTGACAGAGGGATAAAAAAGATGAAAAGGTCATTTCCTCACTTGCAGCTCAGCTATAGCTTGTGAGCTTCTTACAATTTGTCATCGGTTGTGAGCCTGTGCCTGAATCTGTCCATGGTGCAAATAGAGTGCAAGCCAAAACACCCATTCACTTGCCATTATTAATTGCATTAAATTGATAAGATATTGAAACTCATGGAAGAACGAGAAAAGGAATTTCAGAGACACACAGAGAGGGATTCTATTCTCTGTTCTAGTAGCTTTATAAAGGATGTAAAGGACCAACAAAGGTCCAGGGATGATTTCTCCTGACACAGGAACTTTGGCTATTTTTCAAAACCTTTGTAGGGTTTCTCTTTTGGGTTATTCGGAGTGAGATGGAGGTGCTCCGGGTGGCCCATCCTACCCAGTGTCATGTCCAGTTACAGCGAGCATGAGAATATAATCATTACGAGATTCCCATGAAAGGGAAGGGCTGACAGCTGAATAAGATAAAGGAGGAAAGTGGAGAAGGACAACACATGAGGAATAGGACCTCATGGAACGTTGGTCTTCAAATCCCTCTTTAGTGGCAGTGTTGCAGACAAGGCAGTCCTTATTCAAGGTCAGTTTCCCCATTCTCCAGTCGTTTACTTCAGGGTTGCGCCCCCCACCTCCAGATTTGGAAACTCCACTACTGCAGGTCTGGCATGCATCTGTGGACATCCCCAGTGAGTGAGCCCAAGAGTTCAATGCAAACACTGCTGTCGCTGGTTCCATGAGCCAAGGCAAGGTAGCAACAGTTTGAACATCCACTCGACCCAGTGTAAGTAACAAGGCCTTCATTGCAGACCTGATCCGGAGTAGATGTTGAGTAAGGACAGTGTAGATGGTCGCTTATGAGGATCCCCGGTGTCCTCAGTGCAAAGGAAGATGATATGCTGTGAACCAGAAACTTGGCTTCACTCTAATTGTTTCTTTTCACCAACATAGCCATTTTGGACTTTCTGCCACAAGGGACAATCGCCGAGTCACCCTGTGGGCCAGGGAATGTACTTCCTGGACAATAGTCATTGAACAATCACAGCACAAGACTGTATGACCCCAAAGGAAAATATAGGGCAACCTTGGCAGGGAGTGGAATCTTAGGGAAGTGTGCAAGGTCCTAAAGATTAAGAGAGTCATCGTTACTCCCACCATTTAGTGCAACACAGCTTATCACCCAGGGAAGTGAAGAGGATAGAAAAGCACTTTCCAAGTAGACTTACAAGAAACTTTCACAACAAAACCTAAATCAGACAGACCTGGGTTTCATTGAAAATCAGATTCAGCACTATTTAATAAAATATGTTTGTGTTCCCTAACTGAATGAGGATAATTCTAAGAATCTGATTTGATGTGAATATCCTTGTATGTGAATTTGAACTTTGCTTTACACAAATAATCTGCAATATTCACTTTTAATTCACTCTTACAGTAAACCTTACTGCCAGCAACTTCTGCCAGTCCCAGAAATATTTGTGGGAAACTAACGGAAAAAGGTGAATCAAAATAAATTAGTTTGAAAATGTCAACCAACATAGTACATTTATATTTAATCTCTGATTATTGAAAACTCCCCGGCAATTTCTGGCACCTCACTTGACAATAATTTGCGCCATTAGAAACTTCCCTACTAATTCAGAATGTAAAATAGTTTGAACTTTATTGTTTGTACTTAGATTTGAATACATTTTAAAAAATGCAATGCGTATGACTTAGAAAACCTTATCTAAATTCCAGGGCACATAGTTAGGTATACAACTTCCAAGAGCAATGGGATCTGGTGCATACTTACAGCCAGTTTTTGTTTTGTGTTGATACATGAACTGAGAACAGAACTTTGAGTTGGGAGCCTATTTCTTCTATGAAAAGAGCAAAACATGACCTTTCTAATGTACTCAGACAAGCTACACTGGGCAAAGCTACAATGTGCTACACTGGGCAAAGCATTGTGGACAAAGTTTATTTGCCAAAAATGCATTTTGTGTTGACCAAAACTATCTGTGATACTGGCAAATAGTTTTCGCTGAAAATAATGGGAGGAGGGAGCTTCCATAGGGTCAAAATGTTTCATTTTGACATTTTATACACAAAATGTTTTGATTTAGCTATAACGTATTCTTTAAAAATGTAAGATACCCCAAAACTTAACATTTTGTTCTGGGTTAAATGATCTAATTCATTTCACTCAAAATATTTTTGTTTTGGTGAGGAATAAAAAAGATTCTTTCTGTTTTTGGTCAACCACAAAAAACTTTGTTTTCTGGTTTGGCCATCAAAGAGAAAAATCAATTATTCACTGAACTTTACTAAGAAGCAGACCTAGCTTCTGCTCTAGTCAGTGCTCCATCCTATGTATGGCTGACCTTAGCCAGCTAATGAAGATAACATGTTTAGTTGTTCATCTACAGAGCTCACTTCCACACTAGTAGTAAAAAGTGCACAACAGCACAGCCCCTCCAGCCGTTTGACAGGGATTTCTTGAACTTGTGTGGAAAGCAGCATGTTCAACATGTAGAATTGGACTACAGGTTAAACAAACACCTGTGAGGGATCATCTAGAACAGGGGTGAGAAATAATTTTAATGAGGGTCACTCCAACAATTTGGTTAGTGGTCAAAGACCGCACTCTTCCATGATCATAGAATCACAGAATTATAGAACCATAGAGCTGGAAGAGACCTCAGAAGGTCATCAAGTCCAGCCCCTGCCCTAGGCAGGACCAATCCCAACTAAATCAATCCGGCCAGGGCTTTGTCAAGCCAAGACTTAAATACCTCTATGGATGGAGACTCCACTACTTCCCTAGGTAACCCATTCCAGTGCTTCACTACCCTCCTAGTGAAATAATTTTTCCTTATATTCAACCTGGACCTCTCCCACCACAACTTGAGACCATTGCTCCTTGTCCTGCCATTTGTCACTAATGAGAACAGCCTCTCTCCATCCTCTTTGGAACCTCCCTTCAGGAAATTGAAGGCTGCTATCAAATCCCCCCTCACTCTTCCCTTCTGAAGACTAAACAGACCCAACTCCCTCAGCCTCTCCTCATAAGTCATATGCTCCAGCCCCCTAATCATTTTGGTTGCCCTCCGCTGGACCCTCTCCAATGCGTCCACATCCTTTTTGTAGTGGGAAGTCCAGAACTGGACACAATACTCCAGATGTGGCCTTACCAAAGCTGAATAAAGGGGAATAATGACATCTCTGGATCTGCTGGCAATGCTCCTCTTAATGCAACCTAATATGCCATTAGCCTTCTTGGCTACAAGGGCACACTGTTGACTCATATCCAGCTTCTCATCCACTGTAGCCCCCAGATCCTTTTCTGCAGAACGACTACTTATTTGGTTGGTCCCCAGGGAATAACGGGGCTGCCGACAAAGGGCTTTGATGTCGGCAGGGGAGCGTCCAGACTAGCGCGCTGAGCGGACAAACAGCTAATCAGCTGTTTGTCGGCTCAACGCGGCAGCCATGTAAGTGTAAATGAAGCCGCGATCATTTAAATCGCGGCTTCATTTACCTTTGCCTATGTGTCTAATCTACATGCCTCTGACGACAGAGGCATGTAGTCTAGACACAGCCAGAGTGGCAGATTGTAGGAGACTCTGAGCACCACAAGTCCTGGGGGCGGGGGGTACTTTTCCTGTTGCCTACCTGCCTACCCTGCAAAAAGGTAGCTCACATTGGCCAGTTTCCAGCCAATGGGAGCTTCAAGATTATGCTGGGGTCAGGTGCAGTACAGGGTAGTCCGTGTCCCCACCCCGCTCGTGGCGGCACTCAGAGAAATACATATTCCCTTTAGCCTGTTGCTCTGAGTGGCATAGAGGGATGGGGCTAGCAGGGAACCTGCCTGAGTCTTCCACTGACCCATGGGCTGGATCCCACTGCTTGGTGGTCCGGATCTGGCCCCTGGAACATATATATATATATGTATGTATTTCTCATAATATCCAGAGGTTGCAATTTTTCAGCCTCCGGCCTGTTCTAAAAGTTATGAAGCGAGTGTTGTAGTAAGACAAGAATGGAAAGGAAGGGGGAGGGGAGGTTGGGAAATCAATTCAAAAGGTTTTTTTTTTTCATTTTTGTATTTAGTGTTACTGTCTACAGGGCTGGTAAAGCAGAAGGCAGTTTTGCCCAGAGGCTGACAAGCTGAACATGTAGTTACGTAGAACTACTCAAAGATGCTCATCTATTCATGGGTCTAAGGTATGGAAATATTATAGCATTGCTTCAATATCCAGTTAGCACTCCAGGCAGTTTAAACCAGGGGAGATGCAAGCTGTTCATTGGCAATTCAAACTCTGCTGTTAATGCTTTTGTTAGAAAGATGGAAAGTAAATATGAAAGGCACCAATATTTACATATTTGTTACCTATATACTTTTGGGCACACGGTGCATATGCATATGTAATGCATGATAATGTTGTGATTTGTTGCTAAAACTATTTCCCCCACATAGCAGCGTATTTACTTTTCCGTTCATTCTGTCCCCTCTCCAGTGTCTAGTCATATAATAAGCAAATAGTGTGGGGAAAGCAAGAAAATGTTTATTTTACACATTTGGCAATCAAGTGATGCCACGGCTGGCATATCATTATCCTTATCCTATGGCACATCTCTATTAGGGTATGGTGTCAATCATCTGACTGCAAGCCATTGTTCCCTTTCAAAACAATAAAGTAATCCTGTACAAACAGCGACCTTACCTGAAAACCCTCAAAGAGGGTTGAGATGCTCAAAGAGGCATGAGATGCCTGCAGCATCAGCTACTGTATATTCAGGATAAAGAAGGGAAGAGAAAATAAACCACTGGCAAGACTCCATTTCTTAGATATGTTCTAGATTTGTCCTGTACTTGATCCTCACTCTTCTTTAAAAAAATCAAGTGCATGGTTTGCAGATGGGTCAACTACTTTTAGCAACCAAGTCCTGGATGCAAGTGATACCTATGGCCATTACAAAATAAATTCTACAGTAAAAAATCACTTCATTGTTTTTATTGTATGCTGTACATGATGTCTAGAATAATGCCATCCTGAGCTTGCAGTAAAAATCTTTAAATTCCTCATTAAGTTGAAGTCTTACACTTCCATCGTAACTCTTGGAGGTCATCCTGGTGAACCATCTCCATAGGATGAATATATAAAGAACCCTCCAATGGCAGAAAATTTGCTAGCTCTGAATGTATTCAGTCAGTGGCCTAAACGCTTGTTGTAATGCTTACTATATCAGAGCAAGCCAGTAGGGAGCGGGCAAAATCTGAAATGAAATGAAATGAAATGACATGACAAAAGACAACATATACACCACTGAAATGCCATTTTAAACTGAAATTAAAATTTTTATTTAGCTCTCAAATCTTAATCTGAAATGAAAATTTACATTTCCCATCAGGAAAACAGAAAATGTTGACCAAAAATATTTAAAATCAAAGGTTTATCCTTGTGTTCAATATTTATTACTGGAAAAATAATGGCTTCTCAATCAGCTGTAGTTTTTAGTCGGATTTGTGCTTAAGGATTCTTGACCACAGACCTCTCTAGATCAGAATTGATACATTAGCAGGACAATGAGGGGAAAACTTGTATTATTGCTATCTGTACTATCTTTGTTAGAGGACTTTATTCCTCCAAACTGTCAGTATCTAGCTTTTATAAGTTCAATTCACATATACACATTATATATAATGCTTTATGTAAATATTGGAGTTTCTTGCTGAAGGGAAATGTAAGCACCAATTACACATTTGGAGGAAAAATAATTGAATTCTTTTTTGCTACCAAATTGATAAATTCACTTAGTACCTCTAACAAGAAACAAAGTGATGTTTGATGCTTTTTCTCTTATTCTGCAGAGGAAATTGCAAATAAATTAGTCTCTAATACTGAAACTGGGTCTGTAACAGATTTTCTATATATATTCCCTATTGCTTCTACTTCATTTTTACAAGAATATTTTCCTTTCTAAAAAAAATGTAAAAACAAGGAGTGGTCCTGTAGCACCTAAGGGTATGTCTACACTACCCTCCTAGTTCGAACTAGGAGGGTAATGTAGGCATACCATACTTGCAACTGAAGCCCGGGATTTGAATTTCCTGGGCTTCATTTGCATAAGCGGGGAGCTGCCATTTTCATTTCACGAGGAGTAACGGTAGTTCGAACTAGGAAGCCTAGTTCGAACTACCTAGTTCGTGCCCCGTGTAGCCGCGCTGCACGGGGTTCGAACCAGCGGGGTTTTAAAAATGGCAGCTCCCCGCTTATGCAAATGAAGCCCGGGAAATTCAAATCCCGGGCTTCATTTGCAAGTGCGGTATGCCTACATTACCCCGCTAGTTCGAACTAGCGGGGTAGTGTAGACATACCCTTAGAGACTAACAAAACATATATATAAAACACTTTAAAGACGAATGAAATATGTATATGGTATCATGAGCTTTTGTGGGTACAGCCCACTTCTTCAGATCTGAAGCCGGTCATCTGAAGAAGTGGGCTGTGCCCACGAAAGCTCATGAAACCATCTACATGTTTTGTTAGTCTTTAAAGTGCTACCATTCTATGTGTAGTTTATAAAGTTTATTTTGTATGTATAATGTAGTTGATACAGAACCAGTTGTAAGGCAGCTGTGGGATTTTAATCACATAAGTAATCAAATAATGGAGAGAACACTAGTAGTGAGGTCATAGATGACATTATAATGGTCTGAGGTCTAGCTAGGAGATTATATCCATTGTTACATTGAAGTGTGTGACAATTGTACCATTCCCTGGTTTCTTATCCACCCAAAATCTGGAAGAACCATCTTTTCACAGAAAAACTTCCACAAAAGGTCTCAGAAACCAGAAATTGCAAACAAATGTGGTCTTGTTTCTAAAAACTGTTATTTTGAATCTCAGTGAGCTTAGGTTAAGCTCTCGGCAAATTATTTCACACACACACACACACAGAGACACCAAGTCATCCATACTGAAGTATTAGGGTATGTCAACACTATAGCACTAATTCGAACTAACTTAATTTGAATTAGTTAATTCAAACTAAGGTAATTCGAACTAATGCATCTAGACCTAAAAACTAGCGTTTTGCTAATTCGAACTAGCATGTCCACATTGAATGGACCCTGAACCGAAGGTAAGGCTGGCCAGAAGCAGTGCTAGCAGGGCACCAGGTTAGGACTTAGAGCGTGGAGCTGCTGTCTCAGGCTAGCCGAGGGCTGTGCTTAAAGGGACCCAACCCCCACCCCGGACAGACAGTTCTCAGGGTTCCCCGCTTGATTGTCTACCTCGATGAGGGACAACAAAGCAGTCCTGACTTGGAGTGCCCTGAGTGCCCACACTCAGCACATCACAGCACTCGGCCATCAGCCCGGCTGCACTTGCCGCAGGCTGCCATCTGGGGGGGTCAATCAGGGGGATGCAGGAGAGCTTCCACCCCGAGGAGCATGCAGAGCCACCCCAGTCCTCCCCATCGGGGGCTTGTACCCCATTCCTCCCTCACCTCCTTCCACTTACCCCTCCCTAGCCCCCCTTCCTGATGTACAAAATAAAGGACACGTGAGTTCAAAAATAGAAACTCTCTTTATTTAACAAAACTGGTGGGGAGGGGAGTGATTAGCCTCTGGGGAGACTGGGAAAAGGAGGTGGGAGAGGGGAAGAGAGAGGGTGGGAGAGGGGAGGGAGAAACCTGGAAGCTGGAAGGGGGAAGCCAGGGGAAGAAGAAGGAGGGGAAGTAAAAAACTATGGTATGCCATATCTTCAGTACAGTGTACAGACGTGGTCTCCTCACCTCAAAAAAGATGTTTTGGCCTTGGAAAGGGTTCAGAAAAGGGCAACTAAAATTATTGGGGCTTTGGAACAGGTCCCATATGCAGAGAGGCTAAAGAGACTGGGACTTTTCAGCTTAGAAAAGAGGAGACTGAGGGGGGATATGATAGAGGTTTATAAAAGCATGAGTGGTGTGCAGAGGGTGCATAAAGAAAAGTTCTTCATTAGTTCCCATAATAGAAGGACTAGAGGACACTAAATGAAATGAATGGGTAGCAGGCTTCAAACTAATAAGCGAAAGTTCTTCTACACAAAACAAATGGTCAACCTGTGGAACTCCTTGCCACAGGAGGCTGTGAAGGCTAGAACTATAAGGGTATGTCTACACTACCACCCTAGTTTGAACTAGGGTGGTAATGTAGGCAACTGGAGTTGCAAATGAAGCCCGGGATTTGAATTTCCCGGGCTTCATTGCATATTGCCGGGCGCCGCCATTTTAAAATGTCCGCTATTTCGGACTCCGTGCCCATGGCTACACGCGGCATGAACTAGGTAGTTCGAATTAGGCTTCCCATTCCGAACTACCGTTACTCCTCGCTGTTGGCAGATAGGCTACTGGACTTGATGGACCTTTGGTCTGACCTGGTACAGCCGTTCTTATGTTCTAAGCTCAGTGTCGGGGGTCTCACTGGACCACCTTGATTTTCATGCAAACCTGCTCCTGGGTTCACATGTGGCCTTTGGTGACCATGCTGGCAGCTATCCTGCCCTAGACGGCCACTTTCCTGTGCCTAGTGTGGAGATAGTGGACATTGGAGGTCTCCCTTCCAAACCGGGATGAAGTCCACGATCTCTGCACTAGATCAGGTGGGCGCCCGCCTCTTGCGGCCCCTGGTAGGCTTCTAGGAGCCACCACCTGGTCCCGG
Source organism: Pelodiscus sinensis (assembly GCF_052426305.1). Classification (NCBI taxonomy): domain Eukaryota; kingdom Metazoa; phylum Chordata; order Testudines; family Trionychidae; genus Pelodiscus; species Pelodiscus sinensis. Next base: position 31,619,229 of record NC_143067.1, on the reverse strand, counting down.
GAAGAGGCGGAGGGCTGGGTGGCAGCAGGTGGCTGGCTCATGCCATGCCAGGTGCAGGGTCTGCTGGCTGGGTGCTGGCAGGCTTGCACCTGGCACGGGCACTGTAGCCAGACTGTGCCCCTTTAAGGGCTCCGGGGCCGGGAGGGGGGCAGACAAGTTTCCCTGGTTGTGCCCAGAGTAGCCACCAGTACAAGCTAGGAAGGGCTAGCCTCCCACTAGTTCGAATTAAGTGGCTACACAGCCCTTAATTCGAACTACTTAATTTGAACCAGGTGTTAGTCCTCGTAGAATGAGGTTTACCTAGTTCGAATGAAGTGCTCCGCTAGTTTGAATTAAGTTCGACCTAGTGGTTTGCCTGAGTAGCGTCTATGAAAGTTAATTTGAACTAACGGCTGTTAGTTCGACTTAACTTTGTAGTGTAGACATACCCTCAGAGATTTGACAATTTGGAAAAATTTGCTTTACTAGCAAACTGGGTTTTTGTTTTTTATACCCTCCAACCCCCAAGAAAGCTTCTCAAGTTGTTATTAGTTTCAACAGAGAAGCTGAAAGATCCATGAGGGAGACTTCTCTTTGGGGCTATGTCTAGACTGCAGGCTTCTTTCGAAAGAGGCTCTTTCGAAAGCAACTTTCGAAAGAGCCTCTTTCGAAAGATCGCGTCTAGACTGCAGGCGGATCTTTCGAAAGAGCAATCCGCTTTTTCGAAAGAGAGCACCCAGCGAGTCTGGATGCTCTCTTTCGAGGAAGCCCTATTTACATTGAAGAACGCCTTCTTTCGAAAGAGGAACTTTCGAAAGAAGGCGTTCTTCCTCGTGAAACGAGGTTTACCGCCATCGAAAGAAAAGCCGCGTTCTTTCGAAATTATTTTGAAAGAACGTAGCTTGAGTCTGGACGCTACTTTTCCCGAAAAAACCCCTGAGTCTGGACACAGCCTGGGTGTGCCTGCTGATATCATTTTGTGATGTTGCAAAAGCAGGATTATGATTTTAACACATGGGAAAACAATGAGGTAAGTTGTAGAAGAAACCCTCCTGTCAAGCAAGCTCACTAATGAAAAACTGTTACTTAATTAAGTCAGTGGAGGAATTAAATGGGGGAAGAGAGACAACCTACAAAGGACCCTAATTCTAACTATATGACACTGTCTATTGTTCTCTCATAGGCTGTGTCCAGACTCCATGCCTCCGTCGACGGAGGCATGTAGATTAGCCAGATCGGAAGAGGGAAATGAAGCCGCGATTAAAATAATCGCGGCTTCATTTAAATTTAAATGGCTGCCCCGATCTGCCGATCAGCTGTTTGTCGGCAGATCGGGAGAGTCTGGACGCGATGCCCCGACAAAGAAGCCTTTCTTCATCGACACAGGTAAACCTGGTTTCACGAGGCTTACCTGTGTCGATGAAGAAAGGCTTCTTTGTCGGGGCATCGCGTCCAGACTCTCCCGATCTGCCGACAAACAGCTGATCGGCAGATCGGGGCAGCCATTTAAATTTAAATGAAGCCGCGATTATTTTAATCGCGGCTTCATTTCCCTCTTCCGATCTGGCTAATCTACATGCCTCCGTCGACGGAGGCATGGAGTCTGGACACAGCCATACTGAGGGCCTTGGCACTACTCCTGCCTAACAGTTTTCCTCACCTGATTTCATGGCTCTGCACTCTTTCCTACCTTTGTTATGGACTCAGAAATTCTGCATGCTGCAGTTCTTAAACAAGAATGATTCTGCAACTAATGGTAACAGATACTCTGCCTTAATGACCATGATGCACATGCTCCAGGGAAGTATCTATTATGAACCATTATCACAACTTTCACAGTCCCCTTTTCATCAGTTCTCACAAGACTACATAGCCCATGCACTCATTTGCAAAGCACATTACAATTTAAAGGAAAAGGGGAAAAATCCCCCCACCACCATTAATTGTACCTTAAAAATAACTATTACACTTCCCAAAAAGAATCATTTCTGTTAAAGGTGGTTAATAATAATATATGGAGCTATACCTATCTCATAGAGCTGGAAAGGACCTTGAGTTTAGTCCCCTGCCATGGCTGGGCCATGTACCAGTCCTAACAGATTTTGCCCCTGATCCCTAAATGCCCCCCTCCTCCTCCTCAAGGACCGAACTCACAACCCTGAATTTAGCAGGCTAACATGCAAACTACTGAGCTATCCCTCCCCTCGTAATAACATTGAGCTGCTAAAACAGGAAGTGGGAAATTTTCAAGAGCGCCTATGTGATTATAGGAGCACAAGATCCACTGAATGTCAACCCTTTATAAATCATTAAAGTTGCCCATCATCTTGGCACCTGGGGGCCTTAGACCATCCACGTGCACCATAGTGAACAGCAACAAATAACTTATTGCTAAAGTTAAAAGTGCCTCACAGATACATATTTGTTCCCAGATGCTAAAATCTTGTAATTGTCAAAGGCTCTTATTAACTGGTGGTGGGGGCTTAAGTAGCAACCTGATCACATTTGGACTTTCAGACAGGGCATAGTAATTGATAGGGTCAATTGCTAGTACTTGGGGTTAAAGTTTTATCTTTATGGATGTATTGTAAGTTTATTTTGGCATTTTTTTCAGGAATGTGCGAGGAGAACATTAATGTTGAGAACTCAACCTGTATTTATCAGTATTTCAAAACTACACGTATGTGTTCTGGTCCTTACTGATCATGTTATTTCACACAAAACAGGGTCTAGGATATAGGTTAAAGAAAACCCCAAACTTTAAACTCCGACATTCACAACTGTCCCATTTAATGCCAAGATTGAATGATTCCTAATAATGAATCAGGAAATTTCTAGCCCTTAACGGGGTTTGCGTAGTCCTGCTGAAGGGAGTGTTATAGCCTCAATTTACAGATAGGATTAAAATACTTATTCAAAGAAATAAAATGAAGCCCAATGCTACAGAGGGAGCCATCTTAAGAGCTGGATATAGAATGTAGGAATTTGACACTTATTGAGGATGCTGCCAAAGAATGCATAGTGTCATTTCTCCAGTAGTAACATACTTGTCTCCATCAGTCCCATGATATAAAAACAGTATCTTCTGAACCAAGATGAGGAACCAGCCACCTGCCTGCACACATGCTCTATCCTGAGAATATCACACCTTCCTGATGCACTTGATCCTTGTCAATTACCATTGGCCCAGATTCTTCCTGTAAAAATTGTCACAATGCCTTTTATCAACACTCCAGGGTACAATTTCTCAAAAACTCCCATTTTTTATAACTCTGCTGTGACTTTGAAATCCATTGTAAAAGTCTCCACTGAAATCAATAGCAAAGTTCCCATTGACATCGGTAGAACCAGGATTTCATCCATTGACCCCAGTGGGCTCAGAATTAGGACAATACTGAACACTCTTGAAAACAGAAGCAGAGTTTGCTCACCATGGAGGTCTTTTGAAAATCCTACCTCAGGTTTCTTCACAAATTAAAGTTGATTTATTCCAAGACCAAATGACTATTCAGGGATAATACTGTATATGTGCTATACCTAATTTCCTTATGCAGAAAAAATGTAAATGCATTTGTCTAAACTAACATCTGGACAGCAGACATTTCTTTCTATTAACCATTAATAATTTCTTTCTTTACTTTCACATTGTATTGAGCACCTCATGAAAGGATTAAATTACAACAGATTAAAATGTCTCCTGGTAATTTTTTTGAATGATAGACCCTTACATTTTTAGAGCATGCTAGATCCTCAGATGCCCGCAGCCATTGCATTTTGATTGGCAGTTCTGTCATATTTTATAAACTAAACAGGGCTGGCTGCATCTGTATTTGGACAGACCTCGAAGCAATACTTAAACAAGGCAACAAGAAGTGTCAGTAATTTAGCAAGAAGTATTCTACCAATGTACGAACAATGTTAGGACCAGGTGGCGTGTTTCAGTTGAGGCATACATGATGTTTTCACTACTAAGGAGCACTAAAATTCTCATATTATATTTTGTGAGGGTAGAATCATTGGTAATTTAGACATATTGGCCAAAGGCCAATTCTTGTAGCTATATAGTGGGTACCTAAATTCCCACTGAAATTGCAACAATAATTGACATTCATCTCAGACTGTGTAGATATAAAAAATTACTGTATGCTATTCCAAAGGTGGCTGCATCTCAGCGAGTAAAGAGGAAATTGTTGAATTGAACATCATAGGAAGTTTAACTACGATGGCAGAACCGGTTCAGCTTCAACCTTCACTCAGCAATAGAGGGGCCAGCTTGTTAATATTTAAAAATTGGATAGTCCAATAAGAAGTACGGGAAATTCTCATGCCCTGCCTCTTTTCCTGAGGCCCTGAACTCCCCCCCCCCCCACCTCCCCCCCCCACACACACTTTATTTTTTTTCCCCTCCTCCCTCAAAACTGCTCACTACTTTTCCTTCCCATCCCCTGCTGCATAAGTCAGGAGAGACTTGCCTATGGATCTGGGACTGTGAGCTTCCACCACCTCTCAACCTCTTCTGGTCAAGGTAACTGGATTATTGGTGCCTTATCAGTAGCTCTGACCAGACACTGCAAGGTCTCAACAAGATTGTATGGTCAAAAACCAGGCAACTGGCCATGCTACTCAGCAACAAAAAATTCAAGTAATTTTTAAATGTTTTTTCCTGAACCTAAGTGACGGTTGTGGTGTTTTAGAATTAGCACAGCTAGAATCATTCCTATGTATATGGTACCATAATGGGTTTACTTGTAATACATATGAATGTACACATACAAACACATTTTGTACCTCATCTATAAGAGTAAGACAGTAACTTCAGCTGCACAGCATCCTGCTGAGGCCATAAGTACTCCATAAAAGAGGAAATTCCACTGCCTGATCCACTATTTTCTACAGCATCCTGGATTTTCTTGGGAATTTTCCTACCCAATTGTTTTTAGGTTGAATCCTTAAGTAAGATCAGAAAAGAAGTCTACAGCTCCAGCCTACAGCTGGCTGGCAAAGTGCCCACTAGAAATAAATTTCATAGTAATGTATTTATGGATGTCACAGAGCACATCCTGCACAGTAAACTCTAAATATCTTGGCAATGCTATTAATGTCACAAACAACTGTTTTAGTTGAAAAGAAGCTTGAATGCATTAGAAAGTGGTTATAACAATGAGAAGCAGGACTACAAGCCAAACAAATTCAACATTATCAACAGCATGCTAGTTCTTAGAATGGCAAATTAAAAAGCAAATAAATGAAGTGGAGTCAAGTAAAGCTGTATGTTTGCCAACACTAGCACAAGTGATGGAATATGAGATCTTTTAGGCAGACACAACCAAAAAAATCATCTCTTTAAGAAAGCACAAAAACAAAAACATATCCAGGGAATTATATTTGATGTGGTTTATGGTCTTTGTTTTATATCTTCATGTGCTGTGAGCACCACAGGAATTGACCATGAAAAACAGCATTTGTAGCCAAACTATATTCACTACTTCAAGCAAAATGATGGATAAAATATGTGTGATTATTACTATGCAAACTGGTATGGAAGAATTTGCATATGATCAAACAGTATATAAAATACTCCCCAACACTTTAAAAATACCTGCATTTCTGGGATACAGGTGGGCTCAAATGATTGGCACTAGGATATAAAATCTTTCATTTCTCAGGTTAGCATATGACATCCAGATCACATCAATTGTTACTACTGAAGTGTAATGACTTTGGTATTATAACTAGAGTAGTGATTTCCAAACTTTTTCCCATGGAGGAACCCCTAAAATAATTTTTCATATTCCGAGGAACCCCTACCTATGAAAATATTTGCTTGGCCAGAGAAAGTTGACAGTAGGGAGCGCAATTCAGTTACTGCTAAATTATTGTCAAGAAAATTTATTTGCAAAGAGCTGTTATATATCTATATATATATCTGTCAGCTTACATTGTAAGAAAAAAAATTGGAGCATTTTTCCTGTCTTTTTTTTGTATTATCTAATCTTTTTTTTGAAATATCAAAATATCAAATCAAAATAAAGTTTACTTAAACATCAAAATAAAGTTCACATCCAAAGTCAATATAAAGTTTACTTTCAGTGTGACACTTGGGCTTGTTCCTTTTTGCACAAATGTTGAATTCTTGGTCGAATTTTTGATACACAAAAACAATCACAGTTTCAGTAAAAAACGTTAATTACAAAACTGCGCAAAGACTACAAATCTACAAAATAGCGAACGACTATAATGTGCACTAGAAAAGACTAGAAACGTGGAGAATTCTGGGAAGCAGAAGGGCAGGCACAATACAACTAAATATAACCTTACATTTGAACTGACCAAAACAAAACAAAGAGGCAGCTGGTAGCGTACGAAGATTACTCCAGTAATGCCAATTGCTGGACAAAAATTCCCGTGATATTTCGAGGGATATTTGGAATTGTTCGTGGTATTTCAAAATTTTTATTTATTTATTCCATGATTTCTTGCAGAACCCCTGATGATGGTCTGCGGAACGCCAGGGTTCCTCGGAACCCTGTCTGGGAAACAATGAACTAGAGCCTTGCATGGATATAAAATTTGTATCTACAACTCTATCAACAAAAATGAGCTGCGGATATCTGTATCCACATCCCCTAATGCATATATCCATGGATATAAAGCCGGGATCTGGTTGTAACCCCACTTTCTGTAGGAAACCCTATAACTGGCACATTTATTTACAGTCTCGTTTAAGGGAGATAATGTGCCCTATTCCTATTGAAAGTCCTCTTGAAACTCCTCTAGGCTCTTTTGAAACTCACATCCTTCATGGGAATGAAGAAGGAGCTCACCTGCTTTCCTAGAGGCTGACGTTGTCATAAAGCAGGCTGGAGGCTCAGTATGGAGGAAGCTTGCATTGCTGCTTCCCATGACATATCTGTTAAAAGGCTTAAGAGTACAGAAGTTTTCATCAGCACTACAGTATATGATTTGTTTTTGCTCTTGCTGGATTTGGGTGCCATCAGTAGATGTGGTGCAGGGTCCTGACTCTATGTTGCATTTTGACTTGTTACACCATCTATGTGAGGCAGAGAGGGATGATTTGTAACTATAGTGTAGCAGGAAAAGAGATTCTGTTTGAGGAATTGGAACGGTTTGCTGAGCCTCATCTGACAAGTTCCAAATTATCTTGGTGCCATTCTTGTACCACAACTCTTGTACCAAAAGTATAAGTTCAGGTGACTAGTAGTCCACAGCAGTGACAATGTGAAAAAGTATTATGAAAAGCTAGATATGAGCACAGGGGACATATCCATGAAGACAAGCACCTCCATGCTTTCAGGGTTTCCCTTTCTGTATATGATGAAAGATTCCTTCTTGTAGAACCACAAGAGAAATGGCTTGGGATCCGATCAGATGATTGCCTGTATATGTTTATATTCCAGCAGAGCAATTTACCAACTGTTCCTCATTTTCATTTTTGTGGATATTATGCTGTTTCTGTCAAAGATTTCCATTACATGAAACCCACTGCCCTTTTCTATTCTTCTCTGATTCGTTTATTGCTAGGTCAGAAGTATATATTTTCCACATGTGCATCTGATGTAGGTTCATAAATCCTCACTCTGCAGTTATTTTGCAAAGAAGTTAAATAATTTCATACACTTCACAAATTCATGTGATTCATTGAAATTACTAACCAGATTGTATGGGGTAGGGGAAGGACTAATTCAGAGTACTAAGGGATGTAGTCTACCTCCTGATGAGTTACGTGTGCCTCTTATTAAAGAATTCTCCTAAATTTGCATTCCTTTTCTTACTTGCTCTACTATAATTGAATACAACATGGCTACGTCTAGACTGGCATGATTTTCCGCAAATGCTTTTAACGGAAAAGTTTTCCTTGAAAAGCATTTGTGGAAAAGAGCATCTAGATTGGCATGGACGCTTTTCCGCAAAAGCACGTTTTGCGCAAGAAAGCCCCAATCGCCATTTTTGCGATCGGGGCTTTTTTGCGCAAAACAGTTCCACATTGTCTACACTGGCCCTCTTGCGCAAGAGAGCTTTTGCCCGAACGGGAGCAACATAGCATTTCTGCAAGAAGCACTGATTTCAGACAGTAGGAAGTCAGTGTTCTTGCGGAAATTCAAGTGGCCAGTGTAGACAACTGGCAAGTTTTTCCGCAAAAGCAGCAGCTTTTGCAGAAAAACTTGCCAGTCTAGACGCAGCCATGCATGAGTTATCCATAATTTTCACATAATCATGGAACTGAAGTAACTACAGGTGCTGTTTGGTTTTAAAGATTGCAGTGGGTTTTGGCAGTCCCCAGAGTGTTAAACCTAATGAAAGCCACTCTGTATTGATCTCAATTTATTACTCCTAATAAATAAAAATGCAATAGCTAACAAAAAGGAACACAAGAACTTTGGGATTCTTCTGCCTAAGAGTATTACAGAGCTGAGTCTCTGCTCAGATGGTACGTACCACTATAATCCAAAAGCTCCTTTCCCTACCTAGCCTTAATTGCTGAGGCAGTGGAAAGAATGAAAAAGGTGGTTAGACCTGAACATCCAGAAAGGCCAAATAAAGGGAGAGTCTTGAGAAACACCTTCTCTTCCTGACTGAGATGAATTCTGTGAATAGAAGGTTAGCTGGTAGAAGTTTCCTACTGAGCCAGAATAATTCACCCAAAGAACTGGTTGAGTTGGCTCTCCGAGAAAAGTTGTTGTTCAGATGCTTTATAGAACTAAGGTTTAAAAAAAGGACTTGGGATTCTTTCTAATTTAATAGGAGTTATTTTTAAAATACCTTTTCTATATATAACAAGTATTCCTTCTCCTTTTCAAATGAGTTGATGTGGCTCGTATAGATTTGGCCTTGTAATAGTTATATTAGACTAGAAGATTTACCCAGAATTGCAATTTTTGGTTTTTGGAAAACAAAATGAAAATGTGCATGCTTCATTTGAATCACTGTTCTGAGGAGGGGCTGGGGATGAAAGGTTCAATACACATACTGCTGCAGGGAGAGAGGGCTACCCCAGTATACACAGCAGCCTGAGTCCAGGTGAGAAGTGCCTCTTCATGGCCTCTGCACTTTCAGCAGGCACAGCCAACTGTATGTCCCCTAGTTGGGGCAGGTCTAGATTTGTCTGCTACCTGCATTCCCCAGCAAACTGCATTTCCCCTCACTTCCTGATGAAGAGGAACAGCCATCAATGTTCCCGTATAAATGGAAGGGTGGACTTCACTCCCTGCACCCTCTCTAAAGGCGCCTAGTGGGTGGAAAGCTTGGGGCTGGGGCAGTCCCAGATGGGGGTGGGGACAGGCCCCCAGCCAGCCCTTTCACCTGCCTGGTGATTCTGTCTCTTTTCTGTTTGGTTTTATGAGACAAAATCCCATTCCAGGCACATCCCATTTTCCTGGCACAATCAACCCCTTAGTTTGTTACGTTGTGGTAAGAGGAAGCTGTATACTGAATTTGGTGCTCTTAGCTCTTACCCTTTAGGAATTCTTGAACAAACAGACTCTCAAATATATAGTAAAATTTAAGAATAAATTTACTTTGTCTAATTCTTTTACCTTGTGCCTGTTTATGGCTAGAAGAAATAGAAGTGTGTGGGTGAGAGAGAGAGAGAGAGAGAGAGAGAAAAGCAGGCTGTTAGAGAAACCAGAGAGATATCCCTTACCATTGAAAACATGTACAAACAAAATAACAAACAAATCCAGTGACAATGTAGTTTATTTTTATTTTTCCCCTTTAAAAGACCAATGCAAGATTCCCTTATCATGGCCATTTTTGGAGTCTATAGAGCCAGCTGCAATAAAAGCACCATAATGACAGAGCCAACTTCATTCCTATGAACTCAATGGGTTTTCCACTAGTGTAAAACTGGAACACAGTCGTCATTTGGGCCTATATTAAAAACGATGCCAGCGTAAAACATTCCAGAGACGTGCCTACATTTGTTTAGAGTACAGCAAGCCAGAATATGAATTTACAGTGCATCAGCTTCCTGCTCAGGAATATCCTATGTGGATACTAGTAAAGTACAGCGTGCTGCTTGGAATTCTACATTTTTAAGTAGTACTGTGTGACAACTTGGTGTGCTGTAAATTGACATGCTGACTTGCCACACAGCAATTTGTCACATAGAAAATCAGTGCAAATAACAATATAAAGCAGTGAATATAAAAGGCTAAGTACAAATACAAGGCACCAAACAAAAATAAGTATCCCCCGTATCTAGTCAAATAAGTTTAGTCTGTAGCAGTACAAAGTCTGAAATGGATGCATTCAATGATACATTGATAGAATTTTAACAAGGAGTTCCCTCAAAAATGTTCCACCTTTGACAGCAATTTGGTGACATTCATTGGGGGGAAAAAATCTCTTTTCCTCAGAGGGTTTGATTGAGTGTTGTGACATTAGTGACCAGAAACAGGGAGAACTAGAGATTTAACAAGTAACACTGGACTTTACTTTTTGGATGGAGTGCAAAACAATGTAGTACTTCCTTGGCTCAAATGCAGCCATTTTATGTCCACAATGATTAGCCTAAGAAATGGGGAATTGTTAGTGAGAAGATGCTTTAGGAAACACCGCAAACAAAACTGGCACTGAAAAAATGTCTGTGGAGATGATCTTTAGATGCAGCCCTCTGCTAGAAAAATGGAAGCTAGCTTAAAAATAATATATCTAATTACTCCTAGATGGGGCTCAAAGCATGGCTCTGTTGATAAGGGGTCACACAAGTCCTTTCCATCTCCTCCGTGGATTCATTATCTTTTTGTTTGGTATGTGATAGAAATGCAATACCTTTCTGATACTTTTGAGGATGTTAAAAATGCCTTAGAAGATACTGAAAAGTATATCTTAAAACATTTTGGGTCTAAATACAAAATGTGTCAATGTGATCAATTGAAATATTTGAGAGAGAAATAATTTTGGCATCTTGTGTAATAAGAATAAACACAAAACCAGAAAGACTGAACTGTGAAGTGCAGGGAATTAAAGTGTTACCAAGAAAAAGAACAGAGCTGTGAAATGTAGTTACTAAAAATAAAAAACATCTCAAGTAGAGCTCAAAGATTTTACTGGAGTGACTGAAAATTCCCACCACTGAAAAAAATGACCTTTAACAATCAAACAATAAAATGATCAGATATTTTACCCAGGAAAGTGATGTGTACAATGAACGTTGATGAAGACCAACCAAGAATTGTCCTGTAAAAACAAAAAGTTGTGTCAAAGACTGTAGTGTCTGATGGAAACTGTTGTTGCAAATTTTGACCAGAAGAGTGCTTCATGATCTGTCAAAATGGAAACACTTGCTAGTGCATAAAGTAATTCAGAGATTTCAAGATTCTAATGCCAGAAGTAGGGCCACTGACAAGTGGGGGCAAAAAGAGCAACAGCCAAAGCCCTAGGCCTTTTAAATTGCTGTTGGAGCCCGGGGTGGTGCAGGCCAGGCAGCTCCAGCCCCATCTCTTCCATCCAAGACCTCAGCCTTTTGGGCCCGGAGCCAGTCCCCCCACATACTTTCTCATGGTCTCAGCAATGCTGTCAGCACTCCTGGCCAGAAGAAACCACTGTGATCATTTAAGTCTGATTACCTGAAAAAAAACCTCAGTCCATAAAACTTATTTTCTCATTCTGTAATCAACATCCTTCTTGAACTGCTGACACCAGAACTAGACACAGTATAGCACCAGTGGTCACAGCAATGCCAAATACAGAAGTAAAACAATGTTTGTATTCTTATTCAAGATCTCTATTTATGCACCCAAGGACTGCATTAGTCCTTTTGTACACAGAATTGCACTGAGAGATCACATTCAGCTGATAATCCTTCACAACCATCAAATCTTTTTCAGTCTTTTTTTCCCAATGCCGGTTTCACGAGGCATATCGGAGCAGTCGACAAAGGCTTCCCTTGTCAACCACGGTGCGTCTAGACTGCCCCGCTGTGCTGGATCAGCAGATTGTCGGCACAGCGCAGCAGCCATTTTTATTTTAATGAAGCGGGGATTATTTATATCCCCGCTTCTTTGCCTATGCCGAATAAACTATTTTACATGGCTCTGTTGATGGAGCCATGTAGTCTAGACATAGCCATATTGTTTGCTCGCATCCAAATTACCAAGTGATCTAAATCACTCTGAATTGATGAACTGTCTTTTTCATTATTTACCAGTCTCCCACATTTTGTGTATTCTGCCAACTTTATCAGTGATGATTTTATGTTTTTGTCCAGGTTGTTAATAAAAATGTTAAAAAACACTGGGCTAAGAACACTACAGGACTTCTCTAGAAATTCACCCATTTGATAACAGGTACCCATTACAATTAAACTGAAACCTGACCATTGAATGTGTACCATGATATTTTTATATCTTTCAAAATGTCACGTGGTATCAAATTAAATGATTTACAGAAGCCTAAGTATGTTAATCCTATTATTTTTCAGTGAAACTTCTAATCTCCTAAAAAAAAAATCCAGTTTGACAGGATCAATTTTCTACAACCCCAGTTGGTTAGCATTAAATATATTAAATCTTTGGTGATTTGCTATTCCCCACTGAGGAGTAACTGCCATATATATACATACATACTCAATGACTATACCTGTATCTTTATTTCCAACATTCAGTATGCACTCCCTGTCTGCTTTACACATACCATTTAAGAGCTTAAGTCTTTTTTCTCAAGGAACTGGAAACCCAGAGATATATTCTGGTATATCGTAATTATTATGTAGTGTTCCTGAGAGAAGTAGCAGTTAGGTATCTAAATCACTTAGTAGCATATATCAGGTTTTGTCCTACAGTTAGTGAAAATAAAGTACCTATTTATTACATTAAGAACAAATATGATGTCACATGGAACTGGAAGCATCAGAAAAACAGGAAATAAGTCATGATCATTTGTACCTAAGTTATACACAGAAACTGCTCATCTTACCCTAGCCACGTAAGTCTGTCTTGAGCTTCTTGTTTATTACAAGTATTATAAATAGTGTTGTGACCTGTCTGTGGCTAATGTCACTTCTCAGCACAACCCCCACTGTTAGGTCACTGAGATAGTTGTGGGATACCCATACTTTTTCTGAGGAATCTTTTTTCCTCCAAAACCCAGCATGCTTCACCTCTGTAGGAAGAGTCTGGAGCCACACACACCAAAACAACCTTTCTTCAGCCTCTTCACGGTCCATCCTCAGAGCTCTATTAACTATTCTTCAGGCAAGTCGAGCCAAACCTTCTGTCTGACCGTCCAACTCCCTGTTCCCAGCGATTGCCCTGTCAGCACCCTCAGATCTCCCATTCTTGAGATCCACTTGCAACTGTCAGACTGACCAACCCACCAGAGGCTCCACCTCCTCTTCTAAGGTTACCAGCCTCAGTGCTTACTTCCCAGTCTCCTTTAATTCTTTATTAGTTGAGCACCACATTAGATACCCAATTATCTCTCCTAGGATCAGTGTCAGATTGGGTGGCATGTAATTACCTGGGTCATCCCATTTATCCACCTAAAGCAGGGGTGGGGAACCTTTTTTGGGTCGTGGCCACTGACCCACAGAAAAATCAATCAGGGACACTCACCGACATGGTCCCCTACTGAAAAGGAGAAAAACACTCCTCACATTCCCCTCACAAACTAAAGCTTAGGGGGGGCATCCTGATTTTGTATGCACCAGCCCCCACAGGGTGTTGGTAGGGAGGCTTGAGCACCTGTGCTGACTCTTCAATGCTGGAGGAGCTGGATAGCGGCAAGCTGGGGGCCACATTCAGCCCCTGGGGCTTTAGGTTCCCCACCCCTAATCTAAAGCTTTTTCATCTTCCTCAGTGACCGAAGACATGCTGAAAAATCAACCTTAATGCTCAGTGAACAATTCAGACAGCCTTTTTAAAACTCCTGATTGCAAATATCCAGACTTGCTGATTCTAAACCTGTAGTCTAATGTCAGTACCTGCTGTTAAAGATACTCCTGAAATATTAATAGAATGGAAAATGCGTTATCATATGATATGACTACCTTATCTATTTTATCCCAAGTATCAAATAGAAATACTAATTGAATCCTTTGGCCTTATTTTGATAATTATATCGTTTCTCTCTAGTAGTGAACCAATACCAATTTAAGGGTTCTTTCTACTCCTAGGGTGTGTCTAGACTACATGCCTCCTTCGACGGAGGCATGTAGATTAGCCAGATCGGAAGAGGGAAATGAAGCCGCGATTAAAATAATCGCGGCTTCATTTAAATTTAAATGGCTGCCCCGATCTGCCGATCAGCTGTTTGTCGGCAGATCGGGGGAGTCTGGACGCGATGCCCCGACAAAGAAGCCTTTCTTCATCGACACAGGTAAGCCTCGTGAAACCAGGCTTACCTGTGTCGATGAAGAAAGGCTTCTTTGTCGGGGCATCGCGTCCAGACTCCCCCGATCTGCCGACAAACAGCTGATCGGCAGATCGGGGCAGCCATTTAAATTTAAATGAAGCCGCGATTATTTTAATCGCGGCTTCATTTCCCTCTTCCGATCTGGCTAATCTACATGCCTCCGTCGAAGGAGGCATGTAGTCTAGACACACCCCTAATGTAAACACCTTGCGTATGTCTACACTGCACAACTATTTCAGGACAGTAGAGGTATCCTAAAATAGCTACCCTGCGTCTACACAAGCCACATGGTATTTTGAAATATTTTTTGAAATAACAGGTGTGCAATTTTGGCATCCCAGTAACCCTGTGTTTCCCATATCAATTGTTTACAGTTCCTAGCTTCTGATTTATAAAATCATTATTATCACCTTTCTTTTTTATACGTGTTGTATATTTTCTTTTTATTTTGTATAGCTGCTTTCTTTTCTATGTCAGTTCAGTTTTTTAACCAATACAATCTTTTCCCTTGATTGTGAGATTTGGCTTCTTAGGCATCTAGTAAAGTGTTCTTAAACAATATTCACATTTTCCTGACTAAAATTATTCTGCTTAGCTGATTAGGCTTTTAATATTAGGCTCACAAGATTAGGCTTAAAATATTATAAATAAATAATAAATAAATAATCTGTTTTAAAAAAAATTGGCCCTTGTAAAGCATCAGATGTGTATATAACTAATCTGGACTTTATTCTGTTTGCACACTATAAAGGTGATTAAGTCATGTTCACTTGTACCTAAATTATAATTAATTTGGGTTCTGTGATCAGTTTTTCTTTATCTGTCAAGATGATGTCTAACATTGAATTCCCTTAGGGTATGTCTACACTACAGTATTATTTTGAAATCTTATTTCAAAATAACGTGTCTACAAACAAAATGCATTTTGCTATCCACACTGAGTGGACTCTGAATTGCATTTAAGGCTGGTTGGAACCAGTTCCGGCAGGGCACCAGGTCAGGACTTACTGTGTGGGGCTGCTGCCTGAGGCTATCTGAGGTCTGTGCTTAAAGGGACCCCCTCAGACAGCCAGTTCTCAGGTTTCCTTGCTTGCTTGTCTACCTCAATGAGGGACAGCAAAACATTTTGTCTCTGTGTGCTCTGGTTGCCCTCACTTGGGACACTACAGCACTCTGCAACATGGAGCCAGAGCTGCCTCTGGGCACTCTGGTGCTTCTCTTAGATGCGTTGCTGCGAGCCTGGCTGCACTTTCTGTAGGCTGCCATCCGGGAGGTCCATCGGGGGGCTGTCAGTATTCAGGAGGCCCTGCGGGAGAGCTTCCACCCTGAGGAGCACTAAGAGCCTCCCTCGTCTGCCCCACTGGGGGCTTGTGCCTCATTCCTCCCTCATGTCTTTCCTGGGTCATGTTTTGGGGCCATTGGGTCAGAGGCAGTGACTACTGGCGATGGGATGGCAGGCGTGGAGCTGGCATAGGCACTGTGGCTAGAGTGTACCCCTTTAAGGGCTCCAGAGAGGGGGAAGGGAGAGAAGTGTTCTTGGTTGAGGCTGGAGTGGCCACCAGGACACCCTGGGGAGGCTGGAGGACCCCTATTCAAAATAGGTGTCTACACAGCACTTATTTCGAAATAGCTATTTCGAATTTGTTGGTAGTCCTCGTAGAATGAGGTTTACCAAATTCGAAATAAGCACTCCACTATTTTGAATGTATTTCGAAATAGCGGTTTGGCTGTGTAGATGCTAGGAAAGTTATTTAGAAATAAAGGCTGTTATTTTGAAATAACTTTGCGGTGTAGACATACCCTTATGCAATACTTTTTGAATTAGGAAATTGCCATCTATCATTTTTAGATATTCCAACAATGCTTTAGTATGACAACATGAGATGTCTAGCATCTGTCAAAGTCCCACAAAACCTTACCTTCTACATCATTTACCTAGCCAACAGTTGACTTTCATCATCTTTTGTCATCCCTTGCTCACGGGGCAGAAAGGATCTCAGATGATCTTTTGGACATTCTCTTCAGCCTACTTCTAAATTCCCTGAAGTAATCTATTGTGTGAGATATCCTGTTGCATAGTATCACTAGTGCCAATATGAATCACTTCCAATGGAATCTAGTCCATCTACTTTAGAAGACTATCCTTTTTTAGGTTTGGTTTATACTAGAAGAGGCCACAGATCTAAGTTATGCAACTTCAGCTATGTGAATAACGTAGATGAAGTTGTAATTCTTAGATCTACTTACCACAGTAAACTTACTCATTACTGCAGTAAGTTGACAGATGTTGATCCCCCATCAATTCCACCTGCACTTCTAGAGTACAGGAGTTGATGGGAGAGTGCTGAGTGGTCAATTGATCAAGTCTATCCTAGACACAATAAATCAACTCCTGCTAGATTCAGGGGCAGATGACGATTTTGCGGGGCCTAGTGCAGCAAAATTTCGTGGGGCCCCCCTTTGACACGGTGCATGCGTGGTAGCACCATGCGCATGCGCGGTGGTGCCACAGAGCATACGCAGGGCTTCTTGAAGCGTGGGGCCCGGGGCGGCCGCCCCG
Source organism: Pelodiscus sinensis (assembly GCF_052426305.1). Taxonomy (NCBI): domain Eukaryota; kingdom Metazoa; phylum Chordata; order Testudines; family Trionychidae; genus Pelodiscus; species Pelodiscus sinensis. Next base: position 31,602,317 of record NC_143067.1, on the reverse strand, counting down.
CTCACACTGCCCTATATCCGCCCCTGGCTAGATTTATCACTGCCCGTTGATCTGGTGGGTAATGTAGATACGCCTGTAGAGTGAAATCTCATATCTTGACTCTTGAACGCAGCACAGTGTCCTGCTGTCTACTAGTTCCTTGCAGAATGTTCTTCCAATTGTTTTCAGTTTTGAATCCACAACAAGGATCATCTGTCTTCTTTGGACAGTTGGAGAATGCTTTGTAAGCATGATTCATTTTCTTAGTTTGCGGATGGCTGCTTGACCCAAATGTGTTCCATAAATCTTTCTGTTCCTTTGAACCAGCTGTGACTCTCAAAGTATTTTCCATGGCTTCCATGTTGATAAAATGATATTCAAAGAAAAATTCTAGTCGGGGGAGGGAACTAACTGTGTCTTGTTAAGTGGTGAAATTCACATTCCATTTTCTATGGCTAATTTTTCTTGAAAAGAACTGATTGGCAAATTTTTTGATACACAGTCTTTTGACAAAGAAAAAAAAGCCCAATAAAGTTTCTCAATTTTGGGACTTCAAGTGAACACCAAAGACAGAGAGACACCAGAATAACCAATAGTCTGATGGGGTATGTCTACAGTACAAAGTTAATTTGAACTAACAGAAGTTAGTTCGAATTAACTTTGATAGGCGCTACACATAGAAACTGCTAGTTCGAATTTAATTCGAACTAGCGGAGTGCTTAATTTGAACTAGGTAAACCTCATTCTACAAGGACTAATGTCTAGCTCGAATTAAGTAGTTCGAATTAAGGGCTGTGTGGCCACTTAATTTGAACTAGTGGGAAGCTAGCCCTCCCCAGCTTTCCCTGGTGGCCACTCTGAGCACCACCAGGGAAACTCTTCTGCCCCCCTCCCGGCCCCGGAGCCCTTAAAGGGGCACGGTGTGGCTATGGTGTCAGTGCCAGGTGCAAGTCTGCTAGCATCCAGCCAGCAGACCCTGCACCTGGCACGGAATGAGCCAGCCACCCGCTGCCACCCATCCCTCCGCTTCTTCCCGGGACCAGGCTGGCGGCTCCCAGGAGCCTGCCTGGGGCCGCAAGAGGCAGGCGCCCGCCTGGTCTAGCGCGGAGATCATGGACCTCATCCACCATGTCCACACTAGGTGCAGGAAAGTGGCCATCTAGGGCAGGATAGCTGCCAACCTGGCCACCCAGGAGCAGGTTTGCATGAAAATCAGGGTGGTCCAGTGAGACCCCCAACACTCAGCCTTGAGCTTAGAACATAAAAATGGCCATACTGGGTCAGACCAAAGGTCTATCTAGCCCAGTAGCCTGTCTGTCGACAGCGGCCAACACTAGGTACCCTGGAGGGGATGGACTGAATACAATGACCAAGCCATTTGTCTCGTGCCATCCATGTCCAGCCTTCCACAAACAGAGGCCAGGGACACCATTTCTACCCCCTGGCTAATACCACTCCATGGACCCAACCTCCATGAATTTATCTAACTTCTCTTTAAACTCTGTTATAGTCCTATCCTTCACAGCCTCCTGCGGCAAGGAGTTCCACAGGATGACTATTTGCGTTGTGAAGAAGAACTTTCTGTTATTAGTTTGAAGCCTGCTACCCATTCATTTCATCTGGTGTCCTCTAGTCCTTTTATTATGGGAACTAATGAAGAACTTTTCTTTATGCACCCTCTCCACACCACTCATGCTTTTATAGACTTCTATCATATCCCCCCTCAGTCTCCTCTTTTCTAAGCTGAAAAGTCCCAGTCTCTTTAGCCTCTCTTCATATGGGATCTGTTCCAAACCCCTAATCATATTAGTTGCCCTTTTCTGAACCTTTTCCAAGGCCAAAATATCTTTTCTGAGTTGAGGAGATCACATCTGTACACAGTACTGAAGATATGGCGTACCATAGTTTGATACTTCCCCTCCTCCTCCTTCCCCTAGCTTCTGCCTTCCAGCTCCCTCCTCCCAGGTTTCCTCCTCCCCTCTTCCACTCTCTCTCTTCCCCTCTCCCACCTCCTTTTTCCACTCTCCCTGAGCTTTGTTCAATAAAGAGAGTTTCTATTTTTGAACACACGTGTCCTTTATTTTGTATATCAGGAGGGGGGGCTAGAGAGGGTAAGTGGAAGGAGGTGAGGGAGGAATGGGGTACGAGCCCCCGATGGGGAGGACTGGGGTGGCTCTGTGGGCTCCTCGGGGTGGAAGCTCTCCTGCATCCCCCCGATTGACCCGCCCCGGATGGCAGCCTGTGGCAAGTGCAGCTGGGCTGATGGCCAAGTGCTGTGATGTTCCGAGTGTGGGCATTCAGGGCACTCCAAGCCAGGACTGCTTTGCTGTCCCTCATCGAGGTAGACAAGTGAGCGGGGAACCCCTGAGAACTGTCTGTCTGGGGTGGGGGTCGGGTCCCTTTAAGCACAGCCCTCGGCTAGCCTGAGACAGCAGCTCCACGCTCTATTTCCTAATCTGATGGCCTGCCCGCACTGCTTCCGGCCATCCTTAACCTCGGTTCAGGGTCCACTCAATGTGGACATGCTAGTTCAAATTAGCAAAATGTTAATTCGAACTAGTTTTTATGTCTAGATGCACTAGTTCGAATTAGCTTAGTTCGAATTAACTAATTCGAATTAAGTTAGTTTGAATTAGTGTTGTACTGTAGACATACCCATGCATATTGAAAACAAATGTCAAACTCTCAACATTTTTTGCAAGATGGAACTGTTGGTGGCAATCCCTTCTCCTTATATGATACATTTCCCACCAGAGCACTCTTCAGGGATGACTGAGTCCCACCTAAAGCAGTTGTTACAAGGATGTGCACTCTATACATTAATTTTGCTTTTCACCTTGGGTCAAAGTTATAGAAATAAAGGGGAAGAAAGAAAATGAACATATCTTTCTTGTCATCTTCTTTCATATATGTAAATAAAAATGACCATAGGACAGATGTAAGTTCAAGATAAACAAGATTTAATGTAATTGCTAACAACAGCATTCTAAGGGTACGTCTAGACTACAGGGTTTTGTCGACAGAAGTTTTGTCGACAGATACTGTCAACAAAGCTTCTGTCGACAAAGAGCGTCTAGACTACATTCAGTTCTGTCGACAAAGCAAGCTGCTTTGTCGGAAAAACCCTGTAGTCTAGACACAACCCTACATACAATAACACCTTTTGTCGACAGAATTCTGTCGACAGAAGGTGTTATGCCTCGTAAAATGAGGTTTACCAGCGTCGACAAAACTGCTGAGTTCTGTCGACGTTATGTCGACAGAACTCAGCGGTAGTGTAGACGCAGGTATAGTTTTGTCAACAAAAGTCCACCTTTGTCGACAAAACTCTGTAGTCTAGACACACCCTTATAGACCCCTTCCTTGGTATGGAAAACTAAAAAAAAAAAAGGTCAGATACATTTGAAAATTAAATGTCTTGAAGCTGATGTAACAGAGAAAATATGTTTATTTAAGCTACAGGCTGCCTTATGCATCAATGGTATCATAGTGGGTAAGACATTTTGAAGAAAAATGACTGTTCTTAAATTAGAGAGGCAAAGTCCTTTATTGGTCAACTTGTTTTGGAGACAAACAAGCTCTCTGTATGATTGAAAGCTTGTCTCTCATCAACAGAAATTTGTTCAATAAAAGATATTACTTCACACACCTTTCCTGTCTAATATCCTGTGACCAATATGCTATAACACCACATATCCTGTAATTTTTTGTTGTTACTTGCTTTTCATTTCATGGTGGAGACAATGACATTTGAGAATAGAAGCTCTCAATACCAATCACCCAGTGAAATTGAAATGAACACTCCTGAACTTGCATTAACTTATTTCCCAAAGCAAAGGTATGTGACAATAGGTCTCAAGGTATGTGACAATAGGAACTTCCCCCAAGCGTTAATCCTTATAAATTCACATCAAATGACAGATATTATGAGTTTAGCATTCACACTTAAATTCCAAGTGAAATTCAAGTGAAACCTCTAGCATCATAAGGTTTCATGACAAAATTAGTAGAAACTACATATTTCAAGTTGTTTACAATGCCAAAGATTGATTGACCAGAACTGTGAGAAAGTCATTCATAATTTAGTCAAACATAAGTTCAGAATTCATTATTGTTAAGCTCTTTCTTATATACCTGAAGTATATAAAAATTGTTTTACATTTTATTGCCAGCATTTTCCATAGCATTATCTCCCCTGGTAACCAATTGTTAGGAACCAACTACTTTTCAGCATGTGTACAGTCTAGAAACTGTTGATATTCCACAAACTAAATAATATCACAAAAAGTTTCCATGTTTCTTACAGACAGCAGATTCTTTATAAAGTGAACTATTTACAGCCATTCTGCAGCCCTAGCTAGGATTACAGCCCTATTCACACAGATGGCTAAAGCATAGCCATTGATCAGTCATCAGCTACCCTGAATCATTAACGAATTAAACAACAAGATGATATTTTTTTAATAAAATTTCCCCCCTCAAAGTGCATCTTAGTTCACCATACCTCCAAAAAACAGCTCCCATTTAAGGGAATGTGTGAAAAATAGAGATGTTGAGTAATTATAGTTAACTCACGTGATTAACAAATTAATTGTGATTTTAAAAACTAATAGGCTACGTCTAGACTGGCATGATTTTGCGGAAATACTTTTAACAGAAAAGTTTTTCCGTTAAAAGTATTTCCTCAAAAGACTGTCTAGATTGGCACGGATGGTTTTGCGCAAAAAGTGCTTTTGTGCAAAAGCATCCATACCCAGTATAGACGTGCTTTTGTGCAAGAAAGCTCCAATGGCCATTTTAGCCATCGGTCTTTCTTGTGCAAAATATTAAGGTGCCTGTCTATGCTGGCCCTCTTGCGCAAGTATTCTTGCACAAGAGGGCTTATCCCTGAGCGGGAGCATTAAAGTATTTGCGCAAGAAGCACTGAATTCTTGCATTAGAATGTCAGTGCTCTCGCGCAAATTCAAGCGGCCAGTGTAGACAGCTGGCAAGTTTTTGCGCAAAAGCAATTGCTTTTGCGCAAAATCTTGCCAGTCTAGATGCAGCCATTGTGATTATTCTCAGTTTAAATTTTTTATTAAGCAATAGAATAGCAAGTAATGTTCGTTAAATATTTGGATGTCTTTCTACATCTTCACATATATTCATTTCAATTGCAACACAGAATACAAAGTGCACAGTATTTATTACAGATATTTGTACCATAAAAATATAAAAAGAAATAATATTGTTAAGTTTACCTCATACAGGTATTGTAGTGCAATCTCTTCATCATGAAAGTGCAGTTTACAAATGTAGTTTTTTTTTTATAGCTGCACTCAAAACAAAACAATGTAAATCTTCAGATCCTACAAGTCCACTCAGTCCTACTTCTTGTTCAGCTATTCACAAAGACAAACAAATTTGTTTACATATATGGATTCTAATGATGCCCACTTATTATTCACACTACCACCTGGAAGTGAGAACAGGCATTTGAATGGCATTTTTTTTGTACCTTGCATTCATAGAATCATAGGACAGGAAGGGACCAAATGGTAATACCTCCAATTACCTTTGCAAGGTAATTATGTGCTTGATATGCTAAACATTCATAGGCTCCTTTATATTTCAGTCACAATTACAGAAGACATGCTTCCATACTGATAACATTCATTAAAAAAGTCCTAATTACTTTTGTGACTTAACTCCTTGAGGGAGAATTGTATGCCTCCTGCTTTGTCTTACTAATAGTCTGCCATATATTTAATGTTATAACAATCTCAGATGATGACACAGCAGTTGTTTGTTTCTTTTAAGAGCACTTTCGCTGCGGATTTGACAAAACACAAAGAGGGTGCCAAAGTGATATTTTTAAAGAAAGCTACAGCACTTGATCCAAGATTTCAAAATCTCAAGTGCCAACATCTGAGAGAGATGTGGTGTGGAACATGCTTTCAGAGGTCTTAAAAGAGAAATACTCCCATGTGGAAACTACAGAACTCGAATCACCAAAAAAACACATAGAATCATAGGGCTGGAATAGACCTCAGGAGGTCATCGAGTCCAGCCCCCTGCCCAAAGCAGGACCAACCCCTCTAGGGATGGAGATTCCACCACCTCCCTAGGTAACCCATTCTAGTACTTCATCACCCTCCTAATTAAATAGTTTTTCATAATATCCAATCTAGACCTCCACCACTGTAGCTTGAGACCATTGTTCCTTGTTCTGCCATCCATCACTACTGAGAACAGCCTCTCTCCATCCTCTTTGGAACCTCTCTTCAGAATGTTGAAGGCTGCTATCAAATCCCACCTCACTCTTCTCTTCTTCAGACTAAATGAGCCCAAATCCCTCAGTCACTTCTTGTAGGTCATGTGCTCCAGCCCCCTGATCATTTGGTTGCCTTCTGCTGGACCCTCTCCTTTCTATAGTGGGGCTTCCGAATTGAACACAATAATCCAAATGTGGCCTACCCAGTGCCTTATAAAGGGGAATAATTACCTCTCTAGATCTGCTGGAAATGTTCCTCCTAATGCACCCTAATATGCCATTAGCCTTCTTGGCTACAAGGGTACACTGCTGACTCATATCCAGCTTCTCATCCATTGTAATCCTATGGAGGCAAGAAAAGGGAATAAGGGAATTTGTGTGCAGCCATCTTGGTCTTGTTAACAAGAGAGCAAGAGTCAGGCTAAGTCTGTGGCCTGACAATGCCAGATCTGTAATTAGATGCTGTCTTCCCCTCTCGCCTCTATACGGAGATAAGGATAGAATGCTGACTCTGGCAGGGACCTTGAGATAAGGAGCATCTGGGTGGAACTAAAATAACTGTTAGCCATTGGTGTTTGTAATGTGAAGGAGACTAATTGTTATTGTTATTATATCTAATGGACAGTATATAAATTGCTTCATAATTACTTGTATTCAATTAATTCAGGCTTCTCCCCCTGTCTGAACCAGTTTTTCCCTTGCTGCAGCTCGTAATAAAACTGCCTTTGGCTACTTGTTGCTTCCAAACTCACAGTGAGGACAATGTTTTCTTCCACAATTCCCAGGTCCTTTTCTACTGAACTGCTACTTAGCCAGTTTGGTCCCCAGCCTGTAATAATGCTTGTGATTCTTCCATCCCAAGTGCAAGACTTTGAACTTGTCCCTGTTGAACCTCATCAGATTTCTTCTGGCCCAATCCTCCAATTTGTCTAGGACACTCTTGACCTTATCCCTCCCCTCCAATGTATCTACCTCTCCCCCTAGCTTACTATCATCTGCAAACTTGCGGAGGGTGACTCAGATGATAAAAATGAACATACATCAGTCAGCACTGCTTTGGATCATCATCCAGGAGAATCCACTGGAACATGGAGTGCATGCCCTGTAGGATGGTGGTTGAAGTATGAAGGGAAAAATGAATCTTTAGAGCATTAGACATGCAAATATTTTAAGACACTGGTTACAGTCATGCCACATGAATGTATGTTCTCATTTTTATGTGATATTATAAAAAAGGGGAAGTATTATTTCCTCTAAATCTAAACAAAATTGTTTGTCTCAGTGATTAGCTGAACAAATAGTAGGACTGAATGGACTTGTGAGCTCAAAAAATTTACAATGTTTAATTGTTAAATGTAGGTTTGTTTTATGTAATTCTACATTTGTAAATTCAACTTTCATGATAAAAAGACATTGAAAAACATTACATGCAATGAAGGAAATAAAAATACTATTTATCTTCTTTTTTTTTACAATGAAAATATTTGTAATGAAAAATATAAAGTGAACATTGTGCAATTTGTATGCCTTGTTGTAATTCAAATCAATATATTTTAAAATGTAGAAAAGAAAAAAATTAAATAAATGGTATTCTATTATTGTTTAACAGCAGGATGAATTGCATGATTAATTTTTTAATTGTGTGATTAGTCATGATTAATTTTTTAATCACTTGAGAGCCCTAGTGAACGACAAACAAACAAGAGTTCAGCAATTTCCTTTGACATGTCACATTGGTTAGTTAAAAATCTTTTCTTAATAGATTGTTATATTCAAGTACAGTGTAATTATTCTCTAAAATCTGTTCAAGCAGAGAAATTACTATTTTATGTTTAACTAATCGAGAGTGATAGAAAAATCTGTTATTGTGCTAGTCCAGTGATATGGAATATAGGACAGAAAAACTAAGACATGATGAAACACTTTGTAATTTCAGATTACAGCAGCTGAGTGTGCATAGTAATTAGTCTCAGAACTAAAAATATGCATATATATTTAAGAGAATATAGCAAGTCATGCACCAAAAAATGAACTATTATCAAAATGTTTATTAGGATACATGGTAATATAATTCAAATTTAACAGTACTAGAAACCACATTGGTTACTTCTTAAGAGTCCAATGGATCCAGTTGATTTGCATTTATAATAATAAAACACATATAACATCACAGAGACTATATGAAATTCATAATTTTCCAGGATAACAAGAAACAATGAAAAATATGAAATCCCAGCTTTACACCCATTCTTAAGAACTGTGCTTACTTAGGGCATGTGTACACAGCAGGGCTACATCAATTGCGTAGCTAAAGTCGAAATAGCTTAATTCAACTTTTGGTGCTGTCTACACAGAAGAAAGTCAAAGGAAGAACACTCTTCCTCAACTTCCCTTATTCCTCATGAAATGAGGATTACAGGAGTCATCATAAGAAGTCCTTTATCTCTACATTATTTCGAAATAATGTCGTGCTGTGTTGACGCATATTTTGTTATTTTGAAATAATGTCAGTTATTCTGAAATAGTGCTGCTGTGCAGAAATACCCTCAGAATAATGCTTGAGAAATTTTGTGAGTCAGAGATACTTTTTTGTGTATCAAAAAAGAGTGCAGCAAACATGAGAGTTCAGCAGCTGTCTCAAGTTGAGCCTGAAGATCAGGCCACAGGTAATCAACAGTTAAGGAAGGTGGGGGGAAAATAGAAAATAGAAGTTTTATGTGCTCTGGCCATAGTTTTCCCCAAAACAATAGTGCAATTTGTGAGGCCTTACTTTCCCTTTCTTGTATATTCCTATTTCTCTTTTCCTCTTCCTACTGTTTCTCTTAAAATTCTAAGACTAACTCTACACAGCAGCATTATTTTGGAATAACTAACATTTTGAAATAACAAAATGCCCATGTACACTATAAGCCTTTATTTTGAAATAATGTTTAATGTGAAATAATGAACTAGAGAACTTTTAACTCTGGTTCCTGTAACCCTCATTTCACAAGGAATAAAGGAAGTTGAAGGAAGAGTGTTCTTCCTTCAACTTCCTGCTGTGTAGAAATCTCCAAAAGCCAAATTAAGCTATTTCAACTTCAGTTATGCAACTGATGTAGCTGAAGTTGAGTATCTTAATTTAACTTTTGCCCTGCTGTATGACATGCCCTAGGTATGAAGGCAAATTAGAAATAAAAAATATTCCCATTAGGATTTAATTGAGCCAAAATTACATATTTCATTTTGTTTAATGAATGAATGAATGAATAAATGAATGAATGAATATTTTGGGACAATTTTTTTTTCTTGCAAAAAATTTGAATTTTTCACAAAATATATTTTCTATCAGGAAATCATCCTCACAGAAAATTTCTAACTAGCTTTAGTAAAATTTTTGTCTTCTATTGGAGGGCAAAGGGTTAGATTTTCAAAAGAATTTGGCACCCATGATTTGAGCTAGGTGTTTCAGAAATGCAAAGATCCTTTTTAGGACCCAACATTTCATGGCCAGATTTTAAAAGAACAAAGCATGTTGGATGCAGTTTTTGTGAAAATTTGGCTGTATCACAATCAGAGCAGATGAGTGCTGGGCACCTTAGAAAAAGTACAGTGAAATCTTGGCCTCATTTAAGTAAAAGGAATTTTGCCACTGATTCCAATGAATTTAGGATTAAACCCCATTACCTTAATGGGAGCTGAACTGTAGAAAATCTGGCCTTGAACCAATGGGGGTGGAAGAGGGAAAAACCTCACAAACAATCCTCAAAAACTTAAAGGAAATTAAGTGTCAACTGCCTTGATTAAGCAGTTATAACAGCACTACAAAACAAAATTAATTTAGTACTGCAGCTGGTCAGGCTTTTCAAATTAATGTTTTTCCCCTTCAAAAAAAAGGTCCTTGCCAACAATTTCAGGTAAAAATGGTAATTTCTGAAATTATACAGAATTTCCAAATTCTTTTTGAAGACATTATCTAAAATGTTATGAGAAGTTATTAACATTATTCATTTACCATTAACCAGGTTTTAGTAAACAAAAAATTATGATAAAAATGAAATAATGTTACCAGAATACTCAAAGCTGATAAGTTTCGTGAAAATGCATCCAATTCAAAATCCTTCTAAACAACAGCTTCAAAATTTTGCTGCTATTATATTTGTTTTCTAAAAATAGCTTTCCTTTTTTCAAAGTTAACTAGCAAAGTTAACTAGTTAACTAGCACATTGTACGTCCATCCCTCTTTACCCTAGAGCTCAGCACAAAAGTTTTGTATCCTAGAAGAAACATCAGGGACTGTCCATATAAGACTTTGCTAATTCAGAAGCTACTTTCTGTTAATTGGCAATTATTTAACTTGAGCCAGACCATGGCCACACCAAAAACTGTCAAATGCTAAACCTGCATTACATAATCTGGAAATTAATATATTATGTAACCCCATTGTGCCAATGTTTTATTATTGACAATTTTAGCGCATCTCCAGCAGATTTTTGTTAAACTCTGTATACAGAAAGAATTCTACTAAACTCTTGAAGCACTAAATATTTTTTTTTCTCTAGAGAACTGCCTTCAAATTTATTCAGATTTGTTTAGAAGTACAACACAAAAGGTTTAAAGGAACACTGTTAGTCATCATCTGAAGACTAACAAATAACTATTTCAATATATTTCTTTAAACATCACGATAAAAAGGGCAGTGTCACATTGCAAGCATGCCTTGTCCTGAGGCAGTGCGGCCCAATGGACACAGTCTATACCACAGACCTAGGGCACAGGGCAGCACAGCCTATTGGCTGGAATCAGTAATCACATGTCTCAGTTCAGGGCAGCACAGCCCAATGACTAGAGTCAGTAATGACAGCCCTCAGTTCAAGGCAGCCCAGCCTAATAGCTAGACTCGCAGGTTTGGGGCAATAGCCCCAGTAGAAGGGTGCAGGCCCACTCTACTCCACCAGGCCCTGTTAGTGGCAGAGTGATGCACCATTTGTTCAGTGGGGAACCCATCGCAACACACGGAGTTCACTAGGGTGGGAGATACCACTCGCTCACCCTCCCTGAGTCACTTCCTACCAGATCCAGCACTGAGGTGCTCCCCATAGCCTCCCGGTCCTCTGATTCCCATTGTCCAAGTACCTCTGGAGCTCTTGCAGCCAGTCCTTTTCCCTGAGCTGCTCCTTTTTATACAGTTCCTGTACTTGGAGCATGCCCAGTGTGGCTGGGAGAACGGGACTTTCTCCCTCCACAGGACATCAAGCCCTTCTGGCCCAGTGCGGGGTATGCACACCCCATCACAGCTAGATTGAAATTTAATTATAATTAGCAATACATTTCAGAGCACTTTGCAAAGAATTACTACACATATTTAGGCACTGCGTGACCATAGCAACATAACTAATCATTTGCATGCAGAAGAACAGTGAAAACCTGGACCTTGGTAAACATTGCCTCAAGTCTTGTGAGTTGAAACAACATTGTACATGATCACAAGATCTGAAAAGTAAAACTGAACGAATACAATAAGTACACACAAAACTTAAATTCTGAGGGCAAGACAGAAAAGTGAAAAAGAAGAGTTACAATGTCCAACTAGCTGAGCAAATTAAAAAAGGAAATAAATAGCTTATATGCTACAAAGCAAGCTGATGTTTTAAAAAGATTTCACTTGACTGTGATTAACACAAATATTTTCAAATATATTTTTTCTTATTGTTTGTACTATGATAGCAGCTAGGAGCTCCAGTGATAGATTTGGACCCCACTGTGCTAGAGACTGTACAAACAAAATACCATTTTGTTAGCCGATGGTTAGGGCAGTGTGTGTGTGTGTGTTTCCGAGAAAAGGTTTAACTTCCGTGTATTTACTGCTAGGATCGGAGTCCCATCGCAGAGGGTAGCCAGCAGGCCAACAGATGCCCCTTTATAGGAAGAGCTTATTACACCTCAGATTTTAGCTGCTAGGATGCAGATTCTCTTTGCAGCAGGCAGTCTGGGAAAGACTGAGAGATGCCCCAACAGATCTATCACCTGGGAGTGACACAAATCCAAACGCCCAAGCTCTTCCTATACCTGTCCTTTATGACCGGCTGAAGTTCTTTTAAATTGTGCTTGGTTCTGTTACAGCAACTGAAGGAGTCAGGTTAAAAACTTAAACAGTTACAGGTTTATTAAAAAGACTTATAAAAGCATATGGTTACAATGGCTATTACTCTATTACTTAACTGCTAGCAAATATAGATTTAAAAAAAATGGTTACAAAGAAAATAAAGATAGAAAATAGAAATAATGGTACCAAGTGACAGCTTAATCTTTAAAGAGCTCTCAGTCTATGTGTACACTTAAGACAAAGGACCACATCCAGGTACAATTTTTACCCCCTTCTGTGCCTCTCGACTCCAGGAAGTCAAACCAGGACCGGTCTCTCAATTCCTAGGGAAGACGAATACGAGGTGGGCGTCCTCATGGAATCTCAGGAGGTCAAACACCTAACCTGACCAGCAGATAGATGGTAGATTGACACTCAGAGTAAATGTGCTGCTGGACCCATCTTTATACCCTTGGGGGCCCGTATCCTCTTTCTTATCTTAAGATGCCAAATTGTACCGGTCCGTTTTGTGGCACCAGTTCTTACAAGCAAGTTTCAAATAATTTACTCTTGGAAGAGAGATAACTAAATTGTGAGTACTAGACATTTTTTTACCGGGCGAGCGATTCCTCCCCCCGCGGACGGCTGTGTGTTCGTATCAATATGGGTTTGAGTCAAGGGCACTCCTCGGCAGCCTCTTGGTCAGCAATTGGCGTATCTTTGTTTACAGCCATTCACGGTCACACAGGCTGGGCCTTCTGCTCTGTGTGCCCTGTATGTTCCAGGCAAGCAAAAATGGATGTTACAAGGGGGGTTCCTGTCTGGCTACACATTTCTGTCCCAAAGAACTTACTCCCCACTCTGTTACACTGCTTGTGTACCAATATATCTCTGCTCAGGTCACTGGGGCTATGTCTACATGATGGGGTTCTTCTGGGATACCAGAGGTATCCCGGAAAACTCCACCATGTCCAGGGAATGCTTCTGCTTTTCAACTTTTTTGTGTGGAAGTGTACACATGCTCTTTTGGAAGCCGCTGTATTCCTCATTCTACGAGGAAGAAGGGATCTTCCAAAAAAGGATGCTTTTCCAAAATTTGGTCCAGTGTAAAGAGACCAAATATCGGAAAAACCTCATCCGAAAAAATTATCAGAAAAAGGAATGCAAATTGCGGAATGCAATTTGTGTACTTTTTCTGATAGATATTGAAGTGCAGACATAGCCTGGAGTTACATGTAACAGTAGAAAATCAGGCCCATGGTTTTATCTGGATAATCAGTGCCCTTTACTAATTATACATGCTATTCTGTAGAAAAGATTGAGGATTTTTAGGAGATTTCATAAAACATTATTATTGACCTTCCCACCCAATAAATTAAACAGTAGAAGGCTGTCTTTTAACTGAAGCATTTTCAGTCAAGGCCAAGAGGGCAATGGGCATCCCCAGAGAGGATACATGGATACCAGAGAGCTATGTAAATAAAGCTCTCATACTTTGCTTCCTGATCTCAACAAATATTACTGCCTAAGGATTTTAACCCTAGTGTCAGCTAAAGTTATTAGCTTCCAGTCATAAAGCATCTTGTAATATTAGCACTGAACAGTGAATGATCCCTGTTTATATGATGACTGTGTTACTCTGCACATTAATAAAAGCACGTAGTTCTAAAGATGCACTTCTCTCATTGTATCTAGATGGCAGCATAAAATAATCCTAAAATAATCTTTGGGAATACTTCAAAGGTTTGTTTTTTTTTAAAGAAAATGTGTACACGTGGGTGCATATATATTACCTTAACCTAAAATAGTTGTTTGAACTACACATAACTGCACATTCTGTGTAGCTGTTTACTATTAATTGTCAAAGGGTATGTAAGCTCTACTAAAAGGCAAATCCTCTACCTAATAGAAATTGGTTTCAGAATTGTCCATCAAGTATATGAGCATCCTTCAGCATGTTCTCTGTTTCTGAAATAGAAGTAAACATTATACTTTTACCTCCTCATTTTGTTATGCATGAGTCAGAAATACGGACATGCCCTGTCAGCACCCAAGGAAATAACTTTCCTTTGAATAAGGAAGGTTTTTATTGGCCTTAGCAAGTCTCTTACTTACAAGGGAAAAAACCCCACATTCTGATCAATCCATTTACACAATAAAAGTTTTTCTAATGAAAATTGTCTTCTGCTCTTTACACTGGCTCCTCCAAAAGAACATTGCATCAAATATGAGATTTTAGTCAATACATTCAAAGCCTCAGCTATCTAAAAGCACTATGATTGAAAGCTCCATTCTTCTGGCATAATGGAGTGATCTACAGCCGGGGTCAAGTTGGTGCAAGAGACAGATTTGGAGAGAGTTTATTCCACAGTATGTGCTTGCTCCCCAGAAAAGCTCTAAGAACGACCACCAAGCTCACCTTCTTCCACTGTAAGGGCAGGAGAACTTCTCTGACCTTGCCTTTGCTAAGAGAGCATTCAAACCAAGCCAAACCAAACCAAAACTATACACATGTTCCACTCCCAGAGGCTATGACTTCACTGCAAGCTTATCTTGAAATTACTCATTATTTTGAAATAACAGAGTGAGCATCTACATAGCAAGCCTGTTATTTGAAAATAATTTCAAAATAATGGGTTTCTTACTCTGACTTCTGTAACCCTCATTTCACAAGGAGTAAGGGAAATCAAAGGAGTGTTCTTCCTTCGACTTTCTGCTGTGTAGATAGCACCAAAAGTCGAGTTAAGATACTTAGACTTCAGCTACACAATTAACATTTGTGAAGTTGCGTATCTGAACTCAACTTTAGCCCACACTGTAGACGTACCCAGAGAGACTAAGGCTATGTCTACACTTCACAGTTATTTCAGAATAAGCTATTCCAGAATAGTTACTCCTAAACAGCTTATTTCGAAATAGCCTGTCTACACTGCAAGGAAGCCTCAAAATTAATCTGAGGCAGGATTCCCTAATGTATATGTGCTCTCTCGATTTGGAGCCCCACGAGGAATAATTTAGAATGGCCCTGGTGAGGGGCTATTTCAAAATAGTAGCAGTGGAGCATCTACATAGCCCCTATTCCTAAATAACTATTTTGGAATAGGTGTTATTCTTCGTAGAATGAGGTTTACAGAAGTTGAAATAAGCCGTCTGTTATTTAAAATTATTTCAAAATAATGGAATGGATGTGTAGATGCTCGCATAGTTATTTTGAAATAACAGCTGTTATTCTGAAATAACTTTGCTGTGTAGATACATCCTAAGAAAGAAGAGAGGAAACACAGGTGACAGAATCTAGTCACTCTTGCAAGATGTTTAGATGTCAGTGGGATGGATATAAGGGCCTGAAAAAAGATCAGAATAGAGGAAATTCTTAAATACTCCACTGTGGCATCTCACAATACACACAAGATCCACCTGAGACAGTCAAGTGTAACCCACACACCTAGTGGGTATGGTTCACTATCCCAGGTAGTGATACTTAGACCACTTACAGCAAGCAATAAGAACGAGTGAGCTCTACAGCCTACGCTGAGAGCTTGCTGGCTTTATAGCTAATTCTGCCATGCCTCCTCATTTTTCAGGCCAAAGAGAAAAAGGAACTGTATTTCAATGTCCAGGCCTCCAAAATGGATACCATGTAGTGGTTTAATTGTTTCCACAGATCATCAAGAAACACACAGAAGGAGGAACAGTCAGAGATGGTCCTGGGCAGCATTATGAACAGAGAAGGGACGGGAACAAAATTGAAGTTACACAACCTGGCCCATAGGAGGCTGTAAAGGCAATTGCTATCAGGCAAAAGCACACAAGTGAACTCTGTACTACCCCTGCAATTAATGCTATAGAGAGCAAAAGGCAAAAACTAGAACAAACACGCTTGCACCCAGGTAGGGATATGGAAGGAAGTACAGCCACCTTACAGCACCAGAGACATGCTAACATTAGGGTGTCATGGCAATCCCCAGGACACAAAAGCCACTTGTATATATACGGTACTATGCATTGCATGCACTATTGCTGGCTGACTGCAGCACAGTGGTCCTGTAGACCATGCCACAGATCACAAATCACAATATAAAGAAAACAGACAAGGAACAGCATTAAAGGCTTTCAGGTGTAACACAAAACTCCTCACACAACATCACAAGGGCAAGCACTAACTGTTTCAAATCTTGCTCTAGCCGTTCCAAGAGGCCTCTTTCTATGAGCTGATGCATGCTTTTGCATATGTAGTTTTAAGCTACTTCTGGCAGCTTTACTTTAAACTCTCCTCCAGTTTTCTCTGAGCAGCTGTTATTAGGGGAGCCTGTCACTGAGTAATGCTTCCTCTAGCACTGAGGGAGGGTGCTACTGATGAGTGGGATCCTGTTTGCTTTGCCACACATAGGGTAGTATCATTGTACTAGCTCATCTTATTTTCAAGTAGGAATACTTACATCTTATTCATTCATGATGCAACAGTTTGATCAGGACAGTGCCACACACTATATTCTGCAGACAGGGCTTTGGCTGTGAACCATTTGATATTCATAGAATAACATACCATCAAACAGCTCTGATCACAGCTGACGAGCAATCACTTGTTAAGAAAGGATGTATGACTTCCCCTGGGAAAAGCAGCAATAATAGCACACACCTTATCAATTTTTCAAAGACAATTAGCAATGCCAACAAAAGGGAGTATGTGTGTGTAACTACGCAGTACAGATCCGATCCATAACTGCAAACAGTTTTCCCATTGCTTTTCATCGCAATTGACCTATTAACATTAAAGGCAGGGTGACTAGCAATGTAAAGTTTGCTGCTTCCTGTGAATTGTAAATTGATTGCTCCACAGTCACTACCTTCAGATCACTCTGCAGCCAGTACAGCCCATTGGACGGAGATGGGGCAGTTGACCTGAGAGCAGTGGTAGCCATAGCTAGGGGCCCTTTAAATCACAGGACTCCATGTGACTCTCAGGGCTGGCTGGGGGCTGAGGGGATCAGCATAGAACCAGCTCCACTCCTACTCATGGCCTCCCTTTCCTGGAGCCCAGAGCAATCCCTCCCCCCATCTTGCCCAGGGGCCTGGTGAATGTGTTGGCCACTCCTAGTGATCAGTCAGGAATACTCCACAGAAAGGGCTTCTTTAATCTTGGCAGGAGAGGAAAGGAAGAGGAATCTCTGTCAGAGTATCTGTTGTGAAATGAAAGGATTGGCACCCCATGCCAAAACATGCAAAGTACACCACTGAGGGATATAAAACATGGTTTTCAGAGAACTATGGCTAAACTAGCCTTTGGCTCCCTGAGCAGCACAGATCTGATTCACAAATAGCAGCTGAGAAATTCTCTGAAAAGGTGATTACCATCCAAAACATTTAATGTTAAATCCACTGTTCTAAACTTCTCTTTTTCTTTACCTACAGGCAATACTGTGGATTAGAAAGCTTGGCAATAATCTATTTCTTTTGAACTGCTTAGTTCACTTAGAACAGATAATTACTTTATAAATCTGCATCCCTAACTCCCTGGCCAGGGTATTCTTAGCACTCTAAATGCAGGTTCAACAATCAAAAATGACCTTAAAAATTAACTTGGTTTTAATCTAAGTTGTCCAATAACTATTTATATTTATCTTTCCTAATAAATACTATTAGCACTCATTTTAAATGGGTGATGCCCTAGGACTATTATAGTTAAGTTTAAAGCATTTTAGTTTTGATTACTTGACTCTATGGATCACTACAAGCTGCAATTATACAATGTTCTTGCAATCTCATCCCAAAAAGAAAGCAAGGAATAACACATCATCTTAAAAGATCCCCGCTCCAGGGGAAAACTCTCTCAGGGTACTGTTAAAAGCACACAGGGCTTTTCCCTTTTATGTCATTCTTTTGGATTAGGCTTGAGTGTCAGCAGTGACCTCCTTTTATGATTTTTTTTTTTTTTTTTTTTGGATTCAGCTTGATGGGCTTAATTCAATTCCCTGTAGAAAACTGTCAACATCAGGGGAAAATATTTTCTGATTAGTGCCTTTCTTGAAACAACAAAGTCTGAATTTCTGTTAGAGAGAACTACCTGCTCCCCTCAGAGGTCTAGTTTACATTTAAAAATGTAGCCAGCATAGTAGTTAGAAGTGTGTGAATAGGCAAGGGAGGAAAACTTTACTTGTAACCAGGCCTAGTGACAGGCTTCATTGTACCCTGGGCAATGGGGAAGGGGAGGGCCCAGCTTTGGACCCCATGGAAGAGGTGGGTCCTTGGGTGGAAGGGTCTTGCCTCCCCAACCAGCCCACAGCACCACCATGGCTGTTCTTGTGTGAAAACTTGCAGAGTGTCTATAGTGCACGTGAGTTCTTGCGCAAGTAAATTTAGAGGAAGGTGTTGGAACAGAGGGCTTCTTGCGCAAGAGTTATTCCTCTCCCCACGAGGAATAAGCCTTGTTGTGCAAGAGCTCTTGCACAAGAAGGCGGTGTGGATGGGCAACAGAGGTTTCTTGCACAAGAAGCCCCTATGGCTAAAATGGCCATCAGAGCTTTCTTGCTCAAGAGAGCGTCCACACGGCCATGGACGTGCAAAAGTACATCTCTTGCACAAAAGCACATGGCAGTGTGGACTCACTCTTGCACAAGAACTCTTGCACAAAACTGTTCTTGTGCAAAAAGCCTGCAGCGTAGACGTAGCCTGAGTGTATATAGCTTACACCAGTTCACTGAACAAAATAGGCTGTATCAGCAAAATATCTTTTCAAAGGTAAAATTGCAACAACTCTTTGTCTTTTTCCTAGTGTAATTTTGTTTTTTATATATGTCGCTTTGTCCACTTATAACCAACAAAACTATACTAGCAAAAAACAAAGGCTGAAATTACACCTGTGAAAAAGATCTTTTGCTGATACAGTCTATTTTGGTCAGTGAGCTGGTATAAGCCACAAAAGACCTCTTTTGCCTGTGTAAGCTGCATCACCAGCAAATCTTTTCTAGGGTAGACAAGGTCTAAGGGTGATCCCTCTAAGGACTCAGTTCTCTGCCCCTTACTCACATTGAGCAGTAGAACTACTCAAAAAGAACTGGGCCTAAATCTGGACTAGTGCACAAAAGCATTGCGAAGAGTCTTGCACTGCTGGCGCAGATGCACAGAGAACTTCTCAATTGCCAGTGCCACTACTGTCACTGAATATTCCTTTACACAGGATCTAGGACAACGTGCCCTAACCTAGGACTCTGGCTCCTTGACATGGCCCATAAGCCAAGGGTTGTGGGTCCATCTACACCAATGTTTCTTAAACTTTTTAAGACCGAGGAACACCAAACAATAATTTTTTTTGAACAGCAAAAAAAAAAAAAAAAAAAAAAAAGGTTGGGGGGGAGGGTCAGAGGAGAAGTTATTGAGGAAAAAAGGGCAGGGAAAATTACTGACAAAAAAAAAGGTTGCCTGCCCCTTTAAGGGTGGCCATTGTGAATTCTGTTGTTCTCCGTGGCACACCTCCAACTGCTTCACGGCATACCAGTGTGCCACAGAACACAGTTTAAGAAACACTGAACTACACTGTTATTCAAAGGCATGATTATAGCATGTAGACATATCCAATTTAGCATTGATCTAGCTAGATCAGTGGTCCCCAACCTTTTGGGGCTGCCGGGTGCCTGGGAGTGGGGCCACTCACGTGCCAGGCGCCCGGGAGTGGGGCCGCATATGTGCCCGGGGGCGGGGATGCCCATACACCACATGCCCAGGAGTCGGCAGCACCCATGCACCGCACACCTGGGGCTGGCACCGCTCCTGTGCCTCGTGCCCAGGGGCAGAGACACCCATACGCTGTGGGCCCGGGGCCAGCACAGCCTATGCACCATGTGCCTAGGGGAGGGCCACCCATGTGCTTCGTGCCTGGGGCTGGCACTGCCCCTTTGCTGTGTGTCCAGGGATGGGGCCGGCCCCGATCACTCAGCAGGTGCACAGAAATGGCCCGGTGGGCACCATGGCACCCGCGAGCACCACATTGGGGACCACTGAGCTAGATCAAAGGAAGCTTGGACAACCACCACGGCATGGGAATGAATCACTCAAACGTATACCCAGGGTCTTATATGGGTGAAGGTAACCCATATCTCTGTCTGCACTGCTGCAGCAAATTATCTTTGGTATTTCTATCAAGGCTAGCTCAGATGTGTCTACAGGTGCTGTAAATCACACCTCTGACTTTGCAGTAGACACATCCTATGCAAGAGGGAAACATGGTGTCACAGTGCCCTCCCATGCTTTATGAAAATTGACTAATGGATTTCAATATGCATAACTCGAAGATTCTTTATGCAAAATAGGTTATATGAATTTTATTGTTGAAATCTGCTGAATCTGTATCTCCCATTTTTGTGCCAGTATCATTTTTGTGTGTGACGTTAGAAATATGAGATGTGAATGTGTTTATAGTTTTAAATGTGCTAATGGGAGCCATTAGTAATTCTTCAGGTACTTAATGACTCAGTATTCAAACCAACAACCTGTGAATGGTCATGTTTGTCGTATAAGCCCAACTGGGGTTAGCCCTAGAAAGGCATGACTATGCCATCTGGTATTGGAATTTGTCTTGAACCTCAGAACCTGGTATTTTTCCATGGGGATACAGGGGATGCCGAATAAAAGATCCCCACATTGGGGGAAAGTCTATTTAAGGCCTTGTCTTCACTGACACATTTTGTCATCAAAAACTGCCTTTTGTTGACAAAACATTCAGAGTGTTTACACTACAATGTTACTTTTGTTGGGAAAAACACCCAGTTTTGGTGACAAAAATCTTCCAGCCCTGTGAGAGTCTTTTGTCTTTTCCCCTCCCTTTATTATCCTCAAAAAGCCAGTGTGGATTCTTGTTTGTATTGTTGAGAGAGCTGGCTTCACTAGTATCCCACAATGCCTCCCCTGATGGCATTGCTCAGTTTTTTGCTTTGCTCTATCTATCAACAGGGGAGATAGCAATGAGTCCATGAAATACCGATAATGAGAGGCAGAAAAAAAGTTTTCTGGTTTTCACTTTTGCCAAATTTTACTTGTTGACAACACTTTTGATGACTAACCTTCCTAGTGTAGACACAGCCTAAGTCAGGATTTCCCAACCTATGGGTTGGGACCAAAACATGGGTCGCCATTACATTTCAAAAAGGTCACCAAGTATCTCCACTAGTGTCTCCCCAGGTGGCTCTGCCTCCCCTTCTCCCCCCATTTTAACTTGAAGCTTTTGACCTGAGTTAAGAACAATGGTTTAGAATAATAATTTTCATGTAAAAAGTTTCTTAATGGATTAGAAGTAGCTGGAATAGTTTTTGTTTTAATTTAGTTAATTACTTTGATCTGGCTGTTTTCACTCGCAACCACTTATATCCTACTTTTTGTACTCAGTAAAGCACTTTTATTTATTAGCAAGCACAGTATAAATAATTGTTGTTGAGGGGGCTGGGGAGCAACTATTGTGCATATTGCTTCCATTGAAAAAGAGGGTGAACTGTATGAGCTTTCTTTGTTAAAACTTTGATATAGGGTAGATGGATTTGTTTGGAATTTTGATCCCTTTTGGGAATAGAGTCCTAGGTGCTGAATCCTTAGAGCTGAACCCCCTGGAGGTGAATTGGTTCAGCATCTGTGTTGCTCTGGGCCCAGTATCAAGCCCTACATGGGTGTGCTGACCTCATACTAAGTTTTTACATGAGTTTTCGCATCAACTTTCAGTCAGTGTTTTGCTTTCTAAAGCTGGCAGCATGCTCTTGCAGTACACTTTTCACCAGTTTCTGAAGTATGTAAGAGCAACAGCTGTATACATGGACAAAGCAAGAATGGTAATAGATATGTAGCCATGTTAGTCTGGTGTAGCTGAAACAAAAAACAGGACAATGTAGCACTCATCACCTAAGAAACCATCTTGTTAGTCTTTAAAATGCTACATTGTCCTGTTTTTTGTTAAAGCAAGAATGAGTCTTCTCTCCTTGCATTCAGCATGCTGCCAGCACTTGCACACTCACAAGTTGAGCTATAATATAACTATTATTCATAGTAATTGCATTGTTTTATCATGACTTAACAAGTTGCAGCTACAAATATAAATAGCAGGTCATGACTCTGCTATGTAGCCAATTTTGCACTGATGTTTCAGATATGAAAGTCTATGCTGAGCTTCAGTGTAAAAGCAAGTTCCTCTTCGATACCATCTGTGATCATATCTGCAGGTGTTAATTGCTCTTTTGATAATACCAAAACTAATCCTATTAAGGTTAACAGTGGGAATGTGGGCTACTGAAACTTATTACCAAGGTCCCAAAGTATAAAGAGATATCTTGTCCCTATTTGTTCCTCCAAATAAGATGGTTTAACATCAATGCAGCAGCCAATTCCCTAAAGACATTATTAACTCAAGCCTGCAGTGTTAAATAAGTCAGATAGCAGATCAGACAGACAGTATTAGAATAGATAAATTAATTGGGAAAAGGATGTATTGTACAATAACCAATGCAGCTTAACTATTTCTTAATGTTATATATATATATATATATATATATATATATATATATATATATATATATATATTTTAGAGTGTGTCTGCCTGCAAATCCATTTGTTCAAGAACTCCTCCTAAACAGCAAGAGATAGGGTCACCAAATTTGGCACACAGCTTCCTCTTACCATAATTTAAAGCAAAGTCAGGGAGTAGTTGTGACAGGACAACTGGATGCCCTGGGAAAGAGACTGTTTTCCATAATATGCAAAGGGAGGGGCTGCTGTTCCAAGGGACACAATATGAGTTTCCAATGGGGGCAGTCGCACCACCACAGGAGTGGACAGCAGGGCTGTGTGTGATGTAGTGGGGATGAGGTTCACCGTATCTGCTTCGTTATGTTGTGATGTTATGTTGTTATGATTCCTTTTGTCCTGTGCTGTTCTGTTGTAATCACCCTGACATCTATTAGGAGACCAATACAGCAGTACACAGACAATCCAGGAAGTTTTTGGAGAATGTTGGGGATAGCTTCCTGGTATGAATGCTGAAGGAACCAAGCAGGCACCATGCACAGCTTGACCTACTGCTTACAAATGGGAGGAACTAGTTGGGGAAGTAGATGTGCGTGGCAACCTGGGAAGCAGTGATCATGAGATAGTAAATTTTAGGATCCTGACTAAAGGAAGAAAGGAGAGCAGCAAAATATACGCCCTGGACTTCAGAAAAGCAGACTTTGACTCCCTCAGAGATCTGATGGGCAGGATCCCTTGGGATTCTAACATGAAGGGGAAAGGAGTCCAGGAGAGCTGGCAGTATTTTAAAGAAGCCTTAATAAAGACACAGGAACAAATCATCCCAATGCACAGTAAGAAAAGCAAATATGGTAGGCGAACAGTTTGGCTTAACAGTGAAATCCTTGGTGAGATTAAATACAGAAAGGAAGCTTATAAGAAGTGGAAACTTGGACAGATGACTAGGGAGGAGTATAAATATATAGATCGAGAATGCAGGGGAGTTATCACAAAGGTGAAAGCAGAATTGGAATTGCAGCTAGAAAGGTATGTGAAGGGTAACAAGAAAGGTTTCTACAGGCATGTTAGCAATAAGAGGGTGATCAGAGAGGGTGTGGGGCCCTTAGTGGTTGAGGGAAGGAGGTGGGCAGCCCTTGGCGGAGAAAGAGCAAATTAAGGACTAGTTTTCTAACCCAGCTCTGAGGGCTGAGAAAGCCACTTTACTGGGCATGTCTGAGCTACACAGATAAAAAAGAGAGCAGCACAGCTCAGCTGGGGATGGTGGCCAAAGGTATCTACAGGCATGTTAGCAATAATAGCATGATCATAGAGGGTGTGGGGCCCTTACTGCATTAGGGAGGTAACCTAGGGACAGATGATGTGGGAAAAGCTGAAGAACTCAATGCTTTTTTTGGCTTTGTCTTCACAGACAAGGTCAGCTCCCAGACTACTGCACTAGGCAATGTAGTATGGGAAGGGGGTGGGCAGCCCTTGGTGGAGAAAGAACAGGTTAAAAACTATTTAGAAAATAATAAAATACACACATCCATGGGTATGGATTTAATGCATCCGAGGGTATCGAGGGTGTTGGCAAATGTTATTGCAGAGTCTTTGGCCATTATCTTTAAAAACTGTGCAGATTGGGAGAGACCCAGAAGATTGGAAAAAGACAAAAAAGAGAAGAAGGACAATCCAGGGAATTACAGACCTGTCAGCCTTAACTCAGTTCCTGGAAAAATCATGGAGGGGATCCTCAAGAAATCCATTCTGAAGCACGTGGAAGAAGGGAAAGTGATCAGGAATAGTCAACATGGATTCACCAAGGGCAAGTCATGCCTGACCAACCTGATTAGATTCTATGATGAGGTGACTGGCTCTGTGGACATGGGGAAGTCAGTGGATGTGATGTACCTTGATTTTAACAAAGCTTTTGATACTGTCTCCCAAAATACTCTTTCCAGCAAGTTAAGGAAATATGGATTGGATAAATGAACTGTAAGACGGATAGAAAGCTAGCTAGATTGTCGGGACCAATGGATAGTGATCAATGGCTTGATGTCTGGTTGGTGATCTGTTTCAATTTGAGTGCCCCAGGGGTTGATTGAGGGATGGATTGCACCCTCAGTAAGTTTGCAGATAACACTAAGCTAGGGGGAGAGGTAGATATGTTGGAGAGCAGGGATAGGGTCCAGAGTGACCTATACAGATTAGAGGATTGGGCCAAAAGAAATTTGATGAGGTTCAACAAGGACAAGTGCACAGTCCTGCACTTGGATCGGAAGAATCCAAAGCATTATTATAGGCTGGGGACTGCCTGGCTAGGTAGCAGTTCAGCAGAAAAGGACCTGGGGATTAAATGAGAAGCTAGATATGAGTCAACAGTGGGCCCTTGTAGCCAAGAAGGCTAATGGCATATTAGGATGCATTAGGAGGAGCATTGCCAGCAGATCTAGAGAAGTGATTATTCCCTTTTATTCGGCACTAGTGAGGCCACATGTGGAATGTTGCGTCCAATTCTGGGCTCCCCACTATAGAAGGGATGTGGGCGCATTGAAGAGGGTCTAGTGGAGGGCAGCCAAAATGATTAGAGGCACTTGACCTCCGAGGAAAGACTGAGGGATTTGGGCTTATTTAATCTGCAGAAGCGAAGAGTGAGGGGGGATTTGATAGCAACCTTCAACTTCCTGAAGGGAGGTTCCAAATGGAGAGAGGCTGTTCTCAGTAGTGACAGATGGCAGAACAAGGAGCAATGATCTTAAGTTACAGTGGGGGACATATAGGTTGGAGATTCGGAAAATCTGTTTCACTAGGAGGGTGGTGAAGCACTGGAATGGGTTATCTAGAAAGGTGGTGGAATCTCCATCCCGAGAGGCTTTTAAGTCTTGGTTGACAAAGCCCTGGCTGGGTTGAGTTAGTTGGGATTGGTCCTGCTTTGGGCAGGGGGCTGGAATCAAGGACCTCATGAGGTCTCTTCTAGCCCTTGGATTCTATTATTCTAAACCCATGTGCGCATGCCTCAGTTTTCCTTGGCACTGCACTGGTACCTGGTACCCAACTGGCTATAGGAATGACGGGTGTTGCTCTCACTGAGGGGGGAGGCTGCCCCAGGCTGCACTATCTTAGCACATACACAACAGTAGCTCAGGCTGTATTTTAACCTGAGCATTGATGGGGGAGAAACCAGGTGACACGTTGCCTGGGAATCTGAACAAAGGAGGAGATGGGACTGCCTGAAGAGTGTGGACCAGTGGCTGGGTATGTGAATGCTCTCAGTTGGCAGAGGATGCAGGGAGGGGGCCTAGGGTACTGGCTATGGACCCCGCCTTCCCCAAGTGGGATTGTACTGACTGCTTCTGTTTCCTGTGTTAACAACAAGTCTGTGCTACGCTGTATCCCTGTCAACGAATAAAACCTTCTACTCTATGTAGTGGCTGAGAGTCACATCTGGCTGCAGATGGGAGTGCAGGGCACAGTGACTCCCCCACACTCCATGACACTGGGACTCCAGCATTTGCTTGCTAGTAAGTAGCTCCCTTGCCCCAAACTCTTTCTCCCTGCATTGGAGGGGGATGAAAAAAGGCCACGGGAAGCTATGGGAGGAGAAGGAACTGGTGGGGAAAAAAAAGCCCCTGGCAACCCAGGAGGGGAGGTTCTGGGAGGATAAAAAAGGACCCTCCACTCTGAGGGTCCTCACCCCCTAAACCTCATGCTTGTACTCCCCCAGTCTCCTGCACTCTCCCACACACAACCCCAAAGTCCTTCCCCACGCCCTGCACCCCCCACATTGCCAGGGGCCTGCTTTGAAGGACCTGGGCAATGATGGGTAAGTCTGCTAGTACACACGTGTGTTTAGAAAAGCAAGGCTTCTCCTCAGACCCTAACAATAGAATTGTTTTCCTCTCAATGTGGTTGCAGACAGCTAAGACAAATATTTCGTGGTGGTACCAATATTTCAGTGCACAGGGTGAGTGAATTATCTGTAACATAATTTGACTACTTAATTTTGCCACTTTTTCTGTTCATAGACAACCTGTGATTTTCCCCAATGTACTTGTTATTTGCAATCAAACATTTCTGCCTATGTATTTCAGCCTGTAGGTTGTTTGTGACCTACTTGCTTTGACTATATCTGCCACTATTTATTTGTGTCATCTTATTAGTTAGCTGAGTCACATGTTATTGTTTTTGATGCCTGACTGGATGACTGAAACTATAAAGAGAGGAGGGGTTTCCCAACATAAACAGTGCGCATTTTTTGTTCACAAAAACCACCCATACAACAAGATTGGTATAACTGGTACTTTAACCTGCCCTCATTATTATATTATCTGAACCCCTCTGTTTGTAATGATTTTTCCTTATAAACACCTCATGAGGTAAAGAACTATTATCTTCTCCATTTTATAGGTGGGAAACAGAGCTATATAGACTAAATATCTTGTCCAAAGTCTCACAAAAAGCATGGAGCTGGCAAATGATGCTACAGCTTCCATGATCCAAACAGTGTCAAAACCATTGTATAATATTCCAAAATTAATCAATTCAATAAGGCTATGTGGAATCTAAGACAGGCTCTTAACATAGGGTTGCATATTATCCATAAGGCATTGCCATTCCTCCATATTGCTATGTGAATATTTGTGGAAAAGGGAGTGCAAATACCACCTCCCCAAAAAACAGGAGTACCAAGATGGCCTAATAAAAAAATGATTTGGAATTTGTAAAAATATTTTGATTTGTTTTTCTCCCAGTTCACCCTGTTCCGATATTCATGGATTCATAGGTGTGATACAAACTTCATTTAAGCCTCACACAGTATAATCTCATATTATTATAGTCAGTTAATAGATAGGTAATAAATGAGACAGGGAGTTTGTGACTCAGAGTCACATAGCAAGTCAGGAGTAAAGGTAGGAAAAGAACCCAACAGTCCTGACTTCTGAGCCCCTTTTGTAGCCCTTAGATTATACAGCCTCAGGCCACATCCTTCAAGTGCTTACAGCAAGAGGGGGATCTTTGGCTTTCCTTTCACAAGAATACACTCAGACTCGGTGGACTTGTGCTGTATTGAATACATACCAATGGGTGGTTGTGAACCAGGAGTTCTGTCCACGCTTTAGACAGAGCTTCATAAAAGATAGTGAGCTTTGAAAATCTAAGTTTATGTTATTTTTAATGGAGGACAGTTGCATCAATTCATCAGACATAACCATAGGACATATGTTTTGGAACACTTAGTTTGTGGCATTCTGGATGTCTGCAGAACACTAGCTGTCCATGGGAACTCTGACACCATGCCTTAAAACAGGGGCGGGGCACCTTTTTCAGGTCAGGGGCCGCTGACACCACAGAAAAATCTGTTGGGGGTCTCACACAAGTGAGAAGCAAAAACAAAAACAAACCTTCACTGACGTGGCCCCTGACTGAGAAGCAGAAAGACACTCCCCACTTTCTCCTTGCACACCAGAGCCTGAGGGGCCCAGGCTAACAGATTTTGCATGCTCCAGCCCCGTAGTAGAGGTGGCGCAAGTATTGAGTCCAATGCAGACTCCCCAATGCTGGGAGGGAGGGATTGAGCCTCAGGGGCTGGATCTAAGCAAGCAGGGGGTCACATCTGGTATCGGGCCTTAGGTTTCCCACTCCTGGCTTAAAAGCTCTCTAGTGCCCGTTGGCTATCTCTGCCTTGCTATAGGAGTAGATCTCTGGCTTTTTGCATGAGATAACTTGAAATCATGAGGGAGACAGGGGGACCCCAAAGTCACAGCAGAAATGTGTTTCAGTTATGCTTTCAAATCAGTCAGAACACAGGACTATCACAAAACCTAGGCTCTTGAGTTCAGATTTTTAAAGACATGTATGCATATAAACATGTATCTATCAGGAAAAATAAATATCACAATATAATTGTCCTTGGCCCGTCTTCCCTAAATATAGTTGGACTTACACTTGCTAGTTTGTAAGCACCTAGCTGGCCTTTCTAACATGACATGAGGATAACAGATGTCAAACAGGACTCTGGAGTGGCTCTAGAGCACTGGGCACAAGCACAGAATCTTTCTGAGGAAAGAATAAAGGAGGAACTTTGAGTTTTATAAACAAAGTAGTTCTAAAAAATCTCCATCTCTGGATTTTTGGATCTGAATAGAGAATTCTCATCTCAGGAACAACTCTGTTAGCAACAGCTGAATTTTTGTTTTGTTTTGTTTGGGAGGGTTGTTTGGTTTTTTGCTTGTTTATTTTAATAACAAAGAGTTACCATGGTGGTAGTGTAATGTTCATATTTCTTGTATTGTATCTATGTTTTGGACCCCACGGCACACTATTACTAGCCTCCAGCTAGCTGTCACTCATTTGGAGTGAGAGAAGAATTGTCTAGGATTAATTTTCAGGCAGTTCTTAAAGTATCTCGCTCTTATGATAAAGCGTTTTGCAATGAGCTTCAATGAGACATTTAAAATCTCACTTCTAATCTTTTGAAATCTCACTCACTTAAATTGTCACAGCTAGAAAGCCCCATGTGCATTCCTATTTACAACCATCTTAGAACTAAATTCCAAGGGAGAAATACCAAATACCATATACCTACTCTATAATCTACTGGGAACTAAATGATGATGATGATGATGATGATGATGCTTAGCATTGATATGACACTTTGCCTCTTCAAACCACTGCACAATCATTAACTGAAGAATCATCTGACAACAATGGTTGTTGTCTATTGCCATCAGCTACATACTAATCATGCCTCTTCATTCAGCCCTTCTGTGGACAGTGTTACATGGAGGAGGACACTACTTAGTGCATTAAGTACTGAGCTCCTTACTTTAAAAAAAGCTGATATAGTAAATTTCCTAGATGAAATTGAGCACCCCTCACAGGAGAGCAAAACAGGAGGCACAGTGAGAAAGATTAGAGGTGACACATGAAAGTCTGCAGCATGATGCCCAAATAATGGCTGCTGAGAGTCATCCAGCAGGTAAAAATCAAGTAGCTGTTTTCCATTGGCATACATAGGCTTGACAGAATTCAAACATTAGGGTCAGAAAACGTTGACTTTACATGATAAATAAAAATCAATGGGGGAAAATATCCAGTGATAAAAGTTGGCAAGGGCAGTCTTCCCCCACACCCAGAGACCCAATGCCACTGTTAGGAAGCTGTCCTAGAAAAGAGAGGGACAGCAACAGAGGAGCCTCCCCTGCAGCCAGGGCTGCACCCCCATTCCTGAGGCCCTGGCTGAGGGTCTTCTTTGTCCTGCAGCCTTCACCTTACTTTGTATCTGTAAGCTCTGGTGTCGCTTGCTCTTCCGTGAGCCCTCTGCCCTTCACAGCCCTGTTCAATAAGGCCATCTCTACACTGCCGTGCTATTTCGGGATGTCGGAGGTGCATTGTAGATGCACCCGAAGGGCATATTTACACAGTAGGGATGAATTCAAAATAAGCTATGCAACTTGAGTTACGCTAATCACGTATCTTAAGTCAAAATAGCTTATTTCAAATTTGGGCACTTCTATACAGCACCTATTTCGAAATAGAGCGCTCTTCCCCCAACTTCCCTTACTCCTCATCAACGAGGTTTACGGAAGTTGGAGTATGAAGCCCATTATTTTGAAATAGGCTTGTTGTATAAACTCTCAATACGTTATATCAGAATAACTGATGTTTTTTCTGAAATAACGCTGCTGTGTAGATGTACCCTAACTCTCCAGCATGGTAGCTGTCCCTGGGCAGGAACTGTTAATCCCAGGCAGTGATCCTTCTCCTCCTCCTCTGCTCCACCAGGCTGAGACCGCTTCCTGCCTCGCACTTTGCACCTAGGTTTCTCAGGCTCCCTCAGCTGCAAAGGCAGGCTTTCTGTCCATGCAGTCCTATCCCAATACTAACCTCCTTAATTTCCTGAAACTGAGAAACTAAAATAGGGTATGTCTACACTACCACCCTAATTCGAACTAGGGTGGTTAATGTAGGCAACTGGAGTTGCAAATGAAGCCCGGGATTTGAATTTCCCGGGCTTCATTTGCATATTGCCGGGCGCCGCCATTTTTAAATATCCGCTAGTTCGGACTCCGTGCCCACGGCTATACGCGGCATGAACTAGGTAGTTCGGATTAGGCTTCCTAATCCGAACTACCATTACTCCTCGTGCAATGAGGTGTACCAGTAGTTCGGAATAGGAAGCTTAATCCAAACAAACTAGTTCGTGCCGCGTGTAGCCGCGGGCACGGAGTCCAAACTAGAGGACATTAAAAAATGGCGGCGCCCGGCAATATGGAAATGAAGCCCGGGAAATTCAAATCCTGGGCTTCATTTGCAACTCCGGTTGCCTACATTAACCACCCTAGTTCGAACTATGGTGGTCGTGTAGACATACCCATAGTTACAAATAGGGAAAAAATGGTTTTAAAAAACCCATTAATCAAAATTACAACTAAAAATTGAATTCTGTCAAGTCTATATATACACTTAAATTTGTACCAATAGCTACTTGTCTTCTGGTAGCACATGATAGATGTTTATTTACCAGCAGACGAGAGGATGAACTCGTTAGAAAGAGTTTCAGAGGGGTAGCTGTGTTTGTCTGTAAAGGTACGTCTAAACTACATCCCTCTTTTGAAAAAGGGATGTAAATTAGGCAGATCAAAATTGCAAACGAAGCCGGGATTTGAATTTCCTGTGCTTCGTTTGCATAATGGCATTCGCACGTTGTTTTGAAAAAGGGCTTTTTGAAAGTAAAACCACTGTCTAGACACGGTTCTTTTGGAAAAAAATCCCTTTTTTGAAAGATCCCGTACTCCTCAAAAAAATGAGTCTAGACAGCGGTTTTACTTTTGAAAAGTCCTTTTTCAAAAGACCATGTGGGAAATTCAAATTCTGGCTTCATTTGCAATTTCAATCTGTCTAATTTACATCCCTCTTTTGAAAGAGGGATGCAGTTTAGATGTACCCTAATTGAAAAAAAACTTTTAAAACAATTAAGCTTCAGGGGGTAGCCCAGTTAGTCTATACAAATACAGGATAAACTTAAAAACCAACAAATGGTCTGGTAGCACTCTATAGACTAAGAAAACATGTAGATGGTATGATGAGCTTTTGTGAGCACAGACCGCTTCTTCAGATGACCGGAGTTTTGAGTTTATGATGTGCAGACCCAAAATAAATAGGGGAGAAAGGAGAGGAGGGAAGGGAAAAAATGGAAGGGGGCGGGAAATAAGTAGCAGAGGATATGCAAATATTAAAGGGAAAACCAAATAGGCAGAACTGGAAATCAGTAAGTACCTAATACCATTAACTCACAAACATCCCACTCTCCCCACCTCTAATATCATCAATTCACAGACACCTAACTTCCTTCCTCACCCCCCCCCCCCCCCCCGCATCCCCCTCCTGTTCTGCAATGTGATTTGTCTTTTTCATATCTGTTCATTTTTTAAAAATTGTATCCTTTGGTATATATGGTTGTAACTATTTTCTTCCACTATTTGATCTGAGGAAGTGGGTCTGGCCCATGAAAGCTCATCATCTAATAAACCATCTTGTTAGTCTTTAAAGTGCTACATAGTCCTGCATTTTGCTTCAGCTACCTAAAGAAGGTAGTAGTTAAAAGAAGCAGATAAGGATCAAAGGATATCAATTAGATAGGAAGGGTACTAATGCAGGAATCTACACAGACTGTTGACACCTTCATTGAATGTTAGGTTGATAATGTCTCATCCATTATCACGATTGAGTAGGCTATCAGAGTAAGAACTGAATTTGTAAATGAACTGTAATTCCAAAGTGGCTCTGTGTATTTGGCTAGTAGAATTGGTTTGTGACAAGACAGCCACTTGAAGATCTTTTAAACAGTGATTAGGTAGATTGAAGTATTCCCCAACAGGTTTCTATATGTTCCCTTTATGTATATCTGATTTGTGTCCATTGATTCTTTCCAGTAGGGACTGTCCAGTATGTCCAATATATATAGCAGTGGGGCATTGCTGGCATTTGATGGCATTGATCAAATTACTGGATGTGCAGTCAAATGACCTTTTGGTAGCTTATGTTGTTGGCTCCAGAGATGAATTCGCTTCTATAGATGTGTGGGCAGTGTTGGCAACGCAACTGGTTGTATGGCTGGGTTCCTGGATGCTTATGATGTGGTTGTGTAGCATAGTTACCAGAAAGAATTTGTTTCAGGTTGGGGGGTTGTCTGTAAGCCAAAATAGGCTTTTCTTCCAAAGCTCTGAGAGTGAGGGATCATTTTCCAAGATGGGTTGTAGATTGTGAATGTAGTCCCCTTCCTAAAGATGCCCCTGCTTATTTTCTGGGAAGAACCTATGTGCTGCAATCTAGCCTCACAAACTACAATTCCCATGAGCCCTTGGGAAAAACAGGAAGGAAGTGACTCTTGTGTGGGAGATCTGGGTTTCTCCAGGTGTGTGGAGGAAGACTCAGCAGTCTGTGGACTCACCCCTATGTTTTTGGAGCAGAAAGGGAGCCAGGCTGCTGTGGAGGAGTTTGATCCAATTCAGGAGCAGTTATATTGCAGTTACAGACTGGGACAGCGAGCCTTTGGAACTGGGATCTAGCAGGTTGCTTCTGAATGCCCTAGAGGAGATGTCCTTTGGCTGTACTTGTTGCTAGAATCTACTCTGCATCCAGCAAACAGAAGGAGACTGTGAGTAACTGGTCATCTTTGGGGAAATGCTTCCTGGGATCCACATACACCCTGGCTACGTCTAGACTGGCATGATTTTCCGCAAATGCTTTTAATGGAAAAGTTTTTCCATTAAAAGCATTTGCAGAAAAGAGAGTCTAGATTGGCACGGACGCTTTTCCGCAAAAGCACTTTTTGCAGAAAAGTGGCTGTTCCAATCTAGATGCGGTTTTGCGCAAGAAAGCCCAGATCGCCATTTTCACGATCGGGCCTTTTTTGTGCAAAACAATACCGCATTGTCTACACTGGCCTTCTTGCGCAAAAGCATTTGCTCAAAAGGGCTTTTGCCTGAACGGGAGCAGCATAGCATTTCCACAAGAACACTGACTATCTTACATGAGATCGTCAGTGTTCTTGAGGAAATTCAAGCGGCCAGTGTAGACAGCTGGCAAGTTTTTCTGCAAAAGCGTATGCTTTTGCGGAAAAACTTGCCAGTCTAGATGCAGCTGTCTACAGAGAATTTCCATTACAGCTGCAGTTCTTCAAGCATGCCCATGTAAGCAAGGGTCTGAGACTCTGAGTCCAGGGGTGTACACACTCTGGGGTGGGATAAATGTTGGCAGTGCAAATGGCAGCTAGATAAGTTTCATTTACTTCTGTGTACTTTGTTAACTGATGTTATTCACTGTTAATTTGTTAAATCCTGTTTCTTTAAGTTAAGTAAAAGTTGTTCATTCTAATGAAATCTATTAAATGTATATTATTTATAATTTGTAATTGTTGTTCTGGATTTAGATCCTGTTTATTGTTGAAATAAATTTATTCCTTGAGAACCTCCAGGCACACCAGTAAGGGTATGTCCGCACTAGCCACCCTTGTTCGAACTAGCGTGGCTAATGTAGTCATTCAAACTTGCAAATGAAGCTCGGGATTAAAATATCCCGGGCTTTATTTTCATGTTCTCGGGCGCCGCCATTTTTAAATGCCCGGTAGTTCATACTCTCTGCCCGTGGCTACACGTGGCACGCGCCAGGTAGCTCGAACTAAAGCCCCTAATTCAGACTACCGTTACTCCTCATTGCAGGAGTGTAGCTATTGACATATAGTAATCAAAGCTCTTTACAGAGTTATACTTATCACGGGCAATTTTGGGGGGCACAATGAGACTTGTTTAAATTAAACAAAATGACTTGAGTATAAGGTACTGTAAGCAGATAAAAACTTGCAGCTGAGATAGGCGTCATACAGTTCTTGCTGGCCTGACCACAATAATTCCTCTTTTCTCCATCCCCAGGTGGATTGTCTGCATGTTGAATATCAGCAGAAGCAGCATGCAGAATTCATAGTTAAAGTAGATTAAAATAGGAAGAACAGTTCTCATCCCAAGTACCAGGAAGTAAGGAGAGACACTGAGGAGAAAGGGAAGCGATGGTGTCCTCCACTCCCACTCTTTTTAATCCCTGGGCAGGGTGGGTATTGACAGATCATACTAACTGATTATATCCGCAGCAGGAAGAGGTGAAAGTAAGCGGGTGAGCTCTGCTATGCAGCTCCAGCAAGAGCCGGCAGAGCTCTGGCAAAAGCCAACAGGGAGCTATTAGAAGAGCCGGCAGGGACTAGGGTTGCAATAGGACAGTACGTGTAAGAAAATTGTAAGCTATTTTCACCCCTGGCAGCAGGGTTCAGTCACTGGTTGCCAGGCGCAGTACTGTGTTTGCTCATATTAACTAAGAGTCGTCCCAAGTAGCCCCAATGACCAAGCAGCAGTTTCAGGTCATTAACAGAGATGGCCATCTACGCATCCTTTGTGCCTTTATGTATTGCAAGTGAAGCTCTTTCCTGTTCTCCACATCGTGGTTTCTATAAACAACTTTCAGACTGCCAGTGGCTTTCCTACTGTGCATAAAATTAAGTAATAGTTTTGCTGCTTCACAGAAGTAAGGTTATCAGCATTGAAGGAACATTTATTCATTTTTTTTAATGGGAGGGAGGGAGCGAGCTTCACAATTTTCTCTTTCTCTTTGCTGTAATTAATGTACTGAGCATCAAACAGAAATTAGCACTATGTGAAGCCATTGCTGTAACAGGGATAGGAAAAGCAGAAGATGTGATTGTCTTTTCCATAAGTAAGGGGTTCTTTAAAAAAAAAGAACAATTTTTATGGATTAATGCAATCAAAATAAACTTTGAAAGCTGATCTCTCAGTTTTTCCCCTCCCCCTTCATATCTTTCAGCCTGTAATTGCTTTCAGCTGCTTTTGGTAACTCCTTTGGGAATCACAAAGTAAGCCAGGATTCACATTTCCATTGGGTCATAAACGCCTGACTATATGACAATTAACCCCAGTGGCCAGCTTGCTCAGGAACAGTCACAAAGCACGTTTATAATTCATGACCAGCTCTGTCTGAATGGATTTCAAACATGGTTTATGCCCTGTGGCCGTTTTACAGCTGCTCGTAGGAAAGCCTGCTTCCCCCATAAATACTTAGGGTCTGACTGAAGACAGTTTTTCTCAAGGTGGTTTGAATCTCCAGTTGCCCTAGTAGTAAAGTTGCAATTGGTAGGAATTGATGAGATAGTATGAAAAACAATTAAATGTTAAGGCCTTAATATCGAAACACCCTCAAAATGCACTTACAGTCGAATTGCTAATGACATATATTTATATGATTCACAAGCAAAATTAGACTTTGAATGAAAAACCCACATTTCAAGAAGATAAGAAAGTTGATATTAAAGAATCAGTGTGTTTTCCATAACTCCCTCTCACCTTTCTAATGTATTAAGGGTAGCACAGTATAAAACATACTGCCTTATAACATTCAAACATAAAATGAAGACTCATTAGCAGTGAGATTAACAACTTTGATAGCTATATTTTAATAGTTTTAATTATGGATAGTGAATGAGTACAGATGAGGTCAAGCCCTTGCTGACAGAAGTTTGGTTTTTCCCAGTTCTTCTTTTAGAACTGTTAATCTTCTTAAATTGCTGCTGCTGAAAGAACAAAGTAACCCCATGTTGAAAGAAGCAAATGGAAGATACATAAGTTCCTGCCTATTCCTCTTTTCTGCAAAACCAGTAGGAACAACACAGAAATTGGGAAAGAGAAACTTATACATGAATAATACATTGGTCACCTAAAATCAAAACAGTTGATGTGCTACAAAGATGATTTGATAAAGAATAAGTAATCTATAATGTAGAAATGTATAAAATACCTCAGTGAACATGGACCCAAACTGGAGAAATGCTAAAACAGAAACTCAAGAACAGGACTGAAGGCCCAGAGCAAGGTGATGACTATCATGGAAGGTGGATGTAGTCTCCTTTGCCCCAGAATATGGTAATTTGGGCTCATTTACTAATTTTGTCCTGTTTGTTATGATTTGCCTGGCATAAATGTATGCCCAGACACTGTAAATGACAGTAATTCTGTCTGAAATTGTATAAAGGCAAAATATGATTAAGCCTAAACTGGATAGACGAGTGACTCCGTTTTTCAACTTGAACCTTCAACAAAAGGCAGCCAGCATACCAAACAAAATAAATGCATGCTCTTTGCTTTGTTTATCAATGAATATTTTTGATCATAGAGACTCTCTTTTAAAATGGCCAGGATAGAAAGAATGACCTTGTCAATTGTTTTGTACAGAAGGACTGAACCTACAGGTTTGCAGATGGTATTTGCTCTCCCTTCTGGAAACACAGTGACCCTCATGAAACATATGAAACTAAGTCATATTTATATAGTTATTCACAGTATATAATCATGTTCATGTTTATCTCATCAAGTTTATCATATCATGCTTTACCTATCCACAGATAATCCAAACCTATCTAATCAATAACAAAGTTCTGAGGTTTCTCAAATAAGTGTCATTGGCACCTGAAATTAATACATAATTCAGAAAGAAGTTCACTCCCCTTAAGCCTGTACAACAGTGTGCAATCCATTATGTTTTGAAGCAACATCCAACAAAGTAGCCATTTAAAAAAAAAGTGCAGGATATGAAAAAAACACTATGACACTTCCACTTCAGCTCCATCTGCTGATGATTTCAAGGCAAATCTAATGCTGATACCAAATACAGCAGATTCTGAATATTGCATCCTGGCATAGCCATTAACTGCAGTTTGCCAAATCCCCTCAGTCCTTTCCAGTGTTCCCTGTAAGCTGAGTGTTTGGGCAGCTGTGCAGGAGAGATTCAAATACTGCCCAGCTGATAGGACTATGATGCCCACAGTCAGCAGCATGTGTTTCTAATGGTGGTACACATCTGCACATGCCTCGTTGAACATAACAAAATTTATTCCACACATGAATGGAAAAAATTAGAAGTAGCATTGGTCCTTTCTCTGTCTAGCTCTGCCCACCACAACTAGTTTCTTTTATGACCCTTAAGTGAATCACATTACTAAAAACAAATAAATCCCCAAAGGACTTTGAAATAAAACAACCCACAGTACAGAGGGATGTTTTCCCCTTCTATTAGCATCAAAACATCCCTGTGGAGATCTTAATTAGTCAGCATTATATGAGCAATTACACAGGGCATCCTGCTGAAAGCTACAAAGTACTGTTTGTGTGTCTATATGAAAGCTGCTTAAGAACTGGGACAGGACTGGTCAGCTATTACTCCTCATCCTGGGAATGCTGTAGCACACACAGTGGTGACATGCAGAAGTTGCACATTTTCTCACTTTCAGAATATGATCTGAAGAAGTAGCTCTGCCCCACGAAATCTCATCACCTAATAAACTATTTTGTTAGTCTTTAAAGTGCTACATAACAGCTTTTTTGTTTTAGGAAATAACAGTAATGCAGATTTCATTTTTCCATTGTTCCCTCTAAACATGTTAGTTATGATGATAACTATGCATAATTCAGTAAAGTGGCCATCCCATAATTTGCAGGTGCATATTACTCATTCTTGCTCACATAAACAATGTGAACACTTGTAGGGGCAATAAGCATGTTGAGAAAACTTAAAATCAAATGGAGAATCACAACACATTGAGCTGATGTTTGTTCACACAGTGACAGGGATAATGTCCTGAACATCTCTGTGTGCACTATGACCACGTTACTGCACAGAATGTCCTTCAGACCAGTATTTTGCATCTAGTCCCACTGTACATCCAAGATTGATTAATATTTTACAGGCACGTTCTATGTAAGATAGGGGTTATGGCTAATGTGTGTTGTCCAACAGCAATAAATTGATTCCTAATAAACTGATATCAAATAATCGCTCTATGTCAAACTTTATAGCCCAAGGATGTTGAGTGTTTTCTTATGACCTTTCACATGATCGGGACACATTTTGTAATATCTATGAAATTGCCATTAATGGAAAAAGTCTTTCAGGATTTGTGTAAAGTATATGTATAATAAATGTGAAATTAACAGTGCATGTAGTGACTCCTGTCCTGATAATTAGAGGTTAGTGCACATTTTATTTCAACCAATGTGAACTTTTAGTGCATGGATCACTACTAAATATAAGTTTGCAGCATTTATCTGTTTCCTTTCCTTTGACATGCTGTTGAAGGAGATGTCCCTGTCCAGTTGTCCTACTTGGCCACTAGGTGGAAACCTTTAAAAAAAGATTAGAAACCCCTTTGCTTTTACTCTAGAAATCTTGGATGCGAGGAAAAAAGAAAAATATTTTAAGTCATTAGGAAATAACAGAAATATATCAATGATATATCAATGTAGGTTACATATTAGTGACATTCATGAGAATTTAAATTCATCATATGATTTTAGTTGACATATTACCTATATTGGGGAGATTGATTCTGGTAGTTAGACTTGTCAATTAGGATTTTTTGTAAAACCAGTTTCAACCCAGAGAAAGCCTGTACTGAGGGAGAGGGTGCATCTTTCAATGCCACAAGCAGTTTGCCACCTAAGAGAGGTCACACAGCTAACCCTTGCTAATTTTTGAAAGTCTTTCACTGGATTAACTGCTCTCATGTATGGATAATCAGCTAGGGTGAAACAGCAAAGATCCATTAGGTAAAAGGCTGAAACTAGGGTGTGTGGGAGGAAATCCATTAAAATGTAGGGAGGAGAGTGAAAAGGGGGAGAAATAATTCGAGGGTCATTTCCTGTCACCAATCAAAAATATTAAAAGTTTGAATTTGAGATTGTTATTCACTGTTGAACAACGTTCAACACAACATAGTTTAGATTAATTAGAATCAGCTGAAGTGTATATGATTTACTCAGTTTTATCAATTTTTTTTTTTTAGTCTGCTTTGTAAACCTGTGGTTTAAGCATGTTTTTTTAAAAGTAGGTCTATGATACATCACTTCCCTTAATAGTGGTTTGGGTTTTGATGAAAACATGCAAGGAGTTATTTAGATAGTAATATAGATATGTACTTCTTTACTTCTTCATTTATATGTAATGTATTGATATTTCTGACAAAGCACAAACCAGATAGAGGTAATGAAAGGATATTGTTTTGTTCTGTGTTCATACAGTGCCTAGCACAGTGGAGTTCTGGATCCTAGGTTCTGCAGCAGTAAAAACAATAAACAATAGGCAATAAAATCTTTACCCAAAGGGGGATTTGATAATATCAAATATACCATTCTTTTAACAACAGGAAACTTCAAGTACGCCCTGCCTCTCTTTACATTTGAAAAAAGTTAGGTTATGTCTACACTACAGAGTTATTTCAAAATATCTGATACAGTCCATGGCATCAAAGTAGGGTCAGGGGTCTGGGTCTGCCCCAGGTTGGGAGCTGCCCCCTGTGGCCCTGGCATATGCCTGCTGCACCTCCTTTATTTTCATGTGAACCTGCTCCTGGCCTTTGGTTCATGTGGCCTTTAGTGGCCAGGCTAGCAGCCATCCACCTGTAGATGGTTGCATTCCTTCATTTAGTGCGAAGATCATGGATGTTGGAGGCATCCCCCCAAACCTGAATTAAGTCCCTGATCTCCATACAGGACCAAGCAGGCACCTGCCTTTTCCAGCCCCTGGCAGGCTCCTGGGAGTTGACAGACTGGTCCTGGGCAGCGGGGAGGGCTGACTGGCTCATGCTGGGGACACTGGGTCAGGTGCAGTGATTATTGGCTCTGGGCTGGCAGGCTTGGAGCTGGCACAGGCACTGTGGCCAGGGTCTACCCCTTTAAGGGCTCCGGGGAGGCGGGGGAGGGAGAGGAGTTTTCTTGGTTGTTCCCAGAATGGCCACCAGGGCTCCCTGGGAAGGGCTGGAGACCCCCTATTTTGAAATAAGCATCTACACAGCGCTTGTTTCGAAATAGCAATTTCAAAATTGGCGCTATTCCTCATGGAATGAGGTTTACCAATTTCAAAATAAGCCCTCAGCTATTTTGATTTAATTTCGAAATAGCAGTTTGACTGTGTAGATGCTGGTAAAGTTATTTCGAAATAATGGCTGTTATTTTGAAATAACTTTGCTGTGTAGACATACCCTAATAGACTACACATTATCCAGGTTAAAAAAAAATAGGGCTGTTTTGGAAAAAGCAGCAGGAAAGCTTGACCAAAAAAAATGGTCAAGCTACAAGTCTTTGGCATCTGATCTATACCTGATTATAACATTGCCAGTTATTAACCAGTATATACATTCTAGTAGTCCACACAGACCTCAATCAGATTTAGAACATGTATACATAGTTCCTGCCCTGAAAATCATCTAATCTAACAAAGAACTTCCAGTCAAAGTGTCAAATGTCATGGTGGGTTTTGTGAGGTGTGTACCCTATCCCCAGAAGTGGAATGAAGCTATTTATTTCTCACAGACACTACAAAACCACTTGTGAGATATCAGTGAAGTTTACAGATGAGACACAAAATGCTAGAAAATAGAGATCACACTTGCAGAATAACATCATGACGTACATTTAAAAGAAGCCCCACTCCTTTTTCCTCCACAAAACTTTCTGAAAACCTTCACACAGAAAGCAATACTTGTCAGCATATAGAAACATTTTTTAAACAGCACAGCCTGATTTCCAAATCATGTGGAAAATGCAGAGTTGTACATTTGTGCAAGCAAACTGCTTATCTTCCTGTTTGAGTCCATGTACTGTTAGAGTACCAATTTCGAAAGTCAGGCCATAATTTTTTAATTGCCGTTTTTGAGCTTCTGCTGGCACTTTTAGTGGCAAAACTCCGAATTTTAATGAAAAAATAATCACTTTTACGCCAGTTACATTTTGTGAAACAATCAAGCAATACCAAAATACTGTGTTTTTCAGGAAGCTGGCCCTTAATCCCACTGGTTTCAAATAGCATGTTTTATGGAGAGTGACAGAAAAATCATCAGTCTGATCAGTTGTCTGCTGAGGTCAGTAGAAGTCCATTGTTTGTATTGGTTCTGACTGAGACTCCAAGTCTTCAGAGCTCATTCTACTCTCAGGAATTTCTCACCTAGAAGAATGGTTTTGCTTATTTTGTTCACTGTAGTATGATTGTCACCTGCCACTGAGATTTCTCAGTGGAGAGTAAAAGCAGAGTGCTTTGCTCATGTGTCACACAAATGTGTACTCAAAGCAATAAAAAGGATGTATTCAACGTGGAGAGTGAAATTCAGCCTTGGTGTTTAGCTCAAGGATGAATTTGGCCTATTGTTTGTACCTGTTCAATATTTTGTTGCTGTTTAGTACAATGAGATCTGTCTACAAGCGGCCCTCGGGCAGGAACTCCTTGCTAACAAGCTGTCAAGCTTAACTGGGATAGTCTCTCTCTCTCTCTCACACACACACAAAGCTAGTCAATTCATTAAAGAGACAATGAAATATCAGTATGACATAGCAGCA
Source organism: Pelodiscus sinensis (assembly GCF_052426305.1). NCBI lineage: Eukaryota > Metazoa > Chordata > Testudines > Trionychidae > Pelodiscus > Pelodiscus sinensis. Next base: position 31,560,097 of record NC_143067.1, on the reverse strand, counting down.
CATATTTTCTTAGGAAACAACATGTTTTCCCCTTCCCGTCCCCTCTCCTATTTATTTCGAATTTTCATATCCCCAACTCATAATTCCAGTCATCTGA